>NC_089506.1:170685635-171310635 GCF_036850995.1 Saccopteryx leptura
GTAACAAAGTCTCTAGCCCTACAGCCTGCACTCAGCAGAGAGCAAAGTGCGCTATTTCATTCACACAGTTAACACACCAGCAGCTGGGAAGAGCAGATGGGGTTAGCATTCAGCCAATGCGAGTCTGTGCTCCAGGAACCCGAGCCTCAGGACCAGAAGAACTAGGAACCAGAGCAGGCACCCGGCTCCACTCTGCTGATAAGGCACTGACATTCCACAGGGATTTCAGTTCTATGGGCTGGCAAGCCTAGGTCCATATTCAAGCCTTAGGAGTGAGAAGAACGTGGCTTTCACACGAGCTGTCCTCCCTTTCGGCCACACGCACGGAGAAACACAGAATGTTTACCCTAAAAGTTAGCTTGGAGACCAGACAGACCCTTATTCACCAAATAAGGAACTGGGCCCTACAGGGGGAGTAATGGAACTCAGAGCAGCACAGGGGGATACAGGTCTCCCAGTCCCACAACGCTGCTCTCCCAGAACACTGTGCAGGGCCTCCAGAGCACAAGTGCCGGTGGATGGCCATATTCTCTGGTTGCTCTATAGACTGGCTGGATCAGACACTAAATAATAGCAATAGTTCATTCAGAAATCATTTAGAATTATCTTTCATTTCATAACGATAATAGGGTTTTAATTATATGATACATTGAGATAACTATATATAGAAACTCAACTAACTCTAACTTGCCATCTCTTTTCTTTTTTGAGTGTCATAATATTGGGCTATGGTTAAATGTTGAGGATCAACCACACATTACTCACCTCTCCTTTCCAAAAAGAAAAGAGGAACAACAAGGGAGAAGGAATTTCAACAAATTTGGGGACCACAAAGCAGACAGATTAATGCCCGCCCCAACTTCTTCAACTCCGCTACAGCCTATAAAATCTGCAAAGGGGAAATCAGAGTAATCTGTCCTCTCAAAAACCCAAAGAACCTCCGGTCTGGAGAGACACTGTGTACCACAAAGGCCACACGTGAGACAGAAGACTGAGAACCGGGAGACTGCCTGGAAGTTTACTTAGAAAGAGATGGGAACCCTCCACCAAGGTCTTGGCCTTACCCCTGGTAGGTATAGGACCATACAACCTAAACAAAAGAACCCTGGAAAAAGTAAACTACGAGGACTGCAGACCTTGGGCACTTAGGCAACAGAAGTGAAGCTTGGACTGAGGGGGAAAAAGCTGTTAGATAAGCCCTGGCCAGACAGCTCAGTTGGTTAGAGCATCATCCCGATATGTCAAAGTTGCAGGTTTCATCCCTAGTCAGGGACCTGTGGTGGCACAGTGGACAAAGCGTTAACCTGGAATGCTGAGGTTGCCAGTTCGAGGCCCTGGGTTAGCCTGGCCAAGGCACATGCAAGAAGCAACTGTTGCTCACTCTTCCCTCCTCTTCTCTCTCTCTCTCTCTCTCAAATCAATGAATAAAATCTTTAAAAAAAAGAAATAAAAAATAATTAACGAATGCATGAATGGGTGGAACAGCAATTTGATGGGGATTTTTCCTTCCTAAGATCAATAAATAAACAACAACAAAAAATTGTTAAGCTGTTAGATAAAAATGTGCATTCACAAAACAGTATACTCCATAAAACAGTAACAGGGTCAGACAAGACCATGACAAGTGAATGAGCACTGGCTTATAGGAGTAGGTGGTCGAGTTTCCACTCCCCATTCAGATCAGGATCATCAAATAAACACAGTTAAGCCTGACCAGGCGGTGGTGCAGTGGATAGAGCATCGGACGGGGATGCGGAGGACCCAGGTTCAAGACCCCAAGGTCGCCAGCTTGAGCGCGGGCTCATCTGGTTTGAGCAAAAACTCACCAGCTTGGACCCAAGGTCGTTGGCTCGAGCAAGGGGTTACTTGATCTGCTGAAAGCCCACGGTCAAGGCACATATGAGAAAGCAATCAATAAACAACTAAGGTGTTGCAACAAAAAACTGATAATTGATGCTTCTCATCTCTCTCCATTCCAGTCTGTCCCTATCTGTCCCTCTCTCTCTCTCTGTCTGTCTCTGTAGAAAAAAAATTTTAAAAATAAAAATAAAAATAAACACAGTTAACAGTCAGATGCCACATAGAGCAACTCTTCTTTTTCTATTCAATTTACTTTAAAATTTTAAGCCAGAACAACCAGTCAAGTGGTCTACTGATTTCTGAAGCTAGCTAGCATCACACCTTCTGCATTCCATATCTTACAATCAATACAGTCCAGAAGCCTAGGCCTAAGAGGGCTGTCTCTCACCATGTTTTCAATTTTCTCTCTTTTTTAATGGGATGGTTATCAAGTACTGGCATGATCTAGAATTTTATGGCAGTTATACCAGTCCTTTCTTGGTAATGAATCATTAGCACATATAAATGAACAGTAAAGAAAAGACTATTTTATTAAAAGAAACAATTATTAACTCACATGGCAACAAAGCTTTGGCAGATACAGAACATTCGTGAGAGCCAAACCTTAGCTTCTGGAAAATAATTCAGTAATTCACTAGGTGTTGGTAAAACCTACTGTTTTTATCCTTATGCTTGTTTTAAAACTATCATTGAGTCTCTGACTCCTGAACTAAGCTACCAACTCCCAACCTGGCAATCAAGGCCTTAGCAATGGGGCTCAGGGCTCCCAACTTGTTCTATTCACCCCACGTGCAGCTAAGTGACACCACAGTATTTCACAAAACATGCAGCATTTCCCTACCTCTCTCCAGCTTCAGGCTCTACTACCACCTTCCTCTGCTTCTCCCGCACATCAACACCCAGCTCCACCCGGACTTCAATTCTATGCATGGTGTTATGCGATGGATTAGAGCACTAAAAACTCAGCAACAGGGAGCAGATAATGGGAGCTGGGATTCAACAGTACAGGCAAAACATACAGAAATCTGGCAAAGCCGTTTGTTTAGATAGTATATATGGAAATATAAAAATTACTGAAATCTGAATAATTAATTCTGAAAGATCTGGCTTATCTAATATGTAAATTTCTCAATGGCAATATACCTCTGTCACCCCAAATTGTATATTTAATGTGACTGTAATTGTTGGCCTCCATTACTTATGTAACTTTTTTTTTGAGATAGAAAGAGAGAGAGAGAGAGAGAGAGAGAGACATTGATCTGTTGTTATTTATGCATTCACAGGTTGCTTCTTGTCTGTGCCCTGACCAGGGATCAAACCCATAACCTTGGCATATTGGGACAACACTTTAACCAACTGAACTACCCAGCTAGAGCCCTAATGTACTTTTAATACATGGAATCGTCTATAGATGAGAAACACATATAAAATAAACACCACAGTTAAGTAATCTATAAGTAGACTTAAATATTAAAACCTACAGGAACAAACACAATGTATTTTGATCTTTCAACTGTTATATTTCGATTAAAAAATATTCCAATTTATATAATACTTGATACAATCTCTGGAATTGGAGGGAGAATGTGTTTAACATCTGCTCTGAAGTGTACCCTATACATTATGAAACTATAGATGTCTCAGATTAAAAAAGAAAAAAGCTTTAATAACATTTTAAAATACATTTGGCTACTAGCAGTATCTCTTGTGACTGAGAATTTACTTAGTCGGAAAGATGAAATGTCAGACTCTAAAAGGAAGGAAACAAAATTAGTGCAAATCCATAGCCACTCTCTCACTGGAAAAATGATTTCACTAAGTGAGTTCACTGAGTTCCACTCTTGGAGGCTGGTAGTAAAGATAGCTATGGAATGGGAAGACATGCCTCCCTAAAATAATTAGGAAAACAATGTTTCCCTTTAATACCATCTCCCCAAACACCACAGGTATATTATACTGTTATAAGTGTACATGTGAAATATAAGTACACTGTGACAACAAATTTGTCAGATAAAAATCTGAGTTTCTCCATTGTCATTCTACCAGCAAGGCTGCCTACTATATGTAAAAGTCAGTATCAATTAGGCAAAGTGGATTAAAAAGAATCCGCCTGAACCTGTTGGATTAAATCATCTGGGTAGCTCTTGCGTGGGGAAATACTGTTTTTCCATAGAGGGTCCACTCCACTTCTCTCAAGGACCAAATCAAAGAAAGCCCTGATGTGCTCTCTGTATGTTTTCCAAGTCACCGGTATTTTTCACCCAATTGAACATTTTAAATTGATCTACTTAAATGTGCCAGAGCCATCAGCAATCCAGTTAGAAAGAAGGATTTAGAGAAGGGCTGTAGAATTCAGCCCTTGCTACAGTATCTTTGGAGCAACCAAGGACATAAAGCCAGCAGGAATCATGCCACCAAGAGTAGGTTTGGAGTCAGTGTAAAAAACAAAACTCATGATTAATGCTGGCGCTGTGCCCTCGCCCTGCTACCCTCCCAGGGGGTGTATAGCTTCTCAGTTTCACTAACACATGTCTGACAAAGCCTCTAACTTTAATTTTCATCCCCCTCCTCAAATCATGGAAAATCCAAAGGGATCCAAGCCACAAAGAACTCCTACTGAGACGATTTAAAACCATTCAATCACAGCAACTGCCACTTAGAAAGGAAAAAAAAAGTCACCAGGAGTAAGGGCCAACGATGTAACCAACATCTAATGATCAGAAAGTGTCAGGGAGTCTGGGCTTCACAGTGACACTGAGGCCAAGGAGAACAGGGTTACTTCAGAGATGGGGATGGGGGGGCAGAGAAACATGTTTTAAAGGCTTTGAGATAAGGTCCTAACCAAAGATATATACCAAAGAGAAAATGGGGAACAAAAGAAATGAAGTTTTAGTGAAAAAGGGAGATATTTGGATTTAGTTATAAAGATGGGTTTACTAGAAGATTATTTGATCAACAATTGCAGGGCAAGAGTTCTTAGTCAGAATTTCAAGACTCTGTAACGACTCGGACTGTAGAATTTTTCAAGTTCCAGAGAGAGTTAAAACATGAACCCACTTGATGGCTCCTAATCAGCGAGTTAGTGCTGCTGGGGTTCAGAACAGGCATCCCCAAATGTGCCACTTTGGCGTGTAAATTATTTTGAGTTGAAGGCAAAGCAAGACCTGCAGGCTTGTGAGAAACATTTAATTCCCCCTGAAAGAATTAAAATTAGGGGCCTTACTCATATTAAGAGTTGTCACCAGAAATAACTTTTTATGACCTAAGTATAGGGCAGGACAAACTTTCTAATTAGAGAACATCTGTTCCTCTTACTGCCCTACAGTGACCTGCCTCCCCTCTGAGGCCACGGGGGCCTCCCCTCATCCAGCTCAGAGTGCCACATACACCTCATGTTCCCTTCTGTCTCAACCACTCATGTGTGTGGGGTCTCTGACTCTCATGTATGTGGGGTTCCCACACATATGTATTATGAAATTTGGTTATTTTCTCTTGTTAATCTGTCTCAGGTTGATTTAATTATTAGATCAGCAGAAAGAAAATGGAGGGTAAAGTTTCTTCCTCCCCCACAGAACAATGAGATTCCTCCCTACCCACTCAAATACTTTCAAATTCATAAATGAAAAATCAATTCATTCTTCCAAAAGCAATTTCTTGTGAAAAGTAGTCTCATTTTGATTGAGAAGAGAATATAAAAAGGGAAAATTTATTCCCGCACAAAGGAGGGCAGAGATATATCGTGGAACTGAAAGGAATTCAGATCAGGTCTTCCAGATAGAGGAGCAGGGTAGGGAGGAAGGTGCAGATCTCAGTTTTAGAAGAACAGGAAGGCCAAGTGACTGCTTTGCTAAGTGCCTGCTGTTTGCCAATTCAACTAGGAATCTGGAGGAATGGAAAGAGGCGGCTAATCTTATTTAGGACACAGATAGGGGCTGAGAGCCAAGTAAATGAATCCAGAGGAGATACTGTCTTTTGTCAACAGTAGTGAGCTTTTCATTATTTTTTTTTAAGTCGTCTCATCACTTTCTATGACTGTGCTTAAGGAAAAATCCTTCCCTGTTATTTCATGAACTCTCTATATTGTCTTATTAAGTTACACATTGCTTCTGTAAAACCACTTTACTCTCCTGCTTAATCAGAGCAGGAATGGGGAGGCTGCCACACAGATAGTGTTTCCAAATCCAATCGCTTGAGTCATGTAGATACTATTAGATATAGGACCAGAAAAATGGTGTCAGCTTCATTGGTATCAACTAAAATGGTGCCATATTTAAGCCTGTAAAAACTGAGGACTAGAGAGGTCAGGAGATGTGTCAAGGTTCCCTGTGACTTCTAGAGGCAAAAGTGAGATTTAAGCCAGTGGTGGGATTCAAATAATTTAACAACCGGTTCTCTGCCCTAATGACCGTTTTAAGCATTAAAATAATAATTTTTAAAAATTGATATATTGTGCCTGACCAGGTGGTGGCACAGTGAATAGAGTGTTGGACTGGGATGCAAAGGACCCTGGTTTGAAACAATGAGGTCGCTGGCTTGAGCATGGGCTCAACAGCTTGAGCATGGGATCATAGACATGACACCATGGTTGCTGGTTTGAGCCCAAAGGTCACTGGCTTGAAGCCCAAGATCACTGGCTTGAGCAAGGTGTTACTCGCTCTGCTATAGCCCTCCCCCACATCTCAATGCACATATGAGAAAGCAGACAATGAACTAAGGTGCCACAATGAAGAACTGATGCTTCTCATCTCTCTCCTTTCCTGTCTGCCTGTTTCTATATGTCCCCTCTCTGTCTCTCTCGCTAAAAACAAAAAACAAAACGAAATACCAAAAGGTAGTTTATTATTTCATGCTGTTAATATCTAAACAAGAATAAAAGAGGTACACAAAACTAGATATTATAAGAAAGTTTAAAAATATTAGTGAAAAAATATAATACCTGACCAGAAACAATAAAACAGTTATTTAAGATATTTCCATATTGCTCCTTGATTGGAGTCCTCACTTCCTACTAAAGTAACAAATGTGAGGGAATTAAAATGTGGTATTTCATCAAAGGTATAATGAGTTTTATGAAATGAATAAATATTACAACCATGGTTCCGTCAAATTTTTTTCACCTAAAGATGGAATGAACATTATTATGGGCACTTAGAATATGCTGTTGTGCAGATGAAATAAGGAATGTTAATTTGTGATTTCAACATTGGGCTGCTGCCCAGGCGCCCACCTTAGAGAGAACCCGGATTACAAGTGTTATTTTACCAACTGGTTCACCAAACTCAATAAAGAATTAGGTATCGGTTCTGCTGAACTAGTGCGAACCGGCTGATTTAAACCCAGTTTCCCCCTGGCCGGTTGGCTCAGTGGCGTGCAGAAGTCCCGAGTTCGATTCCCGGCCAGGGCACACAGGAGAGGCGCCCATCTGCTTCTCCACCCCCCCTCTCCTTCCTCTCTGTCTCTCTCTTCCCCTCCTGCAGCCAAGGTTCCATTGGAGCAAAGATGGCCCGGGTGCTGGGGATGGCTCTGTGGCCTCTGCCTCAGGCGCTAGAGTGGCTCTGGTCGCAGCATAGTGATGCCCAGGATGGGCAGAGCATTGCCCCCTGGTGGGCAGAGCGTGGCCCCCTGGTGGGCGTGCCGGGTGGATCCCGGTATGGCGCATGCAGGAGTCTGTCTGACTGTCTCTCCCCGTTTCCAGCTTCAGAAAAATACAAAAAAATAAAAATAAAAAAAATTTAAAAAAATAATAAACCCAGTTTCCCCCACTTGGTTCACTGTTCAGTCCAGAGCCCTTCCCTTCTACCTTTGTCCTCAGCTGGCTCGATGAAGAGAAAGGTGTTGGACACTGGAGATAAGAGTCTTAAGACATGATCCCCACCCTGGAGTACGGTACAACTACTGGGGAAGACAGGGCTTACATGTGAGAACACGCGTGATAACAACATAGTTAGCAAAAAACCCTGGAAGAATACAGAAAGGAAGGGGCCACAGAGGAAGGCTTTGTGAAGGCGGGGGGCATTTGGTGGAGAGAGTCAGCCACAGGTAAGAGCCAGAAGAAAGAAACCATCTTAAGGAGGGAAGGGAGGGGGCACATTCTCATCCCCAGAACACAAAGACATTGAAATGGCTCATGATATATTTAAGGAAACAGAACAGGTGTGAGAAGGAAGTAGACAAACTAGAAAGCCTTCAATGCCAAGCTAAAGAACTTGGACTTTTATTTACCAGACAGCCATAAAGATTTCTCTTGGCACAGAGAGAAGTATTAAAAGTAACATATACAAGGCAGTGTTTTTGTTTGTTTGTTTGTTTTTTACAAGGCAGTGATTTAAGGAGAATAGCTCTGGAAATGCAGTAAGAGCTGGACTGAAGAAAGACTGGAGGAGTCGGGGATCTGAGAGGAGGTCAGCAGTCCAGGTGTAGATAATGGGGACTGGTAAACAGAGGAAGAAAGAACAGAAGTAAGAAAGAACGTTCTGAAAGAAAGGTCAATGGGATTTAGCCATCAACCGGATGTGGGGCCAGAGAGAGAGATGGAGGAGTCAAAGGAAGCTCCAAATCTTCAGGGGTAAATTTAGGAGGGTGTAGTGTCTGTGACCAGAGAGGGAAATGTCCGGAACACCCTGACAGGTGTTGTCGGGGTGAGAGTGTGGTCACCTGTGAAGACGAGATCCAACAGGAAGTGATCAGAGCCACACTGCAGAAGGTGAATGAGAACAGGCACAGTACCCCGTTTACCCCGTGTGACCACTACCTCATGGCCTGGGTGAATATAATAATAAATTTTATATCTACATGAATCACATATACAAAGACTGTGTAAGAAATGGTCTTGCTGCTCCTTGAATTTCCTTAGCATTGAAACCCCAGTCATCTTCTAAGTGCTAAAAGGGACACAGGTCAAGTCTTTTTGGTCCAATACATTCACCAAGAAGGGTTCAAAGTAGTTAATCTACTGCCACCTGCTTATCCCATGGTAACACTGGAGCTCTGGTATAAAAAATATTCTCTGCACCAGGACAGGACCGAACAAAGTCCTCTGGTTCGCAGGCACGCGTGGCAATCTCTCTCGTTTAAATGCCTAACTGAACACCACACTCTATGAGAAAGGGAACAGTGAACGATGCAGGGAGGAGCCAAGTCCATGTTGTTTACAATAATTATTCTTCTTCACATACCAATCTCAACAAAGACCCACTAGAACCAAACAGAACACACAAAGATCAGGAGCTCGGCGAAGAAATGAGGACAGTGTGACTTTCCGACTTTAATGAGACAAGTCAGAAGAAAAACAATCTCTCCAGGTCCCTTGCCCCCAGTGTCTGGGCTGCGCTCTAACTCATTCCTTCCTTCATAGTTTCTGGGACGGCAAGATTTCCTTCCACATCTCACAAACCCTTACCCCCTACCTGCACTCCCATTCTTTCCAGCGTCTGCTCAGCTGCTGTTACATTAGTTATTTCCTCTCCTTTGTATCTTCTTCCCTTCCTCCTGGCTTAGCCCACAAATGTGCTCAAGTCGATCTGGTTGTATTTCTGTGTGTCCGGAGCACACACAACACACCTGTTACTACCGCTGGGTTTCAGGGCAGAAAGCAGAGCTCTGCAGAGCGGCATGCTTCATCTCAGTCAGACCCGCTCAGCAAGGACCAGGGCTGGGCAAGTTTAGGAGATGGATGCAGAGGGCCTTTGGGCGCTCTTACCAACGTCCCCTACTTTGGCATCACCATTTACCCCCAACCCTGTGGCACTGCCATCTGCTAACCTAATCCTCTGTGACTCAAAGACTTGTCATGTTACTATCTCTTCAAAACCCAGTCTTCAAGAAGGAAAAATAAAAAAGGTCGAAGAAAAAATACGCAGAATTTCAGCATGTTTCAATAAGAGAAACATCTGAAAGAAAACAGAACTTCCCTGCATTCTGAAATTCAGACAGAAAAGACGGTCTCCTCACCAATCCAGTCTTGCTCCCCAGTCTCCAGATGCACCGCACCCAGCAGATGACAGTGGTCACTGAATGGCCAGCGTCATCCCTAAGTTACACAAGATACGCTGTCCGTACCTCAGGGAAGAAGTCGCTGAGCAAGATCACTGATGAGATAGTCACTGAGGAGCATGTCTCCCTGGGACAAGACTAAATAACTGCTCAAATGTCAGAGATGGGAACCCTGCCTGGATGGTCATTGGTTCAGCTCCTTAGTTTACACAAAGGAAAGGAGATGAGAAAACTCTGCTCGAAGCTCACACAGCAGGACAGAGACAGATCTGGGACTGGAGCCCATGCCTCTTGAGTCATCACCTCGGTTCATTCTGCTCCCACAGCACACAGCCTTCCTACATCTGTTTTTACACACTAAGACATGTACCTTTATAAATTAATAAGAGTTACTCAGATTACCAGACTTCTTCTGTGATCGTGTGTTCTTGCTATTGGAATCTTAACATCAATCACAAAGTTATGTCACACACTTCCTGAGAAGTGCATGGAACTGTTTATGTAAGCAGTGTGGGGAATTCAGATCAAATATTCAGTGAGTGACTCAAAATTGAAGACAAAGACAGCCAGCACTGGAAAACGCACGTGGCTTCTTCTAATGGGCTGGGTTCCAAGCATGTGTAACGCCCCTCCCTCTCCTTCCTCTGTTCTGATGACTGGAAATCTTGGGGTTAGTCCAAGGTTGACCTACACACACAAAAGGAACTCCCTAGAATGGTCTTAAAAAACCATGGCTCCCAAAACAAGTAAATTTAGGGTACATCATTCCAGTAAAGTATTTCAACGGACACTCTTTCCAAATGTTATGTGGCACATAGGATTTATAAGTTTTCTTTACTGACTTAAGAGGCATAAAATTTATCCAGAATTTCTCAGGGTGCTCCTTCAACAAGACAATCAAAACTTTTATTCAGCTCTACTTTCCCACCTGTTAACACAGCATATTTCCAGATGAAAACAGAGATAGCTGATCCCTTCACTGTGAACCTCAGAAGGAAAAGTCCAGTTGTCATCTCACTGCCTTTGTGAAGGGCGGAGGAGCTAACCACATCACCGGGATTATTTACTGCAGTCTGGCCAAGCCAAGAGGTATTCGCTTTTATAACTGCTAATCAGTGCCCGCTTTTCTTTTTAAGCAAAAATTTGGTATTGACTAGGTTAGATTTCAACTTTTAGAATTAAAGTTTCCATATTATCCCATTTGTCTGTCCTTAGAGGAAAAGTACCACAACAAAGTGTATTAAGAGAATCCTTAAGATGGAGACAGCTCCTCTGATAATTTGGGATCTTTTTTTTGTTTTGTTTTGTATTTTTCTGAAGTGAGCAGGGAGGCAGAGAGACAGACTCCTGCATGTGCCTAACAGGGATCCACCCGGCAAGCCCACAAGGGGGCGATGCTCTGCCCATCTGGGGCATTGTTCCATTCCAACCAGAGCCATTCTAGCGCCTGAGGTGGAAGCCATGGAGCCATCCTCAGTGCCCGGGCCAACTTTGCTCCAATGAAGCCTTGGCTGCAGGAGGGGAAAAGAGAGACAGAGAGGAAGGAGAGGGGGAGGGGTAGAGAAGCAGATGGGCGCTTCTCCTGTGTGCCCTGGCTGGGAATCGAACCCTGGACTTCCACATGCTAGGCCGACGCTCTGCCGCTGAGCCAACTTGCCAGGGCCTGGAATCTTTTACAGTGGGATCTCCATAGCCAGAGTTACTGATGTAGGATGGCAGGGGCCTGACAGGTAACTAACTATGTGAGTCAAGAACCAGGGGTAAGTTCACATGCAGGTGTAAACTGAGTGGTAGGGGCCGTGGACACGTAGAGAAGGTACAGCCCATCCACAGAGGTGGCAATCATTCAGGCTTAGGCGATTACTACAGTGAGAAAGGCCATCTCGGTGTAGCCAGGTCTTAAAACCAGGTTTGGGGCAGGGGGAGGTCTCAAGTTTTTTAAATGTTAACTCAAGTTTTGAACACAAAACAAATTAAAACACTGCTTGTGCCCAACCAGATAGACCCACAGGCTAGCCTTGCTTGCTGAGCTTCCAGTTTGCTACCTCTCTCCTCGACAGGAAGAAGAATTAATGCATATTCAGTGACTACTGTTAAAATTACTTTAGAATGTTAGTCTCAGAAACCCTTCGGTGTCCTGAGGGAATATATAAAAGTCAGAGGAACGTAGCAGAATCAGCAAATAATATATTAAGGTTTCATGGACTGAGGGGAAATCAAAACATTCAGATTTGAACTCTGTCAAGTCGCTGGGTTGATGCGAATCAAGCCCCACCCTTTGTCCACTACAAAATCACCAGGGAGACTGCTCTCTCCACAACGACTCTGCCCCATTCACTCCAGCCCTCCCTGACGTCCTGCCAGCACCCACCTAGTGGCTAGGTCCCGTTTATTTCCTTCAGGAACTCTTCCAAACCAGCACGCTGCCCCTCATTCCCATCCCATGCCCTTAATGCAGACATGCACTTACTGCCCAGACCTCTGCGGTCAGCTCGGCACCTCAGGCTCCAGGCCTCTCCCTTCCTATCCCACTCCAACCTTCATCCCTTCTGCACACAACTGCCAAAGTGATCACCCCTCAATGGGCACATCATAAATTCTCTGGACGTCTGCAAGCTGCTGAGTGGCTGCCTCTAGGAGGGGACCTCCGTGTAAGGAAGACTTATTTTCCCTTGCATTTCCTTTCTGTACCTTTTGAGTTTCTTTTTTGTATTAGTTTCTCAAAAATATATTTTAAAAAATGTAATACCCCAGGGCCCCTAGACATCTCCTCATCCCGACCCACTGAGATACACCAATGAACTACACCTTTTTTTAATTTTAATTTTTATTTTATTTATTCATTTTAGAGAGGAGAGAGAGAGACAGAGAGAGAGAGAGAGAGAGAGGAAAGAGAGACAGAGGGGAGGAGCTGGAAGCATCAACTCCCATATGTGCCCTGACCAGGCAAGCCCAGGGTTTTGAACCGGCGACCTCAGCATTTCCAGGTTGACGCTTTATCCACTGCGCCACCACAGGCCAGGCAAACTACACCTTTTGATAAGTGACCAGAGAGCGTAGTGAGACTCTGAGCTCGGGACACAGCCAGGGGAGGGCGAGAGCGCTGGAGGGAGCGGCAGAGCTGTTCCTGGTCTGAAGTCAGATGTCTGCCCTCCAAAGGAGCAAGTCATCTGCGCGGAGGGATCAGCACTCCAGTGGGGACTCTCCTCCCGCAGAGGGAACCTCAGCTCGTCCGCCCTGCTTGTTCCGCCTGGGCACACCTCAAGTGACACCTGGTCTTTGACAAACTGTGCCCTCGGTTTCAGAACAAACAGCTGACCCTCCCAATGAAGGAGATGCTCAACAGGGGCACTAGCTGTTTTTAAGAGGAGGGGAATCAAATCAAGTCAGCTGCTTACAGCAGTCGACCTAGTCCTTCATTTGTGACTGTGGAAAGGTAATCAAGAACCACCCGAGTCGAGGAAAGCTAAAGGAATGAGAGAAAGACAAGCACGAAACAGCCAATCCCAGAGAAAACAGAGGTAGAAGGTAGTTCATGAAACAGAAGAGAATTTAAGGGGAATGTGAGTGTAGTCAAAGACATTAGAAAAACCATCATCCGGAAACCAAAAACTAATGAAAAGGAAAAGAGCACTTTGACATTAAAATCGGATGTTTGCAGATAAAAATTCAATCGAAGGGCTGAAACAAAAGGGTGATGAAATTCCCACAAAAGGAGCTGGGGGAAGAAGAGATGACAGATAATTTAATAAGATAATCTAAAAATTAGCCCTGGCCGGTTGGCTCAGCAGTAGAGCGTCGGCCTAGCGTGCGGAGGACCCGGGTTCGATTCCCGGCCAGGGCACACAGGAGAAGCGCCCATTTGCTTCTCCACCCCTCCGCCGCGCTTTCCCTCTCTGTCTCTCTCTTCCCCTCCCGCAGCCAAGGCTCCATTGGAGCAAAGATGGCCCGGGCGCTGGGGATGGCTCTGTGGCCTCTGCCCCAGGCGCTAGAGTGGCTCTGGTCGCAACATGGCGACGCCCAGGATGGGCAGAGCATCGCCCCTGGTGGGCGTGCCGGGTGGATCCCGGTCGGGCGCATGCGGGAGTCTGTCTGACTGTCTCTCCCTGTTTCCAGCTTCAGAAAAAAAAAAAAAAAAAAAAAAAGATAATCTAAAAATTAATACATGAAGTCTAACATCAATCTATTGAATTTCAAGGGGGGGAGGCGGTCAAGAGAAGGTAGTAGAAAGAAGTGATGCAAGAAAGTAAGAGAAAAACTAAAAATATGTTTAGAAAGAGAAATCCAAGAAAAAGGGGAATTAATCCAAGAATAAAAGGAAAGCCCTGGCCAGACAGCTCGCTTGGTTAGAGCATCATCACGAAGCACAGAGGGTGCCGGTTCTATCCGGCACGTATAAAAACAGATCAATGTTCCCGTCTCTCTCTCTCTCTCCCTCTCTCTTTTCCTCTCTCTCTAAAATCAATAAAATAAACATTAAAAAATTTTTAAAAGAATAAAAGGAAAAGAAATTTTAGGATGACAGTGCTGTAAACAGGTCCAGAAAGCGGTTAGTTGATAAAGCATCAAAAAGAAAACTATAACGCTTACTTCCGCTAGTAAGAAAACAGCAATCGAAAGTTCAGGAAGAACAGGCTGTCATGGTTCAGACATGAAGCAAACAAGTGTGCCACGATCCTAAGCAAACGATCATGCCTGAAGAGGAAATCTGACTTAGATGCTCAGAACATCTCCCTTCGAGTAACATCAGGTTCTATCTTTATGATTCATTCACATTTCGGATACTACTTTAAGGGACATATCTGAGCCTCTGAATCCAACCAAGGGAAAAAAAGGAAACCATCGCCTTGGGTTTTTCCTTGGAGTATAAAAGGTGGTGTTAGTTGGCTGAGTTCACCTCCAGTTCCCAGCCTTGATTTTCAAATGTCCTTTGCAACCTGACCACCTAGGAGCCAGGAACCTGGGAGCTACCAAAGCCCTTGGATACACAGACCAAGACCAGAGGTGGATTTAACGGTGGGAGTACCGGGCGTGCGCCGTGGGCCCCGACTTCTGAAGGGCCCTGCAAAACCCCAACTTTACACTTTTTTCTAATGTAAGGGGCCCAATATTTTCTTCTGCGCCCAGGGCCTCAACCGACCTTAACCTGCCTCTGACCAAGACGTGCTAAAGAGAAAGCCTTGCCCTTTTCCCTTCCCCATTTTTCCTGCCATGTTGTGACTACGATGAGAAAGTCATATAATAAGAATGGTGGGGGCAGGAGAGTAGAGGATCCAAAATGACTTCCATGAGTCCCTCTAGCAGCCTCGGATAGACTGCCTTCTTGCTTCTTGTTAAAAGAAAACTAAACCGCTTGTCTAATTACAATGTTAGTTGCATTATTTGCTCTTGGGGAACACAATCCTAACTAAAACAAGGAATCAATTTCCCATTTTAAATGAAATCCAGTTTGAGTTGGGTTTCTTCCATCTGCAAGTGAGAAAAATCTGACTAATATATATCCACTTTCTTTACATTTTGCTCCAGAGGGGAAAAAAAAAAGTCACAGAGGCCACATCTTTTACCTTCATCCTTAGAAGGAATATGATGTTGGGTACAGTTCTGCAGAACTTTCATTCAAAGGCTCCAACCACTAGTTAATTTCTGTGCTCACAGGAGACACGAACCTCACAAGATACCACAGTTGCCCTTGGGGGCCCAAGTAAAATGGGGCGGAGAGTTTACAAACACATGAAATATTGTCAGTGTGGGATTGTGTCATTTAGAACCATGTGGTAGTATTTCAAAGCATAGCAAATTCTAAAACTCAAGAGTGCTTGTTTAGTTTAGTCACACCAACATTTTATTCACCAGTCAGTAAACTCTTATTTACTGAACAATGGCACAGATAAGCCAAAATAATATTTGTCTTGAGTAAATTTATATTATAAACTGGGTGTGTGTCTGTTGTTTTGGGAATTCACCATACGCCAGATAAATTTAATCCAAATGGGAGGTTCTAATTTAAAAGAAGTCAGCATGTTGTTTAGCCAAGTCGATCTTCTTTTCTTTAGTAGAATTGTTTCTGTTTCTCCCCAGTTTCCCTGAAAGATGCACCTAAATACCACCACTCTAACTGAATCAAATCCTGTCATCCTAGCACTGCTTAGTTCATTCAGTTAAAAATAGTAAATAAACACCAATAATGTCACATGCTATGCCAGATGCTGTGGATATTCTAAAAAATAAGAATACCTGCAATGTCCAGTTTGCTCAGTGGATAGAGTGTCCACCAGGCATATGGATGTCTCGGGTTTGATTCTCAGTCAGGGCACACAAGAGAGGTGACCATCTGCTTCTCTCTACCTCCCTCTCCTCTTCTTCTCCGGCAGCCAGTGGTTTCGGCCTCAGCCCTGGGCGCTGAGGATAGCTTAGTAAGTTCAAGCACATCAGCCTCAGGCACTAAAAATAGCTCCACTGATTTGAGCATCAGCCCTAGATGGGGGTTGCCGAAGATCTTGATGGGGACACATGCAGGAGACTGTCTCACTATCTACCCTTCTATCATTTAAAAAAAGAGAGAGAGAGAAGGAGAGAGAGTACCTGCCCTCAAAGGGCTTATGTCTACTGAGGCTAGGGGGTAAAGTAAGGGTTCAGACAGGAACAGTCACCGAGCTATTACAATATATTATACTGAGCCAGAAGAAGGAGAAATTAAGAGAGTACTGTGGAAATTTCAGAGCAAGGATTTAGAGGATGTATAATTGGGGTAGGTTCTTCGGCATATGCAAAGTTCTAGAGGCAAGATACAACATGACACAGTCAAGGAACTTGAGTTCAAGCTCATGGAGGTTGTCTACCTGTACATTTAGGTAGACAGGTTGTATCATTATTGAAATTAAGAACTCAGAAGAACAAAGGTTTAATGTAAGGCATTCCAACAGAACTCCAGCAGGCAGTTACATAGGTTAAGAGGTATACAATCACTGCAGACACTGCCACTCAGTCTTTCAACCTGACACAGACACTTAGTGTAGCTTCAATTCTGAGAAAAGAGCCACTGTGGCCTTCAAATCCGGGTTAATGCTTTATTTCTACACCGTACCAGCTTTTTGCTTATTTTGCAGAAAATGCTAGTAAAGCAAAACTCAAGTCATTCTGAGAGCCGGATTACAACCTTCCTTGATCTCTCCAAGGTGACAAATTTGAAATCATATTACTCAACAGGAGGTGAGACCGCAGGAGACTGTCATGCTTTCCTACCTTGTGGCACCAAGTAGCTGTGACAGCTCACCTCTTTTTGCCTCATCCGCTCTATCTTCTTGGTGGCAATTACCAGAAGTGTGTGGTGTGAAGCTACGAAGGCAGCTGGGGACTTGTGGGGCTGAGCTTGCTCAGTTTTAAGATTCATGGACTTTCGGCACACACGCCAACCACCACTTCCATCATCATGGCCCAGCATGGGGTATGGGACCCGAGTCCAAAGAGTGCTGTCGAGAGCACTTGTGGAGAAAGGAAACCTCTTCCATTAAGGGAGGGAAAGAGGACAGATAAATGAATGGTATCAGGGCAGAAACCTGCATGTTGGCAACAAGCTGAGAAGTTATAATTCAATGGCCCTCTCTCTGTAAAGCAGGGGCCAGAGCATCTGCAGCAATTGAGAGCAGTGATCAGACGTGAGAGGAGAAGACAGGGAATAACCGCTGTGGGGAAGAACAGAGCTGCCCAAGGCAGTCTTTTTCAATGAGTTGGTTGTAAGGGGTCCTGAAATCAATATATTTTTTAAAAGGAGTAAAGGATCGAAGCACACTGCATAGAGTAAAGGTAATCATTGTTTATAATAAAATTAATATATCCTGTTTATGGTGTAAGTGAATCATGATGTAAAATGTTCTTTCTTGGGTGGCAGTCAAAACATTTGGAGGCCAACAGACAAGGACAAATAGAAGGAATCACTTAGAAGCCTGGGAACTCAGGTGAGACTGGAAATAATCTAATTTTGGTGGCACTAATCTACATTATGATCTGTGTCTCACACCTGGCCTAAATTAGAGGAGGTAATTAAATTGAAAGTCTCCTATTAAATGCAGTGACTCAAGAAGGGAATGCATATAAAAAGACATAAAGGAATGTATCTTACCATTATCCTACTTAATTATGCTAATTAAAACTTTTAAAGTAATTTGACAGTAAATTAAGAGACTGTATTACTCTGCTTGACCACATAACTATGCTTTTTGCTATCCATTATAATTCTTATACCAAAAAATCTTTAAGTGATCTATTTAACTTATAGGATATATTATGCACTCAGAAGAAAAAGGTTAAAAAGGTGTTTTATTTATTTATTTATTTTTTATATTCTTCCAAAGCTAGAAGCGGGGAGGCAGTCAGACAGACCCCTGCATGTGTCCAACCGGGATCCACCAGGCATGCCCACCAGGGGGCAATGCTCTGCCCATCTAGGGCGTCACTCTGTTGCAACCAGAGCCATTCTGGCGCCTGAGGCAGAGGCCATGGAGCTGTCCTCAGCGCCCGGGCCAACTTTGCTCCAATGGAGCCTTGGGTGCTGGAGGGGAAGAGAGGGATAGAGAAGAAGGAGAGGGGGAAGGGTGGAGAAGCAGATGGGTGCTTCTCCTGTGTGCCCTGGCCGGGAATCGAACCCTGGACTTCCACACGCCAGGCCAATGCTCTACTGCTGAGCCAACCAGCCAGGGCCAGTGTTTTATTTTAAAACCACTCATATTCTTACGATTTACAATAGCAAAAAGACCACTCCCTGTCACAAAACCTCATTCTTGTTAAATACTTTTAACAACTGAAGCTAAATAAATTCTTAGAAAGCTATCGCACCACCCCAGAGGAACCATAAAAGTGACTTCCATTATAGAGAAATGCATTTATTTCCCATTCTCAGTCATTTGCGAGGTGCCCCATTCTTACAGACAAATCCCATCTGAAACAGTCAAGAAATAAACATTGTCATCTTTCTTATATAGCCAAAATCACACACTCTTCAGAGATCAAGACTGTCCTTCAAAATCATTAAACCCTGACTTCTAATTTCAAGTTGTTTTGACTTATGAAATTTCAAAGAAGACAGCCTTTGAAAATACAGACAGTTGTCAGATCATGGGCTCCACCCTAACCCCAAAGTCACTTAATAGACTCATTATCATTTATTAAGGGAAAACAAAATTAATTGGAAGTATATTGCTCTTTATATGCTTCAAAAGTCACTTGCAAAGATAGCTGTGAAGCCCTTTGTTTATCTCCAGGAATTGGCTTCAACTTGATGGAGAGAGGACATACGTGGCCATCATTTTTCCCATCAAGATGATTCCAATTCCTTGGGTACATGAATCACCCCAATCAAGTGAAGCTATTTTATATGTGTGAGAATGTCCTAGGTACCACAGAATATAATACTTCCCTCAGATAATATTTATTTCTGAGAAAAGTCAAGCCTCAACTTGACCAAAATGTATAAATAAACTACAAAAAGACTCTAGGCAAGACAGAAAAAGATGAATAATTTAGTTGATGAATGAACATAATCTTTCAAGGTAGCCTGAATTCATTACAAATTCAAGAATACAAACAGGAATCAACAACATCCAACTTTGGAAAAAACCCTTTAAACACAGAAATTCATCTAACCCACTGGTATGCAAATTTTTGGTGTCAGGCAACTTTTACATGCAAATTATTGAGGATTTCAAAGCGCTTTTATGCGGTTACATCCACTACTATTTACTACATTCAAAATTAAGAAATTTTAAAAATATTTACTCATTTAAAACTAACTTTTAAAAAGTAAATATTAACTTAAAAACTTTATGAAAAGTATATTTTCCAAAAGAAAAAAAAATAAAGTGAGAAAAATAGCATTGTTTTGCATTTTGCAATTTTTTTTTAATAATTTTATTTTTTTAATGGGGCGACATCAATAAATCAGGATACATATATTCAAAGATAACAACTCCAGGTTATCTTGTCGTTCAATTATGTTGCATACCCATCACCCAAAGTCATATTGTCCTCTGTCACCTTCTATCTAGTTTTCTTTGTGCCCCTCCCCCGCCCCCTTTCCCTCTCCCTTTCCCCCCTCCCCCTGAAACCACCACACTCTTATCAATGTCTCTTAGTCTCACTTTTATGTACCACCTACGTATGGAATAATGCAGTTCCTGTTTTTTTCTGATTTACTTATTTCACTTCATATAATGTTACCAAGATCCCACCATTTTGCTGTAAATGATCCGATGTCATTTCTTATGGCTGAGTAGTATTCCATAGTGTATATGTGCCACATCTTCTTTATCCAGTCATCTATTGATGGGCTTTTTGGTTGTTTCCATGTGAGAAAAATAGCATTGTTTTGCATTTTGCAATGGTTTAATAGAAAAGAGTCTCATGCCTGCTTCCATGTACAATGCATTGTGAAGTGTTTAAGCTGAAGGATTTTAGAAAAACCTGCCCTCATACAACTATGTAGTTGGAAAATGAAGGTATATTCTAATGGCCTTTTCAGATAATTATGGATATTCTTCTACAGTACTTCCTTAAAATTCAACAAGTGGTAGGATTTTTTCCCCCAGTCATTTGATTAAAATATGATTGATACACAAAAAACTAGACACATTTAATGTATAGAACTTGATGAGTGTATACAGTCTGCTGAAGGTAATTTCTTAAAAGTTAACTTCAATGTGGAATCTGAAACAAATATTCTGTATTCTGTTATCTTAAAATCTAACAGTCCATCTTGCACTTTGAAAGGATCTTTCACCCATGCATGGTTTTCGAAAATCCTGGTTCACTGAGTTAGGAAGATATTCCAAATGCCAACACATTTCTTTAGAAAATATACAAAAAAAATATCACATTCATTAACATAACCATAAGTTTTATCAAAAAGGTCTTTATCTTATTTTTATTAATTTTAATGCAGTGAAATTGATAAATCAGGGTACATATGTTCAGAGAAAACATCTCTAGGTTATTTTGACATTTGATTATGCTGCATTCCCCTCATCCAAAGTCAAATTGTCTTCTGTCACCTTCTATCTGGTTTTCTTTGTGCCCCTCCCATCCCCACCCCCTCTTTCTCCTTCCTCGCCACCTCCACACCCCCCACCCCACTCCCCGTTACCATCACATTCTTGTCCATGTCTCTGAGTCTCATTTTTATGTCCCATCTATGTATGGATTCATATAGTTCTTCGTTTTTTCTGATTTACTTATTTCACTCCGTATAATGTTATCAAGGTCCATCCATGTTATTGTAAATGATCCGATGTCATCATTTCTTATGGCTGAGTAGTATTCCATAGTATATATGTACCAAAGCTTTTTAATCCACTCGTCCTCTGACGGACACTTGGGCTGTTTCCAGATCTTCACTATTGTGAACAATGCTGCCATAAACATGGGGTGCATTTCTCCTTTTGGAACAGTTCTATGGTATTCTTGGGGTATATTCCTAAAAATGGGATAGCTGGGTCAAAAGGCAGTTTGATTTTTAATTTTCTGAGGAATCTCCATACTGTTTTCCACAAAGGCTGCACCAGTCTGCATTCCCACCAGCAGCGCAGGAGGGTTCCCTCAAAAAGGTCTTTCGGTATTGGAAAGCTGTCAAGCATTAGGACTGCAAAGACAAGTTTTCCAAAATTCCAATTCTAACTTTTCACTTGACAACTCAAATTTTATTCTGGACAACATATACTATCAGGTTCTTTTCTTGAAGTGATAAACTTCTCATTTATTTCTGAGTAAAAATCAGGGGGCTTAAGCACTCAGAAAAAGATGTTAGGATACATCCTTATGAAGAATTATGTGGCCATTATGCTTTTTACAAATAATTTAATGGAATAGGAAAATGCTTATGATATAATCCTAAACAGAATACAGCAAAAGAACAAAAATTGTATATATATTATGGTATGAGCTATACTTTAAAAGCTTGCACATCTCTTCCTGTGGTTTTTCTATATTAGACAATGCCACAAAACCAAAAGCAAACATTCTTAAGCAAAATACATACCTGTTTCTTTAAAAAATTTACAATAAAGACTATCATTAATACCAAATATTACACTGATGAGAAAGCCTGACAAATATTATCATCTACTTTTAAGTTAGATTTTTTTTAAACATTCTTTTTTTTTTTTTTTAATTTTATTCATTTTTAGAGAGGAGAGAGAGAAACAGAGAGAGAGAAGGGGGGGAGGAGCTGGAAGCATCAACTCCCATATGCGCCTTGACCAGGCAAGCCCAGGGTTTCGAACCGGCAACCTCAGCATTTCCAGGTCGACGCTTTATCCACTGCGCCACCACAGGTCAGGCTAAGTTAGATTTTTTTTAAAGAGTTCAATGTCACCAACACAAACAAAAAATGGATGAAATACAAATCCTATTCTATTCCATCCAACATGAAAGTAATGAGTCTCTGTCTTTTGGCACAGCAGGTATGCATTTTTACACATTCTTTCCCAAAGACTGGTTTTTTTGAGAGTTTGTAGAACAAATGGGTTTTGTCCAAATCTAACACATTATTCTAAGCACTTTTTTATTACAAAGAGTCCACGCAATGCTGTATAAAAATCAAAAGCTATTTTCAAAGTGTGATGTTACTGGAGTATACAAAAATCCACTGGGTTATTTAAAAAAAGTTCCATGCATCCATCTACCCATTTACTAATCAAGAATTCGGAAGTATGTTTCACTAAAATCAAGGGAAAAAAGAGAATTAGAAAGACTGGTTAAGCAATCCCTTATCAACTTTCTCATGTATGACTGCAGCTTTTTAAAAGTACAAGGTCCATGAAACACTAAAGGCATATTCCCCTCGTGTTCCCTGAAACATGGGCCCCCTTTTGGGCTCATGACTATGAGCATAAAAAGTAATCCGAGTTCCATGACTGTAGGCACATTACTACTTCTACTTTCTTCAACTATCATGCTTCTTATCAGGTAGAAAAGGGGGCAGGGGAATCGAGGAAAATACCTTTGGCTTGGGTTTTGTGAGAAAGGCTACCATTTTTTTTGTCAAGTAATCATTTATATGTAAGTCATCTCTTCTCACTGCAAACCCTTCAGGGCTGTGCCCTGCTTTTATGCCTTTATCTTTTCATTGTGAATCACTGCCTTTTAAAAGATGGTACCACATACCAGCAGTTACTCTTTACTGAGTACTTATGTGTGAATATTTACATACTTCATTGTAATCCCCTCGATCACCTTGAAAGGCACAGATGGTTATCACTTTTTCATAGAAAGACAGAAACTGAAAGAAAAGTAACTAGTCCCCACTTAGCGTCTAAGAAACACAACCAGGATCCAAGCTCAGGTTTGGCAATGAACAAGCGAGTGACTGTCGAACTCTGGTGTGCATCAACAAACTCTGGTGGGCCTGATAAAAAAATTTCCTGGGACCACCCCATGATTTTCTAACTCAGTAGGTCTGGAGTGGGGCCGACAATCTGCATTTATATCCAGTTCCCCATGATGCAATACTGTGGGTGCAGGGACCACACTTTGAGAACTATTGCTCTAAATAACATCAGTCAACATGACCTTGCAGAAGGTTCAATGTGAATGCATGCAGAAAGCCAATGAAGGCTAAAACAGACACCAAGTTCACATGGAACAAAAAGTTTAGAATTCTGACACATTTTTAAAAAATTCAATTTGAGAAATCTTTCCCTACCTGTGTATGTTTCTACTCTCTCCCTAGGACCTTCAAGAACACTTGCTTCAGCCCTTTTGGTTTGCCTCGTGGCACCATTAGGGAGTCTGCAGAGCAAACACCACTCTGTCTACCATCCTGGCAGAGAAGAGTTGATAATAAACCCTAAGTCTCCAATTCCTTGCCTGGGAGATGGGGAGCGTTCTGAAGTTAGGAAAGAATACCAGGAGATCGGCCCCAACAACTGAAGTGTCAGTGTCTCTTCCCAGCTGGTCCGACAGTGGAGCAGCATCTGAGGGAGTTGGGGCAGACAGCTTTCTGGCCTGACTGGCTAGGGGAGGAGACTGCACAAACTCTAAGTGACTATGACGGAGAAGACCCTTAAAGCGGATGGAAGCTGAAGGCAAATGACCACGATATAGAATATGCGAGAGAAGACATCATCTTCGTGCACTAAGTCTGGATCAGATTTTGGCTCCCACACCAAAAAATCATAGCTGGGTTACTATTGATTAATCAATAGTGGCCTTGATTCACTTGCACAGCTGAACAGCTATGGCTTCAGTGTAACAACCTTCTGCCTAGTAAGCTGCGAAATTGGCGCTGTTAAAACATGGCTCTTTCAAATTGTTTAAAACGCTCCCACTGAGAGGCACATTTTCAGCAACATTTCATTTCTCAGAGTAACGTAACTCAAGAACAGGGCAGAGAGACTGCAATAATTTTATTCCAGGGAAGACACTCTGAAAAGTAAAAGCTGTAATACAGCTGTTACCTAAGGGGTTATTGCCAGGAGCATCTTAATTTTCCTGAGACATTCAGGGGCTGCAGAAAACAGCTTGAGTCTCACATACCAATTCCACACAGATCATGATGCAAAACTCACATCTCCACATGCCAAAAGCAATATAACTGGAGGAAGTAAAAAAGAAAGGAGGAAAGAAAACCAGTGTGCTTACATTTAAAGGGAAAGAAAAAGAAACAGAAAAGGACAACCATGGTTAGACTGGGAGCCAAACTTTGCTTAAGACATGCAATTTGTTTGGTCCTTTTAACTCCTCATTTTACAGGAGGTACTGGGTATTAGTGCTCTTTGGAAACAAACAGTAAATGATCCTCAGGATGTGAGTTTCAATATTTATGAGCATTTTATAAGGTAAATGAGCACTAAAACTGGCTTCCTAAAACCAGCACACTAAATTGGTGAAGATGTGAACAAACCCTCTTCCTGCTGGTGGGGATATAAAATGGTACAACCTCTTCAGAAAACAATTTGGGAGTTTCTTAAAAAGTTAAACAATTTCCCTGTGACCAGTTATTCCATTCCTAGGTTTTTCCCTGGGAAATGACACGTAAAAATACCAGGTCCATAAAAAGACATACACATAAATGTTAACAGCAGCCTTGGTTGTAATGTCCAAGAAGCGGAAGCAACTCAAATGTCCATCAACAGGTGACCAGATAAACATATTGTGGTACATTTCTATAATGGAATACTACTCAGCCACAGAAGAAATGAATTGATACGTGCAACATAGATGAATCTTAAAATCAGCTGAATGAAAGAAGTCAGACCAAAAGAAGTGTAAGACTTATTTACATAAAATTCAATAAAATGAAAACTAATCTACAGTAACAGAAAGCAGACCAGTGATTGCCTAGGAAAGAAGAGAGGCATGGGGAGATGGGGAGGGGGGAGAGGGGGAGATGGGGAGGGGGGGAGAGGGCGGAGGGGGAGGGGGCTGAGGGGAGGGGGGGGAGGGGGAAGGAAGCTTTGAGGTGATGCGTATGTTCAGTATTTTGTGGTAATGGTTTCATGGGTACATATATAAAAAATCCTCATATTATATACCTTAAATATATGTAGCTCATTATCACCTATAATTCAAAAAAAGTTTTAAAATACAATATATATCTTTCAACTGTTGAACAAAGGAAAGTGTAAATTTCAGTGGCTAAAACTACAGATAAGAAAATCAAACTCTCTCATTCTAATCTGGGAATCACATAAAGCATTTACACAATATTCTAGGGTTTAGTTTCTCTATTTGCATGTGGAAACAGCATCCGCTCCCACTGGGGACAATGCACACAGGACCTCAGTCATGGGTCAAGCACCTAAAGGACCGCTCTGGTAATTATTAGCTCCCAGTTCTAAATCTAGCTCATTGATCTTAAAACCTTGCCTCTATCCCACAGGTTTGTTACAACACTAACCTGCTATCCTAGAGGTCTGGTGGGGTTAGTGAGAAGGCTAAAATATTCAAGGACCATCCTCCATGAAAGCTCTCTCACCCGCCGGAGCTACTGGAAAAGCACACAGGCCCCTTTGCTTCCATGGTCTATTCTGGGTCTGCAAACTAGAGCCCAAGGGCCAAATCTACCTCACTGAATGATTCTACATGGCCTACAAGCTAAAAAGAATTTTTAAACTTTAAACGGTTGAAAAAAAACTAAAAAAAAGACTATTTTATGACATGCAAAATTTACTGAAATTGAAAATTCATATAAAGTTGTACTGGAACTTTATGCCCAGTGGTGGGATTTAAATAATTTAACAACCGATTCTCTGCCCTAATGACCATTTTAGTATGAAAAGTCGATACACTGAAAGGTATTTTATTATTTCATGTATTTAATACTTATATAAGAATAAAAAAGGTACACTAAAACAGACTATGTTATAAGAAAGTTTTAAAACATTAATGAAGGCCCTGGCCGGTTGGCTCAGCGGTAGAGCGTCGGCCTGGCGTGCGGGGGACCCGGGTTCGATTCCCGGCCAGGGCACATAAGGAGAGGCGCCCATTTGCTTCTCCACCCCCACCCCCCTCCTTCCTCTCTGTCTCTCTCTTCCCCTCCCGCAGCCAAGGCTCCATTGGAGCAAAGATGGCCCGGGCACTGGGGATGGCTCCTTGGCCTCTGCCCCAGGTGCTAGAGTGGCTCTGGTTGCGGCGGAGCGACCCCCCCCCCCCCCGAGGGGCAGAGCATCGCCCCTGGTGGGCGTGCTGGGTGGATCCCAGTCGGGCGCATGCGGGAGTCTGTCTGACTGTCTCTCCCCGTTTCCAGCTTCAGAAAAATACAAAAAAAAAAAAAATTAATGAAGAAATATTAAATAGTACCTGACAACAAACAATAAAACTTTTAACATACTTCCATATGGCTTGTGGTGTTTTTTTTTTGACAGAGACAGAGTCAGAAAGAGGGACAGACAGGACAGGAGACAGATGAGTAGCATCAACTTTTCGTTGCGGCACCTTAGTTGTTCATTGATTGCTTTCTCATATGTGCCTTGACTGGGGGCACTACAGCAGAGCAAGTGACCCTTTGCTCAAGCCAGCAGCCTTGGGCTCAAGCCAGTGACCTTGGGCTTCAAGCCAGTAACCTTTAGGCTCAAGTCAGTGACCATGAGGTCATGTCTATGATCCCATGCTCAAGCTGGTGAGCCCGCGCTCAAGCCGGGGACCTCAGTGTTTCGAACCTGGGCCCCCCGTGTCCCAGTTCGACACTCTATGCACTGCACTACGGCCTGGTCAGGTTCCATATTGCTTCTTGATTGGTGTCTTCACTTCCTACTGAAGTAACAAATGTGACGGAATTAAAATGTAGCATTTCACCAAAGGTATAATGAGTTTTATGAACTGAATAAATAAATATTACAAGCATAGTTCCATCAAACTTTTTCACCTATGGATGGAATGAACATTATTATGGGCACTTAGAATACGCTGTTACGCAGACGAACGTTTAAAAAAAGTAAGGAATATAAATTTGTGATTTCCACATTGGGTGGCTGCCCAGGCACCCACCTTAGAGAGAACCCTGATTACAAGTGCCATTTTAACAATTGGTTTTCCGAACTTAACAAAAAATTAGATATCAGTTCTGCCAAACTGGTGTGAACCAGCTGAATCTCACCACTGGCTATGCCAATCTGTCTACATGCATCTATGACTATGTTTAACCTCCAAGGATAGAGTAGGTGCGCCAGAGGCCATGTGACCCACAAAAGTTAGAATATTTACCAGCTGGCCCTTTACAGAAAATGTGTGCCAACCTCTGTTCTGGGCCCAAGTCATACACACATGCTTCTGAGTATTCTGAGACCTTTAGAAAATTAATCCTGGAGACAGACAGCTGATGGAAAAACACCACCAGCCTGCCCTGTGGTGGCGCAGTGGATAGGGCCTCGACCTAGAATGCTGAAGTCGCTGGTTCATAACCCCGGGCTTGCCTGGTCAAGGCACATATGAGAAGCAACTACTACAAATTGATGCTTCCCATTCCTCCCCCTGCCTTTCTTGCTCTCTGTCCTTTCTCTAGATTTTTAAAAATTCATTTTAGAAAGTGGGGGGAGAGGGAGAGAAGGGGGATCTGAGCAGGAAGCATCAACTCCCATATGTGCCCTGATCAGGCAAGCCCAGGGTTTTGAACCAGCAACCTCAGTATTCCAGGTTGATGCTTTTATTCACTGTGCCACCACAAGTCAGGCTCTATCCCCTCTCTTACAATCAATAAATAAAATCTAAAAACATTTTTTTTAAACTACAACTCTTCCTTCTAAAAAAAAGAAATTAAAAGCAGCACAGTGGTCATGTTAGCCCAACCTGGTGCCTTTAACACATGCTTCCTTCTAGTTCAGGGCAAGGCTATGGTGTCACAGGAGGTGACACCCCCCATTGCAATGTCCTCCGTCTGGGAAGCGTAGAGCAGCTCTCTCTGTGGGGCCATTTTCAGTAACACAGCCCCCGGCTTACACTCTCTACTTCAGTGGTCCCCAACCCCCAGGCTGCGGACCGGTACCGGTCCGTGGGCCATTTTGTACCCGTCCGCAGAGAAAGAATAAATAACTTACATTATTTTCGTTTTATTTATATTTAAGTCTGAACAAAGTTTTATTTTTAAAAATGACCAGATTCCCTCTGTTACATCCGTCGAAGACTCACTCTTGACGCTTGTCTTGGTCACGTGATACATTTATCCCTCCCACCCTAAAGGCCGGTCCATGAAAATATTTTCTGACATTAAACCAGTTCGTGGCCCAAAAAAGTTTGGGGACCACTGCTCTGCTTTACCTTGTAATTAATGTAATATAGGTCCTCATGGCGGCTGTAAAAATCTCAGGCTGCTTTTAACTACTGAACTCCTTAGTTCCCTTCGGTTACAGATTCCCCAAACCACCTGAGATAGTTTAGCAAAAAAGTGAACTTTTTATTCGTTATAAGTACAAAAGGGTGTCCAGGAGCCTGTGGACGCAATGCAGGAACAAAATTTGGGCAGATCTCCTGATTTTTCCCTTCTTTGCAGACCAACCTCCTTTCCAGTTCATATACCAGAGCTCACATCTCCCCCATTTCAGAAACACCGGGCTAAGAGTGGGAAACACTGGTTCCAAATGCCCAGGGGGTGATCGGGTCACGTGTACGGGGCCCAATATTAGCAGTACAAAGTACAGGGGGGGTCCCTAGACAATGAAGAGGGAGACCTAGATTACCAATATTTTAAGTATCTACTTTGTCCTCCATAATATAAGTGTGCTGATCAAACCATACACATTTTGGAAAAGAGATAGGAATCTCCTTTCAAAGACAAGTCTAAGGCTCTCACAGTATGGGTGGTATCAGGTATTTGATTTCAACTTTTATTAAGACTCTAAGTCCTATAGAAACTCCAGAGAATTTTGATGGGGCTTTTTGGTTTGTTCATTTTTTCTAGTGTTTAATTTTTTATGTTTCCTCTTTACTTCACTCCTCCTGGAAACCTAAATATATCTTCCCTTCTGGGTCCACCTCAGGTGACCACCACCTCCACCCGCCATCTGCATTGCTTTCTCCTGGTTCTGGTTTCCCATCCCACCTTCTACACACACACACCACAACCGCCCCACACATACACCTACCATTAACCACTACCACCACAAACAGAATCACAACATATTCCAAAAAATAAAAAACCTGCACAGTCTGACCTGTGGTGGCGCAGTGGATAAGGCATCCTCCTGGTACGCTGAGGTCGCTGGCTCGAAACCCTGGGCTTGCCTGGTCAAGGCACATATGGGAGTTGATGCTTTTTGCTCCTCCCCCCTTTCTCTCTCTCTCTCTTTCTTTCTTTCTCTCTCTCTCTCTCTCTCTCCACTCTAAAATGAATAAATAAAAAGCTAAAAACAAAAACAAACCTATACAGGAAAAAATTCAGACCAATTAATGTTCACTCTCCTAAAGTGGGGCTCTTGTGTATTCTGCAACCATTAATTAGACCATTTACAAATGTGTTACACAACATAGCAGAGCTTTGGGCTTCTAGCAAACACAGCCACAGTGAGTCCCAGGGAATCCCCAATATCTTACATCTGGCTTTATATGTATTTATTAGGGAGAGGGATGGGCAGCAGGTGGGATGGCACCACTTCCTTGAAGGCATCTTAAATTCTTACAAAGTGTGTTTGTACACCTTGATGCATTTGAGGTGATCTTCAACATCCCAGCAGGGAGCCAACTATCACATACAAAGAAAACCTAAGGCTCAAAGAAATTAGGCATCAAGCTCAAGCCAACATACCAGGCAGTGGAATCTTGGCCCAGAATCCAGGTCACAAGTCAAGCCCAGGGCATTTTATTATTTTATTGTTTTGTTCTACTTTGTTTTTTAAATAAGGGCCTAAAGTTACTGACCAGTTAGCAGATGGGCTCGGGTGAATAATAAATTGGGTCAGAGAATCCTGCACAGACATGACTTCGCCACCAGTTAGCTAATTAGGAGAAGTTACCAATGATTGCATTATTGAACCATTTCAGCAGAACAGGTTTAGTGCTCCATATATCCTAGGTGTCTCTCTCTCTCCTCTTTCTCTTCTCTCTCTCTCTCTCTCTCTCTCTCTCTCTCTCTCTCTCTCTCTCTCACACACACACACACACACACACACACACACACATCACTAGAAATCTCTTCTTCCTGCTTAGAAGTCTTTCCAGATGTGCCGCCTTTATCAGCTTCCCTTGACCACTGCACCGCATAATGGTTCTCATAATGGTTCTCTAAACACCTGGCATTAATAGTCTGTATGACGCACTTGACATTACAATAATAAGAGAAGACAATTTGTGTTCTGTCTCTGAGGGTCAAAGGCAGCTCAGGCAGGAAGAGGGTGTTACATCTTCCATGTCCCCCCCCCTCCATCCAGCAGGGCTAGACTACTGTTATAATGCCAAGTGTCACTAAATTTGCCAACTATTATCAAAGACCATGAGCTCCTAGAAATAACAGTTCACCCGTTTACTGTCAATATAAACACGCCAGAAGGTGTTGGTAAAAGAAAAGGTTTTTAGTTCGTGAAGTCAAATTTTTTTAATCATCCATTAATCTTTGTTATCGGAACTAGTCTTAACTGGCTTCCAAATGGTTCCAAATACTGGTTCAGGGGAGAAAAGCATCAGCTGAAACAGACCAGCGTGGAGAAGCCAACAGTTAGAACCAATGGTATCCTGATCGGTTAGTGCACACCACAAGAACAGCAATATTAACATTGACTGGTGTTTCTGTCAAGGCCAGACTGTTTTTCTCAAAGGTGAGAAAGCAGGGAAGGAGCAAATGATACAAAAAGGACAAAGGGAGAATGGCAGCAAAGACTAGGCTCTGTGAAGGCAGCAGTGAAACCGCAGAGCTAGAGGGTGGGTGAGCACCTGACAGAGAAGACAGGGATGAAGAAAGCAGAGTCAAACCAGCTTTGCAAGCTGGAGGGAGACGAAGCAGAATTACTCGCTGCTTACGAAACCGGGACACCAGCAGGCTAGTTCTTCTCCGGGCATCAGGGCTCTGTGATCTCTCTCCAGTGGAGACAGGGTCCTTTGACTCCAACAGGCTCTGCTTTGAGGAACCAGAGCCAAATGAACTCTTTGTTAAAAGCTCTTTTGAAAAAAAACCCTGGAAGAGTCAAGAATGCTTGTGTGGTAAAACTCCTGACTATTGAATGTAACTACTGCAGTGATAACACACCATAAAAGCACTTCTTCCTATCTTTGGAATAATGTGTTTTTTTTCACATTAACATTGAAACAATTATTAAATTGCGGTAGCTTTCTAAATCTGATTAATGTTATTCAGGGACTCCCACAAACAGTTTGCCATTTATTACACTTGCTAATTAGGAGATGTAAGGTCTTATCTTCCCCAACCTACAGTCACAGGCCCAGGATGGAGCTTTGCTAAAAGCAGGACTCCTGGCTAATACTGTTAATGAGTTTAGTACTGCCAAAATGTCAATGGTTTTTTATTTGGTCAGAAAGGACCTAATTTATCTAGTCTGCTGCTCTCTGTAATTTTCAGGGAAATGTCAGAGCAGCAATCAGCAGAAACGAATGGCAATAAAGATGATTACTAGAAGGGTAGCAAGAACATCATACTAACAAACAGCTTTCAATCTCCTTTCCCCACTGCAAGATTTAGTTCAGTGATACAGCAAGGGACTACACGGAGCTCAATCCAAAGCATACCCACATATTTTGTCTGAAATAAAATTATACTTTTAAAATTATGAGAGATATAAGAAGCTTCACTGTAGAGGGAAAACAGCCTACCAACATGTTTCCAGGGAAGAGATGGGAAGAGCAGGGCTGTTTTAAGAAAACTTGCTTTTGGTCACAATTTAGGATGCTAAATAAGAAAAGGGTACTGGAAGGAGCTGGATCCAGAAGGCTTTAGTCAGTTTTGCACCAGAAAAATATGCTTGCAATTTCAACACAAAATATAGATTCCTTCTTTAGCAATTTTCCATTCCTTCTTTCTTAAATAAGCATAAGGTATTAACAAATGTCAATCATTCTAAGGTCAGTAATAGATAACAGGGCTGTTTACCTTTAGAGGTCATTGGTGTTCAGATGTCTGAACATGGAAGGCATTCACTCTTAAGGTAACTGCAATGGAATGGGGTGTGTGGGGAGAAGAAGCTTATGCATATGTGTTGATTTGAGGATTTGGCCTTTCACTGACAGAATTTCAAATTTTACCATGGAAACACATCAAATTCATTCAGATTATGAAAAAGGGAATGACACAAATAAAGAATAAAGAAAATAAAGCACTTAGTCCAGTTCCCAACGGCTGACCTCATATGGAATAAAATTTCCAGGCTCCCAAGGTATTATTCTGTCAAATTCTTTACACCTACCCCTCTCTCTCTCCGACTCCCTTTATCCCACATAATGCGACACTATAGCGATGTTTCATATTTTCTGAGGCAAGGCCCATTGTAACTTTTCAGCTTACATGACGAAGCAGAGAATAAGGTAACAAGGCTCTGCTTAGAAAGCTGGGAAAGGGAAATCCCAAAACCGAATCCCACAAACCCTGAGCTAGCCCCAGCCTCCGTGCATGCTGTCTTCTCAGTCCCAGTCTGCCTTTGCTAAAGAGCCCAAATTCTACCAGTATCCATGCTAGAAAAACCTCTGGCGTAAAGATAACTATTTCACTTTACCTCATAAATTTCCCTGCATAAAATAAACAAATATACAAAGTTGGCACAGATAAGCTTAATTTAATCTATCCTTGAGGGAAATGAACAGTTTAAGACAAGGATAAAAATATTTGCTTCATTAAATTTTCTACCAATTAGTCTAGCTTAACTAAGCAATTTAACCAAGTCACTGATTGTAACAGTGCTACTTAAAATTGGACCTTTATGTGGTTAAGTATGTTTAAGATAAATGGAAGGAGATATTTCTATCTAGAGGCCTGTGTTTACATTTCTAAGCACCGACTCACCAGGAGGCCTTGCTGTTGAATGGGCTGCTGTGGATTCCTATGGCTGTAAGAAATGCTTTTCTTTTCTTTGACTCAGTTTTCCAGCCCTACCCAGAACATGATATGCACAGATGCACAAATTATTAGTCAATTTATACAAAGCAATGGTCTCCAGGCTCAAATCCAAAACAAAATGGACAAAAACCCACAGACAGGAGACCTAGCTGATAAAAAGAGAAAGGTTTTTTCTGATCAGTCAGCCTTGCTTCAATTCCTACAGTGAAATTAGAAACAAAACTTGCTGCCTACATCAGAGATAAGGTGACCAATGACCAACCCAGTTGCTCAGAACTATTATAGCCTTTACAATAAAATTTCTGGGTAAACCAGACAGTTGGTTACCTTCACAGAAATTGAAATGAGTAGAGTATTTGCATAATCAAAAATGATTGATCAGCTTAACAAATATAGTTACCTTAAACTCAATGCTCTGCATTAAAAAATTAGAGCTTGATTAGCTTCTAGCTTTAGCTTGGTTATATTTTATCTTTTTCTTGATTTTTTTCAGATTCACCAAAGGGAACCAGGAACAGGGTAGTTACCTGAGGCTCTGCCACGTACTCTGTGACCTTGGGCAAGCTATTTAACCTATGCCTCAAGTTCCACATCTTGCCAGGCACAGCAGTAAGCACTCAAACGGGAGCCAGCACGACTGTCTTAGTACTGTAAGTCTAGTGGTATGACTATATTTGTTCTGGTAGTGATTTTTAAGTATCACCCATCATCTCTATGAATACTGTGGATTTTCTTTCTTTTTAATCGCAGAAGAGACTTTAAGGTTGATATGCTCTCTTTTTATCCTTCCTTTTCCCTGACAGACCTACATTAAAAATAAAGAAGAAACTTAATTTCCTTTTTCTATTTAAAACCAGGCTCTACCACACTCATTTTAGCATAACTAAGTCTTAGAAAAATCTTTTAATGACAAAATATCATTCTTTCTTTCTTGATAATTTCTAATTACCAGGATACACTTGCCTACATTAGGATACATTCTTTTTTCCAACAGCTAACCTAGAAATGGGAATAAGCTTATTAGAATTCTAGCAACACCAGTAACAAAATATAATTAGCTTCTTGGAATTTATGAGCCTATTCTTTCAACAAAATACAGTAATTATTCTTTTAAAAAGAATAGATAATACATGGATTGCAAAGAAACACTTCAGTGAATGAATTATGGGACATTACTCTCCTATCATATCTGAGTAGGCTCCTTTTACTTTGTTGTCCTATATTCATTTGAATTTCCAATCTCCAGCTAATAAAACCACTGACTATCAAGTGCGTAGGCAGTACAGAATCACAAAAATGTAATAATGTTGATAAGGTAGCTGCTGATTCGATTCTCGGGGCTGCCAGCGAAAGGGACTGTAGAATGAGGCAAGGAATAGTTTAAAGAAGTTACTGTTACTGTTTCACCAATGTGAAAACATTAATGAGATCAGGAGAGAGAACTATTAGTCCCATGACAGTAGAAATGAAAATAAAAGAACCTCTTACTCTTAACCAACATATTTATTAGAACAGTACCTGAGGGGCTGAGAGCGACAGTGGACAAATTTTTGGAGTGGAAAGAGAAAAGAAGTATTTCCTTCAATGCAGGGAATTGATGTGTTGCCAATTACTGAATCAATGCACAGTTCCTAGCAAACAGTAGGAATGCCATGAATGTGTGTCCTCTTCCCCTCTGGCAGAGTTCCATTATCAGCTACAGCACATTATGTGAGGGGATCAGAGGTTTCTGACTTGCTCAGGGTTTTCTTAAAGCCACCTGCAGGGAAAAAGCTGTAGATGAGCAATGAGATCTTAGGATGTTTATATAAAGCTGAGAGTTGAGGATTCTGTGCACCATTTGGAGTCTGGCCTTCGGTAAGCATGGCCTTTCTCAACTGGATCTTCTTTGATTTCCCATTCGGTATTAAGTATGACAGAGGGACAGCAGAAGAGTACTGGGCACTCCCAGTCATGGGAGGTGCTAACAAGCTCATTGGGGAGGAAAAAGTTAAGTGCGAGAAATTGGAGGAGGCACGTTTTAAAGCACTTAACGTGTACAATGCATAGACTAAATGCAATAGGATTTTTAGAAAAGAGGGGTGAGGGTAGGCAAGTGGTGGAGTCAAGCAGAGTTAGCAGGACTAAGTAAGGGCATTTTCATGATTAAATTGGATTAGGCAAAGAAATGCAAATAGCACTATGCAAATAGCCATGGTAATAAAGATCAGGGCTCCCCACATCCCTAATAATAAGCTGGATGATGAAAGAAAGCCTGAGTAATATCAAGGGCAGGTAGGTTAATAAGCGCTTCCTCCATGAAATGGGCTCTGCTGCCTGTTTCCTTTCTTCATCCTCCCAGTTCTGCCGATCCAGTGATAGCCTTAAATTCCACTCCTAACTATGGGCTGCTCTCTGTACCAGTAACATGCAGAGGAAGAGAGGGTTTCATCTCTGCACAGAGAAATGCCAGGTTCTCCAACACATACAAACTGCCAACATTGTACACCCAACAGCCATAGGAAGCTGGGTGGGAGAAGGTTACTGAAGGTCACACAGAACTTTCAGTCATGCTACGGAACAACATGGACTTCCTACGATAGCCTCCATGCTTGTTACAATGTGTAGCATAATTAGAGCACAGCATAAATCAGATTCTGGCCATTAGAAACTTATCAGTTCCTTCCTCTACTTAGCTAAGAATGTTGTAATTCTTAGCAAACCAACTTCCTCCTAGGAAAGGGGGAAACCAGTAGAGAAGCATCTGTACTAGGCTGGGATCACTTAATCTGGACTAATGATACTTGGAAAGCTGATGACACGGAGACCAGCCTAGCACACTGAAAGTTATTCACAATCATTCCATCGGTCATGTTTCTACTACAATCCTTTGATGAGCCAAATACTGGGCTATTGGAATTTCCAAGTACAAAGGCTTTCATCATCCAAGCTTCCAAAATCAGCTCTATTTTCATAGTACTCATTTATGAATGAATGTTACACCTTATGCTTAAGAAAATGTTTGCATTCAATGACATTTCTGGGTAGGAAACCCGGCACTGACGCCTCTCCCTCCCCCTGCCTACGTTCCCAGCTTGACTTTCAGCACGCCAGAAGCAGGGAGAGGGATAGGAGGAAAGGCCAGCTTGCAGATGGATTCATTAACGCGGCCTGCAGCCTTCACTTCCTAAAATCAGCCAAGACCTAAGACCATCCTAGCAACCAAAGCCTTAGGCCAGTAGGTCATCCAGGGTGGGCCACTGGATTAATGAGCTCCTTATAAGAAACAAAATTAAAACAAAAAACCTCAAACCACCCTGAAGCTACAAGCCGGCCCTTGTCCATTTTGCTAAATTAGTTACTCTCCTCCCAAGAGCTAAACTGATTACACAGCATAGTTTGCCAAGCCAGTGGGTTAAATGTTGCTCTAGAATAGCATTTTAGTCATATTCACTTTACACAAAAATCAAATAAAGCCTTTAACTGCAGACTTGTACTTAGCAAGAAAGTTCAACTTAGGGATTTCCAAGTAATAATTCTGTTGTTATTTATAGGAAGTCACCATTAAAAGAGAAGTACTGGCAACTCATAATGGTAATACTTGGGCCAGAAAATAAAATTCAGCAGCCCCTAGGATTAAAAAGGACTCCCCTGGGCCAAAGTTTCAAGCTTCCTACAATTAGATTTGTTCACAGAAGGCTTTGTGACAACAGACTAACATTAGATCATGCAGAGACGGGTAAAACTCAGCGGATATATATAACAAGGGGGTAATACATTATTTGATGTTCAAGTGAAATATCCTTCTTGAAAACATTTTAAAACTGGTCTCACTAGGTTGTTAGAAGTAGAAAGGGCAGGCTAACTCACCTCCCCCACCCCACACCCCCGTAGATCAGAATGTCAAGGCCCCAGTGGCCACAGTCATGCCACCTCTCAAGGGGAACCTGTATAAAACTGTGCAGCAGCCCAAACTGGTTCTGGAAATAATGCCCCCTTTCCCGGTCTCTCTGCGCCCCTTCCGCGGGGCCATCCGACACGCAGCACTCCGTCACCATTCTAGAGGAATGCTTAAGCAGCAAGGGGCAGAGACTAGTAAAGCAGGCCTGGGAAGAACAACAGATGCTCCCAATTTATTATAGCCTGTGTATTTGGTTTTTTAAACTGACCTTTTTAGTCTTCGGATTATTTTACAAAGACTACCCCAGAGCCTCATAGTTGTTTTTCCTTAATATCAGACACCAACTCTGCACAATACACAGCTCAGTTTCTCTATCTGTACCCATTCTCTCTCCCCCCCGCCATCTGCCGAGAGAGAAGGAAACAGAGTTAGATAGATATATTGCTTATATGAACAAAGATGGAAAACCTAAATATTTATTCAATCATAACTGTATTTTATGGTATATAATATAAATTATTCAAGTTACTAAAATTTAAGTTTTTAAAAAGAAAATCTATGTCGCCCTGGCCAGTTAGCTCAATTGGTTAGTTTCGTCCTGAAGCGCAGAGGTTGCCTGTTCGGTCCCCGGTCAGGGCACATACAGGAACAGATCAATGTTCCTCTGTCTGTCTCCACCCCTTACTCTCTTGCTAGAATCATTAAATTTTTTTTAAAATTAAAAAATATATATCAAGGAAAATTTGATAAAAAGAGCTAATACTATAAAACTCAAGTATACTTTTAAAGAACTATCAAAAAATAAAATAAAAAATAAAGTGAAATATTAGCTGACAGTATAAATTATAAGATGGGGGCTGACCTATGTATTTTCCAAATTTTGTATGTACATGCATTACTTTCATGATCACACTTAATATTGCTTACTCCCTTTCCCTGCCATTTCTTTAGGGAGAAATCAAAGGTGAAAATGCTTGTGTGATGTGATGAAACGATCAGATTTTTCTTAAATTTAAAGAACCATGACTTAAAAAGCATAACCTGTTTCAGTGAAATGACAGATTCTGAACCACAAACCCGTGTATCTATTATGTACACATAAAATGCTAGTAGGCAGAGACTGAGGCCCTTTGACCTGCGCTGAGTACACATAGTAGCATTCGGTTGCTTCACGCTGCTTCTTATTTACATAGTTCATGAGGTAGAGGGCCTACTGTGAAGAGACTGGGTGAGGACCTACTGTGGAGAGGCTGGATGAGGACCTACTGTGGAGAGGCTAGATGAGGACCTACTGTGGAGAGGCTGGATGAGGGCCTACTGTGGAGAGGCTGGACAGAGGACCTACTGTGGAGAGGCTAGATGAGGACCTACTGTGGAGAGGCTGGATAGAAGACCTACTGTGGAGAGGCTGATGAGGACCTACTGTGGAGAGGCTGGACAGAGGACCTACTGTGGAGAGGCTGGACAGAGGACCTACTGTGGAGAGGCTAGATGAGGACCTACTGTGGAGAGGCTGGATGAGGGCCTACTGTGGAGAGGGTGGACAAAAGACCTACTGTGGAGAGGCTGGACAGAGGACCTACTGTGGAGAGGCTAGATGAGGACCTACTGTGGAGAGGCTGGATAGAGGACCTACTGTGGAGAGGGTGGACAGAAGACCTACTGTGGAGAGGCTGGATGAGGGCCTACTGTGGAGAGGCTGGATGAGGGCCTACTGTGGAGAGGGTGGACAGAAGACCTACTGTGGAGAGGCTGGACAGAGGACCTACTGTGGAGAGGCTAGATGAGGACCTACTGTGGAGAGGCTGGATAGAGGACCTACTGTGGAGAGGGTGGACAGAAGACCTACTGTGGAGAGGCTGGATGAGGGCCTACTGTGGAGAGGCTGGATGAGGACCTACTGTGGAGAGGCTAGATGAGGACCTACTGTGGAGAGGCTGGATAGAGGACCTACTGTGGAGAGGCTGGATGAGGGCCTACTGTGGAGAGGCTGGATGAGGGCCTACTGTGGAGAGGCTGGATGAGGACCTACTGTGGAGAGGCTGGATAGAGGGCCTACTGTGGAGAGGCTGGATGAGGACCTACTGTGGAGAGGCTGGATAGAGGGCCTACTGTGGAGAGGCTGGATGAGGACCTACTGTGGAGAGGCTGGATAGAGGGCCTACTGTGGAGAGGCTGGATGAGGGCCTACTGTGGAGAGGCTGGATGAGGACCTACTGTGGAGAGGCTGGATGAGGACCTACTGTGGAGAGGCTGGATAGAGGACCTACTGTGGAGAGGCTGGATGAGGACCTACTGTGGACAGGCTGGATAGAGAACACCGTCAGCCGTCAGCTAATCTGCACTGAGAGTGAACAGCCGTGAGGATAAGCAGTCCCAAATCCTGGCCTCTTTCTGAGCCTTATTATCCTGCAAACAATCACACATTTCCATTGAGATGACCAACAGGCATCTCCAATTCAGCATGCCCAAACCCAGACTCATCACCCACCCCAACTGGATTTTACAAGAAACCTAATCTCACCTTTCCACACAATCCTCTGAGAAACCTGGACATCATCCCCAGTGCCTCTCTTTCCTTTCCACCTATCTACCCAACCACCCAGGTCCTAACAGATACCACTTCTAGAGGCCACATCTATATGGTCCAAGAAGGCTGTAGGCCTTGTGCAAATATCAGGGTCTTCTGGATTCAGACAGTTTAAACTTGGCCCTGTCACCTACTGTGTGTGACCTTAGACAAAACCCTTAATCTGCCTGAGTTTCCTTTCCCTCACTATCCAATGCTTTTAAAGATAGGACCTGTTGGTCCTATGGAACTGCTACAGGTTTAAATTAAGGCCCTTCACTCACAAGGCATGTTGTGTAAACAGTGGTGAACAGCAGCCACTCGGGTAGGACACACCATGTCTGAGGCTAGTACAGTGTAGTAAGTGCTGTAACTCACAAATGGCCAATGCCATCGGAGCACAGGGGAGAGATGGGATCTAGACCAGAGTGGAAATGTCAGAAAACATTTTCACGGGGAACTGGCACTTAAACTAAGTCCTATGAGATGAGCAGGAGGCAGATAAGCCAAGTTTGAGAGTAGAGATAGTAGACCAGCAGAGGAACAGCAAATGTGTGATCCTAATGGTCAAGAGACCAACATGTACCTTGAAGGTAATGAACAGTTGAGCTGCCTGGAGACTAGCACGTCAGGGTGACGTGGCCAAAGGTACAGCTGGTGAGGTCAACGGGGGCTCAGGCTTTGGGTACCCAGAAATGACGGGCTTTAAGCAGAGAGATAACAAAGAATGCGTGCAGAGTGCTTACACTTCCGAGTGCCGCTCTGGAGCACTCTAACCGCCTTCATTTTTACCACTCTATACTCTGGTTTATGCTGTCTAGGAATTGGTAGTCCATCTATTTTTTCTTAAGCTGGCTGCTTCCTAATAATTTTTAATATGTTAGCGTATTCTTTAAAAAGTAATTTAAATTTTTTCTTCAATTCACTTGGTAAATTCAAGGCGGGAATATAAAGGGAAAAGCCCATCAGTCTCCACCTGAGCTCCTTGACAGTCAGAAGAGCAATCAATAAGGTTACTTTCTTCTCTAAGTCATCAACCTGAAAACTCTCCACATAACTAAGCACTGACTTCTCAGTTCCAACTGCCGTGCTAAGTAGTATTTATAAGACACCACTCATCAGCCTCGTCATTTCGTGGCATAATGTGTGACCATCTTCCCATCCAGCCCATGTAAGCGCCCTGGCTCAGGACAGTGGAGTCCCCCAAAGCATCGCAGGCTGATTGCTTTGCTGGAAACTTAAATCCTACCACTGAGCAACACTGCAAGTCATGTTTTGAATGAAATCCACCCAGTAACCCCAGGCCTCATTTCAATCCCTTATTAGCTCCATCCCGTAACCTATGAACACTGATATTTGTAAAAACCTAAATTAGTGAAGTGAATTAAAGTCCTTATCATTCCCACCAAATTAAGAATCATTCACTGAGAAAAGCAATTAACATATTTCTGCCCCTTGCAGATGATTACTAAAGCTTAACTGCAGGGATTTCCCTACCTCTGTGACAAAGGATATCTTTTCACATGTAGGGCACATTATACATAAAATTATTATCCACATCCTTAATCCTTAATTCCACATATTCATTATTCCTCATTTGGAAAGCAACCCTGATAAGGCTAGAAGCACTAGGTTACATTCTCACGAGTTCTTATAATTTCACTGCAGATTCATCAGAGCGTCAATGCACAACAGTAATTTCTAACAGGATGCTTGAGAATATCAGAACTGCTATTGTGCATCAATAAACAACCTGAGTTTTGTTGTACCGAAAGCGGCATGTTTTAAAAGGTATAGATTTAGTCTTTGATATGCCTGAAGAGAAGGAAGGCTTATAAGACAAAAAACAGAAGTGATTTTGTATGATATTGCTTCACTTGAAATACTTCAACAAAACATTAGCATTCTCATCCTTTTTATTTATAATTTCTAATACTATAACACAATCTAATCCCAGATCCTGGAGCTACTCCCACTATCCCTGAAGCAGCACCTGCTTCTAAATGGCCTCTGCTCTGATTACCTCTCTTCCTAAGAGAGAGTCAATACCCAGAGCCAGCCAGCCTTAGGTGCTCCTGTGAGATTCTCTGCCCCTCAGGACCCAGTGTTTGCCTTCAGAAGGCCACAGTGGGGAGGTAGAGCCAGGATCCAACTTCAGGGAGAGGCAATCTGGGACTCCCCTACTAGTTGGTATAAAAGCAATTGCCCTTTGCTTTATTTTTTCTTCTTAGTCTTATTTTCTTTTTATTTCCTTTTATCATTCTTAACGGACATGTCTCCTGTCAACCACATTGTGAGAATGTGCTCTGAGAAGAAAGCATTTTTCTGGCTGGACTACCCCCCACCAGCTAAGCATCTGAGACAGAGAAATACATAAACTGATCACATCGTAGAGCACTAAGGGGTCGGTCAGAGGAAGGAGTAGTGTTGCCAGACCACAGGAGGCATTTGGCACTGTACTAACTAGCAGGTAAGAAAGGCCTTCTGGAGAAGGTGGCATGTTGTGGGGTCCAAGATGACCTGGTGTCACTGTGCAAAGGAATATCATTGCAGGAAGGACCAACTAAGTTTGTTGTGCTTTGTTTTGGGTTTTTTGTTTGTTTGTTTGTTTTTTTGAGAGGACAGGAGGGAGGAGGAGAGAGAAGAATATTAACTACAAGGCATTTTCACACAAGACCTGTGCTTCTCCTTTTACCTGTTGAATATTCAAATTAGTCTGAGTTGGCAAAAGAGATCTGTGAGGCAACATGTTAGAGGTGGTAGTTTAAGCCGCGGGAATGGGTAACATCACTGTGGGAACGTCCACGGAGATGAGCTGGAAGTTCAAGGGTCCAAAACTTCACAACCAACAAGTAAGATGTTAGAGCCTCGGGTGCACGACTCCTGTCCGCGTCCTTCCCCTTGCCCTCACGCACACACTGCTCAGCGAGAGACCACACTAACAGCTCCAGAACAGGAGAGGGGATGCTCCACCACCTCCTCCTTCCTGTCATTAGTCAGAACCTCAACAAGGTTCCAGAGGCTTTTTAAAAACCACTTTCAAATGAAAAGGTGAGCTGTAAACAGAAACAGAGACCAGCTGTCGCTGCTGTGGGGCACCTCTCAAGCCCTCGCAAACCCACTACTGAACCCACCTACCGAGGCCTCTCTCGCCTTCGGCGGGCATGTCCCTCCACTCCTCCATCTGTCACTGTCATTCCCAAGCACAGCTCCCACTGGCATTGCTGCAACCTTCTTCCAGTTAACAGATCACAACTGGGAAGCGAATGCACAAAGTGGTGCATCTCTGGAAAACCTTATGCCCCTGAGAGAAACAGTTCCTCAGTTCAAGAACATAGTCTTTTCTCTGCAAGGCATCTTTATCCTGGCATGGGCAGGGCCTGCTGTGCCCTCCCTCTCTCGTGTTTTGCCATCCTAAGATCAGTTTCTGGACAAAAGAAGATCTGAAGATACCATAACCGGGACAAAATTCATAAAAATAAACAAAACTAATAAAAATTTAAATGCAAATTAGTATTGCCACTTGTTAGTTCATGAACATTCTGGCTTTGCGAAGCTCAAAAAGGAAATACCCAACTTTCTTTTCTAAGACTTATAATATTTGGAAGACGCTTTTCCCAGGTAGTGAACTTTTGGCATTAAGGCCCAGAGCGCAAAACGTCAGCAAAACGTCAGCAGGCTGTGAGAATCACAGGGTTCCTGATATTGTCTCCATGACATATGTGTCTCCACTTAGGAACTTCCTTTAAATTATTTCAGTGCTCACTTACAACTACAGCTTCTAATGTTCCATTTATAAGGTGCGTTCTCTTCTAATTGGTGCGTTCACCGTAGCAAAGTAAGTGCTGCAGTAGCGAAACAACAACTATTATTGTTGTTATCACAGCAGCAAGAGCTAACCAATGGTGTCTACCAGGCACTTTGATAAGCACCACACAGGTATGTCACCAGCCTTCTCAACATTTGTCTAGGGTGAATATTCTTATTAGCATCATTTTCTAGCATGGAATGTGCAGCCCAGAATAGCAACTTTCCACAGATCACCTAGCTAGGAGATCAGAGCCCACAACTGTATCACACATAGGTTTACAGATAGAGAAACTGAGGTGATGAGTCAAGGGTCTTGGCCTGGTGGGGAATTAGTAAAGAAGGTGGCCAAAAAAACCAGGGACCTTTCCTAGTCATTCAACATATTATTCTGACCCCAATATGTCACCCTTGCTAGCTGGGGACAGTTTAATGCCAAATAAAAGATGCCCATCTTTGACACTGCAGAATTAAAGGGTCTGGAGGCAGCTTTATCAGCATCACTTTGTTCAGCAGTAATTACATGTGTGTCCAGACAGCATTTTCATAAGCAGCTCAGAAGCCCAAAATGAGAAACGGTCTTGGAAGTCACTCTATCAATCATTCCAGAAGGCACAATACACATATCAGGGCATCCTGAAAAAGGAGGATCCAAACTTTGAGTTTAAGTCCACCCATTCTAAGTTGGAAAGAAAAACTCCTTTTATCCTGGGGTCCAACTCACCTGTTTTCCACGAGGCATTACTAATGCCCTATTACTAATCAGCCCCAGCACAGCGGCCCCGGGCTATCTCATCCCCACAGTAGTTTTACACGATGCTTACCTCTCATCCCAACATTTAATCAGAAGTGGTCCCAATCAAGCATGAAAATAAATTAGATTTTGGTTTAACTGGGATTAGATTCACAGTCCCAAGAAATAAAGTGACAGTTATCTAATCTAATAGGCCAGCCTCAGACTTTCTGGCTACTCTCCACAGGCTCCTCTTGCTAAAGCCCTCTCCTAAAATTCTTCTTTAAATATTGGGAAATCACAGCATGTCGGTAAAGAAAGGACAACTCTTCAAGAGCCAGGAACATAGCTCTACAGCTGGCACCTCTTTACTGCTGCTGAGACTGCGTGTCTGCTCCCAAAGAGCTGCCTGGGAACCGCGCTCTTGCCCCAGGGTGCATCAGAGGTGACTTCCTCCGGGACACCGTGGGGAAAGAAGCTTCCCGAGCTTGGGCAGAGCCCATTGTCCATGAAGAAGTAGTTCATTTTCATGCTGTTTTACATTCACTGTCACTTCATCTAGAAATACCAAGGAGTGAGTGCTGTGTAAACCCTCCAACCATGGAGAAAATCAGACATGGACAAAGGAGAAGAGGGGTGGGGAACTGACATCTAGGAGGTATGAAGGAAGTACTTTTACAATGCAACAACAAAACATTCCCAAACAACCCAATTAAAGAACGGGCTAAGGACCTGAATGGGCATTTCTCCATAGAAAACGGCCAAGAGCACATGAAAAGATGCTCAACATCGTAACCAACAGGGAAATACAAAGAAGAAACAACAATGAGATACCACCTCACACCTATATTTGGATGGCTATTATTTACAAAGAAAAGAAATAGAAAACAAATATATGGCCCTGGTTAGATATCTCAGTTGGTTAGAGCATTGTTCTGATACACCAAGGTTGCATGATCAGAGCACATACATGAATCAACCAATTAATGCATAAGTAAGTGGAATAACAAGTCAATATTTCTCTCTCTCTTTAAAATCAATAAATTAAAAAAACTAAAACTAAAAACAAGTATCAGCAAGGATAAGGAGAAATTAGAACCTTTTGCACAGCTGGTAGGAATAATATAAAATGGTGTAGTTACTACAGAAAACTGTAAAAACTGTTATAGAGAAGCAATTCCTCAAAAATTAAATATGGAATTATCATCTGCTCTAGTAGTTCCACTTCTGAGTATATACCCAAAAGAAGTGAAAGCAGGGATTCACACAGATATTTGCATACCCATGTTCATAGCAGCATTATTAACAACATACAAAAGGTGGAAGCAACCGAAGTGTTCATCCACTGATGGATGGACAAATAGAATGTGATATAGGCATACAATGGAATATTATTCAGTCCTAAAAAGGAAAAAAATTCCGATATATACAACATTGATGAACCCTGAAGACATTACACTAGAGGAAATAAACCGGTTACAAAAGGACAAGTATTGTATGATTCCACTTATATGAGGTAGATAGATCAAATTCATAGAGAGCAGAATGGTGGTTGCCAGGGTCAGGGGATGGGAAGGGGGAATGGAAAGTTACTGTTGAATGGGCACAGAGTTTCCATCAGGGAAGATGAAAAAGTGTTGTGGATGGATGGTAACGAAGGTTGCACCACAGTGTGAATATATTTAATGCCACAGACCTGTATACTTAAAAATGGTTTGCTCCCCTAATACACAGCTGCTGGCAAACCAGCCAGTGAGCCCGTCTCATCATACCAACACAGAAGAGCGCACCTCTGCCCTTTCGGATGCTTCTACCTGCAAGGCCCAAAAAACCCACTGAGAGCAGACAGCTACAACACACCCGAAAATCAGTTACTCCTAAAAACAAGTTATTCTAATTAATAGCATGATTGTTGGTAATGTCGTTATGTAGACAAGATTTCCTGAAGAATGAGACTTTCTCCTTTAAAAATATTACAGAACATTAGGAAACACGTTTTTCTTTTCTTTTCTTTCTTTTTTTTTTTTTTGACAGACAGGGACAGAGAGAAACAGACAGAAAGAGACGAGAAGCATCTAGTTGTTCATTGATTGCATTCTCACATGTGCCTTGATTGAGGGGCTACAGTACAGTGAGTGACCTCTTGCTCAAGCCAGTGACCTTGGGCTTCAAGCCAGCAACCTTTGGGCTCAAGCCAGTGACCTCAGGGTTTCAAACCTGGGTCCTCCGCAATCTAGTCCGACGCTCTATCCACTGTGCCACCGCCTGGTCAGGCAAAAACATATTTTAGGCGCTGGCCGGTTGGCTCAGTGGTAGAGCGTCGGCCTGGAGTGTGGAAGTCCCGGGTTCGATTTCCAGCCAGGGAACACAGGAGAAGCGCCCATCTGCTTCTCCGCCCTTCCCCTCTCCTTCCTCTCTGTCTCTCTCTTCCCCTCCCGCAGCCCAGCCGAGGTTCCATTGGAGCAAAGATGGCCTGGGCGCTGGGGATGGCTCCATGGCCTCTGCCTCAGGCACTAGAATGGCTCTGGTTGCAACAGAGCAGCGCCCCGGATGGGCAGAGCATCGCCCCCTGGTGGGCGTGCTGGGTGGATCCCGGTAGGGCGCATGCGGGAGTCTGTCTGACTGCCTCCCAGTTTCCAGCTTCAGAAAAATACAAAAAAAACCCCAAAACATATTTTAAAACAAATCCTGTGATATAGAAACAGAGGAAATTGAGGAAGAAGAAAAGAAACATCCCTAGAGAATTAAAAAAAAAAAAAAAAAAATCCAAATTCTACGTTCCCCCCTCTGCCACTAGCCAGCATTATTTAGGCCTCAGTTTCTCATCAGTCATGCAAATGGTATGAATAAGACAAACCTCAAGTCAAAGATAAGCTTAATGGCACCCCCAATGGAAGCATCCCTTTGTCCAATCTCACGCTGACCAGGCAACTTTCTGTTCATCAGCTGACTGCCAAAAAATGTCTCAACGAGAAAAAAAAAAGTGGCCACATTTCAGGATCCTTGATACCGTTATTTGTTATAAATCAATCAGCTGATGATAAAGTTAATAAAAATAGTGTTGAAGGAAATTGGTCCAAGTAAGAAAGGAGAGCCTAGTCTTCCTGCTTCAGACCTCCCTGTAAGTGTCCATGCCACTCTGTTCTAAATCATGTCTTTAAATGGGAAAACAAACTCAAAATATGCTGGAAAAGCCCCCAAATAATTACAGTTTATTTTTATGGAATATAACAATTATTTCTTATAGGAGAAAATGACACAATTTGAAAGTTTGGGAATATGCATAGACTTTAAGGGAGTGAATGGAGCAAAAAGGGAAGCATTCTGTTACTGTCACTCTAAACTTTTCTGAAAATACTTTCTTTAATAAGCGTTTGGGACAAAACCTTCCTGGCTTTTACTTGCTAGTTCCTCCTCCTCTTGACATCTCTCATACCCTGCCCCACAATTAAAAAAAAAAAAAAAAAATGAGGTATATGTTCAAAACACTCCAGAGAACCCCTGGCTGTGATATCTAGCCAGATGTTCTCTGACCTCATCCCTTTCCGGACTCCTTGCTCACTCTCCCAGCCACATCACCTCCTTGCTTAAACATATCAAGCACACGCTGGCTTCTGCACCTTGGCCCTATCCTTTCCTCTGCCTGAAATGATCATCCCCTTACATTGCATGGCTCTAACCCTCACTTCATTCAGATCTTAAGTAAAAAATCCTGCAGGGAGGTCTCCCCTGATCACTGTCGTAGAATCCCTCCCTCCTTCATTCCTTGTGGGGGGGTTTTCTTTCTAGCATATACCACTAGACACACATCTCATCTGTCTCCTTGGGGTGTAAGATCCATTAGAACAGGGACTATGCCAGTTTTGTGTCTGTACCCCCAGTCCTAAGAACAGCACCTACCTGGCATATAAAAGGAACACAGTCAGTATTTGCTAAAAGAATAAACGAAAGGGCAATAGAGAGTTACAGTAATAGTCACCAACTAAGTCCCCTCAGTGTGCTTTTTAGCCAAAATATAAAAGTGGTCAGTCTATCTGTCACACTAACATGGCGACTGGGCTTTGGTCCAAACAAGTAACTTTGAAGTTTGTTGATGCCCCACTATGTCACTTATTGACTAGGTGCTGGCAGTACAGTGATGGGTTTTACTCTGTCCCTGCCTTCAAAGACCTCAGTCTCCCAGGCAGGCTAGGGATCGTTACAGAAGTTCTGGACACAGATGAAAAGAACAACAACTAACTTGGGAGGCTAGGAGGAGCCCCGGCAGAACACAGAAGTATGCCTATACATGTGCCACATATTCAATGGACAAGTCCGTGCCACCCCCAGGAAACAGGGACAAGCAAGTCCTCCCACTCCTGCCGTGCAACCAGCCAGAGGACTCCGCTGCTTTCCTAATTGCCAGGCAATCTTTTTCCATGTTGGCATTCTTCCCTTGACAACCGCTTCAACATTTCTCACAATCAAGCTCAAGTCCTCAACTGACATGACTGCACACACAGGTTTCATGAAACTTTCTGTTCTCAGGTAATCAAACACTACAGCCTTTGGCTTAAGATTCATTTCCATCTCTGGCCCCATATGTTCAGTCATACGTTCCAGGCGCTGATCAAATCTCATGACTCAAAATATCTGCCTCAAAATATCTTACCAACCAAAGCTTCAAGTAACTTTAGACACACAATTTTCCCAGCCCAAAAGGCTTTGGTTTCTCATTTGCAGAGTTAACATACCTAAACCTATAGTTTTTTTGTATGGCAGTAGAATCAATAGCTGCTATGTCTGGATTTTCCTCCTGAAATTTCTCAAGGATTAATTCCTTTGATGGATATGAGAAATATCTTGAAAGATTTGCATGTATAAATTTGCTTTACAATCTCAGTCACTCCTTATAATACTGCAAACCTTCCAAAAGGTATTCTTTCCCCTCTGTGTACTAATTTTGGCTGTTTCTGTTCAGCAAGAGAAAAAACATTTGTTAGAAAAAAAGGATAGCTCTATGCTCCTAGTAAATATTTACTCTATAAATTGAACTGTTTACCTGTGTAATCCATCTCATTCTCTCCTGTTTCCTTTAAGAGTGAGAGATGACACTGCTAGGAATCTGGGTGTGGTCAGGTAGGGGGACCAGAAGCTCAAGAAAATAACTGCATATAATTTTTCTCTGCTATGACATCCCCTTGCTGATATTCTATTATCTATCAATTTTCTGAGTCTTTTCTGGCTTGTCTGAGTCTGTTATGCTGCCAACACAAACCCCTATCCGAGATTCTAGAGATTACTTAACAATGTAATCTTGGTTTTGTGAACATTGATTTCTTTGATCAGAAACTAAATTTGTAATCTTTGCTCATGAACTTCTTAACTGTACTGCAAAGGCAGGCCGGTCTTACCTTCCAGTTGGTCTGGCCTCGGAAGAAGCCCTCCATGTGACTTGCATTTAGGAAACTGGCTTCAGGCAGCTATTAAGACAGGACCCTTGAGTTTACCATCATGTTCCGTACTCTAAACAGGTGCCCCCACTTCAAGTTTTGGCACCCCATATCTGGTCTCCACAGTCCTGTAAGTACTTCCTTAACATGAAAAGAGTCTTGGAAATAATTTTAAAGCTTCCCAATGGGCAAAGCACTTCCTCAGAATCAAGGCTTTCTCTTTGCTTTTGGGTCTGTGGCCATCTTTTCCTGATCAGCTGCTGGTCTTTGACTAACCTCCTCTTCTCACACCCCATTTCTCCCTTTCCCTGTCCCTTTGACTAGCCCCTGGTTCCAGCCACACTGGATCCACTCCCCTTGCCAGCTGGGTTTGATGCGTGGTCTCACTGTCATGTTCTCATGCTTCCTCAGGACCTGGCCTCCAGCGGCTGCCTTGACATTGAGCCCCGGCTGCCAGTTCCATTGGGTTCCATGGCTCTCTACAACCATTGAGCCCCGGCTGCCAGTTCCATTGGGTTCCATGCTCTCTACAACCAACCCCAACACTCTGAGACTCACAGCGACGGAGTCAACTGTAGTAGGAGCCTAGAGCCCTAACTGCAGGGGTGGAAGAACCCTAATTCTTGCAACACAGGAAGCCTTAATTCTCCTTCTGACCTCTTAAATATCATAGCACTAACCCTTCAGAACCCTGAGTGCACACACTGTGGGACAGAGAGGTCTGTGTGCTCCATCTCCCTTGCAGTGAATAGGGAGTGGGGGAAAGGTTTTCTTGGGTGAGGATCACCCTATTTCTTATTGACAAACATCTGTGTGGGCCCTGGAATGCAACTCCTCAGCCACTTGAAGGTGATGGCAGTGACCATATTCTTCTAATTATATCCATTTCATTTTTATTAAAAACATTTATCTGGGCATTAAATAGAGATTACAATACAAGTCAAGTCAAACAGGCTTATTAAGTAGATTACTCTCTCCTAGGGACATGTGATCAAAGCTGAGAGCAGAAGCAGAAGGGAATGAAAGGAAACCTGCACTAGTGGTGGACCTGGGCTCAACTCCCAACTCCACCTTTTAGTCTGTATACCATCCTGGTAAGTTTTTTCACATCTGTATGCCTCAATTTCTGCACCTGTAACATGGGCATAAGAGAATGTATCTCACCGGGTTTTTATATTGTTCTTTTGACAATGAAGCATGTTAACACCTGGGAAATGCTTAGAAAGTGTTAGCTATTACAAACCACTCAATTAATAGCTAAAAGACAAAGCAACAAAAACTATTGTCAAGAATTGGGAATTAAGAGACCAGTGTTTTAGAGAAGATTGTCATTTTGTGGCCTCTGGAGTAGATTTAAAATGGTTGCAAATTCTTGGTCACATCCTCCTTAGAGCGGTAAGACCTATTTTCTTCATCCTTTGAACTGGGCTCTCACACTGCTACTCTGACCAATAGAGCACTTAAAAGCGACCTGGTGCCACTTTCAATCCTACATTTTAAAAGAACTGTCAGCTTCCACTCCCTTGTTCCTGGAACCCAGCTGCCACCCAGAGAAGCAACCCCAACAGCCACGTGGGCAGGCCCACGAACCAGAGCGCCGCGGTGCTCTCCCAGGCCGCGGGCTGACTAGGATTTGCCAGCCATGTGACTAAGCCAGTTTGGAAGTGGATCTTCCAGCTTCAGTCACAGACACAGGTCTTTCCCCTTGAGATCTGCCCAAACTACAGAGTCATAAGCAAATAAGATTGTCATTTTTTTTTTTTCTGAAGCTGGAAACGGGGAGAGACAGTCAGACAGACTCCCGCATGCGCCCGACCGGGATCCACCTGGCACGCCCACCATGAGGTGACGCTCTGCCCACCAGGGGGTGATGCTCTGCCCATCCGGGGCGTCGCTCTGCTGTGACCAGAGCCACTCTAGCGCCTGGGGCAGAGGCCAAGGAGCCATCCCCAGCGGCCCGGGCCATCTTTGCTCCAATGGAGCCTCGGCTGCGGGAGGGGGAGAGAGAAACAGAGAGGAAGGAGAGGGGGAGGGGTGGAGAAGCAGATGGGCGCTTCTCCTGTGTGCCCTGGCCGAGAATCGAACCCGGGACTTCTGCACGCCAGGCCGACGCTCTACCACTGAGCCAGCGGCCAGGGCAAGATTGTCATTTTAAGTCTCTAAATTTTGGGGCAGTTTGTCACATAGCCAAAAAGCCTCTTAAATCGGTTCTTTAAATTCCATATTTATAAAAATGGAAATGAAGAAGCAAGGTGCTCATTCATCAAACATTTCAAGAACACCTACTATGTGGCAGACTGACAGGTCTTGACAGTGCTCTTACAGTCTGTGACTAAGACAGACATTAAATAGCTCATTACAATGAAGTGGGATTCTATAGAGATAAGAGGATAAAGAAGTATAAAGGGGTCTGGGAATACTAGGTGATCTCACAGGCCCTTCCAACTCCGCTACTGTATACTTGACAAAGAAGAGTAAGTACATCTGTGAGATGGCCACTTAGAGATAGTCATATAAGATAATCTATCTAGAGAGTAATTTTCTCCCATATGAATAAATCTACTTCTTAATTAGAGAGAGTATCGGTAGAGATGTGGGATTTCAATAGCTACCCAACAAGTAAATGGTGAAAGCAGGGAGTCGCCTCTATAGCCTACATTCAAGAGTAGAACCATCTTATGAAAGAGGTTTTGAATAATGTGATAAGAAGAGAAGGAAATACAATTTCCAGGGCTAAGCCTTCAAAATAAATCATGACAAGAGAATTTTTACTTGTTCATTGTTTAATGTTTAAAGGCAAAAAATAGCCCCGGCCAGGTGATTCAGTTGGTTGGAGCATCATCCCCGTAGGCCAAGGTTGTGGGTTCAGTCCCTAGTCGGGGCACATTCAAGAATCAACCAATGAATGCATAATAATAAGTGTAACAGTGGATCAATGTCTCTGTCTCTTTCTCTCTCAAAATCAGTAAATAAAATTTAAAAGAGTTAAAGGGCAACAATATAATTGCTTCAAACAAAGTATCTTTGAGTTAAGAAAGCCATATATATGAAAATATTTTTTCATTCCCAGAGGTTTTCATGATTGCCAGGAAAAAACAAACCCTTAAAGATAAATCTTTTATTGTGCTACAAAATAGGTAGCTGTCTACCAAACAAATGGATCAGGTGCACAGTTATAGCATAAAGACCGGTCAATTCAAGGCATACTCTGATAATGCTGCACCTTTAGACATCTTCTTCCCCAAGTCTGAATTACTCTGAGAACCAAGAGGTATGATTGTGAAATAAGGGTCAAGTACGTACTGGTCCCACAGGTTTTACCGAGACGAACAGAATTAACTGCTAGCTGAAAACCCATGGAGGTGAGGAAGAAGATTTAAGAACCTTTCCTCCACAAGGTTGGGGAGAACTGAATCTAATGCACCTGACAGCATGTCCATTCAGCCTCTTGATTGTGAAGGAGGAAGACTGAAAGCCAACCATTTAATTTTCTAAGTACTTTTATTTGGCTGATGTTGAAGTTCTTCCTTAACCTCCCATTAGAAACAGAAAACATCCTTTGAGTGTTTGATAGGGACAGCTAAGAGCCAGGGAAAAAAAAAGAGTGAATTCGAGCTTCTGAAATTTTCCTTTTGAATTATCTGTTGTTAATGCTAAGGACTAGTTTGCTTTGATTCAAGTGTTCAAACTTGACATAAACCATTTGTGGTTATGGATAAGTAAAAATATTTGGAATGTCCCTAGGTAGAGGGCATTTTGTTATCTCCTCTAATCATCTCACAGGATCTTGTAGCTATTGTTTCAACTAAAAAAGACACAGAAGGAACACAGTCATGAATTTCCTGTTTTCCATAGAAAGTTCTCACACATGCAAAACACCTCAAGCCAACACCCGGCTCTGTGCCTCCTCTATCCTTCAAACCCAGTCTCTCCTGCCTCTCATAACCAAGCCTTCCTGGGGCCCGGCAGCCAGAGGTCAGCACCTGAATTGTTGACCAAAGCTTGCTGCTCTCAAAAAGCAGGTCCAGCACATTCCAACTACACAAGATTCAAATCACTTCCCCTTGTTCAAGATGTTATGAAGTCATTGTCAACAGTACTGTCAAAGAGTCAATGACTCCTATGGCTGCAGGACCCTTGCAGAAGGGTAAGTTCACAAGTCAATGCCAATGAAAGAGGCCTCTTGTTTATAATAACCAGGATGCTGGATCCTTTTAGTTTTTCCTGTCCCTGAAAAGCCTGGTGAACATCAGCCTGAATCTGACCCCATGGTGACCTCCAGGCAGCACTGAGGCTCCTGGACAATAAGAGATATGGCACTAAAGGGGCCCCTGAGGAATTTTATTAGCTCCGCTTCCAGGTGAGGAGGAGGAACCAACCATCAAAAGAGGATGACAACTCAGCCCCCCAAGACATTAAAGCAAAGCCAGTGTTTAAGAGAAAAATCCCAGCAGAAAGAAGAACCTCTCCTTTACACCAAACATGTAAAGTGATTAATACAAATGAATGGTCTTCGGATCTATGGGTTCATATGAACACCGATCTACAGATATTATAAAACAATGTGATGACTATTGCCCATGATAAATTGAACTGAGATTTAGCGTCTACAAGGTATGACGCCCACCTACTTCCTTGTGCCCTACAAATTCTCTTTACATATACCATGATTTAAAATATGCACAAAAGCTAAAAATATCTACCCTCACAGTCTGTTGCAACTATTCAATCTGCAGGGAAATTTAGGATTGGGGGGATAGAGGGGCAACTAAATCACTGAGCTTGAGAAGAAGGCTCTAAAGAAGGCAAGAAATGACTGAGAGTCTGAGAAAAAAGAAAGGAAATTTGGTAAAGGAGATGGTTGAGCCAGAAACTTATTTCCTTAGGGACAAAACTTGATGTCATGTAATGCGGAAATATTATTGCTCCAGCTAATGCAGACGTCACAAAGCACTCTCAACTCTTTCATTTGGCCACAAGTTTTCTAGAGAGTGAATAAACGAGGCACACAAGGCACAGGACAGAGAGTGTTTTATAGATAGTCCATCTAATGTACTCTCTGACCATGCCAATACTATTAAAATCAATCCAGGCCTCCTCTCTCTCTCTCTATTCAGCCTTCTAGCCACCTGGGTCCCAAATAGGTGATTCATTTTTAAACAGAGGTAATTGAACAGCACAGGTCAGCTGAAAGTGTGAAAGCTGCCAGAAAGAAATAAAGGATGTGAGGGCCTGGCCAAACCACTCTGCAAGATGTATGTCTTTAGTTTTTTATTTTTAAATGACCTTTGTAGATAAATCAAAGGCTTCTCCTTAAGTAGTGTTAGTAATGGAGCAGGGTCCCGGGTTCCATTTCAAATCTGAAACCTCTCCCCACATTTGAAATTGGCAAAAATCACTTAGGTCTGTGGGCTTTTCTCCCTCACCTCCCGTTTTTAAATAACGCCCTACTCTGAGAATCTCCCATCTTCTACATCACAGGGGAGAGCACCGGGATTAGGAAATGCCTCTACTTCACTTGGCCAACACTTCAAAAAGCTATTCCAAGCCCGATCAGGCACAGCACAGCAGTATGACACTCAGAGCACCAGGCTGGGGCGGAGGGCATTCACTGCTGGATACCAGCCGCACACCGACTCAGGTTTCCCCGTCTACACCCCCCCCCCCCCCCCCCCCCCCCCCCCCCCTTGCTCAGCACCAGCCCTCTCCCCTCGGTGAGGACTCTATACTTTCATTCTTCCTCCACGGTAAGTAATCTGACATCATTTCTATCTGCCTTCAGGCTGTTTTCACACCGGTCTCCTGTTTTTTCCCTTTTTTCTTTCTTCATCCGTACTCAAGCATAGATGACTCTCCTTTTGCTCGCAGAAATGGCTCAGTGATGGAGCGAAGAGGAAACCCCTCAGCCATCACGCCTCCTGCTGCAGACAGCAATCTTAAGACTTTCTCCTCTCTTCTGAGCATCCAGTCCTATAGGTTCCCATCACTACTTTTCAGGTATTCAAAGCCTTGGGGGGCGGGAGGATGTGCCCCAGGCATCCCTAAAGTCATCAAAAAAGTGGCTTTGAGCATCTTATAGTTCAAATATTTGCATACCGTTTGATGTAGCTTTTCATTTCAAAGCAGGTCTCAAACACTCAAGTGGATATGTTACAGTAAGAGGCAGGAATTGCAAATGCACTTGCCTCAAAGACTCAGGAGTCCAGTCCGGGTCAGGAAATAAAGTTCTAAGCGGCTTTGATGTGCTTCCTCCCTACGCCCCTCAGCGCGGGTCATTCATCTCCGCCGCGGAGAGACCACCTTGTCTGAATTTAACCAAACGCGTCACACGTGGGAGCCGAGTGGTAGATTTAATAATCCAATAAGCTCCCTACCCCCACCCCCACCCCAAATTAGTTACCACGACTTAAACTCAGATGGGATCTCCATGTGTTTTGCGAATACGAAAAGGAATGTTGTACCTAAGTTGGGGGAAATGGGTGGGAAGGGACAGGGGACTCAGACCGTAGAGAGAAAAACGCTTCGACAGCGACAGCTTGTTTCTTTTTCAAACCACTCGTTTCAGACTGAAATCAAGCCAGTTCAGGTCATTTCTTGAGTAACACTACAAGTTAAAACAAGATCCAGAAAATCTATTAATCTTTAATTGCGCTGCCTCCAGACTGGGAGTGCGAGGCGGGTGGCGTGGAGGGCGGGGGGGCTGAGGATTGGGAGGAAGAGGTGGGTTTGTCGAAAAGCAAATGCCTCCAAACCCAGCGCTCCCGACCTCAGCTGTTTCTTACCTCGCTCAGCTCGGCCGAGGAGTCGTTTCCGTATTTCATGGCAACTCCAGAATTCATGACTGCACTTTTCGGAGCTGAGCTCCTCCTCCTCCAGGTTTTGGAGCTTGCGAGTTCGGCTTAACAGGCTCGATATCCACTGCTTGGTCTCTTCTGGCACATTTTAGTCTAGACAGCCATTTTCACCCAGGACAGTGGTGAAGCCCAAATGAAAGGAACAGAGCCAGCTCGCTTCACGGACGAGCCATTGCTGCAGGAGGCTGGGTGGCGTGGCGCGCTTGCAGCTACTGCAGCGGCCGAGCCGGCGCGGGGACCCGCCCGCGCGCCCACCGCCCGGTCCCAGGGCAGTGCCACCCTCGGCGCCGCCTCCCCACTCCTACGGTGCCTCGCCGACCCTCATGGCCAGGCTGGAGGGGGACCTCCCAGCAGGATCCCGCACCCTAGAGGTCTTCGTCAAGCTCCCGAAGAAACCCGGGCGGCGGGGCGAGGAAGATCCACTCCTCGGGCTCCTGGGAAGGAAAGAAAGCTAGAGAGAGCCCGAGCGTGGCTGCACTTCACGCCGAAGTTTCCCTTTTGAATCGTCTGGAGTTGTAAGTGGTTTCTGATTGAACACAGCTGTCTAGCTGCTGGCTACGGGGTGCGCGGAGGGGGCGGGGCCAGAAAGAGAAACGAGGGAGGAAAAAAAACCCCTGCAGGAGGCCGAGCAGAGGAGACCGTGCCGGGAGAGCTCTCCACGTTAGTGATTACGGGACCCACGTCCAGAAGGGAGAAGAGAAACAGGAAAAGCCACCTGAGTAATTGTGCTGAAAAATTAAAATTAAAATCAAAAACAAAAAACTTCCCTTTTGGAAGCCACTTCACTTTCCACGATTCAAAGTTAAGACAAATCTGAACACACAGTACATCAGGCCACGCTGTGCACTTCTCCTGGTACATTAAGATTTTACAGGAGTGTGGGGCGGTTATTTCCCCTGATCTGTCCAAAATCAACACTGAGGATATAAATTCACTGTCCAACTCCCTCTCTGTCGCTGGGGGCAGATGACGTTTTCTGCATGTCCATGATAAAGATCAAGGTGTTCTATCCCTTGCAATATCTAAGACAGACTCAACTATCCTATCGTCCCCAACCCCCAGACCGTCCTTAAAAATATTACATTTTCCATCCTCTTCAACCCCAGACTTCCCTTAAAATCTTACTGCTCATTTGAGCGGAGCTCGATTTCTATTTCTGGGGCTCACAGTACAGATCAGAAAAGGTTTAAGGGGCTGTTAATATCCAGTGGACTCAGGGAATCAGAGCTCCCCTTCAGCCCTGAGTTAAAAACATGGTGGGGAGGGATTTTCTCTCTGCAGAGGTTAAAGTCCCACTGAACCTGAGATGCAGTGAAACTTGTCTGACCCTTTGAAACAGAAGTCTGCAGAGCTGCTGAGGAAGCCTCCTCAGTCTCTTTCTACACAATAGGAACAAACTGTCTCCATCTCCAGTGACAGACCTTGGCATTTCCTGAAGACTTCTATGAAAAAGCCATTGTGTTGTAAATTTCCAGTCTTTTTTTTTTTTTTTTTTTTAATCAAGTAGGATGTTTATTTTGCTCTTTAAGAAGGAGCAGAGAGTTTTACATTTGCATATATCTTCTTGTCCAACTGCCTTCCCGTTCAGTGGCTGATGGAGGCACTCCTGGGATGAAGGAGAGTTTGCCCCTTTTTTGGAGCCCTGGGTCCTACCCACCTTCTGAGGCACTGCCAGGAAGAAACTTCCACTGGGAAAGGATTGGGGTGGGATTGGGAAGGGGTTGGGAAGCCACATTCTTTTCTTATTCATGAAAACCTGTTGAGAACTGTGTACTTGAAGATGGAGAAGGAGGTGAAGGAATATCAAAATATAAAAAAGACTCAAGCACTAACATTGCCCATACAGTGTTTATAGTCTCATGAAACATAAATAAAAATGAAAATTCTAGATAGAAAATGATACTTGCTGTAAAAGCAGTACACAGGAAGATCTACTGCAGTTGGGAAGAAGATTTTGGCTGGGCTGGTTGGAGAAGACTCTGTAAAGGAATCTTAGGAGAGGCAGCATATGAGATGATTTTAAAGAAAGGCTGACTGACTAACTAGATAGCTCAGTTGGTTAGAGCATTGTCTCAAAGTGCAGAAGTTGCTGGTTCGATTCCTGGTCAGGGCACATACAGGAACAGCTCAGTGTTCCTGCCTCTCTCTCACACACACACACACACACACTAAAATCAATTAAAAGAAGAGGAAGTGAGAGGGGAGAAACCAGAAGAATGCCAAGGAAGGGGCCTGCAGGAATGACTGGCTCAGCCAGTGAGAGATTATCCACATCCTATAGATCTCTAACTGATCTCCTGGAGACTCTTACAATACTAACAAGAAAAACAAGATCTGTAAATAGATAGGGCCAGGGGTCTGGAAACCTCTTCCCCCTTGCTGCCCTGCTGAAACTCCCCCGCCCCACCTTGAGCCACGAGGTGCACGTGGGACCTCAGACAAAGGAATCATGTGCCCCTTGCATGGACCCTGTAAAAAGTATATAAGATGTAAGAAATCTAACTTCAGGGAGCTTGTGCTTTGGTGCTACTAGTCCCACATGCTCTGCCGGCTACTAATAAATTCTCCTTCCTCCATTAAGTTGTCTGGGTGCCTATTATTCTGTTTGCATGTCGTTTCTTGCACTAGAAGATGAGGACGAAGAAGAAGAATGGCTGAACCCAGCAGAAATGGGGAGTAAGGACAAGGTATCCCACCAGGCAGTGGGACTGCTGAGAGAAAGTATAGATGGAGACTGGAATGTGCAAAGCGTGTGTGGGCCGATTCATCTAGAATGGAACCTGGGTCAGATGAGTTAGCTGAAGCCAGATCATGGACAGTTCTGAGTGTGAGGCTAAAGAAACAGGACTCTGATAGGGAATGGAGAGCCACAACATGTTTCTGAGCACAGAAATAACAAGAGCAGAGCTGTGCTGTTGGATAGTCCAGTGGATTTGTATCACACTCATGAGGAACTAACACAAATCCAAACAGGCTAGTGTTTAGTGTTTAAAAAAACACATTTTTTAAAAAAGTAGTTGAGGTGTTTAAAGAAACATTTTTCATACTAGATGGCCTCTAAAACCAAGCAGATGACTTAATCTGGTATTCAACCAAAAGAAAAGTGATCTGTTCCAAAAGAGATGGAAAAATTGGCAGTGTTAAACTTATTAAGAAGCAATATGTCTGTAAATTCTACTTTATAGACAATAAAAGGCATTTTTCAGAGTGATGTTGACTATAAGGGATTTTCTTCTTAAACAATGACTTTAATATGTAACCGCCACATAAAATGCAATTCCACTACAATCTGGCAGCAGTAAATGTTGTAAATTCCAAGTGAGAAATGGACATGCCAAGTGGACTACCTCAACAGTCCAGCAAGAGGCTGCAAGGGCCTGATTTAAGTTGGGGCAACAGAAATGGACAGGAGGGGACAATGTGAGATTCTATAAAAAGAGAGTAGACAGAAACTGTGCTGGAATAAGAAGAATTAAAAAATGACTGGAAGTCTGACCTGTGGTGGTGTAGTGGATAAAGCATCAGCCTAGAACACTGAGGTCACCAGTTTGAAACCTTGGGCTTGCCCAATCAAGGCACCTATGAGAAGCAACTACTAAGAATTGATGCTTCCTGTTCTTCCTGCTTTTCTTTCTCTCTCCGCTCTCTAAAATCAATAAATAAGATCTTTAAAAAAAATTTTTTTAAATGACTTATAGATCTAGAACTTGTCTGAACAGAATTTTGAGTAATGTCCTCCAAAAAATGTGTGGTGGTGGGGATTCCAGAGGAGAAATAGGTATTTCAGAGAATAAATAGGTGAAGGAGGAAACTACGTTTGGGATATCACAAGTTGTAAGTGGTATCTGGTATTAAGTAGAGATGTTCAGCTGTTCAGCAGGAAGCTTAAAATGGAGCTAGAGAGATAAGCCAGGGTTGAGATGGAGATGGAGGTTTGGGGTTATCTCTATTAGAATAATGAATGAGCCTGACCAGGCGGTGGCGCAGTGGATAGAGCATCGGACTGGGATGCAGAGGACCCAGGTTCGAGACCCTGAGGTTGCCAGCTTGAGCAAGGGGTTACTCAGTCTGCTGAAGGCCCACAGTCAAGGCACATATGAGAAAGCAATCAATGAACAACGAAGGTGTCGCAATGAAACTGATGATTGATGCTTCTCATCTCTCTCCGTTCCTGTCTGTCTGTCCTTATCTATCCCTCTCTCTGACTCTCTCTCTGTCCCTGTAAAAAATAAATAAATAAAAATTAAAAAAAAGAATAATGAATGAAACCATGAAATGAGGTTAAGGTTGCCAAGGCAGAGAGCACAGAGAAAAGAGAAGTGGTCTGAGGACATTATCTTAAGGAAGGTCCCTTTCATGGAGCCAAAAGAATAAAAGAGGAAATGGTGGGGAAGGCCAGTTACAGAAATAGGAAGATAGCTAGGAGAACTATGAGCCTTGGAGTCTAAGGGAGATGTCAAGACAGAAGGGGCAGCATCAATATTCTACGCTACAGAGTGGGCTTGGGTGGGAGGAGAAGCCTGAAGACTAATAAAAAGTCCATTTCAAAGATATTAATGTCCTTCTGTAGGGCAGATAAAATATATTATGCTCATTTTGTTAAAGATGGCGCTGCCCACGTGGAGGCTGCTTGTCCAGGTGATATTAATGTGTGTTGGGGGCGGGCTGTGGGCAGGCAGGATCCTTGTAGCCTGAGGCTTGGTTTTAGGACTAGGCCTTTCCCACCCTTTTTGATGTGAGGTGGTGCAATCCCATCATGCCCCAGATAAGTGACTTTGTATTAGAGACTTCCCTATTTTGTATATTGGATTAAAGGTTTTGATTTCTGCACTATAAAATGGGGGCAGAACGGGAATTTGCTCTTTTGGTTCCTGAGATTATCATTAGAGGAGAGAGCAGAGAGGAAAGCAGAGAAAGGCCACGTGGAGGAGGCCAGGAGAAGCAGCCAAGATGGCGGAGTGTTGAGTGAAGCCAGTTTGTGCAGAGTTTGTGCAGGGAGAAGGAAGGAGATGGGGAACAGAGGTGAATAAGTCTGGTGAGCTAGAAACCTTTGATTCTAGGAAACTCGGATAAGTCAGTAGCTTTGTGAGCACTGAATGTGAGTGGGGTTTGGAGCCCAGTGTGTGTTTTTTACTTGCCCGCTGGGTGCAAGCTAGGATTAAAGATGATGGCTCACCAGTTTTTGGCTCCGTTGTTTCTTGACCTACTGTCCGAATCCAATGCGAACCTGCAGGCTGCTGTGATGGTGGCCGTGCCTACTGGCTTTACACCTTCCAACATAAATTTCTACAAAGCAGGAATGTAGGAATGGGGTTGGTAACCATTCACTACTATAGAGGCCCTGAATAGGAACATAGAACAGGGACACAGTTCTGTACCCTGAGGCAAAAGCCACAGTGGTGTCACTGACAGAAAGTACTGAATGCAGTACCCTGCTAAACACAGCACAACTGTATAGAATTAGCAATTCTGATTAATCAGTAGGTGGGGTTATTTGAACTACTTCCCTTACCCTTTTGTCAGCTACAAAGAAGCTCGCCCTCCTGACTTCTTCATTCTTGTCCTTATGTCTATTTGTATGTATCAGTAAATACCATAAGGACTGGGGATTGGGGCCGTCCCATGAAACCTATATAGAGGATTGTGAGGCAGTCTCTCCTAGGTCCTTTGGTGCACGCCATGTGGTCTCTGCGTGATCATGGTCTCTGCAACACACTATACTTTCCATAACTTTGAGGGTGACAGGAAATCAGGAGATGGATAGTTTCTTAGAACAGGTAAGCACTGTTGAGTAGAAGGTAGAATAGACATATTTGTAGTTTGTAGCTAAGGGAAACCCTGGAGATCCAGAGAGAGAGAGAGTGGTTGGAACAAAGTTCTTGAAAAGGGAAGGAAGGAAAGGGCCAAGGACAAAACCCATGAGATTAGCTTTGGGAGTAGGCTTGGAGAGGAGAAGGATTCCAGGAACAGGTGGGAGAACTGGAGAACTTACAGACTCATAAAGAGAAGATCTCACAGATACACAATAACTAATTATTTGAAGAGTTATCTAACATCCTCTGTGTGACTGTGGAGGAATAATAAAGACTAATGATAACTCATAATCAAATGTTAATTTAAGGAAAGAAATACAACAAATTGTCTGTCAATGGAAGGAGTATAGAGTAGATGTGACCCCCAACCCTGAAAGTATTCAAGCGTATGTTAAAGGCTGGTGGGGCACACCAAAACCAGTGGTACGCAGAGTTTCATGCAATGAGGGAGAGTCCAGATCAACTACTGTCTAACCTAAGATTCCATGAAATGAAGATGTTTTGCTATAACTTAAATGTTTTGTGATTTTTTCCCCCTCTTAGTCTGGAATCAAGAAAGTTAAGATATTGTTATAGACAAGGATGCAACTACATCACTATCCTAAGTATCAGAAATGCAAAAAGCATCTCAACACACTAATGGGGAATAAAGTCCCAAGTATGTTTCCAAAGTAATAAGAAAAAGGTCTCAAGATTATTGCTCATTGTAATTTATCAAGTGCGTAACTGTGCATGCCTACAAATCTTTTCATAATATGGCTGCTTCCATATGATCCCTCTAGAGAAGCTTCCCCAAGTTCTGCTTCAGCAGAGAGTAGGCTCCTATCAAGAATGATGGGCAGGATGTGGCAGGGGGATTTATCAAAATCAGGGAGCAAGTCTGGGAGGAGGAGAACCTGCTCTCCAACCTGCCAGTATCCTGGGGCCTCGGTCCTCTTCCTTCCTGGGCCTGTCTTCTCTAAAGGCTAATCTCTTCTCATTTGGTCTCTGGGAGAAGAGGAGGCCGTGAGCGGCAGTCCTGGAGAAGGAGGAGTTGCTATTTGGATGAGTGGGTGGGTCTGTGCACCACTTGCACGCTGTAGGCACACTGACATTGCCTTCCTGTTGTCAGGGCAGTCTGGTCCCTCTATGTGAGGCTGCTGACCAGGGACTTCTACACAGCAGGGAGTCTATTCCGTGTCTCCTCTGTACCCTCTACTGGTAATAAACAGATCAATTGAAGCAATCTTGGGTAAAAGGCTTGAACCTTCAGTATTAAGGAAATAGACTGCAACTTTGGGACTGGCTGACCTCAGTCCACTCCTAGGGTGTCCAAGCCACCCTTACCTGCCACAGCAGCCACTCTGCTTAGGCCTGTCCTCCTCCCGCCTACACAGGACCCAAACTCCAAAACTGCCTCCTTCCGCCTTGACTCTCTCAACCTAAACACAAACGTTGATACCTCAGATTTTAGGAAGAAAGCAGTCTGGTTAAGCTAATTCACACAAAGGTGAAAAATACTCATAACCTTTTCAACCAAGCCCAAAGTATTTGCATTGTAAAAAGGAGAATGCTTTGAAATAATGCTAAACTGGTGGATTTCCTGAAGAAGAGGCGATTTTTCAGGGGAAAGGAGTATTTCAAAATGTAGCAACGACAGGAAGTCCTTAGCCCTCTAAGTCCTGAAAGGTCATAGAAGTCAGGGAGCCCTCAAAGTATACACTCAGCAGAATTTCCTACCCTAAATCTATAAGCCCACACCCCTCTCCCGCCCTCATGAGTCTAGAAATGCCTTCCCTTCCCCAACTCCTGTGTCCCTCTGTTCCATCACCAAGCCGACGCTCCTCCCGGGTCTGGGCCAGGCCTACATCCCAGGCGGGAGCCCACGGGAAGCCACAATGACTTGCACCTTCACAGACATCATTTGTTCATTTGTTCCAAGTGCCCCAACTTAAAGAATTCAGGAAGCATCTCGCTAGATGACCTTTATCTTGTTCTCTATGTCCTCAGAGAACAACATTAAAAACTTGGAAGGAATCCTATAGTCACCTAGCTCATTCCTGCATCCCACTTATATAGGTGAGGATGTGCAGGATTGGCAAGTCTGTGGTATTCGTTCAAAAAAAGAAAAGCACCCACTGTTTGTAGTTACTGTGTTTTTGTGTTGTGCTTTAGGATTCAGTGTTGTATGAGACAGAAAAAAATCCTTGCTTTCACAGAGCTAGCATACTTGTGGGAAATGACTCATAAATAAAGAAGACAGCCTGACCTGTGGTGGCGCAGTGGATAAAGTGTCAATCTGGAACGCTGAGGTCGCCGGTTCAAAACCCTGGGCTTGCCTGGTCAAGGCACATATGGGAGTTGATGCTTCCTGCTCTTCCCCCCTTTCTCTCTCTCTCTCTCTCTCTCTCCTCTCTAAAATGAATAAATAAATAAATTTAAAAAATAAAGAAGACAGTTATAGCTTATGATGGGTGCTATAAAAGAATTCACCAGGAGCTGTGATGAGGGATAGCAGGCTCCTTAAATGGAGCAGTTAGAGAAGACCTTGATGAGGAAGTAACTTTTCAGCATGAAGGTCAAGAAGAAGCCAGCCCGGGAAGGTGGCCAGGCTAAGGGAAGAGCGAGGGCAAGAATCTTGGGGCAGAAGAGGGCTTCATCTTTTCAATAAATTTCAATAAACTTCAAGTTTTATAGTTAGTTTAAATGTAAATTAAAAGATAAACAGGGCCCGACCTGTGGTGGTGCAGTGGATAAAGCGTGGACCTGGAAATGCTGAGGTTGCCGGTTCGAAACCCTGGGCTTGCCTGGTCAAGGCACATGTGGGAGTTGATGCTTCCAGCTCCTCCCCCTTCTCTCTCTCTGTCTCTCGCTCCTCTCTCTCTCTCTCCTCTCTAAAAAAACGAATAAATAAAATTTAAAAAAATCTGTTAAAAAAAAAAGATCTCTCTTTAAAAAAAAAAAAAAAAAGATAAACAGTATAATGGAACATGATGAAAAAACAGATGGAGGAGCCCTGGCTGGATAGCTTAGTTGGTTAAAGCGCTGTCCCAATATACAGAAGCTATGGGTCCAATCCCTGGTCAGAACACATACAGAAACAGATTGATGTTTCTATCTCTCTCCCTTCCTCTCTCTCTCACTCTCTCAAATAAATCAAATTTTTTTTTAAAGAAGAAGATGGAGGAGCCAGACCATGCAGAGTGCACGGGCCATAGATTTTATTCCATATGAATGGAGATGACACAGAAAGACTTTATACAGGGTTAGAAACACAATCCGATTTGTTTCTAAAAGGTAAATCTAATCCTATACAAACCTTGCCACTAGCTAAGCTGAGGAGTAGACAAAAGAAAGTTCCTTCTTTATAGAAATATTCCTGTGAATACATGAAGATAAATTGATAGAATTAGAATATCCTTATTATGCAACCTCTAATAAAGAAATGGATTTAGGTGTAAAGCACAATGGCTACTAATCTCACAAAAAGACATGCAACCAAAACATAACTTCTGCTAGAAGAATGCAATACCACCTATGAAGCCAAATCAGCAGTTGTTAACATGAAAGAACAGAGATTCAATCAGCAAATGCAGATTATAACTTTACAGGACAGGCAATCTGTTATTTTTAACAAATAAATTTCAAGGAGAAAATAAAGGAGGCCTGATCTGTGGCAGCACAGTGGATAAAGCATCGACCTGGAAAGCTGAGGTCACTGGTTTGAAACCCTGTGCTTGCCTGATCAAGGCACATATGGCAGTTGATGCTTCCTTCTCCTTCCCTTCCTAACCCTTCCCTTTCCTTTCCTTCCCTTCCCTCCCCTCCCTTCTATTCTCTCTCTCTCTCTCTCTCTCTCTTCCCCTTTCAAAAATAAATAAATAAAAAGAGAGAGAGAGAGAGAGAGAGACCACATAAAATCACCCCAGGGAGAGAGAGAGTACAAACAAAGATGCAGTTCCAGGACTCATCACTGAAATGCTCAAATATTTCCAGATAGGGTAGAGGAAGAGAACCAGCAAGAAAAATAAAAAGAAAGCATCCACTGAGGAAGAAAAAATGTGACATCACAGATGCCAAGAGACAAGTGTTTCAAGGAGAGTGGCAACTTATGTGGAATGCTGCTGAGAGTTCAGCAAGGTTGACAACAAAGAAGTGTCCTTCGAGTAGATTAAAAAGCAGTGGTACATATACACAATGGAATACTATGGGGCCGTGGAAAAGAAGAAAATCTTACCTTTTGCAACAACATGGATGGACCTGGAAACTATTACGTTAAGTGAAATAAGCCAGGCAGAGAAAGAAAAATATCATATATGACCTCACTCATTTGAGGAATCCAATGAACAATGTGAACTGAAGAATGGAATAGAGGCAGAGGCTGGATCAAACAGATCAGAGGGAAAGGGGATGAAAGGATGGGATCAGAGAAGGGAAAGAGATTAGTGAAATTATATATACATAACACAGCATTATAGAGAGCAGAAAAGCAAATCCTGGAGGCAAGGGGGGAGGGCATTGGGGGCAGAGGGTCAAGGGGGATGTTGAGGGGAACACGGGGGTGGGGGGATGTATTCAGTGGGACACTTGAATCTATGTAAACACAATAAATTTAAATCAATTAAAAAAAAAGTGTCCTTGACTTTGGAGATGACCTTGAGAGGAACAATTTTATTAAATGATAGTGATGTATAGAAGCTTGATTAGTGTAGATTGAATAATAACTAGGAAGTCAAAAAATTGAGGGAGAACATAGAGATTACATTTGAGAAGCATATTGCCCCAAAACTCATCACTATTAAACTATCTGATGCAATCTTTTTTTTTTTTTTTTTTTTTTTTGTATTTTTTCCAAAGTGAGAAGCAGTGGGGAGGCAGACAGACAGACTCCTGCATGCGCCTGACCAGGATCCACCCGGCATACCCACCCGGGGGGGCGATGCTCTGCTGCTGCAATCAGAGACATTCTAGTGCCTGAGGCGGAGGCCATGGAGCCATCCTTAGTGCCAGGACCAACTTTGCTCCAATGGAGCCTCGGCTGCGGGAGGGGAAGAGAGAGACAGAGAGGAAGGAGAGGGGGAGGGGTGGAGAAGCAGATGGGCGCTTCTCCTGTGTGCCCTGGCCAGGAATCGAACCAGGTCTTCCACATGCCAGGCCAACGCTCTACCACTAAGCCAACCAGCCAGGGCCTCTGATGCAATCTTGAACCAAAGTCCTAACTTCTACTTCTGAACTTTTTTCCTTTCACTGCAACTCTTTTGTCAAGTTATCTTGAAATCCCTGGGCTGGGATTAGAAACTGTGAGTTGTTAGCAGTGGATCCCTCCCTAAATTGATAACTGAAATCTGTTCCATCATGCTGGGTCTTTACCTTATTGCTATGAAATTGGTTACATTGCTTTTAGACCCAATGACTTGCTTTAATATAGATAAAATTCAGTAGACAATTTGGTTAGTCTGTGTTTGAAATTTTCTAAGAAAAAAAATACTTGAAAACTCTTTTCAGATTAAATTTTACATGTAGAAAAAAAAAATTTCACACATAGAACAAAAACCCAGCCTTCTCCAACTGCAAATACAACTCAAGCATTAACAAAGCACCCCTGTGGTGTGTCCGTCTCATTAATCACTCTCATGAACAGCCTCACACACATCCTAGTTATTCTAATAACCTAAAATCATTTGGCATTGTAAAGCCAGGAGCCATGGCAGGGCCACCATCAGAGCAGCCCAGCCCATGCAGGTTCGCATTGGATTCGGACAGTCGGTAAAGAAACAACGGAGCCAAAAACTGATGGGCCATAGTCTTTAATTCTAGTTTGCACCCGGCGGGCAAGTAAAAAACTACACATTGCGCTCCAAAACCCAGTCACATTCAGTGCTCACAAAGCTACTGACTTATCCGAGTTTCCTAGAATCAAAGGTTTCTAGCTCACCAGACTTATTCTCTCCTCTGTTCCCCATCTCCTTCCTTATCTCAGATACAAACTCTACACAAACTGGCATCTCACTCCGCACTCCGCCATCTTAGCTGCTTCTCCTGGCCTCCTCCACGTGGCCTCCTTCCGCTGCTGGCTCTACTCTCTCATCCTAATCATCCCAGGAACCAAGAGAGCAAACTCTCGTTCCGCCCCCATTTTATATTGTAGCTTCACAACCTCTAATCCAATATACAAAGTAGGGAAGTCCCTAATACAAAGTTACTTCTCTGAGGCATGATTGGATTGTACCACCCCACATCAAAAAGGGTGGGAAAGGCTTAATCCCAAAACCAAGCCCCAGGCTACAAGGATTCTCAACACACATTAATATCACCTGGGTGACGGCCTCCACGTGGGCAACGTTATCTTTTACAAAGTGAGCATAATACATTTTATCTGCCCAACAGGCATCAATACCCTAGACCAGTGGTAGTCAACCTGGCCCCTACCGCCCGCTAGTGGGCATTCCAGCTTTCATGGTGGGCAGTAGCAGAGCAACCAAAGTATAAATAAAAAGATAGATTTAATTATAGTAAGTTGTTTTATAAAGATTTATTTTGCCAAACTTGGCAAAAATCCAACATAAAGTACTTGGTAAGTAATTATTATTATATGCTTTAACTTGCTGTAACTCTGCTTTAAAATTTTTATAAAGTAAAGTTACGTCCCTACTTTATAAATCACCATTACTGTGGAACCAGTGGGCGGTTAGAAAATTTTACTACTAACAGATACAAAAGTGGACGGTAGGTATAAAAAGGTTGACTACCCCTGCCCTAGACATTATCAGTGGGAAATTCCTAGTGGAGATTGACTAACTTATGCAAGCATCACATGATGCTTCTAAAACCTTTTTGCAGTCTGATAAGATATTTTGGAGCCCAAAACTTAGTATCTGTGTTATCTTGTTCTAAATATTCAGAGTGTCTTTCAAAAATCTTTACTCATTTGTTCTCCAGATTTCTTTAAACTATGTCAAAATTATCTATGAAAATGGAAAAATAATCAATGGAGATTAAGGATTTAAAATCCAAGGGAGTTAAAAAAAAAAGTTTTAAATCCTCCCAGGAGTACTTGCAGATGGTCAATCTCCTAATGAGGAAAAAGAAAAATGTACATTAAATAGATGCATAAAATAGATGCCTTAAAAATTTGGATAACATGTTTCAGTTAAATGAATTCCAATTGCCTGCCACTATTATTTATGGAGCGCTTTGTGAGGCTAAAACAGCATCATTCCTTTACTGTCTTTTAGCTGGAAAATGTTGCAGCATTTGACCAAAAGGTGCAGAGAAATAATTAATACACTAGACTGTCTCATAGACCTAATGACAAAGGAGGCAGTTCAGCAGGCATTGTACCAAGCCGACGGGAAGACAGAAGATCTGAGGCACAGGCTGGGGAAAGCCTCCATCCTAGACTCTGAGTCCACCAAGTGCCAATGGATGGGTGACTACGGTACAGCTTTCCTACAGGGACCTGTGGAGGCATGAGGAGTGGCCTCTACTGATAAGTCAACTTCCCTCTCCCAGCCATCATTAGTTGTTTTGTACAGTTGCCACTTGAGGTCAAACTTTCCTTCATTAAGCAAATGCTCTTTAATCAGCATCTCTAGCCATGACCCTTACTTGTGTTTAATACTAAACCCATTAATGTTTTTTCATGTGACTACCAGACAGACACTTTCATTAAGTCTTGCTGTCACCATAAATCATGTCTAAAACTGAACTTAATCACTTTCCACCCAAAAACCAGCTTTCATTTCAGCTTGCAAATTTCTGTAAATGGAATCACAATTTCCAGTCTAATACTTTTGGAGTCATTTTCAGTTCCCTTCTTCCTCTCCTTTTTCCAGTCATGTAGCCCTGTCTTCTCCAACTGCTCTGCACTTTACTGCTAGAACCATGGTCCAGGCCTTCATGATATGCCTCAACTCCAAATCATTCTGCACACTCCAGCCCAGCTGTTTTCTCCAAAATACGGCTTTCTATCATGTCACTGTATAAGTAATCTTTTAAATATATTTTTATAAGTTTTGCTGGGATAATTCACATACCTTAAAATTAACCCTTAATATATACAATTCAGTGGTTTTTAGTCTATGCACAGACTTATGCAATCATTACTGCTATCTTATTTAGAACATCTTCATCACCCCCACAGAAACCTATACTCATTAGCAGCTACTCCTCATTCATCCCAACCACTGATCTATTTAGTGTCTCTATAGTTTTAGCTATTCTGCACATGTCACATAAAAGGAATAAAATAAGATGTGGCATTTAATATTTGGCTTCTTTCACTTAGCATAATATTTTCAAGGTTTTTCCATGTTGTAGCATCTCAATATTTTCTTCCTTTTTATTGCCAAATAATATTCTATTGTATGGCTATGCCACATCTTGTGTATCCATTCATAATTTAATGGGCATTTGAATTGTTTCCACTTTTTTGCTATTATGAATAATGTTGCTACGAACATTTGTAAGCAAATTTTTGTATAGATGTGTTTTCAGTTCTCTTGGATATATGCCTAGGAATGAAATTGTGTGGTAAAAGGGTGGTTCTGTGTTTAACGTTTTGAAGAATTACCAAACTGTTTTCCAAAAATGGTGGCACCATTCCACATTTTCACCAGCAATGTCTGAGGGTTTCAATTTCTCCACATCCTCACCTACATTTATTGTCTTTTTTTTTTTTTTTTTTGCATTTTTCTGAAGCTAGAAACGGGGAGGCAGTCAGACAGACTCCTGCATTCACCCTACCGAGATCCAGCCGGCATGCCCACCAGGAGGTGATGCTCTGCCCATCCGGGGCATTGCTCTGTTGATCCAGAGCCATTCTAGCACCTGAGGCAGAGGCCACAGAGCCATCCTCAGTGCCCGGGTCATCTTTGCTCCAATGGAGCCTCGGCTGCGGGAGGGGAAGAGAGAGACAGAGAGGAAGGAGAGGGGGAGGGGTGGAGAAGCAGATGGGCGCCTCTCCTGTGTGCCCTGGTCGGGAATCGAACCCAGGAATCCTGCACGCCAGGCCGACGCTCTACCACTGAGCCAACTGGCCAGGGCCCATTTATTGTCTTTTTGATTACAGATATCTCCACTTTTCAAAAGTTGGTTTTATGCCATTTCACTTTTATATAAGACTTACATTAGTGCCTGTTTTTACTAAACAAAAAAAATCTGAAGGGGATTTTTGCTTTTACCAAAAAAGGGGGGGGGCAAAAAGCAAAAATAGCATTCGGCATTTTTTTTTTACAGCAAGCAGTCATCATGGCAGCTCACGCCCTGAGCAGCAAGAGTGGCGGCACCAAACTCCTTCCTGGGAACTACAGTCCGCATCTCAGAATAAGTCCACCATAGCTTTGAACTGTGTCTCCGAGCATCTGTGCTTTGTCCCAAGGTAATTGATTCTTTGCTTTAAGCCATTTTGGTTTAAAAAAGTTCCAAAGGAATGCTCTACTTTGTAAGGGTCGGGGTGGGGGCTGTAAACAGACGTCCTGGTGGGTATGAAGTTGTATCTCACTGTGATTTAGAGCTGCATTATCATAATGATTGATGAGGTTGAGGTTGAGCATCTTTTCATGTACTTATTGGTTATCTGTATGTCTTCTCAGGAGAAATGTCTACTCACATCCTTTGACCATTATTAAATTGGGTTGTCTTTTTATTAAGTTGTAAGAGTCTTTTATATATTCTTGGGACTAGACACATATCACATATAAATTTGCAAATATTTTCTCCCTTTCCGTGAGGTGCATTTTCACTTTCTTAATAGTGTCCTTTGAAACAGAAAAGTTTTTGATTTTGATGAAGTCTAGTTTTTCTATTTTTTTCTTTCCTTGTTTATGTTTTTGGTGTTATCGAAGAAATTATTGCCTAATGTAAGGCCATAAAGATTTAATTCTAGGCCATGGCCGGTTGGCTCAGTGGTAGAGCGTCGGCCCGGCGTGCAGGAGTCCCGGGTTCGATTCCCAGCCAGGGCACACAGGAGAAGTGCCCATCTGCTTCTCCACCCCTCCCCCTCTCCTTCCTCTCTGTCTCTCTCTTCCCCTCCCTCAGCCAAGGCTCCATTGGAGCAAAAAATTGGCCCGGACGCTGAGGATGGCTCCATGGCCTCTGCCTCAGGCAGAGCCTGAGAATTTCTAGAATGGCTCTAGAAACGCCCCAGATGGGCAGAGCATCGCCCCCTGGTGGGCGTGCCAGGTGGATCCTGGTCGGATGCATGTGGGAGTCTGTCTGACTGCCTCCCCGTTTCCAACTTCAGGAAAAAAAAAAAAGATTTATTTCTATACTTCTAATAATTTTATTGTTTTAGCTGTTACATTGAACCTCTGATACAGTTCAAGCTAATTTTATTTATTTTTTTAATTTATTGATTTTCAAGAGAGAAAACATCAACTTGTTGTTCTACTTATTTAAGCATTCATTGGTTGATTCTTGTATGTGCCCTGACTTAGGATTGAGCCCTCAACCTTGGAGTATGGAAACTACACTTTAACCAACTGAACTACCTGGACAGTGCTCAAGTTAATTTTTTATTTTATTTTTATTTATTCATTTTAGAGAGGAGAGAGAGAGAGAAACAGAGAGAGAGAGGAGAGAGAGACAGCGGGGAGGAGCTAGAAGCATCAACTCCCATATGTGCCTTGACCAGGAAAGCCCAGGGTTTCGAACTGGTGACCTCAGCATTTCCAGGTCGACGCTTTATCCTCTGCATTACCACAGGTCAGGCAAGTTAATTTTTTAAATATAGTGTGAGGTAAGGGTCCAACTTCATTCTTTTGTATGTGGGTAGTCGGCACTTTTTATTGAAGACTATTCTTTTCCTCATTGAATTGTCTTAGCACCCTTGTCAAAAATTAATTGACCATAAATGCAGTTTTATTTCTGGATTCTCTATTCTGTTTCGTTTATCTGTATGCCTATTCTTTTTTTTTTTTCTTTATTGATTTTTTTTTTTTTTTTTTTTTTTTACAGAGACAGAGAGAGAGTCAGAGAGAGGGATAGATAGGGACAAACAGACAGGAATGGAGAGAGATGAGAAGCATCAATCATCAGTTTTTCATTGTGGCACTTTAGTTCATTGATTGCTTTCTCATATGTGCTTTGACCGTGGGGCTACAGCAGACCGAGTAACCCCTTGCTTGAGCCAGCGACCTTGGGTCCAAGCTGGTGAGCTTTGCTCAAACCAGATGAGCCCGTACTTAAGCTGGCGACCTCAGGGTCTCGAACACATCCCAGTCCGACGCTCTATCCACTGCGCCACTGCCTGGTCAGGCTGTATGCCTATTCTTATGCCACTACTCCACAGTCTTGATTATTGTAGTTTATAGTAAGTTTTGAAAGCAGGAAGTGTAAGTCTCCCAACTTTGTTCCTTTTCTATTTGCTTTGGCTATTTTTGGTCCCTTGCATTTCAATATGAATTTTAGGATCACTCTGTCAATATGCAAATAAGCCAGCTATGATTTTCATAGAGATGAATGGAATCTGTAGATAAACTTGGGGAATATTAACATCTTACCAATATTAAGTCTTCCAAACCATGAATATGGGAAGTCTTTGCATTTATTTAGGTCTTCTTTAATTTCTTTCAATGATGTTTTATAGTTTTCACTGTACAAATCTTATATTTATTTTGTTAAGTTTATTCCTAAGTATTCTTTTTAGACCTAATATATATTGAATTGTTTTCTTAATTTCATTTTCAGATTGTTCATTACTAATGTATAGAAATGCAACTGATTTTTGTGTGTTGATCTTGTATCCTGCAATCTTGTTGAATTCATTTATTAGCTCTAATATTTTTTGTAGATGTCTTAGTAATTCCTATATATAAAATAATGTCATAGACTGGTTCAAAACCTGAGGCTTGCCCAGTCAAGGCACATATGGGAGTTGATGCTTCCTGCTCCTCCCCCCTTCTCTCTCTCTCCCCTCTCTCTAAAAATGAATAAATTAAAAATCTAAAAATAATAATAATAATAATGTCATAGAAATAATGCAAATAGAAATAATTTTAGGTCCTGGCAGGTTTGCTCAGTGGTGGAACGTCAGCCTGTCACGTGATGTCCTAGGTTCAATTCCCAGTCAGGGCACACAGGAGAAGTGACCATTTGCTTCTCCATCCCTCCCTCTCCCTTCTCTCTCTCTTCCCTTTCTGCAGCCATAGTTTGATTGGTTCAAGTGCATTGGCCCAGGGGATGGCTCTGTGGAGCCTCCACCTCAGGCACTAAAGACAGGTCAGTTGTAAGCATAGCCCCAGATGGGCAGACTACTGGCCCCAGATGGGGGTTGTTGGGAGGATCCTGGTCGGGCACATGTAGAAATCTGTCTTTCTATCTTCCCTCCTCTCACTTGGATAAAGAAAAATAATTTTTTAAAAAAGAAATAATTTTACTTCTTCCTTTTGCATCTATACATCTTTCATTTATTTTTATTACCTACTATAGTTGCCCCAGCTAGCACCTCTAGTATAATGTTGAATAGAAATAGAATCTTGGAGCAAACATCTTTGTCTTATTCTTGATCTTAGAGAAGGGAAAACATTTACTTAAATAAAGTGTCTTTCGATAGAGGGTTGGATAAAAAAGATGTGGTACATATATACAATGGAATACTACTCAGCCATAAGAACGATGACATATTGCCCCTTATGACAACATGGATGGATCTTGAGAACATTATACTGAGTGAAATAAGTAAATCAGAGAAAGCTAAAACTGTATGATTTCACACATAGGTAGGATATAAAACTGAGACTCATGAACATAGATAAAGTGAAGTAGTTACCAGGGGAAGGGGGATGTGGGTGAGGGATGGGGAGAAGGGTATAAAGAGGACAAATATAAGATGACATAAAATGATTTGACTTTGGGTGATGGGTATACAATATAATCAACGGTTCAAATAACATAGAAATGTTTACCTGAAACCTATGTAATTTTATTGATCAATGTCACCTGTTATATTTAATTTCATAAATCAAATTTAAAGAAAGAGAATAATTTAGCTGCAGGCTTTTCATAGATGGCCTCCCCCCCCCCCCCCCCAGTTTTGTCTCTCTCTTTAGTTGAACAGAAAATTTTTCTCTAGCCAAAGTGGTCTTCTTGCTGTTCTTACAATTGCTAAGCTTATTCTCACATCAATGTTTTTCCCTCTGCTCCTTCTCTTGCCTGGAGTGTTAGCCCCATTTACCTATTTAAATCTTAATAACTCTTCACATCCTGTCCTAATATTGATCTTTCTCTTCTCTGGAGTACTTCAGCATTTCTGGCCTTGGTGGCCCCATTAAAGGCTAAGCCATATAATGCTGCACTCACTATGAAAAGGGAAAAGCAGGGATTATATGGCTGTGTCAATACTGGAAAATAAAAACAATTCTAGTCCAGTTGCCCCAAACCACTCCCGTCCACTCATTACCCAGGCAGCCCATTCCTATTCATAGAAACCCCCGAACTTCCCAGTTTAGCAGCCACAGGACTAACACTTGAAATGATCAGGGCTTTAGAACCTCTTCCATTGCTATGGCTAGTCCCCACTGTCAAGGACTTTGAATATCACCCATAAAGAAAAGAAGTCTTATTCTTAAATGAAGACAATCAAGGAATACATTTTTTATTAGAGATACCCAATTACGTGGTCCAACTAAACTATCATCACACTCTTACAGAATTTCCTACCAGAGTTTGAACAGCACCCCCCATTTCTTTACCACTCTTTAAATATAAAGCCCATTTAATGTCCCCATTCTTGATCATGCCAATCTTCCTTCTTTCTTACTCTTCCCTTCCTTTTCCTTCTTTCCTTCCTTCCTACCTTCCTCCCAGTTTGTATTTCATACTCATTCATTATTTTAGAATTTCATGTCCCAGAACCAACCAGGCTTCAAAACTGTGGCTCATTTTCCCAGTCATCTGGGACGCAACTACTTGAAAGCACCGTCAGCCTCTAGTTGTCCGTTCGGAGCCTGTTATCTGCAAGCCGTGGCACACGAGAAAGCTTGCACAGACCATTGTCCAAACTAATAAAAACTACACTTATTTTTCTCTCATATCCAAAATATTAAGTTTTGGCCCTTTTTTCACATTGATCATGTTTAATCCTTTCCATTTGAAATTATTTCTCAAACACCTTCCATTACTGGCACCAGTGATGGACAGGGAAATGTATCACATGGGAAATAAAAGCTAATCATAAGCTGTACTATGAGTATTAAGAGATACTTAAGAGTATTAAGCATATTCTTTATAGCTGAATAGTTATTTATCTAGTGAGTGCTCAACAACTTATAGGTATTAGGTTGAACTTTATGAAATTGACATTTTGTAGAACATAAAGAAAATAGTAAATAGCATTAATGTTAAATAGTTCAACTTAACACTAAAAGCTTAAAACTTATAGCTGGTTTAGAAAAGTCAAGATTGAATTACATTATGTAAATAATCTTAATAGCATTCAGAGAGGTCAAATGCTCTTTATATGACCTTTATGAAAACTAAGAGCAGATTGGGTGATTAAATTATTTCTCATTGTAAAGTACTCAGACAGTACTGGACACAAAGTAGACTTTTAAGAGATGCTTCTTCCAATAAGTAGGAGAATGTACTGACCATTAGTCAGAGTCACAATTGAAAGATTATAAAGATATTATAAAAGAATATTCCTTTGTAGTATTGCTTAAAATCTTTTGTAGTATTGCTAACAAAATTAACAATACTAAAAACAACAATAAAGGGGAAAATATATTTTAGACCTCATTGCTAGCAAAAGCAAGTACCTATTCTTTTCTTTTTTTGTGTGGCAGAGACAGGGAGAGTCAGAGAGAGGAACAGATGGACAGGAATGGAGAGAGATGAGAAACATCAATTCCTCATTGTGGCTCCTTAGTTGTTCATTGATTGATTTCTCATATGTGTCTTGACCAGGGGGCTACAGCAGACTGAGTGACCCCTTGCTCAAGCCAGCGACCTTGGGTCCAAGCTGGTGAGCCTTGCTCAAATCAGATGAGCCTGTGCTCAAGCTGGTGACCGCGGGGTCTCGAACCTGGGTCCTCCACATCCCAGTCTGACGCTCTATCCACTGTGCCACCGCCTGGTCAGGCGCAAGTACCTATTCTTGTTGGAAGTAAATTCTCATAAGAGTTAAATATTTTCCTAAAGCTCATTTCTACTTCTGTCATGACACAATAAGTTCCAAGAGAGAGAGAAACTACATTTCATGTACCACCAGGAGCCCTTGCACATCTAATCTGTAATTGCCACTTTTAATTTACATCTGAAAAAGGAATGAATGAGAAGCTACAGGGATATAAAAGGCAGGGTGACATAAACACGGTATATAATTCTATTCTACCTGATGCCCACCTCTGAATAAATAAACTCCATTACATGTGCTGGCTTTATCTCAGAGGGTGAACTGAACTGCTCCTCTATCCCATGGCAGACATGCAGAATCTGTCAAATAACACAGCAGTCAGCCCAACCCACTTATCTGATCATATGTATATAACCAAGTTTTCATTTTAATAGCATCCCTTTTTAATTTGAGCAAAGCAAAATGGAAATAACACTGCAACAGATGCCAAACTGTGGTGAAAAGGTCTTCTCAGACAAAGCTATCTTAATGAAAGAAACTCTCTATGAGAGCTCTCTGATTCCTCCTCAGTATTTAACCACCCAAATTAGATTCACTTCACTGGCTGTCTTCATCAAATTTCACAAAGCTGGGGACTATCCAAAAGAAATAAAAGGTGAGGGTTTTCCTTAAAGTGGGATGCTGAGTTTTGAACACATTCAGATTAAATGAAGAAACTTGATTAAACCCACAATTCAAGATAATAATGAACTGAACATTGGAACTCAGCTGCCTGACATGCTTTAGCATATGAATTAAATTTTCTGTTAGCTAACTCACTTAAAAAAAAAAGTGTATTCAAACATCTCCCTTCAGAGAATTGGCCATATGTGAAATTAACAGTCTTTTGGGTCTCTCTGAGGTTTGTCTTGTAATTTCTGAGTTTGCTGGAAAAGTAAGTTTATCACATTATATTAAAATGGACACCAGGAGCCTGACCAGGCAGTGGTGCAGTGGACAGAGCATCGGACTGGGACGCAGAGGACCCAGGCTCAAAACCCTAAGGTCACCTGACCAGGCGGTGGTGCAGTGGATAGAGCATCCGACTGGGATGCAGAAGGACCCAGGTTCAAGACCCCGGGGTTGCCAGCTTGAGTGCAGGCTCATCTGGTTTGAACAAAAAAGCTCACTAGCTTGGACCCAAGGTCACTGACTTGAGCGGGGGGTTACTCAGTCTGCTGAAGGCCCACAGTCATGGCACATATGAGAAAGCAATCAATGAACAACTAAGGTGTCACAACGAAAAACTGATGATTGATGCTTCTCATCTCTCTCCGTTCCTGTCTGTCTGTCCCTATCTATCCCTCTATCTGACTCTCTCTCTGTCCCTGTAAAACAAAACAAACAAAAAAAACCCAGAGGTGGCCGGTTTGAGCACGGGCTCACCAGCTTGAGTGCAGGGTTGCTGGCTTGAACGTGGAATCATAGACATGACTCCATGGTCGCTAGCTTCAGCCTAAAGGTCGGTGGCTTGAAGTCCAAGGTCATTGGTTTGAGCCCAAGGTCACTGGCTTGATCAAGGGGTCACTTGCTCTGTTGTAGCCCCCCGGTCAAGGCACATATAAAAAATCAATCAGTGAACAACTAAGGTGCCCACAACAAAGAATTGATGCTTCTCATCTCTCTCCCTTCCTGTCTGTCCCTCTCTCTGTCTCTCTCTCTCTCTCTCTGTCTCTGTCACAATAAATAAATAAATAAATAAATAAATAAATAAATAAATAAATAAATGGACCCTGGGAGATTTATTAGATCATTTGACATTCTAATGGGCATGTCTATGTAATCAAATGTTCACCCACACAAGTATGTATATACAGGTGTACCAGCAGTTGTCTTCATGAGTGATAATGGCAAAAAGGGATGTGTATGACCAGATGCTAAAGAAGGCACTTTCAACAAGGAGGTGAGCACATGAGATGATAGGGGAAAAGCTGTCATCATGTGCAATGTGGATCTTTCTAAGTACATTCCCAACCCAGTAGCAAAATGTTTTCCATGAAACCTTCATTCCACAAATAGAATTAAAAAACGGGATGGTAGCATATGGCCATGTAGATTGTAAATGCAACCCATGTGTCTTCCACAATGCCAGTGTGGATGGACGTATGAAGATGCAAATGGGGAAAGGTATGCTAGTAAGTTGGCTACCTCACAACACCTAGATGGGCCAGAAAATCCAGAGCCATTCTGTGAGTCTCAAAAGGAAAAATATGATCAGAATATAATTTCAGCTTTCACAGGCACAGTCTTACAGACTTAAGATTTTATATAGCAGCTTAAATATCACAAGATGCATCAGGAGACTCCAGTGCTGTAGACATCAGATAAGAAGAACCAAAGGGAAGCAAGCCAATTATAAAGAGGAGGAGGCCAGATCATTTTCAATTATTGATTCCACATTGTAGGAAGATGGCTCGAGATGGATTTGTTAAGGAAATTCTGTAATGAAGTCCTGAAGAGTTTAGTTAGCTGCAAAGGAGCTACAGTTTGAGTACAAGGGTCCCTCAGTAACTCTGTGGGATTGGTTCCAGGACACTACAGATACCAAAATCCAAGGAAGCTCAAGTCCCTTATATAAGTCCCTTATATATGCAGTCCTCCCTTATACTCTAAACCATCTCTAATACCCAATACAATGGAAATGCTATGTAAATAACTGCTATACTGTATTGTTTAGGGAATAATGACAAGAAAAGTATTCTGTACATGTTCAGAACAGGCACAACCAGAGTAGGCCTAACTGCATAATACATGTCAGCCACAATTTTTTTTTCCTGAATGGTTTTCATCTGTGGTTGGTTGAATCTGTGGATGTGGAAGGCTGACTTCACTTTTATTTTTTTAAGCACTGCACTACATACTTTACATACATGGTATCACTGTTACTGCCATTTTGAGATGTGACCATGAAAGCTCAGAGATGAAATAATTTCCAAAGTCAGAAAGTTAGAAAATGCTCAAACCGGTCTGTGGATTTGAAGCCTAACGCATCTGATTGCAAAGCCTGTTCTTCTGCACAGCGAACAGACAGCCTGTCTTGCATGTATCACCTTCACACCTTTTGCCATGCCGTGTACCACCTGAATTATATTCTACTTCATATTTTTCCCTAATTCATAGGTTGATATTTTGAAATATTTATTTAAAATGAACAATTTTATAATACCATTATTAATGAAAAATAATTATAATTTACCAAAGTCAGAGGCAAGGGTAAATTTAATTCTAGCTAAACATTTACCTATCCAGACCTCTGAACCTGGCTGGGACCTGCCTTTTCTTTGTAAGGAAGGCTTGAAAAGTTTAGGAGGTATTCAAGACCTCCATGAACCAAAATAAGCCTCTTTTCTTGATATAAATAGAAAAACTAAGTGGGAATTCTATTCCTGTCCTGCAACAGTCTTATTTGAGGACTGTATGTGATACACATGGTGTCCCGCCTGGAATCACCGGGCCTACCGCCTGCAGCATGCTGGCCGTGCTTTGGGAAAGCATGTGCTACTTACTGGCTGAGCATTTTTCTGTGAAGTGAAGGAAGGGAAGATAAAAGGGAATTGATTGTATCTGATCTTTTTATTTCCAATCAAAATTCAACTCGAAAGAAACTAGATCTCTGCTTCCATCTCTGTATGATTCAATTACATTTTACATTTAACAAATCTGAGACCAAACTCAAATTAAACATAGGGCTGAATTCTTACAAGATTCTTATGTTCAACAGCCTTCAAGTATGCTGGCTCTAGGAACTATTCAGTATCCTTTGCCAAGCTTCCTGGTGAAACTACTGTAGGACGTCATCATGCAAGCATCACCAGGCCCTGACTCTTAGAAAACTTCTTGGAGGAGATGGGCTAGAAGGTCCTTGTACCTTGCCTACTCCTGGGAAAATCTAACACAAAGAGCGGTCAGGTCTCAGCATAATTTTGTCCTGGACTTCTTGCTTCTCTAAAAAAAGTACAGAATGACACCTGGCCATGAAAATACCAAGATAATCACTGTAAAATAATAAAAAAGCAATTCCATGTGTCAGGCAGAATAACCAAAAGATATTTCTACACCCTTATTTTAAAAGTATTTTGTTTCGCCTGACCTGTGGTGGCGCAGTGGATAAAGTGTTGACCTGGAATGCTGAGGTGGCCAGTTTGAAACCCCAGGCTTGCTCAGTCAAGGGACATAGAGACGCTTCCCACTCCCCCTAACCCCCCACTGCCTTTCTCTCTCTCTCCTCTCTCTAAAATGAATAAATAAAATCTTTAAAAAAAGTATTTTGTTTCCTAATCTTCAATAATTTGACTGACTAGCATATTTAATAATGTATATAAACTTCTGCAAAAATACAATGTCTTGGCTTTCTGTATTTTTATATGCATTAGGTATGTCTTCCCAGAAATACCCACATTATATGTATAAATTCAAACCTACTATGTAGTAATATGCACACAGACACACACACACACAAGCTGTCTCAAAAACTTGAATTTCAGTAGCAGAAATAGCAACGGATGTTAAGTGAGAACTACACTGAAAAAGAAAGGAATGCAAATTCGGAGTCATGTCAGGAAACGGATTTTACAGTGATGATAAAATTGTACACAAGACAAGACTAAGAAAATTCACTAGAGTCATTGCAAAAAAAACAACAAAAAAAACCCCACAACAATTTAAATGTCACCATGAGAGGAACAGACTCTTGACTAACAAAGAAGCTTCATAACCTACGAGCCCTCTACTTGTCCTAACTCAGTGGTCCCCAACCTTTTTTGGGCCATGAACCGGTTTAATGTCAGAAAATATTTTCACAGACCGGCCTTTAGGGTGGGATGGATAAATGTATCACATGACCGAGACAAGCGTCAAGAGTGAGTCTTAGACAGATGTAACAGAGGGAATCTGGTCATTTTTAAAAAATAAAACATCGTTCAGACGTAAATATAAATAAAACAGAAATAATGTAAGTTATTTATTCTTTCTCTGTGAACCGGTACCAAATGGCCCACGGACCAGTACGGGTCCGCAGCCCGGGGGTTGGGGACCACTGTCTTAACTGTTTATATCTCTGGACAAATACATGTTTATTTTAGAATTAGGAAAGCACGTTGCTTACATCTTAAAATTTTCAGGAGCCAGCAACTAGTTTAATAATTAACAAAGTCCCCCCCCCCAAAAAAAAACAAGAGTTCCCTGACCAAAGTACTGGGGGTCCTCGGGTTACAACACAGTTCCATTCCTACAACAGTGACATAACCTGAATTTTGGTGTACGTTGAAACACATCCTAGCCTAAGTCACTTACCTATCCTAAGACAGTTGTAAAATCATCATCTAGAACATAAAAACACAACTAAGACACAGAAAAAGGAAAAGGACATAAATGTACTATACTGTACACTGTACTGTAGTAACAGAAAAAATGAATGTAAACAAAATTCCTTATCTTTATTCCTGTGATTGGCTTGCACACTGGAAGGAGCTTTGCAGGTGGGAAAGTGAATTTCATAAAGCCATTTATATCATTGTATCAACTAAGAACGGGTAGGATATTATATTTTAAATATTTGAGAAACTATAATTAATTCTAAATTGACACCCCTTAGAGAGAGACACATAAGTCAAATCTCTCTTCACATTTCTAAAATCTGGCCCAAGTTTATTATATCTGAGGGCAAGATTTCACCTATGTACTAATGAGCTTCCCGTAGCTGAATTTAAAAACCAACATTTCTTTGTCAACTAAAACAAATACAAAAACATTTTTAAAAAACAAGAGAGAAAAGTATTATTCTCAGGGTCACATAATTTTAATAACTTCAACCCCAATTTCAACCCCAATTTCCTTCCTACTGGGAGGAGGAAGCTGGGGAGGCAGGAGAACCGGCAGAAGGTGTTGGAGATACTGGGTTAGGTGAATAGGATTGCCTGAGGAACATGCAGGAGATGCTGGAGGTGATTCTACCTGTACTGTTTTTACGGGAGCGAGTGTCACAAACTCAAAATGTCATGTCAAGACTGTCGTAACCCGGCCCTGGCCAGTTGGCTCAGTGGTAGAGCGTCAGCCTGGCGTGCGGGAGTCCCGGGTTCGATTTCCGGCAAGGGCACACAGGAGAAGTGCCCATCTGCTTCCCCACCCCTCCCCCTCTCCTTCCTCTCTGTCTCTCTCTATCCCTCCCACAGCCGAGGCTCCATTGGAGCAAAGTTGGTCCGGGCGCTGAGGATGGCTCTATGGCCTCTGCCTCAGGCGCCAGAATGGCTCTGGTTGCAACAGAGCATAGGCCCAGATAGGCGGAGCATCACCCCCTGGTGGGCGTGCCAAGTGGATCTGGGTCGGGCGTATGCGGGAGGGAGTCTGACTGCCCCCCCCCCCCCCCCCCCCGTTTCCAGCTTCAGAAAAAAAAAAAAAAAAAAGACTGTCATAACCCAAGGAGCCCTGTACTTCAAAAAAGGTAATTTCCTCACATACTACACCCCTCTCTGCAATCCAAGGCTAGGCCCAGTGCCTGGCACATAAACTTTGTTGAATGAAAACAGCAGTGGGTAAATTAGTACATAGGTGAAATCTTGCCCTCAAATATAATAAACTTGGGCCAGATCTTAGAAATGTGAAGAGAGATTTGACTTATATGTCTCTCTCTAAGGAGTGTCAATTTAGCATTAATTATAGTTTCTCAATTATTTAAAATATAATATCCTACCCTTCCTTAGTTGATACAATGATATAAATGGCTTTACGAAATTCAACTGCTCTAATTTTCTAAAGCTAAATTTTTTTTTTAATTTATTTATTTTTTACAGAGACAGAGAGTGAGTCAGAGAGAGGGATAGACAGGGACAGACAGGAATGGAGAGAGACAAGAAGCATCAATCATTAGTTTTTTTATTGCGCGTTGCAACATCTTAGTTGTTCATTGATTGCTTTCTCATATGCGCCTTGACCGCGGGCCTTCAGCAGACCGAGTAACCCCTTGCTAGAGCCAGCGATCTTGGGTTCAAGCTGGCGAGCTTTTGCTCAAACCAGATGAGCCCGCGCTCAAGCCAGCAACCTCGGGGTCTTGAACCTGGGTCCTCTGCATCCCAGTTCGACGCTCTATCCACTGCGCCACCGCCTGGTCAGGCTAAAGCTAAATTTTTATTAAAAAGGAAAAACAGACACGAAGTGATATTTCATCACACACTCATGTTTCAGTGGTCATTTTGTTGTTTTGTGAAATAGCCTCAGAACTACTGAAACTGTTAGATATAAAGGAAAGAAAACTGTAACAGGAAAAATAAGAAATTCTCATTTTTACTGAAATATGAAAGTATAGAATTTCTATTTTAAATTTGAAATCTAAAGTCAAAACTAAAATATCTTTCCCATGGCTAATTTTTTTATTTTTAGAGACAGAAAAGAAGGGAGGGTAGAGAGAGAGAAACATCCATTCGTTGTTCCACTAACTTATGCATTCACTGTTGGATTCTTGTGTGTGCTCTGACCAGGGGTTGAACCCACAACCACGGTGTATCAGGACGATGCTCTAACCAACTGAGTACCCAGCCAGAGTTTCCCGTAGCTGAATTTAAAAACCAACATTTCTTTGTCAAACAAAACAAATACAAAAACATTTTTAAAAAAACAAGAGAGAAAAGTATTATTCTTGGGGTCACATAATTTTAATAACTTCAACCCCAATTTCAAACCTTGGTTTTGGAACTAGAAGCTTGGTTTAGGAACCGTTCTTCAAACTGTTTCTGAGTTTGAGATAAACCCTAAATCAGAGCTCGGCCTTCTGGGCGTGAGAGGAACTGCACCAGGCAGGTGCAGCGGCCACAACAGGAAACAAAGGAGGGTGATATTCTGTGGTTAACAATTAGACTGCATAAAAACAGCCCTCAATTAGAAGCATCTCAGTTATAAGCAGATGGGGCCTTTTATCCCTGAACTTGACTCCAAAAAAGCAAATGCTCCATTTTTCTGAAGCACAAAAGACTTCTTAAATGCCCCAGGTCCTGTATGAAAGAGCAGTGCTTCTCAATCTTTCATGTGCGTATGAATTAAGAACTTGTTAAAATGCAGGGTTTGATTCACTAGGTTGGGGGTGATGCCCAAGATCTGCAATTCTAACAAAATCCCAGATAAAGGGGATGCTACTGATTCATGAACCACACTTGAGCACATACTTCTGTGCCTTCCCAGAATTTACCATCTAGTGGGGAAAAGATATAAATAAGTAAACATGTAACCATTGTAGTGAGACTTTAAGTCATTCCTACCTACTGATGATCTAATATGGTGATAGTAAATATTTATTTTGATTATTTCTGCATTATAACTTCTTTTCATGAATATATTGAAACAAAATGATCTCATAGATAAAGATACAAAAGATAAAGCTTTATGAACAGTTTAACTTAAAAAAGAATGAAGGAATTCAATTATGAAAAAATTAAACTTACATTACAAGCTTCCTAACTGAAATAAATAAAAGTGTTTAGTAAATAAAGAGGAAATCAACTCTTTCTATGCCCGTCCAATTATTCAATTAAAGTTTTCTGGATGAAATCAACATTAACCAGCAATGTTTATTTTATCCCTATTTATATGTCCTGTTTTAAACAATCAGCTGAATTAGAAGACGGGTGTTTCCTAGTCATTCAATAAATATTTATGGGGCAGCAACAGTGTGTTAGGCATGGGCTGGGTGCAGAGGACAGAGAATGAATGAGACAGGAAAGACAAATCACAAAGAAACAAATAATTGGACATAGAAAACATTCAGCACTGCCTTGCCAGGCCAGTAAGTGAGCCACTTGGAAAAGATCCCCCAATCCCAGTCAAACCTTCAGATGACTGCAGCCCTGGCTGGGGTCTTGACTGCAACCTCATGAGAGACCCTGACCAGACCACCCTGCCCGCCCACTCTTTGGTTACTGATTCATAAAAATGGTGTGAGACAATAAATATTGGCTGTTTTAAGCCACTTAGGTTTGGGGTGTTTGTTACATAACCATAAATAACTGTTACAGAAAGAAGTGGGTAAGAGGTAAGAACATTCCTATTTAAACAGTGTGGTCAGGCCTGACCAGGCGGTGGCACAGTGGACAGAGTGTCGAACTGGGATGTAGTGGACCCAGGTTCGAAACCCCGAGGGCCAGCTTGAGCGTGGGCTCACCAGCTTGAGCACGGAATCATAGATGTGACCCAATGGTACCTGGCTTGAGCCCAAAGGTCGCTGGTTTGAAGCCCAAGGTCACTGGCTTAAGCCCAAGGTCACTGGCTTGAGCAAGGGGTCACTAGCTTTGCTGTAGCCCCCCAGTCAAGGCACATATGAGAAAGCAATCAATGAACAACTAAGGTGCTGCAACAATACTTCTCATCTCTCTCCCTTTCTGTCTGTCCTTCTCTCTGATTCTCTTTCTCTCTATCTCTGTCAGAAAAAAAAGTGGGTGGTGGTGGTCAGGAAAGGCATCTTTAATTAAAAAAAAAAAATTTTTTTTTCCAGATAGAGAGAGTCAGAGAGAGGGATAGACAGACAGGAATGAAGAGAGAAGAGAAGCATCAATCATCAGTTTTTTGTTGCGACACCTTAGTTGTTCATTGATTGCTTTCTTATATGTGCCTTGACTGTGGGCCTTCAGCAGACTGAGTAACCCTTTTCTTGAGCCAGCGACCTTGGGTCCAAGCTGGTGAGCTATATGCTCAAACCAGATAAGCCCACGCTCAAGCTGGCGACCTCAGGGTCTCAAACCTAGGTCCACCGCATCCCAGTCTGACGCTCTATTCATTGCGCCACTGCCTGGTCAGGCAGGAAAAGCTTCTTTAAGAAGAAGGCATTTAAGTTAAGACAGATAACATGGAGTCAGCCCTGAGTAGAAGGTGGTGTGGCCAGACCTTATTCCTATAGGAAGGTGGGAAAGAAGAAATCACAAAGGTGGTCTTAGCCATATCTGGCCAGGTCTCTTATAAAGAGTTTTAATTATATTCTTAACACTGTGGGAATCCTTTGATGAGTCTTTAGCAGAAGACTAATGTGATCCACTCTCTTTTAAAAATCTCAGTGGGGCTGCAGCAAGGGAAAGGAACACTGGAGCCAGGCCTGCTATCTACGCTTCAGTTATTCAGAGACTCAGCTAAGAATGATCAGGACAGGCCTGAAAGAACAGCTATGTAATTGCCATTACTGTTGCTGTGACTCCAGACTCAGGCCTGGCGTGGCCTGGGGAATGATGCAGGGGAAGAAGCAAACGGAGGGGAGAAGCAGCAGGGCCCTGCTGTTTCTGCAGGGCCTCAGAGCCTTTCCCCAAGCAGCCTCTGCACCCAGTTCCAAACTCAGCAGGGGCTATGTGCTGGCCAAACCTAACATGCTGATGTGGAACAAGAATGAATTTACAATACAAACATTTACTTTAGGTATATGGGTATGATTTAAAATATATATTCATTTAATTGTTATTATGTAGCTAATGTTCATTATAGAAACTTTCTCACTTATTTTGCAGGTAATATGTATTGCAGAAAAATTTCGAGAGCAAATATGCAAAAGAGAAGAAACTAAAATTGCCAGTTACCCCAATTACTCCAGGATAAACACTATTTTTAACTTCCTTTTGGTACGTATCCTTCCAATATCCCTAGGCCTATATGGAATATATAACTAAGATTTTTTAAAAAGTTATTCTCCTTCACCTGATCAGGCAGTGGTGCAGTAGATAGAACATTGGACCCAGGTTTGAAACCCTGAGGTCACCAGCTTGAGCGTGGGCCCAGCCGGCTTGAGAGTGGGCTCACCAGTTTGAGTGCGGGGTCACAGCTTGAGCATGGGATCATAGACATGACCTCATGGTCGCTGGCTTGAGCCCAGAGGTTGCTGGCTTGAGCCCAAGGTTGTTGACTTGAGCAAGGGGTCACTCGCTCTGCTGTACCCCCTCCATCAAATCACATATGAGAAAGCAATCCATAAACAACAAAGGTGCTGCAATGAAGAATTGATGCTTCTCATCTCTCTCCTTCCTGTCTGTCCCTCTGTCTGTCTCTGTCCCTGTCTCTCTTGCTAAAAAAAAAAAAAGAAAAAGTTTTTCTCCTTCTTCATTATAAAAACCATAAATACTTATTTTAGGTAGTTTGGAAGACACAGAAAATACAAGGAAGAAAAATGCTAGCACCAATGATGTAACTTGTATTTCTTTCTGAAAATCTAAAGGTAACTGACAACTGACTCAAGTCTGCAGCTGTCACTCTGAGCTGCCATTTTTCAAATATTCATTTCCCTAATTTCAGCCTACCTCCTATTTCATCAGAAAAGGAAAATAAAAGTTGAGGATTGTTCACTACATAGAGGCTTTAGCAACATTTTTATACCTCATTTTGGGATAAGTAAGTTGTGTGGGGGGGATAGGAATAAGAGATTCTTTCTCACCACAAGTCCTGACATCAGCTCTCTGTACTATATTGTAGGGGCAGTGCTTGAAGAGATAGAAAAACTTGTAGTGGTTCACAAAGTAAGAATGCTCAAACTGAAATTTTCACCTCAAAATAAAACCAGTCTGTCTGGAGAAGTATATTAAATTCTGGTTGTTCTGGTGGCCTAAGTTTCTCTCAACGTATTTCCAATTACCAAAATTCAAGTTTGAAGTAAAAAATTCTTCCCTTCCTGAACATCAGCCATTTTTATTTTCATATTATTCCCTGGACTTCTCTGCAAAGTCCTTTGTTGGTATTTTAGGCAATCACCCAGAACCACACAAGTGCTGTGGGCCCAGAGAAACTTAAATCTCAGTGATAATCTTGAATATTTTATCCAGAACCTAAAAGCCATGTACTTAATGGAATGTATTACAATGCATGATGCCTTTCCAATAAAGGTTTAATTCATTTGCAGGGAGACTTTCAAGAGCCTAAACCTGCATTTTGCTTATAAAAGGAGCCATCCCACAGTTAAATTTCACAGGAATTTAAACCAGCCATCTACCGCCAGCCCTGATCCAGTTTTACTCTTCTGATAGATACTACAGTTACCTTTTTGGATTCATTGGAAACATTTTTAGCCAACTAGCTCTAACAGAGATTGATCTCAATGTACCCTAACTCTGGAAAGCCACAGCAAAAGCTGGGAATTTGGACTGCATTACAATAAGGAAACCTGAGATGACCCTGGGGATGTGGAGGAGGGCAATGAACAAATAGGGTTTCATTTACACCTTTGGTTGTAAATTAGATGCTTTGTCTAGATTAAAGCCATTAGTGGGCACAAATGGAGAAAATGTGTTTGAGTGTGATATGGTTTGAATTTCTAACATCTAACTATGAATCAAAACTAGGGACAAGGGTAATATGGGCATACAGAAGAACCCAAACAGAACCAGGACTGTCTCGTTATTTCTGGTTTCATAGTAAAGGGGAAGTTAGGACACATAATAGAAATCACCATATATTTTTTATGTATAGTTAGGGTGCTATATTAAATTTATAATTTATAATGAATTTTCTGTGGTTCTCACCATGAAGTATGGATTAATTTTCGACACTTTTAGTCATCACAAATTCCCATGCTAACGAACCCCTTCAAGTACTGTTAAACGATGTGCGTGAAGCGCAGAGCGCATTCCTAGCAGCTGTGGCTGATGCAATGCTGTGAGAACACTCCAGCACCCAGAACCCTCCTCGGCACACCCAGGAAGGGAGCTCGCTCGCTATAAGGAAGTGACTTAATGCCAACCACGCAGCTCCCTGATCTTTTCAGCCATTGGCTATGAAGGACACACTGTAATACCCTATTGGCTGAACCCATGTATATAAGCTAGCTTACTTCCTGAATAAAGTGGATCTGCATCACTGAACCTGGTCCCCGGAGTCGGGTCTTTGCGTCTCCATCATCCTCACCCCCGGAAGGACTTGTCCCCAAAACATAAGATGTCTGAATTGGGGTGGATTACATCAGACTATTTAGAGTCAATATTCTGTAATTTGTCCCTCTTTTCAGAATTCTGTCTTAATAAAATAAAAATTTTATTCCCCCAGAATTTAATTTTACTCAGTTAAATTTTTTTTTAATTAAATTTATTGGAATACAGGTTTCAAGTGTGCAACTTAATAAAGCATCATCTGCACACTGCATCGTGTGCCCACAGCCACAACGGAAGTCTCTTTACATCCCCAGCCCCCTCACTTTGACCCCTCCCTCCTTCCTCCCAGAATTTCTTTGGAAGAAATACATTGATAACCATATTACGTGGAAGTGTAAGATGCTAAGGGCATCTTTAGTAACAAAAGATGGTTTCTAAATCACAACATATGATATGAGGAGAGGAACCTGCATCCCCCTAAGAAGGAGGAGGAAGTAGAGCAGAGTGAGCAAGGCCGTGTCTGGGAGGAGGGTGTGGATCGCAGGGAGAAGAGCCTCAGATGTGGGCCAGCGGAGGGTCTCTGGAGGACGGGAGTGTCTAACATGGATTCTGCCACTCCTCGCTGAAGAAGGTGTGACTGTGTGTGACTGTGCATGAGTGTGTGTGTGGGGAGGGGAGTGGTTTACATGTGATATAAATCTCTTCCATGCCCTCATCTTTTACTAAATCCATATAGTTCACCAATTCATTGGTGAACATGGATTCTTCTGAGTTCGAATTCTGGGTTACAACGAGGGGGACTGAGATAGCACAAACAGGCACGGACACTGAAGGACAAAGAGGCAGTTAATATCTGGGTTATTCTCGTAGTACTACTACTGCTAATTATTATATTTTAGTATGAGACACTATATCGATGTCTGTAAACAAGGAATAAAAACTAATAATTAACAAATGATTTTTTTTTTTTTACAGAGACAGAGAGAGGGATAGACAGGGACAGACAGACAGGAACGGAGAGATGAGAAGCATCAATCATTCGTTTTTCGTTGTGCATTGCGACACCTTAGTTGTTCATTGATTGCCCTCTCATATGTGCCTTGACCGCGGGCCTTCAGCAGACTGAGTAACCCCTTGCTCGAGCCAGCGACCCTGGGTCCAAGCTGGTGAGCCTTGCTCAAACCAGATGAGCCCGCGCTCAAGCTGGCAACCTTGGGGTCTCGAACCTGGGTCCTCGGCATCCCAGTCCAATGCTCTATCCACTGCGCGACCGCCTGGTCAGGCAAATGATTCTTCTTCTAATAGAAGCATAATTGATGTCATAATTCATAGGTTGGCTAATCCTTTTCTGCCTTAGTCATTGGCAGTGCTTACTTCTTCTTGAGCTTATGTGAATGCCGTTCTTACAAATAAGCAGTGCCTCCCCACTTCCCTCCATAGAGAAACAAGTGGCACAAATGATCACTGGGGGAGGGTTGGAGAGGGCCAGGCTTGAAAGGGGGGCTGGCCTTCTAAGGATTAGATGAGATGATACAGACAGAGCTCTTCCATCAAAATCCAACACACAGTCAACACCGAACAAATGTGACCTATCATTACTAATAGGAATAGGAACACATTAGTCCCTCTGCCTGCTTCTATCTCTAGGGAAAGATTCTGCCCTCATCCATGGCACAAGGACAATTACCTCAAAGACCCAAGAGAGACAGGAGTGGGAGAGAGATTACTACAACTCTGCCCCTGAAGATCCTACTGACAAGTTAAGGTGGAGTTCACCTCTCTCACTACTTACTCTTTTCTCTCGACCTTTAAGTCAGCCTGCAGCATTGCCGGCAATTAGATTGAGGTCTCTCAGTTCCAAATGCATCTTTGATAGATGCCTTTAACTGCATCAAAGTGGCAGGAGCATTTCTCTCAGCATTTAATGCTAATCTTCCCTGTCATCTAGGCATAAATAACTACACAATCATGTCATGGAGGCCCCAACATAAATCCACCAGGGGTTTTAATTACTCTCCAGTGACAGTGTCTTATACAAAATCAGAGAAAGGAAAACCCAAGCAGTGAGTCTGGATCTATGTGGAGTGTGTGTGTGTGTGTGTGTGTGTGTGTGTGTGTGTGTGTGTAATGGCTAAAACCCAGACCAGCCAGGGCAACATTTCTGTACTATGAAGGAATAAGATCAGAAATCCACACCCAGCTCAGGGTGTGAGACAGCACTGCACCCTGTAGGTTTGGTAGGGATGGTGTTGTGTTGAGGGCACATTAATTAAGCTGCAGTCAGACAAAGTTCAAATCTCAGCCTGTTGCATCCTCACTGTTTCATCTTGAGCAGTCTTTCTAATCCTCAAACTACTAATCTGTACACAGGGATTATAATCATACATGAGGATAAATCAAGATCATCTATGCAAAGCACAATTGTAGTATATAGTAAATGCTCAATATGTAACAGCAATAGCAACAGAAATGGTCCCCATCACTGTGTTGCAAAGCACAAGCAGTTATAAGGGTCCAAGAGTCCTTTCTCCCACCCAGGACTCTGGGTAGGTGAATCCAAAGATCATCTTATCTCCCATCTGTGCCAAAGAGTACACAGAGTGAACAAACATAGTGAACAAACTGTTACAGATCTCATAAATTCAAAAACAAATCTCTGCAAATTCATTTTATATGTAACTTTTATAAAAAGGGACCCAGACAATACAGTCTTAGAGGGTTATCCCATTCAAAGAAACAGTACTACAACCACAAATAATTAAAATAAGTCAAATTCTTTATTTAGGTTCTTCAGATCCCATCAAAGATTGACCCATATAATCCACTGACATACTTCTAATGTCCCTTTGCTTTCCTCTTAAACTCCATTACGTTATTCGGCTGTGCTGGAACTTCTCTCTTCAGTGCCCCACAACTCTGCAAACACACAGCTAGGGCTTTCACTCTTTCTCAATCTACTCACCCCCAGACTATCTTTTTAGTATACAGATCAGCTGTGTCTCTCTCCCAGCCAGCAGGACACTCTTCTACATAGGAGTGGGCAGGAGAGGTAAAATGAGTGAGCTGAAACACAATTCTTTTTAGTGATCACCAGGAAGGGACAGTTCTACAGATTCATGGAAATGGTCTTTGCCTCTGCACATGCAAAGTGCAATAACACCTCAGTGTCCCTTTCTTCTTCGTCATTCTTAATTCATGACTTTACTACAAAGATGCAAAGATAAAAAGGAACCTTACCAAATTAGGCATGCAATATGTTTCCTATCTCTCCTTTGCCTTGTCTTAAAAAGAAAAAGGTCATCAAGAAGTTAATAATAACTAACTCTACTATTAAAGCTTCACTGAGATAAGTCATTGGAAGAATAGAAAAGAAATTACGAGAAATAATGGGTGCTGCCTAGTAGCTGATCTGTTATCATAAAAACTTCAGACAAGTGGCATTTGTAGGACGTGGAGGAGGCTCTGCTGCCTGCTCCCCTCCCCACAGAGGAGGCAGAGAAATGCAAAGTAAGTGTAACTGACAGGTGTCTAGATTTGGGGCCACTGCCCTCTAGTGTGTACTCTAAAATTTACAAGATTCCTTTATCCTGGTTAATCAGAAAACCCAAAGGGAGCAGAAAACAGAATAAAACATGAACCCCTGTTGAACTATTTAATAGAATAATTTAAAAATAATTTAAATTATTAAGAGAGTGAGATGTGATGGTTTCCACCACCTCACTGTCTGTGGGGGCCCACATTCTTATCAGGCCCTAAAAATGGATTTGTTGTTCCAGTCCAACAGATTGCCAAAAGGGCAGAAGAGATATTAAACATAATTAACAACTGGAGTGGCACAGCCCTGGCATTCAGAACAGATGCCCCGAAGATGCCAGCTGGCAGCTGCTATGGGGGCCCTACAGGGTCAGCGCTCACCCTTTAAAGCAGCCATTTTCACCCTTCTTCATCTCATGGCACACAGAAACTAATTACTAAAATCCTGCAGCACACCAAAAATATATTTTTTTGTTGATATGACATAAAAAAGGTATAATTTTGATTCATTCACACCAACTATTGTTGTGTTGGCTGTCACTTTTTTTATTCGATAACCTAAGGGAGAAAAGGTCAGTGCCTCCGACTAAATAGTCAGGGTAGTGCATGCTTTAAAAGTTCTCACGGCACAGCGGTGAGCCTCCTGCAGCGCACCAGTTGAAAGTTGCTGTCTTAAAGGCTGATTTGCCCTGGTTAGATAGCTAGGTGGGCTGGAGCATCCTCCCAAAGCGCAGAGGTTGTCAGTTTGATCCCTGGTCAGGCACATACAGGAACAGGTTGATATTCCTGTCTCTCCCTCTCTCTTAAAAAAAAAAGGCTGATTCATGGGGTGCTGGGGGTTCCTGGGAGACGGGACTAAGTAGCCAGGAGAATTGGGGGCCTGGTACAGAAGTATGTCAGTATTTTTACAAATGGTCATCTGTACTGAGTGTTGTGGCTGCACAGTAGCTCCACAGAGGGATTACAGAGCTGGAGAATGACCCAGCGTCTAACAGCAAAGATCCTAAAGAGAGGATGTAGGGTCTCTCATTTCCCACCAGCAGCTGTTGCTTCTCTTGCCAACAATGAGGGACAGACATCCACCTAGCCCAGGCAAGGGGCTTGGGGGGGGGGGTGTCAGGAAATCCACCTCTAGTCTCAGTCTTCCTGCTTCTCCCTATGTGACACTAGGCAGATACTGTATTTTGATCTGAGCCTCCATATCCCCATTTTTTAAAATTTTTTTCATTTAAGTGAGAGGCAGGGAGGAAGGGAGGCAGAGAAACAGCCACTTACATGAGCCCCAACTGGGATCTACCTGGCAAGTCTCTTACATGGCGATGCTCTGCCCATCTGGGGCCACTGCTCCATTGCTCAGCAACTGAGCTATTTCAGTGCCTGAGGCAAGGCTATGGAGCCATCCTCAGAACCAAGGCCAACTTGCTTGAACTATTTGAGCCATGGCTACAGGAGAGGAAGAGAGATAGAGAAAGGAGGAGAGGTGGAGAAGCAGATGGTCACCTCTCTTGTGTGCCCTGACTGGGAATTGAACCCTGGACTTTCACATGTTGGGCCAACGCTCTACTGCTGAGCCAACTGGCCAGGGCCCATATCCCCATTTTTTGAATGGAGAGGTTTGATGAAGGTTTTGAAAGGACCTTTTCATCTCTAGGTAGCAATTATTATCATATTTTTTTTCGTGATCTGGTATTTCCAAATGAATTCTACACACAAGATTATTGTGGACGAAAAAGGGGCCACATACTAAACCTGACAAGCTCAAGGGAGGCCTGCATGGTGGCCTTGCAAACTCAGAGACCTAAAGTAATCACAAGGGTGGTCTGAAATTAAAACATTTTATTTTAAATTATTGTTTTTTGAAGGCAGAGGGGAGGGAGGAATGGGAAGCACCAACTTGCAGTTGCTTCTCATGAGTGCCTTGACCCAGCAAGCCCAGGGTCTTAAACCGGCAACCTCAGCATTATAGGTGGATGCCTTATCCACCGTGCCACCAGAGGTCAGGTTGACATTAAAACTTTCTAACTCAGGGCCCTGGCCGGTTGGCTCAGCGGTAGAGCATCGGCCTGGCGTGCGGGGGACCCGGGTTCGATTCCCGGCCAGGGCACATAGGAGAAGCGCCCATTTGCTTCTCCACCCCCACCCCCTCCTTCCTCTCTGTCTCTCTCTTCCCCTCCCGCAGCAAAGGCTCCATTGGAGCAGGGATGGCCCGGGCGCTGGGGATGGCTCCTTGGCCTCTGCCCCAGGCGCTAAAGTGGCTCTGGTCACGGCAGAGCGACGCCCCGGAGGGGCAGAGCATCACCCCCTGGTGGGCAGAGCGTTGCCCCTGGTGGGCGTGCCAGGTGGATCCCGGTCGGGCGCATGCAGGAGTCTGTCTGACTGTCTCTCCCCGTTTCCAGCTTCAGAAAAATACAAAAAAACAACAACAACAACAACAAAAACAAACAAACAAAAAAAAAACTTTCTAACTCAGAGGCGGCAAGATGGCGATGGAGTAGGCGGACGTACCGACTTCCACATCCCAAAACAATCATCTGGAAAAACCAACTTTGGACTAAACTAAGAGGATTCTTTAACCAAGGAACACCGAAGAAGCCACACTGAGACTGGTAGGAAAAGCGGAAACATGGAGAGGGCTGCCCAGCTCCCAGGAGTGAATGGTAGCCTGGAGAGATTCATGTGGCAGGAAGTGAGTTTAGCAGAGAGGGGAGGGTCCTGAGCCCCAGGAACAAAGCCCCAGCCTGCAGCCCCAGCCCCAGAAGAGGCGTATGGACAGTATTTAGCTGGAAACCAGTCAGAATACTGTTTGTGAGAAAGAGACTGATTTCTCAGACCCAGGGTTCTTCTTAAAGAGACCATGCAGAAAACCTCTCACAACCACCCACCCAGGGCTCTGGGGGACGGGAGAGAGGAGAGGACCGGAGTAGCAGGAAGAGAGTGTAATCTAGGAGGCACAGGGAGAAACACATTGAAGGACAGCCACCCTAATCCCTGGGCTGAGTCACTCCCCAAATCTAAAGTGAATATTTCCCCTGGAACCAGAAATACCAGCAAAGGGAAGCAGGACACCAGCCAAACAAGCTCTCCCCTGGCACTCAGAGCAGAGTTGCTTATGAGGGAGCTTCTGGGACTCAGTATTGAGTGTTAGGGTCTGAGCTGCAAGGCCCCCACGCACAAGGCTGAGGGCTTGCGGGAGGGCGGGCAGCAGCAGAACACGGAAGCGCAGTTCCATTGGCAAGGGAAGATGCTGGCCAGCTAAGACTGAAACGCGGGTATGAGCTAAGTCTTGCCCAGCAAAGGGGGGGGGGCACGAAAGCGGTCAGGACCAGCTGTGGGCCCACTTGCAACACCACCTGCAGGGGAAGGGCGGGAGCCCCAGAAGGGGTGGAGACCCACAGCTGAGCAAGGACGCATAGGGGGGCAGCCTCACCCAGACTGTGGAACTGAGGCTTGCAGCCTGAAACATGAGGCAGCTCTTCCTGTGGGGGTGAGGCAAAAGCCCAGAACAGGTGTAGTCCCGCAGCAACTGAGCATGGCTGCGCAGACCCACCCCGCCCGCAGAGCCCAGGCTTGCAGCTGACGCACGAGAGGGCTCCTCCTGCGGGGGCAGGCGAAAACCCGGAAACAGGGGAGACCCACAGCTGAGCAAAGGTGCTCACCCCTGCCTGCAGTGCCGAGGCTTGTGGCCAGGGCCCACGCATAACCCCACCAGTGAGGGTGGGGCAAAGGCCCAAGCCACCGAGGCTTGTAGACCTGAGAACGTGATCACTGTTCCTCCAGTGGAGGAGAGGCAGAAACTGCAGCAACAACCCCAGTGGGCTGTCACCAGCAACCTCCATACCCGAATGCCCTAGGCAGCAGCGGCAGAGGGGTTGTGGCAGGCCTACAGACAGACCACACCTAGGGATCACAGAGGCCACACCCATTGGACTCCAGTGGCTACACCCTTCTTATACACAAAATTGGAAGGCAGAGAAATGCAACATAAATGAATCAAGAGAAATCCCCAGAAAAGAACCTGAATTAATCAGATATAACCAAATTCCTGGATGCAGAGTTTAAAATGTAAAATAATGATTGTTAGGATGCTCAAAGATCTTAGAACAACAGATGGTCATTATGAAAACCTAAATTAAGACATAGAAAATATAAAAAGGGACATTGAAATAATAAAAAATAATCAGAAATGACAAATACAATAACCGAAATGAAGAACACAATGGAAGGAATTAAAAGCAGGATGGATGAAGCTGAGGATTGAATCAGCGAGTTAGAGTACAAGATAAATGAAGGCATGGAAGCAGAGCAGAAAAAAGAAAAGAGACTCAAAAAGTCTGAGGGAACTCTAAGAGAGCTCTGTGACAACATGAAGAGAAATAACATCCGCATCATAGGGGTTCCTGAAGAAGAGAAAGAACAAAAGATAGAGACTTTGTTCAACCATATCATAGCTGAAAACTTCCCTCAATTAAGGCAGAAAAACATCTCATAAGTTCAAGAAGCACAGAGAAATCCATTAAAGAGAAATCCAAAGAAATCTACACAAAGAAACATCATAATTAAAATATCAAAGCTAAGTGATAAAGAGAAAATATTAAAAGCTGCTAGAGAAAAAAAAGTTAACACCTACAAAGGAGCCCCTATAAGGATGACATCTGACTTCTCAACAGAAACACTTGAGGCTAGAGGGGAATGGCAAGAAATATTCAAAGTAATGCAGAACAAGAGCCTACAACCAAGACTACTTTATCCAGCAAGGCTATCATTTAAAATTGAAGGAGAAATAAAAAGCTTCCCAGACAAAAAAAAAAACAACTCAAGGAATTCACTACAACCAAACCAATGCTGCAAGAAATGCTAAGGGGCCTGCTGTAAACAGATCAAAGTGGAAAAAGAATACAGCAAAAGAGGAATACAGCTTTAAAGAATAAAATGGTAATAAACAACTACATATCAATAATAACCCTAAATGTAAATGGATTAAATGATCTAATCAAAGGACATAGGGTAGCTGCGTGGATAAGAAAACAGCACCCATACATATGCTGTCTACAAAAGACACCTTAAAACAAAAGATGCATGTAGACTGAAGGTAAAAGGATGGAAAAAAATATTTCAGGCAAATGGAAATGAAAAAAGCTGGGGTAACAATACTTATATCAGACAAAATGGACTTTAAAACAAAGACTACAGTAAAAGATAAAGAAGGTCACTACATAATGATAAAGGGAGCAATCCAACAGGAAGATATAACCGTTATAAATATCTATGCACCTAATATAGGAGCACCTAAATATATAAAGCAGAATTTGATGGATTTAAAGGGCAAGATCAACAGCAATACTATAATAGTAGGGGATTTCAATACACCACTTAAATCACTAGATAGATCCTCAAGAAAGAAAATTAACAAAGAAACAGCAGACTTAAAGGACACACTAGATCAGCGGTTCTCAACCTGTGGGTCGCGACCCCGGCGGGGGTCGAATGACCAAAACATAGGGGTCGCCTAAAGCCAGCAGAAAATACATATTTATTATACATTTTTAAATAAAACATGTATTTCCGATGGCTTTAGGCGACCCCTGTGTTTTGGTCGTTCGAACCCTGCCGGGGTCGCGACCCACAGGTTGAGAACCGCTGTACTAGATCAACTGGATTTAATAGATATCTTCGGAACCTTTCACCCTAAAGCAGCAGAATATACATTCTTTTCAAGTGCTCATAGTACATTCTCTAGGATAGACCACATGTTAGGGCACAAAAGCAGTCTCAACAAATTTAAGAAGATTGAAATCATATCAAGCATTTTCTCTGATCACAATGGCATGAAACTAGAAATCAACCACAACAGAAAAACTGAAAAATAGTCAAACACTTGGAAACTAAGTAGCATGTTATTAAATAGCGAATGGGTTAACAATGAGATCAAAGAAGAAATTAAAAAATTCCTAGAAATGAATGATAATGAGCATACATCAACTCAAAATTTATGGGACACAGCAAAAGCAGTCCTGAGAGGGAAGTTCATAGCATTACAGGCATATCTTAAGAAGCTAGAAAAAGCTCAAATAAACAACTTAATCTTGCATCTAAAAGAACTAGAAAAAGAACAGCAAGTAAAGCCAAGAGGTAGTAGAAGGAAGGAAATAATAAAGACCAGAGAGGAAATAAATGACATAGAGGCTAAAGAAACAATACAGAGGATCAATGAAACCAGGAGCTGGTTCTTTGAAAAGGTAAACAAGATTGATGAATCTTTAACCAGACTCACCAAGAAAATAAGAGAGAGGACTCAAATAAATAAATTTAGAAATGAGAGTGAAGAAATAACAACTGACACTGCAGAAATACAAAATATTGTAAAAGAATACTATGAAGAACTGTATGCCAAAAAAGTAGACAACCTAGATGAAATGGACAAATTCCTTGAAACATATAATTTTCCAAAAATTAATCTGGAAGAATCAGAAAACCTAAACAGAACGATTACAACAAATGAGATTGAAACAGTTATCAAAAAACTCCCAACAAAGAAAAGTCCTGGACCTGAGGGCTTCACAAGTGAATTCTCCAAATAGTCAAAGAAAAACTAACTCCTATCCTTCTCAAGCCATTTCAAAAAATTTAAGAGGAAGGAAGACTTCCAGGCTCCTTTTATGAGGCGAGCACAATTCTGATTCCAAAACCAGGCAAAGACAACACAAAGAAAGAAAATTATAGGCCAATATCCCTGATGAATTTAGATGCTAAAATCTCAACAAAATATTAGCAAACCAGATCTAGCAACATATGAAAAAAATCATATGTCATGATCAAGTGGGATTTATTCTGGGGAGGCAAGGCTGGTACAATATTCGCAAAATCAATCAATGTGATTCATCACATAAACAAAAGGAAGGAGAAAAACCACATGACAATTTCAATAGATGCAGAAAAAGCATTTGATAAAATTCAGCACCCATTCATGATCAAAACTCTCGGCCCTGGCTGGTTGGCTCAGCGGTAGAGCGTCGGCCTGGCATGCAGGAGTCCCGGGTTCGATTCCTGGCCAGGGAACACAGGAGAAGCGCCCATCTGCTTCTCCACCTCTCCCCCTCTCCTTCCTCTCTGTCTCTCTCTTCCCCTCCCGCAGCCGAGGCTCCATTGGAGCAAAGATGGCCCAGGCACTGAGGATGGCTCTGTGGCCTCTGCCTCAGGCGCTAGAATGGCTCTGGATGCAACAGAGCGACGCCCCAGAGGGGCAGAGCATCGCCCCCTGGTGGGCATGCCAGGTGGATCCCGGTCGGGCGCATGTGGGAGTCTGTCTGACTTCCTCCCCGTTTCCAGCTCCGGAAAAATGAAAAAACAAACAAACAACTCTCAGCAAAGTGGGAATACAGGGAACATACCTCAACATGATAAAGGCCGTCTATGAAAAACCCACAGCCAACATCATACTCAATAGGCAAAAATTAAAAGCAATCCCCTTAAGATCAGGAACAAGGCAGGGGTGCCCCCTTTCACCACTCTTATTCAACATAGTTCTGGAAGTCCTAGCCACAGCAATCAGACAAGAAAAAGAAATAAAAGGCATCCAAATTGGAAAAGAAGAAGTAAAACTATCATTATTTGCACATGATATGATATTGTATATAGAAAACCCTAAAGTCTCAGTCAAAAAACTACTGGACCTGATAAATGAATTCAGCAAGGTGGCAGGATATAAAATTAATACTCAGAAATCAGAGGCATTTTTATAACACCAACAATGAACAGTCAGAAAGAGAAATTAAGAAAATAATCCCCTTCACTATTGCAACCAAAAAAATAAAGTACCTAGGAGTACATTTAACCAGGGAGATTAAAGACTTGTACTCAGATAATTATAAAATATTGATAAAAGAAATCAAAGAAGATACAAACAAGTGGAAGCATATATTGTGTTCATGGAGAGGAAGAATAAACATCATTAAAATGTCTATATCACCCAAAGCAATTTATAAATTCAATGCAATACCAATTAAAATATCAATGACATTCTTCAAAGATATAGAAAAAATATTCCAAAAATTTATGTGGAACCAAAAAAGAATACAAATAGCCTCAGCAATCTTGAAAAGGAAGAATAAAGTGGGAGGTATCACACTTCCTGATAATCAAGGTATACTACAAGGCCATTGTACTCAAAACAGCCTAGTACTTGCATGAGAACAGGCATATAGATCAATGGAACAGAACAGAGAACCCAGAAATAAACCCACACCTTTATGGACAACTGATATTTGACAAAGGAGGTAAGAGCATACAATGGAGTAAAGACAGTCTCTTTAACAAATAGTGTTGGGAAAATTGGACAGCTACCTCCAAAAAAATGAAACTAGACCACCAACTTACACCATTCACAAAAATAAACTCAAAATGAATAAAAGACTTAAATGTAAGCCATGAAACCATAAGCATCTTAGAAGAAAACATAGGCAGCCTGACCTGTGGTGGCGCAGTGGGATAAAGCGTCGACCTGGAACACTGAGGTCGCCGGTTCGAAACCTTGGGCTTGCCTGGTCAAGGCACATATGGGAGTTGATGCTTCCTGCTCCTACCCCTTCTCTCTCTCTCTCTGTCTCTCTCTCTCACTCCTCTCTCTCTAAAAAATTAATAAATAAAATATAAAAAAAAAAAAAGAATAAGAAGAAAACATAGGCAGTAAGCTCTCTGACATCTCTCGCAGCAATATATTTGCCGATTTATTTCCAAAGGCAAGTGAAAAAGAAGACAGGATAAACAAATGGGACTATATCAAACTAAAAAGCGTCTGCACAGCTAAAGACAATAAGAACAGAATAAAAAGACAAAGTACACAATGGGAGAACATATTCAACAATACGTCTGATAAGGAGTTAATAACCAATATTTATAAAGAACTTGCAAAACTCAACACTAGGAAGATAAACAATCTAATCAAAAAATGGGCAGGCCTGACCTGTGGTGGCGCAGTGGATAAAGTGTTGACCTGGAACACTGAGGTCATCGGTTCAAAACCCTGGGCTTGCCTGGTCAAGGCACATATGGGAGTTGATGCTTCCTGCTCTTCCCCCCCTTTCTCTCTCTCTCTCTCTCTCTCTCTCTCTCTCTCTCTCTCTTTCTTTCTCTCTCTCTTCTCTAAAATGAATAAATAAAAAATAGTTTAAAAATAAATAAAATCAATCAATAAAACAAATGGGCAAAAGAAATGAATAGATGCTTCTCCAAAGAGGACCTACAGATGGCCAATAGGCATATGAAAAAGTGCTCAACATCACTATTCATTAGAGAAATGCAAATTAAAACCACAATGAGATATTACCTCACACCAGTCAGAATGGTGCTCATCAACAAAACAACACAGGATATGTGCTGGTGAGGATGTGGAGAAAAGGGAACCCTCCTACACTGCTATTGGGAATGCAGACTGGTGCAGCCACTATGGAAAACAGTATGGAGATTCCTCAAAAATTAAAAATCGAACTGCCTTTTGACCCAGCTATCCCACATTTAGGAATATACCCCAAGAACACCATAGCACTGTTTCAAAAGGAGAAATGCACCCCCATGTTTATGGCAGCATTGTTCACAATAGCGAAGATCTGGAAACAGCCCAAGTGTCCATCAGTGGACGAGTGGATTAAAAAGCTTTGGTACATATATACTATGGAATACTACTCCAACATAAGAAATAATGACATCAGATCATTTACAACAACATGGATGGACCTTGATAATATTATACTGAGTGAAATAAGTAAATCAGAAAAAACTAAGAACTATATGATTCCATACATAGGTGGGACATAAAAATGAGACTCAGAGACATGGACAAGAGTGTGGGGGTTATAGGGTGGGGGGGGAGGAGAGGAAAGGGGCTGGGGAAGGGGAGGGGCACAAAGAAAACCAGCTAGAAGGTGACAGAAGACAATTGGACTTTGGGTGATGGGTATGCAACATAATCAAATGTCAAAATGACCTGGAGATGTTTTCTCTGAACATATGTCGCCTTATTTATCAATGTCACCCCATTAAAATTAAAATAAATTAAAAATATATATCTTGTAAAACTTTCTAACTAAAAGCAGTTTATGGTGGGTAGTCATTTTCTTTTTTTTTTTTTTTTTTTTTTTTTTTTTTTGTATTTTTCTGAAGCTAGAAGGGGGAGAGACAGTCAGACAGACTCCCGCATGCGCCCGACCGGGATCCACCCGGCACGCCCACCAGGGGGGTCGCTATGCTGCGACCAGAGCCACTCTAGCGCCTAGGGCAGAGGCCAAGGAGCCCTCCCCAGCGCCCGGGCCATCTTTGCTCCAATGGAGCCTTGGCTGCGGGAGGGGAAGAGAGAGACAGAGAGGAAGGAGGGGGGGGGGTGGAGAAGCAAATGGGCGCTTCTCCTATGTGCCCTGGCCGGGAATCGAACCCGGGGCCCCCGCACGCCAGGCCAACGCTCTACCGCTGAGCCAACCGGCCAGGGCCGGGTAGTCATTTTCTAGGGAGTTATTTTTCTCTAACAAAGTTCAATGCTTACCTTAATTGACCTTGGCTGTTGTCTTTTGTATATACAATAACACAACTGATAACATATCTTTAAATGTAAGAGCGATCTTTTCCTTCCCAGTTAGGTTGCAGTCATCCCACCAGAGCAGAAACCATAAATCCCCTCATTGTTAACTATCTCATGCCTGCCTATGTAAAAAAAGTTTGAGTATATACATTTTTACTTTTTATCTAACCCCAAAGATTTCCCCGCTTTGCTTTCTCCTGCCTCCTAATCTATCACCAATGGGTTTCCTATAACCCCTTACATCTCCCCCTTTGGTTCTGATATATCAAATAAGTGGTAAAACTGACATTTTCAGGAGCATTTTCTCAATCTGTTGAGACTTTGTTTCCCACCAATTGTCAACAGTTTGGCTCAAATAAACTCATAAAAATTCTTACAGGTTTGAATCCCTGGCCGGTTGGCTCAGTGGTAGATTGTCAGCCCAGTGTGTGGATGTCCTAGATTTGAGTCCTGGCCAGGGCACACAAAGAAGCAACCATCTGCTTCTCCACTCCTCCCCCCCCTCTCTCTCTTCCCTCCTCCCCTTCTGCAACCAGGGTTCCATGGAGCGAGTTGGCCCTGGGTGCTGAGGATGGCTCCATGGCCTCTGTCTCAGGCGCTAAAAAAATGGCTCTGGCTGCAACAAAGCAAGGGCCCCAGATGGGCAGAGCATCGCCCCATGGTGGCTTGCCAGGTGGATCCCAGTCAGGGCCAATGCGGGAGACTGTCTCTGCCTCCCCTCCTCTTACAAAAAAAAAAAAAAATCTCACAGGTTTGGAAGTTTCTGATGTTGACATTATTCAGCATAATTTTTAATGACATCGTTCATAGATCCTAGTTCATAAAACGTGCTCAGTGAATATCCTGAAATGTGCTTGAGCATCTCATTTCTTCAAACTTTTAGAAGTTTGTTTCCAAATTGTACCCCAAACTTATCCATTTGTTACTCTCCAGATTTGTTTCTGATAATTAGATGTGGAAAGCAGCACTAGCAACCACTATTATTTAATGAGCACCCACTTGCACAAGCACCTTCTATGCATTATCTTGTTTAATTCCCATGACAACCTTATTACGGGTGTACTATTATTGTAATTTTAGGAAAATGCAGAGACTGAAAGAGGTTAAAGAACTTGTCCAAAGTCAGACAAAAGAGCATAAACAGAGTTATGTCATTAAAATCCACATCCTTAGCTATTCTTCTGGAGGGCGTCATGCATGCCAAGATTCCCATCAGTTAACGGAGAAATGTGAAAAACAAAAAACAAATGTGAATTCTTTCATGAAGTTAACATTTTTTTCCACTTATTTACTTACTTAGAGATACCTACCTACCTTTTGTGGCAAAAAATCCTTTCTTTCATGATATGATGGTGATGTTAGACAGTAAGTAGGTTGACTTTTTTGATAGAAAGTTGGCAAGTTTCAATATTTTGAAATGTTACTGGTCCATGAAATTGCAATATCTGGGAGCCACTGTTCTCTTGTAATACAAACATCTGCTGTACAGGTTATTATGTTCATTGCCAAGATTAAAAGCTTCTGAAGAGTGGTATGTCTGATTGATGATAATTTGTTGGTAAGAAGACTCATATTATCTCTTCACAATATGAATAGAGTGTAGGGAAGAAAGAATCAGATTCCTCCAGCCATTATATAAGTTATTCAGTCCTTCCATTTGTGACAAAGCCATGGAGGAAACAGAAGCTAAACTAAGAGCATAGGGAAAAAAAGTGAGAGGAAGCTCAGATTCTGCTAAAGAAGAGCACAGAACCTCTCCAGAAAAAAAACCCAATAACAATCAATTAATTACAGAGCCTACAGATTTTGTTAGTGCTAATAATAGCAATGATTGTAACAGCAACAATCAATCCTTTAAGAGCATCTTTGTTTTTACAAATAAAGATAAAACAAAAACATTGTCAAATAAAAGTTCTTCCTAAAGAGTACTGTGACTTCAGTAGAATGTTAGAATTTAATCTCAAATTTATAATTGAAGAGTATTTTAGAGATTAAAAAAGATTTGTGATTGATTTTTAGTTTCACACAATTATGGTCAGAGAGATGCTTGATGTGATTTCAACATTCTTAAATTTAGTGAGACTTATTTTGTGTCCTAACATGTGGTATATTTTACAAAATGTTCCACATGCACTTGAAAAAATGTATATTCTGCTGCTTTGGAGTGAAATGCTTTGAAGATCAATTAAATCCAGCTGATCTAGTGTCATTTAAGGCTGCAGTTTCCTTGTTGGTTTTCTGTCTGAAAGATTTATCCATTGATGTTAATTGGGTGTTAAAATACCCTATGATGACTGTATTGCTGTCAATCTTTCCCTTTATGTCAATCAAGATTTGCTTTACATATTTAGGTGTTCCTATGTTGGGTGCATAAATGTTTACAAAGGTTTATATCCTCTTGTTGAATTGCTCCCTTTATCATTATGTAGTGTCTGTCGTTCTTTGTGTCTATTACAATAGTTTTTTTTTTTTTTTTTTTCTTTTTCATTTTCCCGAAGCTGGAAACGGGAGGCAATCAGACAGATTCCCGCATGCGCCCGACCGGGATCCACCCGGCATGCCCACCAGGGGGCGTCACTCTGTTGCATCCAGAGCCATTCTAGCGCCTGAGGCAGAGGCCACAGAGCCATCCCCAGCGCCCGGGCCATCTTTGCTCCAATGGAGCCTCGGCTGGCTGAGGGAGGGGAAGAGAGAGACAGAGAGGAAGGAGAGGGGGAGGGGTGGAGAAGCAGATGGGCGCTTCTCCTGTGTGCCCTGGCCGGGAATCGAACCCGGGACTTCTACACGCCAGGCCGACGCTCTACCGCTGAGCCAACTGGCCAGGGCCTATTACAATAGCTTTTGTTTTGTTTTGTTTTAAAGTCTGTTTAGTCATATATAAGTATTGCTGAGGTGAATCTCTTGTAGACAGCATATATATTATATATATATATGGAAGGCAGTATATATATGTGTATATATATATATATATACACACTTACATATACACACGCATATATATATATGGAAGGCAGTATGAAGTTAACTCAAAAATAAAATATGAAACTGTCTTAACCCAGCAATTCTACTTCTGTGACTATATCTAAAGAAACCCAAAATACTAGTTTGAAGAATATATGCACTCCTATGTTCAATATAACATTATGTACGATACTCTAGATTTGGAAGCAGCCCAAATGCCCATTAGTAGATGAATGGATAAAAAAAGCTGTGGTACATTTACAAAATGAAATACTACTAAGCTGTAAAAAAGAAGGAAGAATTTTTACCTTTTGCTACAGCATGGATGGACCTGGAGAGTATTATGCTAAGTGAAATAAGCCAGGCAGAGGAAGACAAGTACCATATGATTTCACTTATATGTGGAATCTAATGAGCAAAATAAACTAACAAAAAATAGAAACAGACTCATAGATACAGAGAACAGACTGACAGCTATCAGAAGGGATTGTGATTTGGGGGCTGGGTGAAAAAGGTGAAGGAATTAAGCAAGAAAAAGAAACCTTATAACACAGACAACAGTGTGGGGACTGCAGGAGGGCAGGGAGGGTCGGTGGGGAGTTGTAGAGAATAGAGGGGGGGAGAGATGGTGATGGAGGAGACTGGACTTGGCGTAGTGAACACACAATGCAATACACAGATGATGTATTATAGAGCTGCACACCTGAAAACTGTAATTTTATTAACCAGTGTCACCCCAATAAATTTAATAAAAAATTTTTAAAAAGAAAAAATACTTGTGAAGACTTTTTAATAAATCAGTCTTTATGAAGTTGGCCAAGTGGTTAAACCAAGAAGAAGATGCTTATCTATTTTGCCACTACCACGCACATTCCTTATTTATTCGCACACATTTTGAAGGTTTTTCTGTATTGGCTGAAATGTACAGATTTGAAGTGTTTCCTAAAGTAAAATAACTATGGACTCTGCATCAAATAAAATTTAGTTAATAATGAGTTACATTAATAACTATGATGATATAGATTTGCATGGCAATAGACATAATTTTAATTCAAATTCAAATACTCAGATGTTACAGCCTAAAGAAAAAAAGCTGCTTGAGCTATTGGATAAACAGAGTTGCAAAACTTGCTATGTCCAGTTTTAAATTCATTTACTTCTATTAGCACAGCTCATAACTGTCTCCCCCAACCCCTTTAAAATAATGTAAATCACTTCTGCAAAAACACTCTAAGTGCAAAATTAAATCAGAAAAGGGGCCAAGTTGAAACCAGATTGTCTGAAGGATTCTAAAGGAAACGGGCCTTGAGTAGCAGGCCGCAGAAGGCAGACACCATTTGTCTTCACCCAGGTAGAAATGGAGCAACATCATCATTAGAAATGTCAGGGGAAACTCTTGAAACAGTGTATTTCCCCAGCGATAGCTAGCACTTGAGATGACTAACAACAAAAAGCCAGGCGTATTTGTCTCTCTGTATCTAACCAAATTTATTGATTGAAATTCAGCTTCAATCACTTGAAAGTGACAGTTTGAGATTCTGAAATTTTTTTAGCAATACTATATTCTAAAGCCTTCCACAGCCACTCTCAAAAATGCAGTATTTTATTTGTATTGTCACAATTTTATGAAAATCTAAAGGATAATAAGCATGCCCTATGCTAAATAATTTCTTGTTCTTAATTCTGAATAATGCCCAGAGGAGAGAGAGCTTCCAATACAATCAGCTTTGCTACAATCACAAAGGCAGACAGAACACATCCTCCTGACCAAAGTTTTCAATATTGTAATCCCAAGTTTGTCAAGTACTGTGATGATTATAACATCTTAAAATTACAAAAGAAGAAATGGAAAGTTCCCTATATTAAAAGCAATTCAAGGATATATTAAAAAAATTGGGTGAAGACCTTTAAATGAGGACGGAAGGGGAGATAAATGATAACCAACCTTTAGTTAACTTTCTGTATTGATTCAAATACTTTATATCTTTATTTTATATATATATATATATATATATATATATATATATTTTTTTTTTTTTTTTTTTTTTTTTTTACAGAGACAGAGAGAGAGTCAGAGAGAGGGATAGACAGGGACAGACAGACAGGAACGGAGAGAGATGAGAAGCATCAATCATTAGTTTTTCATTGCGCATTGTAACACCTTAGTTGTTCATTGATTGCTCTCTCATACATGCCGCAGGCCTTCAGCAGACCGAGTAGTCCCTTGCTCGAGCCAGCGACCTTGGGTTCAAGCTGGTGGGCTTTTCCTCAAACCAGAAGAGCCCGCGCTCAAGCTGGCGACCCCGGAGTCTCGAACCCGGGTCCTCTACATCCCAGTCTGACGCTCTAGCAACTGCGCCACCGCCTGGTCAGGCCAAATACTTTATATCTTGTACATGTCTTCTTGTATAGTATAGTCGCATTTAATTAACATTAATTAATATTTTTATTAATAAAGATCAATAAAGTTGATCAAGTATACTTATAAAAAACAAGTAGCTTTCCTGGAAGGATCTATCAAAAAATTGATATTTTGTTCAGGAATTTGTTAGTATTGTAGCTAGAAAGCAAAAATTAGTTATTTTTATATTTTATAATACTTAAATACAGTATGTCACTACTTAGATTCTGTAACAATTCCATTTATATTTGCACTCTTCCCTGAAATACAAATCTTGAGAGAGAAAATACATCTGCGAACAGGGCGCATCTTCCCCATGGCCTCTGTTTCACTGACCTAAAGTGTCTCCCTGCTCCGCCCACGGCTTTGTGAGGAAGGCTCAGCCTGCACTGGCAGCTCAGCTGCCACTCTGGGGTGGCCTGGTACTAAGTCAGCTTAGCCAAGCTGGAACTGTTTCCTAGAGTTCTCTTTCCTGTAAGGTTCTGTGTGGCCACAAGAGACAGTCTATGTGAAATTCAGAAAGTAGAAGGGAAGAAGTCATATTTTTTATGTTCTAAAAGCAACAAATTGTGGTATAATTATCATAATTAATGAGTCACTATAGATATGTTATTATGCATAATTTATGCAGGTTTCCTTAGCTTGTACCTAATGTCCCATTCAGGGGACCACATTACATTTAGTTGTCATATCTCCCTTGGCTCCTCTAAGCTGTGACGGTTTCTTTTTCTCAGACTTTTCTTGCTTTTGATGTCCTTGACTGTTTCAAGGAGTACTGGTCAGGTGTTTTATGGAATGTTCTTTAATTGAGATTTGTCTAATGATTGTATTTTAATTATTGTTGGCACAAGTAGAATTATTAGTTCCTTCAGACCTGTCACCAAAAATGTCTGAGTTAGAAAATGTTCCTCAAACACAAAAAGCCTGAGAACCACTACTCTACATCAAAACAGATTGTAAATATACATAAGATAAGTGAAGTGGTCAGGATACTTATTACACCACTCAAAGTTCAGTGTCAACAAGCAAGGTGGGTATGGAGCTTTCCCACAGTGGCTGGATAGCAATCGCAATTTAAAACTGTCTGCACATCACCCAGAATGGTCCACCAGCCACCTACCCTCACTCCTCAGAGGTAACTTAAAAGGGAAGGCAATAGTTTTTCACCCAGAAGTCATCATGGTAATGATTCACTCTAAGGTAAAAAGGAAAGTTAAACTAAGCAAAATTAAATTCTTATAAATTGTGCCATAGTTTTCTATAAAATTTTTTTCTTTTTGTTTTTTAATTTTTATTTATTAATTTCAGCAGGAAAAGAAAAGAGAGAGAGAGAGAGAGGAACATGGATTTGTTTCTGTATGTGCCCTGACCAGGGATTGAACCAAGAACCTCTGTGCCTCAGGACGATGCTCTAACCAACACAGCCATCTGGCCAGGGTGCACCATAGTTTTCAACAGAAAATATTTTAAAAGTACAAATGAGCAAAGTCCAAATTAGAAAACAGAAAGGATTATATCCTATTAATTTGTAATGTTTGCTAACACAGAAGTATTCTAGTTGTGGAAAAGCTGTTATTGATATTCTAGTAATTAAATCTGTACAAATTACAGACCAAAAACACATTAGGAGTCCATTCTATTCTTAATAATGAGAAAATTCACCAACCATAAGTGTTTGGAGCAGTTAACATTATTAGCAATACTGGAACCAGTACAATGTTCATTAGATAAATAAAAAAGACAATACCTGATATGTCCCCTGGAGCTCAAAATTAAAATATTTGCCTTGGAATACACATAGGCCTAAAGGTATGTTCTGTGGACCAGAAAGCACTCACTGTGTTGGCTAGTTCCAGGTAGCTTCCTCCTATAGAGCTGCCAAAATGCGGGGCCTGCGTGAGCAGTTTGTGGAGCGCAGTGGTCTGCTGGTGCAAAGAGCTTCCGCCATACTCAAGAAGCTTCTGCAGGGCTGGCTGACTCTGCAAGTCCGGGCTCTGGAGGTCCCTGGCACCTGAGTCGTATTCCCAGCTCTCCCTGGCCGCTGATAAGGCACCTAGGAGAGGCCGGAGAATAAAAAGATGCTTCTGTCATTTGCCGGTGGGTGGCCAGTAGGCAATGATTTGGAACCTTCTAACACTTCCATGTGCCAGCAAGCCAGAACACATGTGGTGCCCAGGCTGCACGCTAAGCACTTTTCCTTTCAAATGAACACATGGGGAGCCCGGAGATAAAAGCAGTTTTAAATAAAAGCATGCAGAAATAGCTACCCAATGAATATGTGCCCCCATCCCAGCCAGAAAGCACTGGGGAGCCAAGAAAAGGGAATTCAGATTGGAATCACCTCTGTCTGTGATTGATGCAGCGTTACTGGAGGATGAGGCTTCTGACTGTCATTCTTTTTTTTTTAGCAGAGGCAGAAAGAAACCAGTGACAAGATACAAAGTTAAGATATGGCACTTTATCATAAGTTTCGGTGTTGATGTACTCTTAACTGGAAGAAGCCACAGGAGGCCAGACTGTATCTGCCAGGGATAGATAGTAGCCATGCAGCTGAACTCAGATAGTGTGATTAGAAGAGGTAAGCATCACTTCGGGCCCTGGCTCATACGCCCCTCCACCCAAATGTGTGACTCTCCATGCCCTTTGCCTTCAGGCCTCGTTCAGATGGGCAAAGGCCCCTGGGAAGCTCTGTGGGACGGATGGAAAATGTCAGGATCCCTGGATTACCTCCTGTAGCAGGGTTGTCTGCTGATCCCAGGCACTCTGTTTTGACTTTATATGATTAGGAAAGGGAAACTTCTTTTGTGTTTGATTCACCATATATTTTTGGTTTGTTTGTGAGAGCAGCTAACGTTACCTTATATATTATAGCAGATTGCAACCTAATAAAATATGCTAATAATTATAATACAATGGGAAAGCATAATAAAAAAAGTAGACCTAGAGGAGATGTAACTAACTCAGTCCCCTGGAGAGGGGTGGGGAATATTCAGGGAAAGTGTACTGAAGGAAAATGCCTTTTGCTTCAGTCCTCACTTTTACTGAAAAATAAAATAGGTTTTGGGTGAGGTTCGCTTCCTTGTGTTGTTCATTACCGAGTAGAAGTCCCTTGTGGGTGCGGCTGGTTAGTGGAGCCTGGATCACATGAGAGGCTGGGAGATTTGTTTTCTTGCTGGTGATCTGGGATTTGTAAGGACAGACCTTTCCCTCAAACATAGGGTCAAGAGGCCTGAGCAGCCAGAAGCCATGGCAAAGGAGTCCACACAGTCACCGGGCAGGTCCCGGGAAGAGTAGTGAGTACAGTAAACGGTAGTCCCTGCCTGAGCAGTTTTCATTTTGGTGGGTTTTAACCACGTGATTTTTTTTTTTTTTTTTGGAAAAGATCTTTAAGTTTTATTTTTCAGTTACAGTTTACATTCAATATTATTTTGTAATAGGTTTCAGGCGTACAGCATACTGGGCAATCATGTGCTTTACAAAGTGTTCCTTAATACATGACTTTTAATGACAAAAAAAGGGATCCATTAAAGTGATTTAATTTGTATTACAAAATGAGAACATACACAGATTTCTCTGCAATTTACCTGAATATAATTACATATAGGAAATTGCAAATTATGTATAGTAGGTTCTGATACAAATGTCCAATCTCTCCTTATTTGGCACTGGTGAATTAAATCAATTTGCCTTGAGAAACTGTCTTGTCTGAGACCATGTCAGACGGTTTTCCTTCACTGCCCGCGTTCTGCTGACCTGCAGTTGGTCTGCCAGCCCTCTTACTGTACAGCGCTACAGAGCGGGTGGCCCGTGGTTGTACCACAGCAGACAGCTCTGTCACTCTGTCTGCACATACAGTACTCAAAGTTCACGTTAATATCAAAGTCTGTTAACTGTACTGCAAGGGCAGTTTTGCCGTCCTTCAATATAGACTGAAAAATGCCAGTACTTCCTCCCCCCGCTCCTTCAAATGATCTCTGTCATCATCTAGCTGCCTCCCCTTCTCTGTCCCAGCTCAGCAACATGTGGCAAGAAGCCTGAGTGAGGTCAGAGTTGAAAATGGGTTGAATCACAGATGGCTTTATATTTCAAAACTAAGACAAATAAGCACAGGGGTTGGGCCCTTGCCGTATGTTTTACCCCAGTATCCCCAGTACCTTGCACATAGCCTGTGCCATGTCAGGCATTTAATATACATTAACTGGATGCATTGCTGAATTACCCACAGCTGTAGGACTACAGGGTTTCACTTCTTAACCGGGAGACAGAGATTAACTTTTAAAATCAAAAGAAATTATACACGTAAGCCTTTTCTTTACGCAAACAGAAAGCCTCATTTTCACATAATAAAATACAACAGTTCAGGGACAGACGACCCACAGAAGCTTCATTTGAATTTATTCTGCTGTATTAAGACCTAACCACAGTTTCTGGCAGAGTCATATAGTCAGGTTAGCCAAGCTCCACGTTAGTCAGCAACATCAAAAGGCCCCCACGCGATTACCCTACACGTTTGGCTGAAGTGATGCTGAGGAACTTAGGTCTTCTGCTGGGCGTCAAGTCAATCCTATTAGCACTCGTACAAATGGACCTCAAATTGGGAAGTGCATTTTTGAAAATACAGTGGACTATTCCCATTACTTTGTTTTAATGTGTTTTCATGTCAGATTTTTCTGAATGAAAACCAACATTCTTGAGGCAAAAATTCGTCATTTAATTGGATGATCTCATTGAAAAAACTTCAAAAAAATGTAGGTTTGGTAATCGTCTTTCTTTTGCTCTTTGAAGCAGGACGGTAATGACATTTCTAGGCTCTGAGTCAGCCTCTCTTCACTCCCTTGCTAACCTCAAAAAGTCTGTTGGACCTGTGGAGATGGCTGTGCTTTCTTTTTATAACATGGACACCATTACAGCTCCATTGTCCCCCATGCCCACTAGGTTCTTTGATGTCTCCTCAAATAAAGACACTAATCCCAACACAAGGCCCTCATCATTATGACCTCATCTCATTCTAATTATTTCTCAATAGTCCCATCTCCAAATACAATCACGTTGAGGCGTAGCACTTCAACATATATACTTAAGGGGGACACACACATTCCATCCATAATAACCACTGAGCAGTGTTTTCTAAGCCAGTAAGAAAACCGACTGCATGGCATCCTTGCAATACCAAAGGCCAAAGCACTCCCTGGGCCTCAAGGTCTCTGCACACCCAGAATCAAGGGAGCCATCATTTCTATCACTATAATCCTATAGGGTGCTCTGAAGTAAGGGGAAGGGGTATTCTTTTTTTTAAACCAAAAATATTTAGTGTTTAAAGGTGACAGGGCACAGATTCTAAATGTTTTGCTTATCAGAAAAGCATAGGAAACATGTGGCATTTTGACCTGTACATAAAATGCATCAGTGGGAACATTTGCTTCCAGAGAGAATGCTGGAATAGAAAATCAGCCAAACGCTGAGAACCCTGCTCTGCTGAGAGCGTGGCAGCTACATGCTGGTGCTTTAATCCCATCCTCAAAGTGCCACCCAGGTTTGGCTCCAAGGCTTGTAATTATTGTGCTTATTCACCAAAGGCACTATGCCACCTTCTCAGCGGGCAAGCCCCTACGAAAATAAGTCAAGCCAAAGCTTTTGGAACACCCAACCTTCACGTAACAATAATCATGATACCTAACATCTTTTCAAGGCCACCAGGGAGCCAGGCCCTGCTCTAAAGGCCTCACAGATCTTATTTAGTCCTACCCACAGCCTATGAATGGCTAAATAATTTTTTCCATGTTTAGAGGAGGACATTTTCTCTCTTTTAGCTTAATCTTGTAGACATTGCTTGTTTGTACAGAATAGTGGGTAAGAGCTGGGGTTTTGTTGTCAGTCAGATAGCGTGGGGTCAAGTCAAGAGTCACCATGACCAACTAGGTGACCTCAAACAAGTAATTTTAACCTAAGCTTCAGTTTTCTCACTTTAGAATGGGTACAATAACATGTACTTCATAGAGGTATTGTAAAAATTAAATTAGATTAAAATATGTACAACATATTAGATAATGTCTGGCATATGATAAACTTGTCAACACATGTTAGCAATTTTCTGATTATACCTTAGAGTTTTAGTTCTTTTTTTTTTTTTTACAGAGACAGAGAGAGTCTGAGAGAGGGATAGATAGGGACAGACAGACAGGATGGAGAGAAATGAGAAGCATCAATCATTAGTTTTTTGTTGCGACACCTTAGTTGTTCATTGATTGCTTTCTCATATGTGCCTTGACCATGGGCTACAGTAGACCAAGTAACCCCTTGCTCGAGCCAGCGACCTTGAGTCCAAGCTGGTGAGCTTTGTTCAAGCCAGATGAGCCTGCAATTAAGCTGGCAATCTCGGGGTCTCGAACCTGGGTCATCCGCATCCCAGTCCAACGCTCTATCCACTGCGCCACCGCCTGGTCAGGCAGAGTTTTAGTTCTTTGGAACCCATTTTGGAAATTTAGTAGAGAACAAATATATGGGGGAAATGTATACTCTCCCCAGCTTCTGAAAGTTACCTGTTAAATTTCCTAATTATTTTATTTTATTATTTTTGATTTTTTTAGATAGAGGAGGGGGAGAGAGAGAGAGAGCAAGAAAGAAACATCAGTCTGTTTCTGTATGTGACCTGACCAGGGATGGAACCCACAACTTTTGCACATCAGGATGATACTCCAACTGAGCTATCCAGCCAGGGATAAAATTATTATTATTTTGAGAGAGAGAGAGAAAGAGAGGGAGAGAGGGAGACAGGAATTGAGAGAGAGAAGCATCAAATCATTGTTTCATTTAGTTGTGCATTGATTGCTTCTCATATGTGCCTGACTGGCAATCTTTTTGGCAACCCTGAACTCAAGCCAGTGACCTTGTGCTCAAGCCACAAAGTCCTTGCTCAAGAGGGCATCCTCGGGTTTCAAAATGGCGACTTCAGCTTTCCAGGTCAACGCTCTATCCATTGTGCCACCACCAGTCAGGCAAAATTGCTAATTCTTTAAAAAAAGAATTTTGCACTTAACCAGTGGCTAAAATTTCATCAATAGTTTGTACTTAATATTGGTGTTAAAGACAATGAAAGCAATTCAGTAGGTCAGGGCCAAAGTTATGTTTTCCTAAGTATGGAATATTCCATTCGTAAGTCAAAGTCTCTGGTTATTGGGTCTGACAGACTGTGCTTCCCTATTCTATTTGGCCAACTCTTATATCTGGAGGACAACTGGCCTCCCCAAAACTTGAGGCCAGCACCATAAAGAAACCTGCACAGCCTAGCAGCAACAGCAGCAGCTGCTCAAAAGCAGACTGGGTATGATTTATTCATCAGGTCTGTGCTTTGGCCACCCTAGCCACCCCTCTGTTTTCTACTCCTAGTTTTTTCTCTTCCATCTTTCACGTGAATTCTGGGGCATCTCATCATATCACAGGCAGGTGATAATATAGAGTGCTTAGGGAGTCATGAGACTTGGATTAATAGTATTTTATAATATTGTCTCTATTTAGGTCATTAATCTTTCATTCATGTGAATTATTTAGATAAAATGGCCAAATTTATTACCCTTAGTGTCAAGAGAGAAAATACTCCTTCCAAAACACCAGAGGCAGCTACCGTTCTGAATTTAGAACCACCACACCAATAAAAAGAAGCATGGGAAAATTTGAGCAATTTGGCTGCTAGGTGTCAGCCTTCCCTGTCATAGCACATTTACTATTTCTAAATAATATTGACATCAACAGAAGCGGCAGTAAATAGTTTAATCCAGAACAGAATCACCATATGAGTCTTCAGTCATTTAGTAATGTCAATGTGTGGTACAAAATTCAGAAGCCACACTCTCATGAGGATCTCTAGCTGCTTCCAGCACAAATTACATCGCAAACATGGGCCAACTGTCTTAAAATATGTGTCTGTAGTCACAAGGAAAATTGGGTGGGAAAAGATAGATAAATAGAACCTACCTATCCTTTTTCTGGGAAAAAACAAAAAGCAAAAGCAGTTGAAAGCACATGTCCTACTAAGGGGGGGTAAATAATGTTATCTCCCGAGTGATAAAAGTCATTTTGTTGGTCTTTGGCAGCTATTTTCAGAAAGTGAGCCTATTCTCAATACATGTGACATGTCCTATCTAGGGATTATGTACTGAATTTAATGAAATAGTGGGAATAGAGTAGAACATGCATTTTGAAATGTAACTCCCTTTTTACCCAACCCCAAGATTGTTGACAAAAAAAAAAGGTACGAAGAGATGATGGTAGCATAAGTAAACACAGTACTTGCATCCTCCTACAACCACATCAAAATGATACCTGAACTACAGAACTACCATTCAGAACCACCTTATATCTGGCTAAATGGAAGTCCTACATCTAGGAAATTAAATTTAGTCCTATATCTAAAAAGCCACATCAAGACTGGTAGGAAGGGCAGAGACATGGAACTGGCTGGTCCCACACCTACATGTGGTGGTTTAAAACCAGGAGGAATATCTCAGCTGCAAAGGCCCCTCCTGAGGAGCGAGGGGTCCCAGTCCCACACCAGGCTCTCTAACCCAGGGTTTTAGTGCCAGGAAGAGAAGTCCCCATAACTTCTGGCTGTAAAACGAGCAGGTATTGAGGCTGAGGGATCCTGGGCTGCTGGAGGCCCAAGCAGTTCCTCTTCAAGGACCTGTGTATAGACTTACTCAGATTTAGTCCTGCTGGGTTCCAGTGCTGTTCCAGCAGTTTGAAAGACACCCGAGACAGGGAGGAACTGAATTATCCAGCATCAGAGTAAGAGCTAGGGGGCAGCTTTCTCCCAGACAAAAGCGCTGGCAGAGGCCACTGTTCCAATGATAAGTCCTCTCCCCACAGAGCTGACAGGCGGGCATCATATTTAATTAAACCATCGACCTGGCTTACACTGTTTGTCATGCCCAGTAGATTCCCTGAGGCCCTCATCTACCCAAATTTTGGGTCACATAAGCTATTTCCAGTGGCTTTTCCATACGAGTGGCCTGTCTTAGCTCATGCTTCAGATTTTCATAAAATCTCTCAAACAAGCAGCACTCAACCTCACTGTGCCCTGTATCTCTCCCTAAGTGGCCTCAGGCCTGGCACTAGCAGCATTGGCTCACAGCTTGGCCTCTCCTGGGTACCTCCAAGCCCAGTATAAGTAGCAACTATCTGCAGTTTGCTTTGTAGCTTATGTTGAGTGGCCCTGGGCAGAACACGGGTGGTAACTGACCCTGGCCTGTACTTCCCCAGAGGCCCTAGAACCAGAGCACCTGGTGGATAGCTTCAGGCCATGTCAAAGTATCACCCAACCACTTCCACAAGAGACACATTCAAAAGCCACACTCAGCTAAGTCCTGCTCTGTGGGGTGGGCCCCTGAACAGCTTATACTTCATGGTGGTTTGTGATACCAGCCAGTCTTTGCAGTTGATCAGCCTGGGGTAAACCCCTTCCATAGATGTGCCAACAGCAATCAAGGCTCAACTACAATAGAAGGCTGTACATAGTCCACATGGGGATACACCTGGAGTGCCCAGCTCGGGTAATCAAGGAGGCTGTGCCGCTGGATCCTACAGGATACTTACTATATAACGCCACTCTACCAAGCCCAGGAGATGTAGCAGCTCTACCTAACATATAGAAACAAACATAGGTGGGCAGCCAAAAGGAGGAGACAAAGAAACATGTTCTAAATGAAAGAACAGAACAAAGCTCCAGAAAGAGAACTAAACAAAATGGAGACAAGCAATCTACCAGATGCAGAGTTCAATACACTGATTATAAGGATGCTCAATGAACTTAGGGGAAGAGTAGATGAACTTAGTGAGACTTTACAAAGAGACAGGAAACATAAAAAGAACCAGTTGGAAATAAAGACTACATTAACTGAAATGAAGACTATATTACAGGGAATCGGCAGTAGAGTAGATAAAGCCAAGAATCAAATCAGCAATTTGGAATATAAGGAAGCAAAAGATAATCAGAACAGCAAAAAGAAAATAGAATCCAGGCTCTGGCCAGTTAGCTCAGTCAGTTAAGAGTGTCATCCTGCCTGACTTGTGGTGGCGCAGTGGATAAAGTGTTGACCTGGAACACTGAGGTCACCGGCTCAAAACCCTGGGCTTGCCTGGTCAAGGCATATATGGGAGTTGATGCTTCCTGCTCCTCCCCCTTTACTCTCTCTCTCTCATTCTAACTCCCTCTCCTCTCTAAAATGAATTAATAAAAATTAAAAAAAAAAAAATGAGGCCCTGGCCGGTTGGCTCAGTGGTAGAGCGTCGGCCTGGCGTGCAGAAGTCCCGGGTTTGATTCCCGGCCAGGGCACACAGGAGAAGCGCCCATCTGCTTCTTCTCCACCCCTCCCCCTCTCCTTCCTCTCTGTCTCTCTGTTCCCCTCCCGCAGCCGAGGCTCCATTGGAGCAAAGATGGCCCGGGCGCTGGGGATGGCTCCTTGGCCACTGCCCCAGGTGCTAGAGTGGCTCTGGTCGCAACAGAGCGACGCCCCGGAGGGGCAGAGCATCGCCCCCTGGTGGGCAGAGCGTCGCCCCCTGGTGGGCGTGCCAGGTGGATCCCGGTAGGGCGCATGCGAGAATCTGTCTGACTGTCTCTCCCCGTTTCCAGCTTCAGAAAAATACAAAAAAAAAAAAAAAAAGAGTGTCATCCTGAAACAAGAAGGTTGTGGCTTCAATCCCCAGTCAGGGCACATATGGGAAACAATCAAAGAATGGACTACTGAAGCAATAACAAATGAATGCTTCTCTTCCACCTCCTCTCTCTTCCTCTTCCTCTCTCTGTCTCTCTAAAGAATAAAAAAAATAAATAAATAATTCCTGGCCGGATAGCTCGATTGATTGGAGTGTTGCGCTGGAGCATGAAGGTTGCCATATCGATTCCCTGGTCAGGGCACATACAGGAGTAGCCTGATGTTCCTGTCTCTCTCCCACAAAAAAAAAAAAGAAAAAAGAATCCAAAAAAAATGATAGTGTAAGGAGCCTCAGGGACAAATGTATCAACAGTCACATAATGGGGGTGACAGAAAAAGAAGAAAGAAAGCAAGAGATCAAAACCTCTTTGAAAAAATGACAAAAACCTTCCCTAACTTGGTGAAGGAAATAAGACATTCAAGTCCAGGAAGTACAGTGAGTCTCAAATAAGATGAACCCAAAGAGATCCATACTAAGACACTTCATAATTAAAATGCAAAATGCCAAAGATAAAGAAAGAATCTTAAAAGCAGTTACCTGCTAGGAAGCTCCTGTAGGACTGTCAGCTGATTTCTCAACAGAAACTTTGAAGGCCAGTAGGGATTGGCAAGAAATATCAAAGTGGTGAAAAGCAAGGACCTACAACTAAGATTACTTTACTCAGCAAAGCTATCAAAGAACAGATAAAAGCTTTCCAGACAATAAAAAGCCAAAGGGGTTTATCACCACCAAATCAGTAGTACATAAAATGTTAAAGGGTCTTCTTTAAGAAGAAAAAAAAATTAAAAATATGAACAATAGAATTTTATCAGGATGATCACTTAGTATGTTATGTAATGTCTAATCAATGTACACCTAAAACTAATATAATAATGTATGTCCACTTTAATTTAAAAACAGAAAAAAGAGAAAGATATAAAGAAATGCATTTTTCTTTCTGAAGTGTGCTTATCACATCATCATCATTAGTGGATATTGCTTAATATCCCATTTGTTTTTTGGTTGTTTTTTTTTTTTTTTTTTAATTTTTTTTTAATTTATTTATTCATTTTTAGAGAGGAGACAGAGAGGGAGAGAGAGAGAAGGGGGAGGAGCAGGAAGCATCAACTCCCATATGTGCCTTGACCAGGCAAGCCCAGGGCTTCGAACTGGCAACCTCAGCATTTCTAGGTCGATGCTTTATCCACTGCGCCACCACAGGTCAGGCTAATATCCCATTTGTAACAAGGAAGTTCACCAAGCCTTGATGTATTAAACATAGGCTTGAAACTCATACTGGAAGATAGTTTAGAAACAATCAAAGGGACAGCTGGAACAAATAACCTTTAAAATTCTTCTCCAGTTTGAAATTCTATTGTTCTGTTCACCAAATTTAATATAAAAGGCAAAGTGCCCTTCAGCAGTTAATAGTATAGTTATAAAAGCACAGCTGATACAAGCATTTCTACTCAAAAGAAATAATTAAAAATATTTGGCAACTATTCTCTTGGCTTGTCTCAACTAGATATATAAAAGTAATAAGCAAGAGGGTTGACTCAGTGCTAAAAAATTCAAAGGACAGTTTAGGAAAAGTGTTAAAATGAACAGGCAGTAGAACAAAGAAGGGTTAACTGAGTTTAACCTGAATCTGAGGGTAGTTTGGGTTTGGGGTGGTAATATCAATGGTCTAGCGCAGGAGTAGACAACATTTTATACCTACCGCCCACTTTTGTATTTGTTAGTAGTAAAATTTTCTAACCGCCCACTGGTTCCACAGTCATGGTGATTTATAAAGTAGGGAAGTAACTTTATTTTATAAAATTTATGAAGCAGAGTTACAGCAAGTTAAAGCATATAATAATAATTACTTACCAAGTACTTTATGTCAGATTTTCGCTGTTTGGCAGAATAAATCTTTTTTTTTTTTTTTTTAATTTTTTTTTTAAATTTAAATTTTATTTTATTTATTCATTTTTTTAGAGAGGAAAGAGAGAGGGAGAGAGAGAGAGACAGAGAGGGAGAGAGAGGAGAGAGAGACAGAGAGAGAGAAGGGGGGAGGAGCTGGAAGCATCAACTCCCATATGTGCCTTGACCAGGCAAGCCCAGGGTTTCAAACTGGCGACCTCAGCATTTCCAGGTCAACGCTTTATCCACTGCGCCACCACAGGTCAGGCGGCAGAATAAATCTTTATAAAACAACATACTATAGTTAAATCTATCTTTTTATTTATACTTTGGTTGCTCCGCTACTGCCCACCATGAAAGCTGGAACGCCCACTAGTGGGTGGTAGGGACCAGGTTGACTACCACTGGCCTAGAGTTTAAAAAAAAAAAAAAAGATTTGTTTCTTTGGTTAGAAAGGAAGAGAGTGAATTTCGAATCAATTTATCTTTCCCTTACAAGGCATATTAAGGGCAATGTATTCAGCAATCCCTGGGTATTTTTAGATACCAGAAATGGACTGAACGGGGATAACATTAACCTGGGCCTACGCTCTGTGATGAGAAGCATCCCACACATCCTTCAGGTGGCATGCCGACAGGGCTGGTCATATTTTGAGGCTGAAAATTAGCCTAATCAAAATGGAAAATGACAGGAATACAAAAAATGATTCTGATTTCAACTTTTTAGCAAAAAGTAGAACTACATTATCTTTTATTTCTGGAAAGTTGGTATGTTTCATTCAATTTTTTAAATGTGGTGGGTAATATTAATTTTTAAACTTTAAAACCAAGCTTGCATTCGAAAGACAAACCCAACACAGTGAAAACATGTGATACCTTTTTTATATACAACTAATGTGGGTTTGCAGAATTGTTTAGGATTTTTGCATTTCTGTTCAAAAACAAAACTGATCTCTAATTTTTCTTTCTTTTTTTTTTTTTAATTTTTTTTCATTTTTTCTGAAGCTGGAAACGGGGAGAGACAGTCAGACAGACTCCCGCATGCGCCCGACCGGGATCCACCCGGCACGCCCACCACGGGGCGACGCTCTGCCCACCAGGGGGCGATGCTCTGCCCATCCTGGGCGTCGCCATATTGCGACCAGAGCCACTCTAGCGCCTGGGGCAGAGGCCACAGAGCCATCCCCAGCGCCCGGGCCATCTTTGCTCCAATGGAGCCTTGGCTGCGGGAGGGGAAGAGAGAGACAGAGAGGAAAGTGCGGCGGAGGGGTGGAGAAGCAAATGGGCGCTTCTCCTGTGTGCCCTGGCCGGGAATCGAACCCGGGTCCTCCGCACGCTAGGCCGACGCTCTACCGCTGAGCCAACCGGCCAGGGCTAATTTTTCTTTCTTATATTGTCCTTGTCATGTTTTGGTATTAAGGTGATGTGTGAGTCTATATAAAACGAATTATTTGTTCATTGAATATTAGGTAATCCTTGCCAGTGAAACTGGGCCTAAGGGTTCTTTGTAGAAAAAATTTTTAAGTTACTCTTTTAGGAAGAGAAAATGGCAATTTTAGTAGGCGGATGTTATGACTCCCACCTCCCAGAACCAAAGTGGATTACAACTTAACTTAGGAACAATCATCTTGAAAAACCAACTTTGGACTAAACTAAGAGGAATCTATAATCAAGCATTACCGAAGGAACCACACCAAGACTGGAAGGAAGGGCATAAACGCGGAAAGGGCTGCCCGGCTCCCAGAGTGAGAGGCGGCCCAGAGGGTTTCTCACAGTGGGGTGGGTTGCCCAGAGAGCTGTGGGTCCTCAGCTCCAGGACCAAAATCCCAGCCTGGAGCCCCAGAAACTAGAAGTGTATGGACAGTATTTAGCTGAAAGAAGAGCCAGGTTACTGTTTGTGAGGCAGACAGAACTCTCAGAACCAGGCTCTGTCTTAAAGGGACCGCGCAGAAAACCTCGTTCACAGCCACTTATCCGGGCTCTGGGAGTGGGGAGCGCCAAGAGAACTGGAGTTGCGAGAGGAGAGTGTAGTCTTGGGGGCAAAGGGCGAGACTGTGGGGGACAACTACCCTGATCCCTGTACTGGGTCACTCCCCAAACCTAAATGCCCATTCTTCCTGGGAGAACCAAGCCAGCAAAGGGAAGCACTTACCCCACCCGCCAGAGGCTCTCCTGCTCCAGTCAGTGCAGAGAGACACTTAGAAGCAGGAGGCGCATCAGGGACACAGGATTTGAGTGCTGAGGTCTGGGCTATGGTGCCCCCCACAAACTGCTGAGAACCCTCTGAAAGGCAGGAGGGCCCGGCTGAGGTAGTGGCTATGGCACTCTGCCTATGTGGTGGCAGGGGGCGGAGCCTGAAAAGGCCTCCAGTGCCCCCATGGGGGGCAGAGCCCAGCATGATGAGGTGTTGCTGGCACCCGAGGGGGGCGGAGCCTGGTGGAGTCCCACGTGCCCATGAGGGGCCTATCCAGAGAGGCATCCTGCATGCCTGGGGGGGGGACACAAAACCCGGTGAGGCAAGGAGTTCCCAGCACCTGTGGGGAGCGGAGCCAGGCAGAGCATCCTGCGTACCAGTGGAAGGCGGAGCCAGGCAGGGTGTCCCGTGGGCCCACAGAGCATGCCCAGGAGCCCACGAGCCTGGTACTGCCAGTGCCTGAGTGCTAAAGGAGGTGGCAGCAGCCGAGGGCTGGTGGAAAGACCACACCTCGGGAATAGAGAGGACATACACACTGGCCTAGAGTAGATAAAAGCCAGTCCAGGAGTTCAGCTGATATTTACAATGGCATTAGGGCCCAACAGAGGCAGCCACAAATTCTGGATGGCCTGCAGCTCCAAGAAGGTTGCTAAGGGCCAGTCAAAGCAGTGACCCCCACTGGTCCGCGCCAGGTTCTGGCCAGGGAGGTTCAGGGCTGGTACAACCAATGGCCAGATATGGACCTGCTCAGGACCTACCAACCCTAGTTAGAGTGGTATCTTTTTTATTTTAATTTTTATTAATTTTAATGGGGTGACATCAATAAATCAGGGTACATATATTCTAAGAAAACATGTCCAGGTTATCTTGTCATTCCATTATGTCGCATACCCGTCACCCAAAGTCAGTTTGTCCTCCGTCACCTTCTCTCTAGTTTTCTTTGTGCCCCTCCCCCTCCACCTCTCCCTCTTTCCCTCCACGCCCCTTACCACCACACTCTTGTCCATGTCTCTTGGTCTCATTTTTATGTCCCACCAATGTATGGAATCATGCAGTTCTTGTTTTTTTCTGATTTACTTATTTCACTCCGTATAATGTTATCAAGATCCCACCATTTTGTTGTAAGTGATCCGATGTCATCATTTCTTATGGCTGAGTAGTATACCATAGTGTATATGTGCCACATCTTCTTTATCCAGTCTTCTATTTATTTTTTTTCACAGTGATTAAGACCTTTAAGGAAACTCTTGGCCAATACAGCAAGAATCCATAAAAGAGTAGTGTCCTTAACATGTTCACCAAGTCCAAGTTGGCACCAACACCATGCCAAATCCCTGCAAATGCAACCCAACCCCAGTTCAGTCCGTTAGGAGCTGTCACAAGGAGCAGGAGTCCAGGAAAAGTCCACATCCAGGAAAAGTCCGCATGGCACTGGAATTGTTGTCACAATTCTATACTTTGCAGCTCACATCCAAGTCCCAATGACTGCTGCTCTAGCTGGTAATGATTCAGGTAGACTGGAAAAGCCATCTGCAGCATGTGTGGATATTGCGCTTCTGTTCTCCTCTGCCTGGAGAGATGAGACCAGGTTGCTTTTCCCTGGAGCTCTGCGACTGTGGCTTGATAAAGAGAACCTTGGGATACACTAAGCTGAATGGCAAAGGTAAATTCATAATAGAAGTTGGCAAAAGGGGGAAAGAGAGCTCTAAATTAGGAGTAGGTCCCAGCCTAAAATATGGTGGGGCATTGAAGTAGGAGGAATAACGAAAACACTATATATTAAACAAAGCAGCAGAAAACAGGACTATCAACACCCACAACAGAGATCTTCGAGGGAAGAATAAAAAACCTGACTATTCAGGCAAGACATAGTTAAGTGGCCCTTGTGCAAGTGAGATAAGTTTACCTGTTTCTTGGAAGAAATACCCTAGGCTCGTCCACAGTGTCACAGATGGGGCTGACGGCCCTGGGCATCTTCAGCCTTCAGTGGCAAACCCCAGCTTTCTGGGCAAGGTTAGGTCATAGGTGGCTGGAGCAGGGCTGGAAGAGACTGAACCTTCCCTTAGAGGAGTGAGGGGGAAGTCCACATTCCAGTGTCCCTGTTTCCTCACAGCAGAGGCGTGTAAGCCTGGCAGGCTTTAGCTCAATGACCTTCCTTTCCACTATTGAAGCAGGATCCAGATGGCATCCTGAGACCCCTTTGGGGCGTTGGAGCCTTTAAGGGCGTATCCTAAAAGCTGGTAGTTCACCTGATCTCTATTGGGCTTTTTTTTCCTCTTGGTACCTTAAAAGCCATGCTCAGAAGATCTCGCCGATGGGTTTGAGGATCCCCATCCACCTATATAAACCTTTTCTGGGCCCTGGCCTGATGGCTCAGTGGTAGAGCGTCGGCCTGGCATGCAGGAGTCCCGGGTTTGATTCCCGGCCAGGGCACACAGGAGAAGCTCCCATCTGCTTCTCCAACACTGCCACCCTCCTTCCTCTCTGTCTCTCTCTTCCCCTCCCACAGCCAAGGCTCCATTGGAGCAAAGTTGGCCGAGGCGCTGAGGATGGCTCTATGGCCTCTGCCTCAGGCGTTAGAATGGCTCTGGTTGCAATAGAGTGATGCCCCAGATGGGCAGAGCATCGCCCCCCGGTGGGCATGCCGGGTGGATCCTGGTTGGGTGCATGTGGGAGTCTGTCTGACTGCCTTCTTGTTTCCAACTTCAGAAAAATACAAATAAATAAATAAATAAACCTTTTCCGTATATCTGGAGCTATTTGGAAAAAGACAAAACAGTGTTATTAGCTGGATCAAATAAAAGAAGGTAGAAGTTTGCAGGAGAAAAAGATTTGGCGTCACCTGTTCATCAGCATTCAAAAGAAATTAAAAAATTTTTAAGTAAAAAGCATGATATGGTAGACCCGTAGGAGTTCCAGGATATGACTCCCCCCTTTTAAATTTTTTTAAATTGACCTTAAAATATTTGCTGGGTACACTTTAATAATACCTTGACTTTAACAATTTTAAGAAATACCCATAATTCGAAAGGTTTGACAAAATACAGTAAATGCTTTTGCTACATATGCAGGAGCATTGTCAGTTTAACCAGTTTAGGAAATCCAATAATAGAAAAATGCATACAGACAATGAGCTATAACATGCTTAGCAGCCTCTCCTGTTATGACAAAGGTTACTATAAATCCAGAATAGGTATCCACTGTAACGTGGACATAGGACTGTTTGCCAAATGCAGGTATATGAGTAACATCCATTTGCCAAAGTTGTCCTGGTAGGAGTCCTTGAGGGTTAACTCCAAATGAAGGGACAGATTGTAGTATAGGACCCCTTGGACAGGATTTCCCAATCTGCCGTGCTGCTTCCCAACAAAGTTGAAACTGTTTACACAGGGCTTCAGCGTTCTGGTGATGAATAGTATGAGACTGAATTGCTCGCTCTTTCATGATTGCCCAAATAATTTTCTTTTGGGTAGCTTGATCAACAAGGGCATTCCCTTGTGCTATAGCTCCAGGGAGCATGGAGTGAGCTTGAGTATGTCCTATAAAACATGGAGCTCTATGTTGACATACAAGTCTTGGAAGAAGGAGGAACTGCTGAAATAGTTCATCTGCAGTTGTCCCTAAGACGGTAGTCTTTATAGTGGAAACAGCCATAAGTAAATATTTGCTGTCTGTATATAGATTAAAGGAGAAATATGGCAAATGCTGAAAAGCCATGATAATGGCATATAATTCTAGTCTTTGAGCTGATTTAAAGTTGACTGTTTCAGTATAAAGTTGTGCATTGATGCACAAGCGATTTGCCATTTAGTGGAAGTTTCCCAGAGCCATTGTTGTTGATCCTTTGAAAAAAGGAACAATAATTTTGAGGCTCAAAACCTATAAGCTGTAAGGGTCGCCTATGCTCCTTGATAATCCAGGAGGCAACAAGATAAAAATATGGAAGTGTATTCCATGGGCTATTAGATGGTTCAATGTGCCCAAGCTGTAGCTGCTCTTGTACCAATTGAGCAGCTGCTCTAAGTTTCTCCTGAGGAAGGGGCCATTGGTCTACCCATACAGGATTATCTGATTTCCAAGTAATTGGGTCTGCACAATGCATTATTGGGGTAGCAGGAGCTACCAAGGCCCCTATGATAATTTTGATATCCTAATCCACACCTTAGAGTGGTATCTTAAGGAAGGGCTCCTCACACTTGACCCAGCTAAGGCATAGAAAACGCAGACACAAACAGCAAAAAGAGCAGTAGCAGCAAACAAGTAGCCCATGGCAGATTACAAACAACAGCTGAGGCCAATGCAAGATCTAGAAACAACACAACTGAAAGCTGGAGGTAGATAACATCAACACCAACTCTATACTCAGCTAGCTACACAAACAGCACATCCAAAGGAGCAGTCTATACAGAGACAAAATGGGAAGACGGAGAAATACAATTCAAATGAATCAACAAGAGAAATCCCCAGAAAAACAACTGATTGAGATGGAAATACCCAAGATACCGGATGCAGAGTTTAGAATAATGAATGTTAGGATGCTCAAGGATCTTAGGGCAACAATAGATTGACATAATGAGCACCTAAACAAAGATATCAAAGAGGACTTTAAAATCATAAAAGAGAATCAGACAAATGACAAACACAATATCAGAATTGAAGAGTACACTAGAAGAAGTTAAAAGCAGGCTGGATGAAGCAGAAAATTGACTCAGAGATTTAGAGGACAAGATAAGCGAAAGCACGGATGAAAATCAGCAAAAAGAAAAGAGGATCAAAAAGTCAGAGGAAATTCTAAGAGAGCTCTGTGACAACATGAAGAGAAACAAAGTACATATAATAGGGGTTCTTGAAGGAGAAGAGAAAAAACAAGGGATACAGAACCTGATTGAAGAAATCACAACTGAAAACTTCCCTAAATTGATGAAGAAAACAGTCACATAAATTCAAGAAGCACAGAGAATCCTATTAAAGAGGAACCCAAAGGGACCTACACCAAGACACATCATAATTAAAATACCAAAGCTAACAGATAAAGAAAGAATACTAAAAGCTGCAAGAGAAAAGCAGTCAATCACCTAGAAAGGGGTCCCCATAAGGATGACATCCCACTTTTCAACAGACACTCTCGAGGCCAGAAGGGAATGGCAAGAAATATTCAAAGTGATGCAAAACAAGAGCCTGCAACCAAGACTTCTCTATCCAGCAAGGCTATTGTTTAAAATTAAAAGAGAAATAAAAAGCTTCCCAGACAAAAAACAACAACAAAAAAAGCCCCCCCAAAAACTCAAGAAATTCATTACAACCAAACCAATGCTGCAAGAAATGTTAAGGGGCCTGTTGGAAACAGAACAAAGGTGGCAGGGAAATCTAGCAAAAGAAGAATGTAGATTTAAAGAACAAAATGGCAATAAAAGAACTATATATCAATAATAACCTTAAATGTAAATGGGTTAAATGCTCCAATCAAAAGACATAGGGTAGCTGTGTGGATAAGAAAACAGGACCCGTACATACGCTATGAGAGACCCACCTCAAAACAAAAGATACACATAGACTGAAAGTAAAGGAATGGAAAAAAATATTTCATGCAAATGGAAATGAAAAGCTGGGGTAGTAATACTTATATCTGACAAAATAGACTTTAAAACAAAGGCTATAGTTAGGGATAAAGAAGGTCACTACATAATGATAAAGAAAGCAATCCAATAGGAAGATATAACCATTATCTATGCGCTTAATATAGGAGCACCTAAATATATAAAGCAGATTTTGATGGGCATAAAGGGCGAGATTAACAGCAATACTATAAAAAAAGGGGATTTTAATACCCCACTAACATCAATGGATAGATCCTCAAGAAAGAAAATTAACAAAGAAACAGCAGCCTTAAAGGACATACTAGATTAACTGGATTTAATAGATATCTTTAGAACATTTCACTCAAAGCAGCAGAATATACATTCTTTTCAAGTGCTCATGGTACATTCTCTAGGATAGACCACATGCTAGGACACGAAATGAGTCTCAATGTATTTAAGAAGATTGAAATCATATCAAGCATCTTCTCTGATCACAATGGCATGAAACTAGAAATCAACTACAATAGAAAAACTGTAAAACATTCAAACACTTGGAGGCTAAATAGCATGTTATTAAATAATGAATGAGTTAACGAGATCAAGGAAGAAATAAAAAATTTCCTTGAAACAAATAAAAATAAACTTACAACAACTTGAAATTTATGGGACATAGCAAAAGCAGTCCTGAGAGAGAAGTTCATAGCATACAGGCATACCTTAAGAAGCTAGAAAAAGCTCAAAAAACAATGTAATCCTGCATCTAAAAGAACTAGAAAAAGAACAGCAGGTAAAGCCCAGAGGAAGTAGAAGAAAGGAAATAATAAAGATCAGAGCAGAAATAAATGACATAGAGGCTAAAAAAAAAAAATACAGAAGATCAATGAAACCAAGAACTGGTTCTTTGAAAGGTAAATAAGATTGATGAACCTTTAACAATATTCACCAAGGAAAAAAGAGAGAGGACTCAAATAAAATTAGAAATGAGGGGGGAGAAGTAACAACTGACACAGCAGAAATATAAAGGATTGTAAGAAAATACTATGAAGAACTGTATGCCAAAATATTAGACAACCTAGGTGATATGGACAAATGCCTTGAAACATATAATCTTTCAAAAATCAATCTGGAAGAATCAGAAAACCTAAACAGACCTATTACAACAAATGAGATTGAAACAGTTATCAAAAAACTCCAAACAAACAAAAGCCCTGGGCCAGATGGCTTCACAGGCAAATTCTACCAAATATTCAAAGAAGAACTAAGTCCTATCCTTCTCAAGCTATTTCAAAAAATTCAAGAGGAGGGAAGACTTCTGAACTCATTTTATGAGGTGAACATAATCTTCATTCCAAAACCAGGAAAAGACAATACAAAGAAAGAAAACTATAGGCCAATATCCCTGATGAACTTAGATGCTAAAATCCTCAACAAAATATTAGCAAACCGGATCCAGCAATATATGATAAAAACCGTACATCATGATCAAGTGGGACTTATTCTGGAAAGGCAAGGCTGGTATGATATTAGCAAAACAATCAATGTGGTTCATCACATAAACAAAAGGAAGGAGAAAAATCACATGATAATATCAACAGATGCAGAAAATGCATTTGATAAAATCCAGCACCCATTTATGATCAAAACCCTCAGCAAAATAAGAATATCGGGAACATACCTCAACATGATAAAGGCCATCTATGACAAACCCACAGCCAACATTATACTCAATGGGCAAAAATTAAAAGCAATCCCTTTAAAATCAGGAACAAGGCAGGGGTGCCCCCTTTCACCACTCTTATTCAACATAGTCTGGAGGTCCTAGCCACAGCAATCAGACAAAAAGAAGAAATAAAAGGCATCCAAATTGGAAAAGAAGAAATAAAACTATCATTATTTGCTGATGATATGATACTGTACATAGAAAACCCTAAAGTCTCAGTCAAAAAACTACTGGACTTGATAAATGAATTCAGCAAGGTGGCGGAATATAAAATTAATATTCAGAAATCAGAGGCATTTTTATACACCAAGAGTAAACTGTCTGAAAGAGAAATTAAAAAAAAATTCCCTTCACTATTGCAACCAAAAAAAGTACCTAGGAGTAAATTTAACCAAGGAGATTAAAAACTTGCACCCGAAAAATTAGAAAACATTGATAAAAGAAATCAAGGAAGATACAAACAAGTGGAAGTATATACCGTGTTCATGGAGAGGAAGAATAAACATCATTAAAATGTCTATATTACCCAAAGCAATTTATAAATTCAATGCAATACCAATTAAAATACCAATGACATACTTTAAAGATATAGATCACATATTCCAAAAATTTATATGGAACCAAAAAAGAACATGAATAGCCTCAGCAACCTTGAAAAAGAAGAATAAAGTGGGAGTTTTGATATCAAGGCATACTACAATGCCATTGTCCTCAAAACAGCTTGGTACTGGCATAAAAACAGGCATATAGATCAATGGAACAGAACAGAGAACCCAGAAATAAACTCACACCTTTATGGACAATTGATATTTGACAAAGGAGGTAAGAGCATACAATGGAGTAAAGACAGTCTATTTAACAAATAGTGTTGGGAAAATTGGACAGCTACCTGCAAAAAAAATGAAAGTAGATCACCAACTTACACCATTCACAAAAATAAACTCAAAATGGGTAAAAGACTTAAGTGGAAGTCGTGAAACTATAATCATCTTAGAAGAAAACATAGGCAATAAGCTCTCCGACATCTCGCAGCAATATATTTGCTGATTTATCTCCACAGACAAATGAAATAAAGGACAAGATGAACAAATGGGACTATATCAAACTAAAAAGATTTTCACAGCTAAAGACAATATGAACAAAATAAAAAGACAAACCATACAATAAAGAACTTGTAAAACAACACCAGGAAGACAAACAATCCAATCAAAAAATGGGCAAAAGAAATGAATAGATACTTCTCCAAAAAGGACATACAGATGGCCAATAGGCAGATGAAAAAATGTTCAACATCACCAATCAGTAGAGAAATTCAAATTAAAACCACAATGAGATGTCACCTCACACCAGTCAGAATGGCGCTCACCAACAACACAACACATGATAAGTAATATCAAGGATGTGGAGAAAAGGGAACCCTCCTGCACTGCTGGTGGGAATGCAGCAGACTGGTGCAGCCACTCTGGAAAACAGTATGGAGATTCCTCAAAAAATTAAAAGTGGAACTACCTTTTGACCCAGCCATCCCACTTTTAGGAAAATATCCTAAGAATATATTTATTTATTGCAGCATTGCTTACAATAGCCAAGATCTGGAAACAGCCCAAGTGTCCATCAGCAGATGAGTGGATTAAAATCTGCGGTACATATACACCATGGAATACTACGCAGCCATGAGGAAAAAGGAAATCTTACCTTTTGTGACAACATGGGTGGACCTGGAAACTATTAAGCTAAGTGAAATAAGCCAGGCAGAGAAAGAAAAATATCATATGACCTCACTCATTTGAGGAATCTGATGAATATGAACTGAGGAACGGAACAGAGGCAGAGGCAGGATCAAAGGGACCAGAGGGAAAATGGACAGAGGGAAAGGGGATGAGAGGATGGGATCAGAGAAGGGAAAGAGATTAGTGAAATTATATATACATTAGACAGCATTATAGAGAGCAGGAAAGCGAATCCTGGAGGGAAGGGGGGAGGGCGTTGGGGAGGGAGGCAAGGGAGATGTTGAGGGGAACACGGGGGTGGGGGGATGTATTCGGTGGGACACTTGAATTTATGTAAACACAGTAAATGAAAATCAATTAAAATTACTCTTAATTTTATTCTTAGTTATAGAACTATTCAGACTTTATATTTCTTGTTAATCAGTTTTAATAAGTTTTATTTTTCTGGAAATTTACTTATTTCTTCTAAATTTTTATATATACAGGCAAAAAGCTGTTCATAATATTTTCTTTTTATTTATGTCTGCAGCAGCTGTAGGGATGTCTTTTTTTCACTGCTGATATTAGTTATAACAAACCCTGACTTGGTCACTTACCCTGCCAACAACAGTGCAGACTTGCCGGGTGACACAATCTTGACTCAGGTGCTACATGTGCAAAACAGAGAACCCTGGACGCCCTTCTCCTGTTACGTGCCTTAACTACATAGCGTATGACCTTCAGCCAGCCCAGTGTGTACCCAACCAACACACCTGATATTGCCGTCAAAGTGCCTATGTACTCTGCATTGCTAATTTAGGACCAAGATCATTTGTGGTCTTCTTTTTCCCAACACGTCAACCTGGAGAGCCTTTCTGGACCCCATGCTTGATTGGGTTGCCTCCCTGGCAGTAAAACTTTCCCATTCAGCAGTCTCTTTCTTCCTTTCTTTTTATTTATTTTTTAAATTATATTTATTGATTTTACAGAGGGGGGAGCGAGAAGTATTAACTTACAGTTGCTTCACTTTAGTTGTTTACTGAGCAATCAATCTTTGCTTTCTAATAATTTCTGTTCTTTATTTAACAATTACTTGTGCCTTCTCTGTTTTTACTTTAACATTCTTGCCAGAAAGTTATCAATTTCATATATCTTTTTAAAATAGAATTTTAAAAATTGATTTTAGAGAGAGAAGATGGGAAAGAGAAGGGAAGAGAGAGAAACATCGATTTGCTATTCCACTTTTCCACTTATTCATGCATTCATTGGTTGATCCCTGTACGTGCCCTGACTGTGGACAGAACTCGAAACCTTGGCGCACTGGGATGACACTCTGAACTACCTGGCCAGGGCTTTCATATCTTTTTAAAAAGCCATCTTTAGTCTTTATTGTGCCCCTCTCTATATTGTGTGCTTCTTTCCTATTTTATTAATTTGTTTTTATCTTTCTTATATTCTTCTATTTTATATTATGTTTTCTTTCTAAATTTTATTTATTTACTTATTTATTTTTTTGTGACAGAGAGAGACAGCGATAAGGACAGATAGGGACAGACAGGGAGGGAGAGAGATGAGAAGCATCAATTCTTTGTTGCGGGCACCTTAGTTGTTCATTGACTGCTTTCTCATATGTGCCTTGACCCAGGGCCAACAGCAGACTGAGTGACCCCTTGCTCAAGCCAGTGACCTTTGGGTTCCAGCCAGAGACCATAGGGTCATGTCTATGATCCTACACTCAAACCAGTGACCCTGCGCTCAAGCTGGTGAGCCTGCGCTCAAGCCAGATGAACCCATGCTCAAGCCAGCGACCTCAGGGTTTGGAACCTGGGTCCTCTGTATTCTTGTCCAATGCTCTATCCACTGTGCTACCGCCTAGTCAGGCTCTTTCTAAATTCTTGAAATGGATATTCAACTCAGACCTTTTCTTTTCTTATTTTCTAATATATGTATAGAAAATTATCAAATTTCCTCTAAGTACTGCATTTTAACTGATGTTGTAATAATTTTTCAATTCAAATTATTTTTGAACGTTCATAAATTTGTCTTAGATCCATAGGCTATTTCAAAGTATATCCCTAATGTCTTATCATATGGGGTTTTGACACTTACTGATTTATAGGTTCATTGCATGGTTTCAGGACATATAGTTTATGTTATTTCAATCCTCTCAAATCTGTTGGGACTTGTTATATGGCCTGTACATGATCAACTTATACAAATGTTCCATGTACACTTGAAAATAAAGTATATCTTGTGGTTGCTCAGTGGAGTGGACTTTATAAGTCCATTATGTCAAGCTTATGAACTGGTTGTTCAAATCTATGGATCCTTATTTATTTATTTTTTTGGTATGCTTGTTCTAGTAATTAAGGAAAAATGTGCTAATACCTTTCATAATGATTGTGGATTGGTATATTTCTCTTATAGGTATCTATTTTTACTTTATGTATTTTGAGTTTTTTTTTATTGGTATACACAAATTTAAAATTGTTATATCTTTCTGGTGAATTTAATCTTTTACCATTTTGAAATAAGTCTATTTCTAATAATGCTTCGTGGTATAATAAAAAAATATTTTGGTTTTTGCTCCCTGTTCCTGGCACAGAGCTTTTAATGTCTTTGGAACTTCCTGAGTAATAAATTATCTTTTGTATACTAGTAATACGACACAAGGTCAATGGAGTATGGGGGACCTAGGTGGTGGAAATTAAGTTCCATCATCAATGGCCAATAATTTAATCAGTTATGCATACACAATGAGACCTCAATAAAATTCTCTTAACAATGGAGTTTAGGGTTTCTAAGTTGATGAACACATCTATGTTTTGGGAAGGTGGTGCATACAGATTCCATAAGGTTAGAGGCTCCTGGGCTTGGGATCCTTCTGGACTGACCTCTATACTCTTCATCTGTGCCCTTTATAACAAACAGTAATAACAATCATAACACTTTTCTGAGTTCTATGAACCATTTTAGAAGTTATCAAACCTGAAGAAAGCACTCTGGGAACCCTGAGTATGTATGTAGTCTGCTGGGAAGAAGTATGCATAGTCTAGGAATCCCATTTGCGCTGGTGTCTGAATGCAGGCAGACTTGTGGGATTGACCCCTTAACTTGTGGGGTCTGGACTAACTCCAGGTAATTAGTATCAGAGTTTAACTGAATTGAAAGACACCTGCTTGGTGACAGAGAATCATAAAATTGGTATTGGAATGATATATTTAGAGTGAACAAAAAAAATCACATATAGCTATCAAAATGAAAGGCAATTTTGTTTTCTAGTTACTCCGGATTTCTTTTGAAGAAGGCTTAACACATAATTTTCCGTTATTTTACTTTCAACCTTTTCATTGGTTTATTTATTCCTTATAAACAGCCTATAAGCAGATTCTTACAATTCATTCTTACACTCTATGTCTTCAAATGTAGAATTTAATCCATTTATGTTAATCAAATTGCTAATACAAAGAATAATCTCTTTCATCTCATTTTGTTCCTCCTATATGTCCATTTGTTCCATATTTCTTTCTCTTTTTAAGCCTTTTTGAGAAATTGTCAAATCCATAGGTTTGAGAGTTAAATGCTTTTCTATTTTAGTGATTATTCTAACAATTACATGCATACTTAATTTATCTAAATCTAAAATTAATACCTTTATATCTGGAAAAAATAAGGACTTGGGAAAACTTAAATTTATTCATTCCGCCTGACCTGTGGTGGCGCAGTGGATAAAGCATCGACCTGGAAATGCTGAGGTCGCCGGTTCGAAACCCTGGGCTTGCCTGGTCAAGGCACATATGGGAGTTGATGCTTCCAGCTCCTCCCCCCTTCTCTCTCTCTGTCTCTCCTCTCTCTCTCTCTCTCTCTGTCTTTCCCTCTCCTCTCTAAAATGAATAAAAAAAATAAATAAAAAATATTTATTCATTCCACTCCCAACTTATATGCTACTATTGTTGTATATTTATTTCCCCTTAACACTACAAGATAAAGTACTATTATTTTATTTTTATTTTATTTTTTTTTTGTATTTTTCTGAAGCTGGAAACGGGGAGGCAGTCAGACAGACTCTCTCATGTGCCCGACCGGGATCTACCCAGCATGCCCCCCAGGGGGTGATGCTCTGCCCATCTGGGGCGTTGCTCTGTTGCAGCCAGAGCCATTCTAGTTCCTGAGGCAGAGGCCATAGAGCCATCCTCAGCGCCCAGGCCAACTTTGCTCCAATGGAGCCTTGGCTGCAGGAGGGGAAGAGAGAGACAGAGAGGAAGGAGAGGGGGAGGGGTGGAGAAGCAGATGGGCACTTCTCCTGTGTGCCCTGGCCGGGAATCGAACCCGGGACTCCTGTATGCCAGGCTGACGCTCTACCACTGAGCCAACCGGCTAGGGCTAAAGTATTATCATTTTATATTGCTTATTTAAGTTTACCCACATATTTACCATTTTCTTTATTCTTTTTTCTCTTTTGCAATTCAGAACTTCTATCTGAAAATATTTTTAAAAATATTTTTATTGAATTTATTGGGATTACATTGGTTAATAAAATTATATAGGTTTTAACTATAATTCATCATCTATATATTATATGATGTGTTCATTACACAAGGTTTAATCTCCCTCCATCACCATTTATCCCCTTTACCCTATTCTACGTCCCCCCCACTCCCCTTTCGCTCTATTTCTATGAGGTATTTTCTTTCTTAATCCCAATTTCACCTAGCCCTTCACTGTATCCCTCCACCTCTGAGTTACTAGTCTGTTCTCTGTCTCTGAGTCTGTTTCTATTTTGTTTATTTATTTATTTATTTTGTTCATTAGATTACACATGTAAGTGAAATAATATGTTATTTGTCTTTCTCTGATTGGCTTATTTCACTTAGCATACGATCCTCTAGGTCCATCCATGCTATAGCAAAAGGTAAGATAAGATTCCATTCTTTTTTATGGCTGAGTAGTATTCCATTGTGTAAATGCACCACAGCTTTTTTTTTTTTTTAATAATATAGAAACGGGGAGAGACAGTCAGACAGACTCCCGCATGCGCCCGACCGAGATCCACCTGGCACGCCCACCAGGGGCGATGCTCTGCCCACTAGGGGGTGATGCTCTGCCCCTCTGGGGGGTCGCTCTTTTGCGACCAGAGCCACTCTAGCACCTGGGGCAGAGGCCAAGGAGCCATCCCCAGCGCCCAGGCCATCATTTTTGCTTCAATGGCTGCGGGAGGGGAAGAGAGAGACAGAGAGGAAGGAGGGGGTGGGGGTGGAGAAGCAAATGGGCGCTTCTCCTATGTGCCCTGGCCCGGAACCGAACCCGAGTCTCCCGCACACCAGGCCGACGCTCTACCGCTGAGCCAACCGGCCAGGGCCTGCACCACAGCTTTTTGATCTACTTCTCTACTGATGGGCACTTGGGCTGCTTCCAAATCTTGGCTATTGTAAATAGCACTGCAATGAACATAGTGGTGCATATATTCTTTCAGATCAGTGATTTGGGCTTCTAGGGATATATTCCCAGAATTAGAATTGCTAGGTCATAACTCAGTTCCATATTTTTTCTGATATATCTCTTTGGGCAAGGGAAATAAAAGAAAAAAAATCAACAAATGGGACTACATCAAACTAAAAGTTTTTGCACAGCAAAGACAACCCACTGAAAGGGAGAATATATTTGCCAATGATACAGCTGATAAGGAGTTAATATCTAAAACTTATAAAGAACTTATAAAAGTCAATACCCCCCCAAAAAAAAATCCAATTAAAAAACGGGCAAAACCCAAATAGACGCTTCTCCAAAGGGGACATAACAGAGGGCCAACAGGCATGTGAAAAAATGTTCAACATCACTAATCATCAGAGAAATGCAAATTACCACAATGAGATATCACGTCATACCTGTCAGAATGGCTGTCATTAATAAATCAACAAATAACAATTATTGGTGAGGATGTGGACAAAAGAGAACCCTCCTGCACTGCTGGTGGGAATGCAGACTGGTGCAGCCACTGTAGAAAACAATATGGAGTTTCCAGTTAAAGTTTTTTTCTTTTTTATGATTCAGTCATCAGCATTGAAAATTTAGAGAGATCATATTTAATAAAAGCAAAAACAGTTTCTGGGGCCCTGGCTGGTTGGCTCAGTGGTAGAGCATCGGCCTGGCGTGCAGGAGTCCCAGGTTCGATTCCCAGCCAGGGCACACAGGAGAAGCACCCATCTGCTTCTCCACCTCTCCCCCTCTCCTTCCTCTCTGTCTTTCTCTTCCCCTCCCACAGCCAAGGCTCCATTGGAGCAAAGTTGGCCCGGGCGCTGAGGATGGCTCTGTGGGCTCTGCCTCAGGCGCTAGAATGGCTCTGGTTGCAACAGATGGTCAGAGCATCGCCCCCTGGTGGGCGTGCTGGGTGGATCCTGGTCAGGCGCATGCGGGAGTCTGTCTGACTGCCTCCCCGTTTCCAACTTCAGAAAAATACAAAAAAAAAAAAAACCCCAAAACCCATTTTCTGGCATTGAACAAACACATACACAAACATGCATGATCTGAAAACATGTGGCCCCTATTCTTACATGGTAACACTTGGTTGTAGTTGAGCATTTGCTGTCTCTTTGTAGATGGTCATGTGCCTTCCAGTTTGCTGGAAGCTTTCTCTGGTCAACTCCACTCATTTTTGTTGTCTGCTTGGCCTCAGTAAGCTTTTGCAAACCTTCTGAGCTACAGTTCTGTGTCTGAGGACCTACTCTTCCCAAGGTGATGGACTGGGAGGAACCATCAACTATAACCTTAAGTATGTATTTTATTATAGTCCTAATAGCCATACAAGAGGTATATACTTACCATGGGGTGCTTTTGTTATAAGGAGAAATTTTGCCCAAGAGCAGTACCATCTAGAGCAGCGGTTCTCAACCTGTGGGTCGCGACCCTGGCAGGGGTCGAACGACCAAAACACAGGGGTTGCCTAAAGCCATCGGAAAATACAGTTTCTGTAGGATGATGTGGCAGCATGTGCGCAGGCGCAGATGATGACGTAACACCATGTATACAGTGGAGCAGCCCACGGCCACACCAGTCAAGATGTGGATGGTACAGAGCAAAGTTCAATGTGTTCTGTGGCTTGCTAAATTCGAATCCGTGACCAAAGTGCAACGTGAATATCGGCGCGTTTATAACGAAGCGCCACCACATAGGAATAACATTACTCAGTGGGATAAGCAGTTGAAGGAAACCGGCAGTTTGGTGGAGAAACCCCGTTCTGGTAGGCCATCAGTCAGTGAGGAGTCTGTAGAGGCTATACGGGATAGCTACCTAAGGAGCCCTAAAAAATCTGTGCGTGAGCCCACATCGAACTGCATTTCATACTGAATAGGTATGAAACTGGGAGAGGTTTCCTTTTATTTGGTGCAGATTTCACATTTCTATCGTCTTTTGTTGCTTTCCTGTGACCGGTCAAAAGTACACCATGACTTTACGGACACACTGTAGACATATAAGCATTTTGAGTGTCATGGTTTTGGCAGTAAAGCAACTAAAATTAGGTGAGACTGAAAACAACAGATTTACTACTTAGGAGACCAGGATGTCATTTTTACACCTAAATCTCTGCATAGAAATTTCTAACAAGAAAAACAAACCATTTTAGAGATTGTGATTTTAAGTCTTTGTTTCTATAGGAAGAGAAAAAGAGGAGAGAACATAGCAGTGTGAATTAGTAAAAAAACAACAGACCAGGAGCCAGGAGAGTTCCAGTCTAGTCTCAGCCATGTCACCAACTAGTTCTGTGAACACAGAATGATTATTCAACCCCCCAGGTCTCCATTTTCTCATTTATACTATAGAGAGGAGGAAACTAGATGACATTTAACAGACTTTCTGGACTGTAGTCTTGTAATTCAGAGGGAAAACATTATCAAAGAACTCTAAATAGTGTCATATAAATCAATGAGAACACTATAAATACTAAGAGAGAGGTCTGACATGGTCATTTTAAACATATCTATATCTATCTAGAACTGATATGCATCCATAAAATGAGAACTAAATAAATACACAAGGTAACAGATTAAATTTTGCTTCAACTAGAAGCAAAAATGTTTTTCTTGTAGATAGCAAACTTAAATGACTCATCTGGAAACCACACAATGTCCTTTCAAAACAATCATAAAACTGTAACTGACTTAAACAGTCATTTACCAATGCCCTTTCATTCATGTTTTCCAATGAACTTGCAGTAGTCATAGAAGAAATAATAAGGAAGCAAAATCCTGAGCCTTCCTGAGCCTTTTGTGATTGTAATGTTGAGTGGCAGGTTCTCTAGAATGAATGGACAATGGAATAGTCTGGCCAAAGTAAACAGTTTCTGTGATCAGACTGAACCTTTATCTCAGCCAAGTAATCATTTTTATTCCATGAAAAATGCCTAAAATCATGCCAACTTGTATCACTGCCACTGAAATTGGAATGGTTTCAACATCTCATTAAAACAATGACACTTAATGAATTGCTTCAGTTAAATCATGTGAGAAAGGAAGATAGATGAATGATTTGATTGTGTTACATGTGGTTCAAAAGATATGATCAACACAGGTGATCACTGGCACCCTTCATACCAGGATTACCACCCAAGATAAGCACACCTGGATTCCCATGACCTTTTTGTTTTACACTGGCTAAAATAAAGTGATTGATGTCACGGAGAAATGGTTTAAAATAATATATTCAAAAGGAACGGCACCAAGTAGCTTGAAACACACACACAAAGACAAAATCAGAAAGTAAGATGAAACCAGTTTGCATTACTCATGACATCATTTTACAAGAATTTAGACTATTATGGAACAGTGTATTATTGACTTACATGAGGTACTATTCTACATAAGAAACCTAACATATTTAATATCTCACAAAGTACCTAAGAATCCAATGATCTTAAACACGCTTGCTTAGGAGTTTTAAAAAAAGAAATACACCGTTTGTTACTTCTTACATCACCCTTTAGTTTTTCCTTCTATCTGCAGTGAGTGTGTAATGAAGAAATGATAACCAATATATTATAAATGAAATTTGACATCTGAAGTGCAGAGTTTAAAGTTCAGACTAAGAAAAGCCAAACAAAAACAAAGAACTAATATATCCAATACATTTCATTTTGATCGACAAATAATATACATCTGACTCCATTATTTTCCCTGTCTCAGGTGTCAGTCATTTGTTAGCTTTGGTTTTCTTAGTTGTTTGTGCTTACATGTTAGTGTGTGGGTTCACACATGACACCTCAAATAATCAATGAAGACATAACTGAGAGGGCCTGAGGGCGGGAGGTGATTTACAATATCCGACCCCATTCCCTTGTTCAGCAGAGCTCTTTGCCTCTTTATGGCAAATGACATAATGTTTCCGGTTAAACCTAAACAATTGTTTTCTCTAGTTTAGTGTTTCCTATTTTTCTTAGGTTAGGAAAAATTTTGTTTTAAAAGATGCTGCTGACCTGTGGTGGCGCAGTGGATAAAGCGTTGACCTGGAAATGCTGAGGTCGCCGGTTCGAAACCCTGGGCTTGCCTGGTCAAAGCACATATGGGAGTTGATGCTTCCAGCTCCTCCCCCCCCTCTCTCTCTGTCTCTCCTCTCTCTCTCTGTCTCTCCCTCTCTTCTCTAAAATGAATAAATAAATAAATAAAAAAGATGCTGCTGATCTGTAGGCTACTAAATCTGTTAGATGTATTAAGAACATTATCACATTATACCTTTAATTATGCTCATAATTTGAAAGAAAATTCACCGCATACAAGCTGCCACTAAAGTAACCCCACTTTTCTGTTAGTACGTGTTCAGTGCAGGGTTGCTTCCCTGTACCTGCTGAGCTGGACTTCTATTTTTTTTTTTTAAACACAAAGCCATTGCCATAGCCGCTCTAGAAAATGTCTTTGCTGGTGATCTTAACAATGTTTGGGCAGTCTTAGACCCTCTTTACTCTTAGATCCTGATGGGTTCTGTAAGTTACTATCTGGTACTAGAGCAATTAATTGTGTCAAGAGCCCTAAACCAGTGTTTTTCAACCATCAGTCCGTGGACCAGTGCCAGAAATTTCCTGTAAGCCCGCAAGAGTTAGCCACCCTGCAGTTGTATGAGAATTATAGACCCAATGATCTTAGTATAATTCACTTATGCTCAGGGTAATTTCTGCCTTAGCAGTCCTCGAAATAACTCTCCTACTTTCACTGGTCCGCAAGTGTAAAAAGATTGAAAACCACTGTCCTAAATAGCTCAAGAAGACAAACTAGAAAAGAAGCTCCAACGTTTACAGTTGTAAAGGGATCTATTGATAGGTTGCTTCTTCGTCTTTTCCACCAAAAGAGCACAAATGCAGAAGATAGTCAAAGTCTGGGGGAGAGAATGAATTACCTCCAAGCCAGAGATCTCTTGAAGTCTCATGTAGACTACACCATTTGTTGAAGAAAGTATCCTTTCCCCACTAAGTATTCTTGACTCCCTTGTCAAATATTAGTTGACTGTATATGTGTAGGTTTATTTCTGGGCTCTTGATTCTATTCTATTGGTTTATGTGTTTGTTTTGGCAAATGCCATATTCTTTTGATTACTATAGCTTTGTAATTTAGCTTGAAATCAGAAAATATTGATGTTCCGGCTTTGTTCTTTCTCAGAATTTCTTTGGCTATTTGGAATCTTTTGTGGTTCCATATGAATTTTAGGATTAATTTTTATATTTCTATAAGAAATGCCATTGGAATTTTGATAGGGACTGCACTGAAATCTGTAGATAGCTTTGGGTCTTTTGTCTTGATTCATATTCATAGTAATTTCATGAACTTTTTAAGGGTAATCTCCTGTGGTATCACTTAGCTACTGCTACATAACAAGTGATCACAAAACTTAGTAACTTAAAACAACAATTGTTTCTTGTGATTCTGGGTTCAATAACTTTGACTGGGCTCTTCTGGGAAGTTCCCTGCCATAGCTCATCTAGAATCACTAGTGTGACCTGCAGTCCTCTGGTAGCACATCTGGGGCTGGAGGGATTAAGATGTGCACACGCATGTGTCTGGGGCCCAGATGCTGGCTGTTGGCTGGGCCTCTCTGTGTGGTCTCTTGTCATTTGTCAGTTGAGCCTAGACTTACTTACATTGTGACAGAAATGTTCCAAGAGGTGCAGCTAAAAGCTGTTAGGCATTTTAAAGCCTAGGCTCCAGAACTTGCACAGTTTCAATCTTGCCACATTCTGGTGGTCAAAATAAATCACCAGACCTCCCTAGATTCAAGGGAGAAAGGCTCCACCTCTTGATCAGAAGAGCTGAAAAATACTGTGGCTGTATTTTCAATCAAGCACATCATGCCTTCTCCTTGTTTTGTCAATTTAGCAGCAAGTATCATAGTGAAGGCATACTGGATATCAGCTGAAATAAACTCTGACACTTTTATTACATCCAGCTTGAGACTACAACTTCAGGATAAGAATACATTTAAAGGAAAAAATTAATCTTGATCACATTAATCTACCACTAATTACTTAGCCTCATTTTCTTTTTAAATATTGCTCAGATTCAAACACACACACATCTTATTTCAAAAGAATAGCTATACCTCAAAGAAAGAAACCCACGCTTTGAAGCTTGACAATAAATCAACAAATTCTTACTATACCTGAGACAGGGTTACCAAAAAGCTTTGCTCATTAATGTATTCATATAGATATCAAGCATTCTTCCAGTGCTCACCATGTGTTTGGCACTGTGCAATTTGCCCGGGATGCATATCCTAGTAGTAGGGATAGACATGCTGACGGATAATTGAAACACAGGATGATTCATAATTATAATAATAGATATATACACAGGATACAATAAAAACACATTAAAAAAAAGAAATGTCATCAAAAAATTTATGACTTGGTTTGTGATAATGCACATGAATCTCCTAGTTGCTAAATATATGTGTATATATCAATTTTATGTAGCATTATTAAAGCCTTTTGAGGATTGCAAGGGTACATATACAAAGAAAGGAAAAAAGGCAAGATTTATAATATATGATCATGTGGTGAACATCTGTTCTTTTTGCCTGTGTAGCATCCACTTGCTTTTCTTGTGGTGACAGTACCTTGATTCCCAGCCCTCTTTCTTCAACTCTCAGTCTATGTGATAGGGATAGAGTCAGCTCTACCCCAGTCTTAGAGGCGGAATGTATGATCCAGGCCTGGCCAATCAGACTACTATATTTTTCTGTCCAGAGGGACTTGTTCAGAGTTAGGTATATGACCTAGGAAGACCTAGTGAGACTAATTTCCAGGACTTTTGTGGAACTTCTGTGAAGAGAAAATCACTCTCTTTTTTTTTATTTTTAATTTTTTTTATGTTTACTCAACAGACTGGGTGGGGGCTGCTGGAGGCCACAACAAGGAGCCTGAGAACAAAGGTAAAGCTAAAGGAAAGGGCTGACACATGGAGGGAAGAAGACTGATGGCATCTGAGCTTCCAGATCCATCCATGCTAGATCTAATTGCCTAGACTTCATTACATTCACATTCATGTTTTCTCTCTCTCTCCCCCTTCAAAGTATTAGTACTGGATGTTTGCTATTTTTCACCAAAAAACTCTAACAGTATGGAAGGAACAAAACTCAAGAAGTAGGCTTGAGAACTATGTATCAGTAAAACCAATATTATTAAAGCTAAGGGTCTCTGTGGGGAAAATAACTGGGAACAAAACAAGGTAAGATGAGGCTACTTGATGGGATGAGTCCTGACATTAGGAAGTGATAGAGTAGAGTTTATTAAGTAGACAAAAAAGAACCAATGCATTTTTACCATGAATACTATCAACAATATTGGAAGTCATAGCATCATCAGCTGAAATCAGTCAGTAAAAAACGAGGAAACTAGTAATTTGTAGGATGAGAAAGAGGACCCAGATAGGGACAATAGCAGTGTCAATCTGAGAAGTATAAACAGACAAATAATGGGGATTAAAGACTGCTCAAGAGCAAAATGGACAAAAGACTAATAAAAAGAGATACAAGGAGACCAAGTTAAGCAAAGAATGACTGACCAAGTCTACTCAAACTAAATCTAGAGAACAGTCAACTTATAGAAATTTGCTTGACAGTATTTTCAGTAGGCAATTAAAAAAGAACCTATTATTTACAGATTTTAGAAACCTATTCTAACTCTCAATTAAAGAGTAGTATAAATTAAATAAACATATCATTCACCCTGTGAGACAGGGCTTAGACTATGTAAAACAACAACAAAATCCAACTTCTGAAACCTTCAATCAGGCTATAAACTGTGTGTTTTGAGTCTGGTTTTATACTAGCTGGACAGTATTTTTAACAATGATTCTCATGATGACTTTATTTAAAAGTCTCTGTGTTAATTATTAATTGCGTACCCAGGGCCCATAGAGGATTTAAGACACTTCTGCTTTTCTTTATTCACCAGCCAGAACCCTACCTATTAGGGCCAATCCAATTGGATTAGAAAATATCTTCTTGTCTCATTTAATTTAACCTGTTTTAAGGGTTTAGAACAATATTTACAAACAGAGAAAAAACAAACAATATTTAAGAATAACATTTATTTTGGAAAACTGGAATGTGTCAGGACTAGACAGGTTTTGGGTCTATTAAATAATTGTAGCTTTATTTATTTTTTTAAAGCAAGATACTAAACCAAAAGTCAGAGGGCTGCTTATTTGTTTCTTTAAATCTGCGAAGGAATTAGGGTATCTCCTTACATTTACTCCCTTAGGCCTGCAGGCTTTGGAGTCCTTCCTGTCCAAATCTTATATTCTTTGATCTAACTTTTGCTCTGAGTTCCTGTTAAGAACAACTTGTGCCATTAGTTTCCCTGACAAACTTCAGTACTTTTTATGTTTCTTCTGGCCCATAGGGGTATTCTAAGAGCAGTAATGAAGGCTGACACATCAGGTGGGAATATGTCTCAGGGAAAGGTCTATAAAGTGTCTTTGAAGATATAGGTTATTGGACACTGTGCCTACTGTTCTAATCTTAGCATAAATTAAATTTAGTTGTATTAATTAGCAGGTTTTAATGTCTGCTGTCTTAAATGATGCTTTAAAACCATGGGGATTTGATTCAAATAAGTTCTTGGGCTCTCTGAAACCTGACAGAAGAAAGGAAAACAAGTGCCCTCCGAGATCTGAAAAGCAGACTTAACAACCTCGTTAGGCAAGCTTGAAGTCATACATCAGCTTTCCTCGGGCAAGCCCAGAGTTTTTTTCCAATGGTTATCACCTTGAAGCACTACCTCTTTCACATAATTTATTCATTTGACACAACTATGTGGAGATCATGTGTAAAGTTTACAGCTTGGTTGAAGTAAAAAACCAAATAAAAAACAAGCAAAGAAAGAAAACTTGTTTATTTTAAAGGGCATATTTTAATAAAGGCCCTGTTGGAACTGCCAACATATACTATAAATACCTAATGCTGGAAATTTAAAAAACTCTAGAGTCTTTTCTGATCACAGAGAAAAATATTTTAAATTTAAATCACAATTTAAAAAATATAACTTAAATTTCTAAAATTTAAATTAAAACTTTAAATCATAAATTTAAAAATGAAAATTACAAATAATTATATTGAATCTAGAGGATTTGTTTTCCACTGGGAATTTAGGCAGCATACACAAAAACTCATAACTATTTTGGTATAACATATACTGTCACTTCACTAACAAAGAAATGGGCTTAATCTAACAGGAATTGTCCTCTGATCCCTCCTCAAGGCTCAGGGGCCTATTGTGTCTAGAATATCTGGGAGCGGTCTCTGGGTAGCAGTATTATTTTTAGTTTGCATCTTGAACATCAGGATAGTTTTCCCAGTTCTAGCCCAGTAGGTCAGTTGGTTAGAGCACTGTCCTGATGCTGTCAAGGTTGTAATCCTTGGTCAAGGCACAGATAAGAGTTAACCAATGAATGCATTAATAATGGTGGAACAACAAATTGATGTTTCTCCCTTCCTCTCTCTCTAAAACTAGTTAAAAAATTTTAAAAAGACACTTTTTCTAAGTAAAAGTTGCAGGGGACTAAAAGAATCATCTACTCAATAAGCCACTTCTTAGTGTTCTCAACTCCTTAAGTAGCCCTATGCCTTAGAGCAAGTGGCTTAATTTCTGAGGTCAGTTTTCTCCTTTATTCTATTCTGAATTTAGAAGGTAGTTGCAAGGATTACATAATGTGAATAGGCACTGTGTAGGAACTTTCAAATTATACATAAGTCCTTCCAACTATGCTATAATGCAGGTGTTATACTCTATCTTTAAAGATAAGAAAACTGCAGCTCAGAATAATCAAGAATGTAGTCTAAGTTTCATAGCAACTCATTGGTGACCCTGGAATTTATCTTTTTAAACTATAATACAGGCCCTGGCCGGTTGGCTCAGTGGTAGTTGGCCTGGCGTGCAGGAGTCCCAGGTTTGATTCCCGGCCAGGGCACACAGGAGAGTAGCCCATCTGCTTCTCCACCCCTCCCCCTGTCCTTCCTCTCTGTCTCTCTCTTCCCCTCCGCAGCCAAGGCTCCATTGGAGCAAAGTTGGCCTGGGCGCTGAGGATGGCTCCATGGCCTCTGCCTCAGGTGCTAGAATGGCTCTGGTTGTGACAGAGCAACGCCCCAGATGGGCAGAGCATCGCCCCCTGGTGGGCATGCCGGGTGGATCCCGGTCAGGCGCATGCAGGAGTCTGTCTGACTGCCTCCCCATTTCCAACTTCAGAAAAAACAAAACAAAACCAAAAAAAACCTATAATACAATATGGTGCCTAGTAAATTGCCTTGTGCATAGTAAATATTAGTAACTTTAAACCATTGTTATTAGTTATTAATATGACTATTAAATTTCATGTAGCTGGACCTGAAATACATTAAAAATTTAAAATATTATTTCTATAATGACTTAAAACAGATATAAAAATTTATTATGACCTAGATGTCCAGATATCTTAATTTCCCCCCAATGTATATTTGAACAGAAAACGCAAGACCAAATGGAAGATTTGTAGATAAAATTTATAGTCAATTAAGTGTGCAAAATGCTATATATTTTAGCCTGACCAAGTGGTGGCACAGTGGATAAAGCGTCAAACTGGGACATAGAGGACCCACGTTCGAAACCCCCAAGGTCACCGGCTTGAGTGTGGGCTCATCTGGTTTGAGCACAGCTCACCAGCTTGAGCCCAAGGTCGCTGGCTTGAGCAAGGGGTCACTCGGTCTGCTGTAGCCTTTCTCCCCACCCCCATCAAGGCACATATGAGAAAACAAACAATGAACAACTAAGGTGCCACAATGAAGAACTGATGCTTCTCATCTCTCTCCCTTCCTGTCTGTCTGTCCCTATCTGTCCCTCTCTCTGTCTCTCTCTTCTCTGTCTCTGTCACCAAAGAAAGAAAAAAAGATGCTATATATTTTATTCTTCGCCTGGAGATTCACAAGAAACATTAGCATATTAAACCCTCTGAAATGTTTCACAGTAAAGAAAACTACTGATCTAGTTTAACAAAGCTTTCAAATGTATTTGACAAAGAAATTCTTTCTTCATATAACATTCATGATCATCCTATGAAATCAGTGTTCTGTGGAAAACATTTGAAAAAAAAAGGATATATCAAAATTCCTCATCCAAGTCAAGCATGTAATTTTGAGGGGTATTCATTTTCTGCCAACTTGACTTCCTGCTGTCGAATGTCGGGGTGACAATCAAGTCTTCCTGACACTTAACTGTTAAACTTAAATTTTTTTTAGGCTTTCCTCACAACAGTACATTTTAAAAATACTTTTTTCTATAACTGCAGCCACAGTTTAAATACCAACCCTTTCCCAAAACTCCTACTCATACTAACTCTTAGATCTCCTTGTAGGCCTTATCTTTTGCACCATTAAATGGCTTCTCAAGTTTCATTGACTCTAATTTAAACTTTTTAATTTGTCATATGCTTATGATTCCACAATTAAATAGTAACTCCCTTAGTGTTTTGAACCATTCATTACACTTCCATGAATCTCTCCCCAAAAAAGCGTGAACACAGTGCATTGGTCATTCATTCAACAAATATGCACTGAGCATCTCCCATGTGCCAGGCACTGTTATAAGTGCTGGGGAACTGGTCACCGGTACACTAGTGATACTGGAGCAGGTAGATACATAAGTCTTCAAGTAAGTACATAATGTTAATGTCAGGTAAGAGTAGGTGTGATGAAGCAATAAGGGCATGTGAGAGAGTGATTGAGAAGAGGTTACCTTGGAAAGGAATCTCTAAAGAGAGAATATTTAAGCTGAAATCTGAATAACAGGAAAGAACCAGTCGTGTTAGGAGAAAGTCAGGAAGAAGACTGCTCTAGAGCAAAGCAAAGAGCCAGGACAAAGGGTAGAGGCTGGCTGAATTTGCTAAGAGGAACAGCATAAAGGCCAGTGTGACTAGAGCACACATAGTGGGAGGAATCACTACAGTATCAACTTAAGAGTGGTGGATATGAGGCAGACTGCAGTAAGCAATTTGGACTTCGTTTTAGTTGCTATGGGAGCCATGGAGTGCTATAGACATGGAAATGACCTAAGCATGTTTTCATCACATTGAAAGACCTTTAGGACTGAGGGGTAAAGAATGAAAGCTAGAGAGTCAAAATGGGAATCAAGCAGGCCAGTCATAGGCTGTTTGCGTGGTCAAGGCCAGATATGATGGTGATTTAGAAAAGGGTGGTGGCAGGAGAACAAAGGAAGTAGACAGATTCTGGATGTACTTTGGCAAAAGGGACAATGGGATCTGCTGGCTTGAGCAAACTGGTGGATGATGCTATTTCCTAGACAGGAATATCTGGGAGAGGAATGACCCTGGGAGAAGGGGTGGTAAAGGTCGAGAGGTTTATAGGATATACAGGAATATGGATCAATTTTACCTGATTCTGAAACTCATGGGAAAGAAAAGAGCTAGATACATACATTTGGGAGTCACTGGCACAAAAAAGTTTTAAAATCATGGGACCACGTGAAATAATCAAAGTAGAGAATGTAAGCCCAAGGCATCTCAAAATTTGGAAGTGGTATAGGAGAAGAGGAGAGAGAGAGGGAGGGAAGAGAGGGGGAGGGCGGAAGGATGAGAAAAGGAGAGACTGGGAAAGGAAAACCGAAATGGTAGGCAGAGATCCAAGAGAATGCAGTATTGATAAGTCCAAGAGAATAAAGTACGGCTGCAATGAGGGAATTGTCAGCCAAGTCAAATGCCAAAAGTCTGGAAGAGAACAGAAGAGAAACCATCAGGTTGGTCAGCATGGAGGCAATAAGGGCAGGTTCATGGAGGGGTGATGACTGAAGATGGGAGATGTGGGTCAAAGCAAGAGAGGTAAGGACTGATACACATTCAATGTAGACAAACTCCTCAAAACGTTGTGCTATGAAGCAGAGCAGAGAAGTGGGGCTTCAGTTAGAAGGGGCATGAAATCAAGGCGGGCATCCCCTACTCCCCAGCCCAAGATGGGAGATACTAAAGTTCGTCTGTACAGAGTCAGAAAGAAAGATTAATGATGTAGAAAAGAGAAGAACTAATTGAAAATTATTGAAAGTTTAAAATCTATTTGATTCATATTAGACTGACTAGATTATTTCTCAATGCCTGATTTATAATTGTGACCATTTCCAGGAAATAAAACTGAGTGATAATAACAATATTAACTAATATGTAGTGCTCATTATGTGCCAGGCATTGTTATATGTTCTCCTCTTTTACATATAAATATATATGCTTTGCAATATGTGGGTGGGTGCATATGTTTCTGTATTCCTCTAAATAACAATAACTGTCCTCATCTTACACTTGATTAGGAAACTGAGCTACAGAGAAGTTGAGTAACTTGTAATGTAGGCAGTAGAACCAGAAATTCATGCTCAATCTGACTCTGAAGCCTCAACGACCAGGATAAACTGGTATAAGGTTTCACTTCAGCTGGCATTCCTCAGCTCATGACATGTCTTATCATTCACTCCCTCTCCTTTCTCCAAGGGTATATGGTTATAGAAAAGGATGAAACGAAATTGTTTTTAACCCTGTCTCCAGTTGTGACAATCTTATGAGATGGTCAAACCAATTAGATATGGTCAGCAATTCTATCAAATCTGTTGCTTTTAGAACATTTACAAACATATACTATACATTAAAGTACAATTTTTGACAGCATAGTTCTCCCCCCCAAACTATTTCTTCTATATACACATTTATGTATTACATTAATGGCTACAGGATATTCAATTGTTGAAATATACTACAGTTTAAGGATATTTAATTATTGAAATATACTACAGTTTACTTAACCCTTCAAATATATATGGGTGTATGTGTGCTTATGTATTTACACAAGAAATCCACAGATCTTGGCAGAAAAATTAGAAAACACAGTTTAGCAAAAAAAAAATTCTACTCATTCTTTCATTTAATAAATATTACTGAGTATCCATTTTATGTTGGGCAATCATTAGAAACAATGTTTTTAAATGCTATTTAAAAGCATGAGGAAAATGCAAATGGCTATCAAGTATGTGAAAAAATTAGTAAAAATATAATTAGATCACAGATATAAGAGAGACAGAGAGTGAGAGGAAGGAGAAACGTAAGCAGTACTTTTATTATTTCTAGGTGATGAGATAGTAAGGATGATTTTTAATTTCTTCTGCTTGTTTTTTCCTTATTTTCTATAATAAACATGTTACTTTAAAAATGAAATATTTTCACTTATTATGCTGAGAGCACATGCATTATCAGATATCTGATCTGAAGCTAAAATGGAACCCATTAAGATAGTGAGGTATAAGAGGCAAGAGGACATTTTTATTATTTCAATTATTCAGTAATAATGCTCTAAATTATTCCACTGCCAGGGGCAGTAGACTGACCTGTGTGTATGTGTGTGTGCATGTTATGTGTGTTTAAGGGACTACATAGTAACCCCTGCTAATTAGCATATATTTACAAATATTGATGAACAATCAATATGGAGGTTTGCTTCTTTCCACTAGATCCTTCTGCCTTTCTGAAATAAACAGAGAGACTCAGGAGACATTTTCAAGGAGAAAGTAGAGGTAGAAAATTCAGATATTTTCTCCTGTCTTATTCAGGCTACCCTTTAAGATACCTGTTATCTTTTCTTTTAAACTTTTTATTGTAAAAAAAATAGTAAATATATGAGAAAATATGTATTTTGAGCAATTTGAGTTAATTGCTCAAAAAATATGTACAATTAACTCCATGTTCTCATCACTCAGCTTTAATAATTATCAACATTTTTAAGAACTTTCTTATCTTGCTTTAGTAGAAAACAATAACACTTATGAACTACATTTATAGAAAAAAATTTACACATTAAATTGAAAAGAAATGTTTTTTAAAAACCTCACTGCATTGGCCCTGGCCGGTTGGCTCAGCGGTAGAGCATTGGCCTGGCGTGCGGGGGACCCGGTTCGATTCCCGGCCAGGAGAAGCGCCCATTTGCTTCTCCACCCCCCACCCCTCCTTCCTCTCTGTCTCTCTCTTCCCCTCCCGCAGCAAGGGCTCCATTGGAGCAAAGATGGCCCGGGCGCTGGGGATGGCTCCTTGGCCTCTGCCCCAGGCGCTAGAGTGGCTCTGGTCGCGGCAGAGCGATGCCCCTGAGGGGCAGAGCATCGTCCCCTGGTGGGCAGAGCATTGCCCCTGGTGGGCCTTCTGGGTGGATCCCGGTCGGGCGCATGCGGGAGTCTGTCTGACTGTCTCTCCCCGTTTCCAGCTTCAGAACAATACAAAAAACAAACAAACAAACAAACAAACAAACCTCACTGCATTAAGCTTTAAAGAAGTCCCTAAACAATTTGTGGGGCCTGCTGATGCAGTTACCACCTTTCCCATCCAGTTTGGCCTTCCTCTCCAAGAGCTATTTGCATTGTTATGCTTGGAAATGGTTAAGAACTAAAACACTGAAAGTGGTCAACTAGGAACTGTGAAGCTATAGTACAGAACAGTGGGGAATATCAAGCACCGAGGGAAGTGAGGCCAAGAAGACAGCCCAGGGACAAGCCGGCAGCAGGCTGGCAGGTCACTCTCATCTACAGAGGTCAAGGAAACACTATTAAATTGTCACCTGGCTGTACCTACCCAAACTGTTGTCACTGCTTGTGGGCCAGGAAGCAATTCTATCCCTCAGTTTCTTCTTTTTACAGGAGTTGTCTGACTTCTCAGAGAGGCCCACTTCCTCCTTCCTAATTTCTCGAACAAGCTGCATGCGGCATCTTATAAAATCCTGAAAGGAAATCTTCCCGTTTTCATCTGCGCCCAGTTGGTTCATGATCTCAGGCACAGACTCTTCCATATTCAATTGGCGACAGACCATCAACAAGTCATTCCTACAGAGGGGGTTGAATGGAATAAAAGTTGTTTAGGAGAGACATTTGAACTAGAGAAAGTGGCTAATGAAAAAAAAAAAGAGTTTCTTGTCTCTATCCACATATAGTAAACTTATTTCTGACCTTCTCATTGCTTCTAGAAAAGTGGTTACTGCAAAATGATCTCTTTCATCTGGGTTATTCTAGACAAGAACTCTATTATTTGGAAGAGTGAGGCAACTTTAAATCTTTTGTTCTCTGTTTTCTTCCTGTTTCCACACCCTCCCCATCTTTTCTATCCTTTGAAATTGATGGAGCACCTGTAGAATGTAGCACTGTAATCTCACTGTAAGATAAAGTTTCAGAACATAGAAAAGACATTGTTTCTACTCTTGGCAGAGTTTTAAATCTAGTTGAGTTGTAAATGAACAACAAATATTTTGATAAGCTTGGTTTTCAGCTTTCTGGACCAATCAGCTAACTTTAGCGCTTCTTTAAAATGTTATTTAATTTTAACTTTGATGACTCAGTGTTTGCCTACCTCTGGTTTTTCCTGATTTTCTTTTAATATTTTTCATGCTTCCATCAGCCATCAACAAGCCTTAAGACTGAGAGCAGGGATGACAGACCAAAGGTCTTGCAGGGCTGGGACATAATACTGTAAGTGTGTGAAGTGCATGGATCTAAGACAAGAGGGAATAATGGAGTCTGTAGTTTGACTAAGATGTATATCCAGCCTATAGGTTCTCAAATTAAAATACAAATAAAAAATATTTTGCGTGATGGGCACACAACACAATCAACAGTTCAAATGCTATAGAAATGTTTAACTAAAATCTATGTACCTTATTGATCAATGTCACCCCATTCAATTTAACTTTCTAAATAAAAAAGAAAGAAATAAATAAAATAAAAAGGGAAGAAAAACAATACTATGCTGGCCAAGAATGTATATCTGGAGAACATCATTGGAAATCCAACATGTGCCTGGGTTTTCTTTTTCCCCTATCTAAACTCTTTAGGGAAACATTCTGTTCATATTTTTCTAACCATAAGTTCAAAGGCTTACGAATTTAAGAGCTGGAAGAGACATTAGAAACTAGTCCACTGTTACTAACAATGTCAATCAGCGCTCCTATCTCAACAGACCACCAAAGTCCAATCATCTTCAGAGTGTGACCAATTTGGTGTTTGCTGATACCTGAAACCTAAACATATGCAAATTAAGGCCAATTTCTCTCTTCCAGTCACCCTTCACAAATTCCTTCTCCTGGTCAATGCTACATGACTTTCTCAAGTGTGCTAAGCTCATAGAATTGTAGACATTTTTAATATCTCATTCACTCCATCTTAATCCTAACTCTCCCATCCCAGTCTCCATTGTCTAATTTATCATCAAATTTCTGTTGGTCCTACCCCTGGAATGCTTTTATATTTACTCTGTATTTTGTTTTTCAATATAAATAACACTCTCCAAGACCTTCTCAATATATACTAGGCCTACTATACTAGCCTCTTTACCTGATCACCCTTGTTGGTCAAATAAGTTTATAAATATGATATATATGTTTGCTCACTTATATTTTGCATTGGGTGTGGGAGACAGGCTGTAAGCCAAAAAAGTCATTATAACCTAAGGCTTAGTTTTAAGACTAAGCTTTTCCCCACACCCTTGATTGTTGCATGATATGGGGTGGTGCACTCTTATGAGGAATCCTATTTATGCCTTAGATAAGTGGCTTTGTATCAGACTTTCTTATTTGTAGATTGGTTTAAAGGTTTGGATTTCTACACTATAAAATGGTGTAGACTGGGAGCTTGCTCTCTCTCTCGGTTCCTGAGATTAGCATTAGAGGGAAGAGCAGAGAAAGGCCATGTGGAGGAGAGGAGAAGCAGCCAAGATGGCAAAGTGATGAAGGAGAAGCCAGTTTGTGGAGAGAGAAGGAGATGTGGAACAGAGATAAATAAGGCTGGTGAGCTAGAAACCTTTGATTCTAGGAAACTTGGATAAGTCAGTGGCTTTGGGAGCCCTGAATGGAAAGGGAAGTGTTTTCCCACTGTGTGTATTTCTTGCCCATTGGGTGCAAGCTAGGATTAAAGCTAATGGCCCACCAGTTCTTGGCTCCGTTGTTTCATTACCATCTGTCCAAATCAAATGTGAGCCTGCATGGGCCAGGTGGCTGTGATGGTGGCCGTGGCTACTGGCCATACAACCTTGCTTCCATATTGCATGCCATTTTCGTGTTTTAGAAAGAATTTTTACACATAACCACATGTTTTATATTATTTCGTGCATATGTGTATCTCTGCATACAGATTTATAATATATATATATACACACACATATATATATGGTGGCAACAGTATATATTTATATATGTTTTTTGTAAGGCAGGTGGTTAGGGGGATGAATAAATAAATATACACATAGAATAGGTAAGGTAGATTAAATTACGAGTCCTAATTTTTCATTCCCCTGTAGTAATGTTAACTATCCATACCCTTGTCTTCTGTGCAGGGCCAAGGACACTTATGGTAGGAATGTCCCTTAACATCAGACTTGACATTTAACTTGCTTGGACCCCCAGGATGTTAGCAGGTATTGGTTTATACAGTTGAATTTGTCTCTTTCTGATTCTGCCATCATTATGAAAAGAACAAACCATGAGAGTTAGTAGTAACCTATTAACATGGGCCCCAAACTGAGCCACCTTGGCTGACCTCTAGACCTGTAGCCTAAGAAGAGCCACTCCAGCTGACCCTAAGATGTGTGTGTAATCAGGAACAAAATTTTATTGCTTATGCCAATAAAATGTTTTGATTGTTTCCCAACAACAGCTAACCAAAACACAATGTTTTTAAAAGGCGCTTACACATTATTTATTTATTTATTTTGCTCTTCCCTGAATGCAAACTGTCTGATACTCAGCTGGATTCATGTGACTTAGGGACAATCAGGATTGCTAAAGCAGAAACACAAACAGAAAGAAAGAGTTGATGTTGAAATTCTACATTCTAAATTAAGAATTAAAAAAAATATTTTTAGCCCCAGTCAGTTAGCTCAGTCTGTTAAGAGCATCATCAGGAAACAACAAGGTTGTGAGTTTGATCCCCAGTCATGGCAAAAATAGGAGCAGCTCAGTGTTCCGGTCTCATTCTCTCCCTGCCTCTCTCTCTCAAAAAACCAAACAAAACAAAAAACTGTATCTGTCTGTCTATCTATCTATCTATCTATCTATCTACTGATCGATACCTAGATATAGATGATATATAGATATAGATATGGATATAGATATAGATAATACTCTTAAAAATTAAGCTTGATGAAAGATAAAGAAGTTTTCTAAATTCTGTAAGTTCATATACTAAGATGTTAACACTTAGTATTTTCTGAATGGTAGGAATATGGTGTTTACATTCTTATTTTTGCTTATCTGTAATTTGTCTGTAGTAACCAAGCACAAACTGCTCAGGAGAAAAGCATGCTTATTGAACTAAACTGACAGCCTTACCAAGTGGAGCACTCTGTCTGCAGAGACCAGCCCTTCCTTCCTGCCTGTGGCTCACTTACACATATGGGCATTTGGTGAGAAAACCAACTCTGTCCAGGTTTGTGAACCCCACCCTACAAAAAGCAATTTAAATAAAGAATCTGTGTTGAAAAATGCCAACTCAGAGGAGAATGTGTCATGATGCATTTTTATTTAAAATTTTGGCCATTGAGAGGCCAAATAAAAGATGAAAAACAAAATATACTGCACTCCACTAAATAGTGTCAGACTGTAACCTTTAAATAGAAGTACTACTTTCTAAAGACTAAATTAAAGCTAAATTCTTTCGGCAATAACAACTAACTAGCAATAACTAACACACTTGCAGGGGAAGTACTATTATCCCCATTTTACAGATTAAATATGAAGGCTGAAAGAGTCACAGAGCTGGTTTGTGGCAGGGCCAGGAAACTACATGGAATCAGTGTGATTCCAAAGCTCTTACCCTTTCCATACAATCCACCACCTTAGATATTAATGATACCTAACTTTTGGCCTGTGAACACAAGGAAGGACAGTACTAATATGAGCAGCTTGATTATCAAAGGTTATTAGTTAACAATACTTTTATATCAAACCAGAATGACTACATACATGTATAAGAACATAAAATAAATTATATTTTCTTACGAACATGATGAAAAAACAGTTACAAGCGAAAACATAAATTCCAAGTTTGCCTTTAGATATCAAGAGCTAAGCCTAGAGAAGTTGGATCACAGAGTTTTATTATAAGCCATTATGCTAGGTTGTTTTAAATGGTTCTCAGCCCTGCTCTGTTGGCTCAGTGGTAGGGCATCAGCTTGGCATGTGGATGTCCCCAGTTCAATTCCCAGTCAGGGCACACAGGAAAAGCACCGATATGCTTCTCCGTCCCTCCCACTCTCACTTCTCTCTCTCTCTCTTTCTTTTCCTCCCCTCCTGCAGCCATGGCTCTATTGAAGTGAGCTGGCTCTGGGCGCTGAGGATGGTTCCATGGCCTCCACCACAGGAGCTAAAAACAAAAAAAATTGCTCCGGTTGCAATAGAGGGAGAGCCCCAGATGGACAGAACATTGCCCTCTAGAGGGCTTGCTGGGTGGATCCCGGTCCAGGTGCATGCAGGAGTCTGTCTCTGGCTCCCCTCCTTTCACTAAACTAAAAAAAAATGGTTCTCAATGAATTACACCCTCTGTGGACACATCCCCTTACAACATGTCTTTGCTATTCTTCCAATCTACAAGTGGAGGTTATTGCTCTGTCCTTGAATCTGGGCTGACCATCTTATTTCCTTTGGCCAATGGAATGTGGTAGAAATAACACTAGGATTTCTCAACACAGGCCTAACATGACCACTTCCAGCTCAAATCCTTCCAACTCCACATAGTCCTTGTAGCCCACTCAGGTCCCCGAAGTGATCACTTCCTTTTGATAGCATTTAGTATTTGCACCATTTATTCACTGACTACCTTTAGCTTTATGATAACCTTTGGATTTTTGTACAAAAGTTTCATTTCTCTGTCTCTTTTTAATTATTTTTACACACTCAAGTCTTATCTCCCAACATGACCCCAAGCTCCTGTAAGCCCGTGCGAGCCACGCATCAATCTCCCATAGGATCTGAGCAGCACCGACGCCCAGTGCCTCATCACACAGCAGATCTCCATCATGTTTACTTTGACGGATTGATTCATAAATTTTCAGAAGTTAAAAATGATCACTCTTTTGAAGGGAGCCCCACTTTGACATATTCCTACATATACCTCTTTATATTTTTCTACAGCAGGCAGCATGCTCAGTAAATATGAATGACCAATGGACACCATGTAAACCACAACCCTGTAGCCTCAGTGACAGAGCAGCATGACGGTTTCTCTGTCCTGGACCAGGAACACTTCTCAGAGAAAGAGATACCAGGCTGCAGTGGTCCAACACCAAGCCAATATCATGGAGAACTATTTTAGTAGTAATAACCTCATCAAAAAGGCAACTGTCTTAAAAAACAAACAAACCCACCAGCCAAACTTTTGTGCATTATTTAAGAAAATATGTTCATTCATTGTAGAACACATAGATAAGTAAAGAGAAGAAAATACAAATTGCATGCAATTCCTCTACACAGGGATGACCACAGTGAACCTTTTGGTTAATTTCACAAAATATTGGTGAATGTTTTTTCACTCTAAATTTCTATATTAAAAAATCCTCTAAATAATTTTTTCTTTCATTATTGCTACCACTTCTATAAAATGTATTTTATATTTATTCATATTCATATATGTATGTCTATCTTATCTTTAGAGGATATCACCATGAGACAAGAAAGGAACAGATTCAAGTTCATAGCAGAGGCACTAGCCAAGTCAGGTAATATTTAGTGCTGTAGAGAACACCAATCACCGGGCAGAAAAATTAAAATATAACTAAAATTTGATGCTTTTAGCTCAAAACTGCATGGTCTCACAATGCACAGCTCTTAGTTTTTGTATATAAAAGCCTTTTTGTTTCTTGGCTATTCTTCTTTTAACTTAAAAAGAATTGAGTAGAAAGTGAAAATTCAATGAAGCTATTTATCATTTAGGGAAATTCACAGCCTAACATCAATATCAGATTGTGGGAAAGATGGGCTTAGGTCCTTCAGGCTCAAAGATAGAGAAAAACATTATTCTTCCCCACAATGATACCTCATTCCACTTGGAATGAGGGCTGTGCAAAAGCAATCATTAATTTGAGTAAGAGGTTAGATGCTTCTGTTCACAATTCTCAACTAACAGACACCGTTGAGTAGTTATGCCGGAAATAGTTGCTTATGAAACAACTCAAAAAAGGTCTAAAAGTTCATTTTGCCCCTAACTGTTCAATTTGAGTCATACAAAAATATAATTTAGTATCATTTCAGTTCCATAGTATTCAAAGTGTGAAAAATTGACTAATGCACATTGGGTCCTGTTCAAAAAGTCCATAGACATTTGGTCCACACTGAAAGGTCTGAGATTTGGTCCTGTCCAAAACATTCACAGAGATATCTGATCCATGCCAAAGGTCCTTGAAGTACGAAAAGACAAACCGCAGAACCATGGATAAGATACCACCCAGGTTCTTGTTGGTCACACTCACATACGGCCACGAACCTTACGAAAATACCAATACAATCAAATCTGTATCACTGAAATTATTCACAGATAAAATTAATAGCAAGCCAATACTCAAGTCGATATATACTTAAGAGCAATTGCTCATCAATTTCAGAGTAACCCTGCTGAACTTCATAACGAGGAAGGACAAGCATCAATGTGAAATCCAAGATTCCTCAAGAATGACAGAGAAACACAATGTCCATACAATTTGAACAAGTTTCAGTGTTTGTATTCTGTAATAAATCATGGACCAAATGTCTCCATGGTCCTTTCAGAACAGGAGTAGATATTAAGGACCTTTCAGCATGGGCCGAATGTCTCTGTGGATATTTTGGACAGGCCCAAATAGCATAGATACATATCTTTCCTTCTCTTCAGCACTCACCACAGACTGCTGCCTTTTCCTGAAACTCCTTCCTTCCCTCTATGTAACAGCCCTACCTTTTGGTTTCCCTCAAACTCTGTGTGACTATTCCTTCAAAATTCTTGTTCTTAAATATTCTTGTTACCCAAGGCCTTGTTCTTTGCTCTCTCTCTCTCCCCTCCCCTACTTTATAGATTTTTGATAGGTGACTAATCTAAATTTATGGCTTATCTATCACTATGCATGGTTGACTCCCAAATCTCCATCTCTAGTTAAGTAGCAACCCATTTTCTACTGACCAGCTACACTTCAGTGTCACACATTTACCTCGAACTCAAAGTCCTAAATTGGATTCATCTTTTTGTACTATTCCTTAAGTTTATTCCTATTTACATAAATTATACCACTCACTCACCCAAACCAGAAATCTAGAAATTATCTGTTTCTTTCTCCTTTATTCCCCCACCCAATCAGTCACCCAGAACTAGAGGCTGTTTTCTAAATAGCTCTCATTTTCATCCCATCCCAATCATCCTTACTAACCTCCAACATTTTTCATTTGGCTTTCTGCAATGGTTTCCTATCTGGTCTACCTATGTCCAACCAGCAGACAACAAGTTACTTTTTTCTGTCTCTTAAATTTTTATTTGTTCCCCCCAAGACTTTCAGCTTCATATTCTTGTTTCTAGTTTCATAGCCAAGGCCCATCAGAACATGGCCGGAGCCTATCTCTCTAGCTTCCTCCTCCTGCTGACATAGACCACTTGCATTCTAGCCTCACTGAATTTCTTAGTTTCCAGAAGAGTCATTGTTGTCGAGGCTGTCCATACTTTGCACATGTTTGTCCCTCTACTTAGACATCCTGCCTTTCCCTTTCTCCAAACTCCATCTATGCTTCATATTTCACTTGAACAGTATCTGCTTCAGAAATGTTTTCTAAATACTCCAGGTAATCACAAGTCTAATTTGATGTCCCTTCTCTATGTTACTAAGGCACTGGTGTGTGACTTAATCACTTACCCCCCTTACAGTACAGGAGGTCCTCAGAGTCTGACAGTCTTGACATACGACATTTTGAGTTTCTGATGCTCACTCTAGTGTCGTACTTACAGGCTATGTGAGTGAACTAGTTTGATTGCTCAGGGCGGAAGAATGTGCAGTACAGGATACAGTACAGTATATTTCTTTTGCCTTTTTGTGGCTTAGTTGTGCTTTTATGTTCTAGATCAGTGGTAGTCAACCTGGTCCCTACTGCCCACTAGTGGGTGTTCCAGCTTTCATGGTGGGTGGTAGCACAGCAACTAAAGTATAAATAAAAAGATAGATTTAACTATAGTAAGTTGTTTTATAAAGATTTATTCTGCCAAACTTAGTGAAAATCCGACATAAAGTACTTGGTAAGTAATTATTATTATATGCTTTAACTTGCTGTAACTCTGCTTTATAAATTTTATAAAGTTACTTCCCTACTTTATAAATCACCATTACTGTGGAACTGGTGGGCGGTTAGAAAATTTTACTACTAACAGAGATACAAAAGTGGGCGGTAGGTATAAAAAAGTTGACTACCCCTGTTCTAGATGATGATTTGGCAACTGTGTTAGGATAGGTAAATGACTTAGGCTAGGGTGTGTTGTGACTTACACCAAAATTCAGGTTACATCACTGTCGTAGGAACGAAACTGTGCTGTAACCCGAGGACCCTCTGTAATAATTGATGTATTTTCTTTCTTCTACTAGACCAGAGGTTGGTTTCTAGAGCCTACAGCTAAATGCAGACCATTGACTGTTTTGGTGAATCCAGTTTATTGGAACACAGACACACCATTACGTCTGTGTATTGTTTATGGCTACTTTCTCCCTAGAGTGGTTTACTCCAATAGCTGTGACAGAGACTATATGGCCCTTTACATAAACAGGCTGCAAACTCTCATACTAGACTGTAGATTTCTACAGGACAGGGCTCATTCTTTGCTAATTTTTGAATCCCTAACACCTAGCATAAATAAGTGCTAAATAAATAAGTGGGTGAATAAAATGTTAGATTTGAGGTAAAAGAGGTGTGGAGATAATTTAAATAATGAGAACCTTCAATTCTAGTTCTCTTTTGCTGATTGCCCATTTCAATTTACAACCACAAGTTAAAACAAAACAAGTTGACACCATTAGGTTTTAAAATCTCTTCTAGTATATACGCTGGACTCTGTATCCTTCAAGCCAGTAATCTAAACTTCATTTGCTAGTGGTACTCAGCTTTGGCGGCACATCATAATCACCTGGGGTGATTAAAACATATTGATTAAAATATACTAACGTTCAAACTCGTGGCCAAGAAACTAAATGAGGATGGGGAAGCGGCAGCATCAGTATTTGCTAACAGGCTTCCTTAGTGACTCAGAATAGAACTTCAGTTCTATACCAACAGCCCTAAGGAATGAGGCTTTTGAGGCAACTCAAGAATCACAGTGATCAGAACCAACAAACCAAATACACTCGATTGTGATAGTATATATATACCTGAAAGATGAAAAGAGATGGGTATTTTACGGTGGAGCCTTGGCTGCGGGAGGGGAAGTGAGAGACGGAGAGGAGGGAGGGGAGGGAGAGGGGGAGGGGTGGGAGGTAGATGGGTGCTTCTCCTGTGTGCTCTGGCCAGGAATCGAACCCGGGAATCCTGCACACCAGGCCAATGACTCCTACAGGTCTACCATATCATGCTTTTTACTTAAAAAAAAAAAATTTTACATTTCTTTTGAAGGCTGATGAACAGGAGACACCAAATCTTTTTCGCCTGCAAACTACTACCTTCTTTATTAGATCCAGCTAATAACACTGTTTTGTCTTTTTCCAAATAGCTCCATATATATGGAAAAGATTTATATAGGCGGATGGGGATCCTCAAACCCCTCGGCAAGATCTTCTGAGCATGGCTTTTAAGATACCTAGAGGCAGAAAAAGCCCAATAGAGATCAGGGGAACTACCAGCTTTTAGGATACATCCTTAAAGGCTCCAACGCCGCAAAGGGGTCTCATAGGATGCCATCTGGGTCGTGCTTCAATAGTGGAAAGGAAGGTCATTGAGCTAAAGCCTGCCAGGCTTACATGCCTCTGCTGTGAGGAAACAGGGACACTGGAAGGTAGGCTTTCCCCTCGCTCCTCTAAGAGAGGGTTCAGTCTCTTCCAGCCCTGCTCCAGCCACCTATGACCTAACCTTGCCCAGAAAGCTGGGGTTTGCCACTGAAGGCTGAAGGTGCCCAGGGCCGTTGGCCCCATCTATGACACTGTGGACGAGCCTAGGGTATTTCTTCCAAGAAGCAGGTAAACTGATCTCATTTGCACAAGGGCCACTTAACTATGTTTTGCCTGAATAGTCAGGTTTTTTATTCTTCCCTCAAAGATCTCTGTTGTGGGTGTTGACAATCCTATTTTCTGCTGCTTTGCTTAGTATATAGTGTTTCCTTTATTCCTCCTACCTCAATGCCCCACTCATATTTCAGGCTGGGACCTACTCTTAATGCAGAGCTCTCCTTCCCCCTTTTGCCAACTTGTATTATGAATTTACCTTCGCCACCCAGCTTAGTGTATCCCAAGGTTCTCTTTACCATGCCACAGTCGCAGAGCTCCAGGGAAAAGCAACCTGGTCTCAACTCTCCAGGCAGAGGAGAACAGAAGCTCCATATCCACGCATGCTGCAAATGGCTTTTCCAGTCTACCTGAATCATTACCAGCTAGAAGCAGCTGTCATTGGGACTTGGACATGAGCTGCAAAGTATAGAATGGTGACAACAATTCCAGTGCCATGCGGACTTTTCCTGTGTGGACTTTTCCTGGACTCCTGCTCCCTGTGACAGCTCCTAACAGACTGAACTGTGGTTGGGTTGCATTTTTCAGGGATTTGGCATGGTGATGGGGCCAACTTGGACTTGGTGAACATGTTAAGGACACTACTCTTTTATGGATTCTTGCTGTATTGGCCAAGAGTTTGCTTAAAGGCTTTTAATCACTGTAAAAAAAATAGAAGACTGAATAAAGAAGATGGGGCACATATGCACCATGGTATACTATTCAGCTAGAAGAAATGATGACATCGGATCACTTACAGCAGAATGGTGGAATCTTGATAACATTATGCGGAGTGAAATAAGCGAATCAGAAAAAAACAAGAACTGCAGGATTCCATACATTGGTGGGACATAAAAGCGAGACTAAGAGACATGGACAGGAGTGTGGTGGTTACGGGGGGTGGGGGGAGGGAAGGAGGGAGAGGGGGAAGGGGAGGGGGAGGGGTACAAGGAAAAACTGGATAGAGGGTGACGGAAGACGATCTCTCTTTGGGTGATGGGTATGCGGCAGAACTGAATGACAAGATAACCTGGAAATGTTTTCTTTGAATGTATGTACCCTGATTTATTGATGTCACCCCATTAAAATAAAAATTTATTTATAAAAAAAAAAGAGAGAGATGGGTATTTTAGAAAAATTATCTACAGAAGTGAGGAAAAAAGGATTCCACTAGAATATATTATCCTTGAGGATGGAGAATTCTGTCTCTTTGGTCACTGTTGTATTTCCAATATCAAGAACAGTATCTGGCATGTAGTGAAGGATTTGTAAACAAATGATATATATATGAGTAATTTTTTCATTTGCTATTAATCAACCAGAAGCCCTTGATTTAAAATATTCTAGTTAATTGAAATTTTATACATAAAGAAGGCACATTGGCAAATATAGTGTTTAATTAAAAGACAACTTTCTGTAGGGGCATAAATATTACATTCTATCACTTAAAATTGGGTTTTGAGTTAAAGTGGGAAAGCAAAGAGACATGCTATGGATAAATATACCCTAGCCCCTTTTTAAAATTAAATTTTTATTTTAAAAAAAAGTCAGCTTGTAGTCTGTAAACATAAGGGGTGAGAACATATTAGCTGTGAAGGAAAGAGTAAACTAATTGGTGACATTACCTAAACAAACAAAATGCCATATAACATGCATCCTAGAGAATTAAGTGAAATCACCTACGATCCTCCCACTATGATTTTAACACACTACCAGATTAGTCAGAGTTGTAAATGTCTGAGTCTACCTCAAAGTTGAGCCTATGGGTTCATTCTCATTCTTCCTCCCACACCTTCTCTTTCACACACACACACGCACACACACACACACGCAAACTCTCTCGCGCGCTCTCTCTCTGTCTCTCTCTCACACACACATGTTTATCCCCCATAAAATATACTACTAGAAATAATGAAGTTTTGGCATAATGTTTGTATCTAAAAATTTCTTTTTTTGATGTTATCGACTATAAAAAATACATAAAAAAAATAACAAAGACAGTTGTCAAGATTGAAAGAAGAAACATTTTAGGTCATCTAATTTATACTACATGATTATTTTTGTAATCTCAAACCTAACAGAATAACAAGTATAAACTTTTTGTAAAACCGATTTCTAGTTACCAAGTTCCTCAATGTTGTCTATGTGGAAAACCATATTTTTGTTTTGTTTTGGAAACCTATTTTAACCCTTGAGAATTACTATGTACAGTCTTGAACTTCACTGCTGAATGTGATAGCCATGACACACAGGTGGCTATTTACATTTAAATTACTTAAAATTAAATACAATTGAAAATTCATTCCTCAGTGGCATCAGCTCAATGGTCACATTTAAAAAAATGTTTTTTCACTTTTAAATTACAGCTGACATACAATCTTATATTAGTTTCACGTCAATGGCCACATTTTGAATGCTCAATAGCAACATATGGCTAGTGGCCACCACACTGCACAGCACAGACACAGAATATTTTCATCATTGAAGAAAGTTCTATTGAATAGTACGGGAAAATAAAATGGAGTACATGAGCCTCAAAAAGCTTCAGGGAATAGAATCAGTCAAGGAAGGAAATTGTTACAAATGTCAGTTATTACTTCTAGGTAAGAAAGGAATTATAAAACTGGAGGCATTTCCCTCCAAATATTGAAAAGCCATTGTGTCATAAATCTGCTGGTTTTCTTTGAAGCTGATTTTCTAATTTTGGGTTTATTTCTATTCATTCATAAGATACACAAAATAGTGCCCACTTTTTGATTAAGGATATCCAATCAAATTTAAATTTATGTCCAATATAGTACATACTGATGAAAAAAAATTGGTTGAAAGATTTATCAGACTTCAGGAAGCAGGTGAAGTGATGTGTCTGTTTATTAGAGGAAGCACTAGCTTTGTCTTCTTAGATTTGAGTTATTGTAATATTAATTCTTTTGGATGTTTAGCCTGAACTTCCTGAAAGTTCACTGAAATAATGAATAGCCAAGATTAGTCACTGACATGATGGTTTTTCCTTCTCCAGGTGAAATGTCGAGTGACTAAAAGCCACCCTGACCAGATAGCTCGTTTAGCGTCGTGCTGAAGCACAGAGGTTGTCAGTTCGATCCCCGGTCAGGGCACATACAGGAACAGATCAATGTTCCTGTTGTCTTTATTTGTCTTTCTCCTTTTCTCTTTCCCTAAAATTAATAAAATAAACATTAAAAAATAGCAGTTTATTTTTTTAAAAAGTGACTAAAAGCCAACATTCAAGAAGAAAGCATCTGCAAACAAATAAAATATTACTTTTATATATTCTTTATTTTTTTTAAAGGAAGACTTATTTTTTTTTTAAATACTATTCAATTTTCAGAAAGGAGAGAGAGAATGAGAAAGAGAGAAAGAGATGGGGAGAGAGAGAGAGAAAGAGAGAGAGAAGGGGGAGGTGCAAGAAGCATCAACTCCCATATGTGCCTTGACCAGGCAAGCCCAGGGTTTTGAACTGGTGACCTCAGTGTTCCAGGCTGAAGCTTTAACCCACTGCGCCACCACAGGTCAGGCTATATATTCTTTAAAAGCTCTTTTATTTTATAATTCTTTTACATGTGACTGTTTCCTAATATTCTTACTCCTCATTCTTTTGACAATCTCTCATTTTGGCTTTTCCTAACAATATTCCAGTGGAAGAAAATATTTTAATGTGTTTGCCCCTTGGATTAATTTTTTAAATCAGTAAATTAACATTCTGTATTAAGCAAGATTCAGCTTGTCTTCACAGTGATTCGTAAATACTTCTCAAAAGCAGTCTCTGCCGTTCCTGGGAGAAAATAATCATCAGAGCACCTACGTTTCAGGGTCTGTGCCAAGTGCTTGAGAAACATTATTTCACTTAATCCTCATAATAACTTTAAGAGGTATTATCTCCATTATGTAGAGTCTACAGTTCCTTGTAAGAGGGAACTTGTCCCATGTTCCTGGCACGATGCTTAGTCCATAGCAGGTACTTAAATAGGTGGGTGGAAAAATGAATGAACAAAGGGCACCTCTCATAATCTCAGTGACAGACATATAACCTTGCAATAGCATTCAGTAAATCCTTACTAATTGAATCTATTATCAATAACAGTCAGTATGACTAATGCGCAAGTTGTTCTTAACATATAAATGTCCTTCCGAAACTCCCCTAAGGCTAAGCTAGTGGTTCTGAAAGTGTGTGCCAGGGCGCACTGGTGCGCCCTAGAAGATTTCCAGATGTGCCCTATGGTATTCCAGACAAATATGTGCCTGTTGTGCCTGGAGTTTAGATTTTGGGGGACAGAGGTGTGGGGAATTGGCTGTAAGCTGACAGTCTGCCCAACCTCCCACCTCACTTGCCTGATTAGGTTACAAAGGGCTGTTAGGCTGTGGTGCTGGATTGTTTACACTACAACTTGTTCCCTGGAAAGACTGGAGGCAAGTTTCTTCTATCCTTTGTTTGGTGTAAAGTTAAGATGATATGTAAGGTGGGGGTTTTGTATTGATGATTAAACATAAGGAATTGTCTCTTGAAACCTTTTGGATTTCTATAAAACAAGAATATGTGGCAATATCTAAAAAAGCTTTGAACATTTTACTACAATTTTCAACATCCTATTTATGTGAATTAGGATTTTCTACCCTCAATACAATTAAGAGTAAAAAGAGAGGACTTCTTCCATGTATTGAGGAGGAAATGAGTTTGCCTTTCAAATATGTATATGCCCAAACACGGAAGAAATCACTAGGACACATCAGGCTCATGTTTCTCATAAACACAAGAATGAAAAAACTTAACACATTCACACCGGGACCTGCCGAATTTACTAAGTCTTACTAAGGATGTATCTATATATATAAAAAATAACTTTTTTGTCATTTTTTTTATTTTTAACCCCTTTTTTACAAATTCTAAAAAGCATAACTCAAAAAATGTAACAAAAATGTTTTTTAATGTCAGAATAAATTTAATTTTGTCATATTTATTTTGTTTAATTACTATAAAAGCACGCTTGGACTTTATATATTTTTTCTTTAATATTTGACTTAATTATTATAACATATTTCTCAGAAATTTGTATATAGTATGCCTACAATTATTTGTCGGATTTTAAATGTGCCCCGACTACAAAAAGTTTGAGAACCGCTGGGCTAAGCAATTGACCCCAGATCCAAAAACTATGTATAAGGCAGTCACATCAGGAAGATGTAGAAAGAGAAGATACTTGGAATAGTATAATACATATGAGTTTTGGGGAAATAGAAAATTTGGGAAGGATGCCACTTTGTAAAAACTTATTTATAAGTGTATTTTAACAAAACTTAAGAGAATAGTTAACCTTTCAGATCATTTTAGGTCATACTTTTTTTTTTATTATTATTATTATTTTTTTTTTTTTGTATTTTTCTGAAGCTGGAAACGGGGAGAGACAGTCAGACAGACTCCCGCATGCGCCCGACCGGGATCCACCTGGCACGCCCACCAGGGGCGATGCTCTGCCCACCAGGGGGCGATGCTCTGCCCCTCCAGGGGGCCGCTCTGCTGCGACCAGAGCCACTCTAGCGCCTGGGGCAGAGGCCAAGGAGCCATCCCCAGCACCCGGGCCATCTTTACTCCAATGGAGCCTTGGCTGTGGGAGGGGAAGAGAGAGACAGAGAGGAAGGAGGGGGGGGGTAGAGAAGCAAATGGGCGCTTCTCCTATGTGCCCTGGCCGGGAATCGAACCCAGGTCCCCCACACGCCAGGCCGACGCTCTACTGCTGAGCCAACCGGCCAGGGCCTAGGTCATACATTTATGAGAAAATTACAGCACACAGATAACGCCATTATTATAAAAAGATGAGTGCACCCAAATTTTCACATCAAGGCAAAAATATTTATATTCTAGTACGTATTTAACATATAAAAGACTTAAAATCTGCTCTGAATGATAAACTTGTAATTATATTCATTTTTTCCATTGCAGAAGAGAAATAGCTAAAAGTGGTAATAGAAGATAAAGCAAAATTTTTCATCAAGTGCTCTTCAACTGTATAACCAAGGATAATATTTTTTAAAGCTAGGCTCCACATGTGTACTTGATCCCTGGCCCTGAAAATGCAAGTGGCCCGCCCACACAGCCTGCCACCAGGAGCTCCAGGTACAGCCACTCTGGAAGCCTGTCACCTACCCCCATCCTTTCCAATCCTCTGTCCCTTGGTCGTGTTCTCTCTCTCATATAACACCCCTCTCGGCCCATCCTGTATCGCAGGTCACTGGAATCTGTATGCTTGGCCTTAACTTCCATCCATTCTGCTCAAAATAAGAGATGTTCTCAATATCAATTCTGGCTCCTTGGGTCTTCCTTTGGTCTGAACAGAAACTCAAACCTCTCTCTGAGGCTGATCCTGTGACACTTTAAAATTTTCCCAAGTTTTATTATTTTTTTATTCTCCACCAGCATTTAAAAACATTCAGCACACACAGAACTTTTTCAAAGTGCAAAGCCATTGTGTGAAATTCTCCTATCTTCTAAAGTACTTTAGTTTTAGAACATGACACTAAAGGAAAAATACTAGGAAAGGAAATGCGGTTTACATTTTTCTTGGAAAATAAAAAAAATTCAGTGTTCTCTTCACAAATAATTTCTTCCCTATTCTATCACTCTCTGATTATAATTAAAATATCATAATGTGAAAAGCAGATGAGGCCTTATAGTCTGATCACAGAAACGAGAAGGAAAAGATTTCATCCCAGCATATTCAGTAGCCTGAGGCAAGATATTTTGTCATTGTGTCTCATTTCCTCAAGTACTACACGGGAATATTAAACATGCCACGCTATGAAAAAAGCTAAGGCAACAATTTTTAGAGCACTGCACCTGCCTTATAGCCAGAGAGTCACCAAAATTTGAGAAACTTTCTAGATTAATTTAGAGAATCTAATTTGTGATAGATTGATATTTTGTAGAATAAATAATTTTCAAAAAAGATTATAAAAGGACAAAAAAATATAAGCTCAATTATAAAAATGAGATTCAACTCTGTCAAATTGGTATAAAAGTTTCTGAACATTTATTTCCAATTTCTGTACTATTTTGTTGCAGTCAGGTAAGGAAAGCACTAGTCTGTGGGCCATTCTTTGAGGAATACTGTTCCAAGTATCATGAAGGTTACTAAAGCAATTCCTTCCCCCAGAGATTAGAGACCGACATGGGACGAATGGTACCAAACAGCAACAATGGCCGTATCCTTGGTAGCTATCTTTGTTTACCTGGATGTATCAATCTGAGCAAAGTAAGTTTACACTAGAACAGAGGTCCCCAAACTTTTTAGACAGGGGGCCATTTCACTGTCCCTCAGACCATTGGAGGGCCAGACTATAAAAAAAACTATGAACAAATCCCTATGCACACTGCACATATCTTATTTTAAAGTAAAAAAACAAAAAGGGAACAAATACAATATTTAAAATAAAGAACAAGTAAATTTAAATCAACAAACTGACCAGTATTTCAATGGGAACTATGCTCCTCTCACTGACCACCAATGAAAGAGGTGCCCCTTCGGAAAGTGCAGGGGGGGGGGGGGGCGGGGCGGATAAATGGCCTCAGGGGGCCGCATGTGGCCCACGGGCTGTAGTTTGGGGACCCTTGCACTAGAACAACATTTAAGTCTATGTTCAGTATTAGTGAAAGCTGCATTGGGGAAACAAAACCACAAGAATGCCATCAAAGCTTTATAGTTATAAATATCTTTTAATTTAAATAAAGTTAAAGTTGAATCCTTGAAAATAAGTCTCTCAACTAAACACACTATTATAAATTTAAGTGAGTACTGTGAGCTAGGTGCTCTACATGATTGGACAAAAGGGGCTCTTTAACATTTTAGAAGTTTGGAATATAAACCATAGCCCAGATTATAAAATAGTAAGTACAGAGAAGAAGATCTACAAATAGAAAAATCAAAGGGAGCTCTAGTTTGTGCCTGGACCTGTCGTGTTATGACAGTGGCTCAGGGAGAGGTGGTCAAGTTCCAACAGGAATCATAAAGGGCTGTTTGGATACATGGGAGGAGAGGAGATGAAGGTGAGGAACAGGAGTTGGGTAGGAAGTGGCAAAGAGAGAGCTGGCAGGGAGCCAGGCCCTGCAGGACAGTGTAATTTTGGCTTAGCAGAGAGAGTGGCTCAGTGGTGAAGTGATAGCCATATTACAGCATCAACATTTAGCTTTAAAGGTCAAAACTTCAGTTTGTTTATTTAAAGGTGAGAAGACTCCTTCCTATGTTGCCTTTCAAATCAAGGAAAATAAACTAATCTCTCCAATACCTCCATATCACCAAAACTCAAGGCTCTGAAACATCGGGGCTCCTTTAAAGCCATCAGCTAAGAGGAGACACATATAGAAATAAATCTACTGAGGCTGTAAGCAAGGCCCTCAAATGGTTGGGAGAGAATACAGTGTCCCAGAACGTTGGAAACTGTGTCTTGATCACAGACAGGAAGTCACCAGTGTAACACAAGTGAGCCCAGAGGCTCTGAACTCTGGCCAAGTTCAGAAAAATATACCCTTCAGTGACAGAGGCCAGGTCTAGGACTTAAAAACACATGCCACTCTCAAACCCTGCTCGTGGGCACATAACTTGTACACCATCTCCTGCAATTTGACAGTTTTTGTCAAAATAAATGTTGCACAAACCATTTGACCCAGCAATTCCATTTCTAGAAATGTATCCTACAGATATGCTGATGTATGCAAAACAATGACTACATGGAGTTATTCAATGCCAGTGCTGTTTGCATTAGCAAAAGATTAGAAATCATCTAAATATCCACCAGTGGGTGTCTGATTAATAAATTATGGTTCATCTATACCAGGGGTCGGGAACATATGGCTTGCAAGGCAGATGTGGCTCTTTTGATGGCTGCATCTGGCTCACAGACAAATCTTTAATAAAAAAATAATAACGTTAAAAATATAAAACATTCTCATGTATTACAATCCATTCATTTCCTACCACTCATGTTCATGGTTGCAGGTGGCTGGAGCCAATCACAGCTGTCCTCTAGGACAACACTAAATTTTTATTGGATAATGCATAACATACACGGGTCATTGTATGGCTTTCACAGAATTACATTTTAAAATATGTGGTGTTTATGGCTCTCTCAGCCAAAAAGTTTCTCAACCCCTGATCTATACAATGCAATGAATATCAGACAACCTTTAAAAACAATAAGGCAGCTCCATATGGTGGCACAATCTCCAAAATTGATCAACTTAAAAAAGACAGGTGTAGATCAGTGAAAATATTATATGACCATATGTATAAAAGAAGAAGTAGAATATATGTCCATATCTACTTGATGTACACAGATTATCTCTGGAAGGATAACTAAGGAACTATTACCAGGGACTGTCTCTAGAGAGGGGACTGTATCTGGAAGACAGGAATGGGATAGAAACTTACTATGTCGACTAAGCTTTTTTGCATATTGTGAATTTTGATTCATGTGCTTGTATAAGGCACTTTTTAAAAAGCAACATACCAGACCTACAGTGGCAGTCAGAATCCTGGTATCTAACGAGCAGTGTTAGAGAAAAGTCAGCAAAGAAGCTTAGCTTTGGCATCCCATGGCCCACCAGGAGAAAAACAATGCCTCCTTACAGGGTATCAGCTTACAGGTTATTCGAGTCATTATCCTGTCAAGATTTTTTAGTAGCTTGCAATTCACACTTGGCCTTGACAATAGTTCACTTCAATTGTCCAAAACTTGTCAGTCATCTGTAGGTGGCATATAATGTGGACATCAGTACATAAGATATCCAAACAGGATTCAATTACTTAGTAAATAGAATTTGAATTCTTTTCACTCTCCAAACTTTGTAAAGATTAAAAAAAAGTGCTCAAAATCTACCAGACAAGGTAATTTGGGGGGAAAGGAGTCACACACAACATGTTGTGGTTTTTGCAAAAGTGAAAAGTTTGTAAGTAATATTATTATTTCAAGTATCTAGCCCATGTCTATGTGATTTTTTTAAATGTAATGAGACCATGATTAATGAACACCAGAGTTGGTGGTGCAGGAAGAGCTGGGGGGCTCAGAGGAAGGGAGAATCCCTGTATGGCTTTCAGTGAAAGGCGTAATTTTCCCTCTGATGATTCAGAAAATCAAGATGCTCTCTGTGGTCCATCCCTCCTCCACACAATTATGTCTCAAAAGCTAGACAATTCGAGGGCTAAGTACTCCAAAGCAATGTCTCAATTAAAAACTCACAGGTTCACCTTATAAATTATAACCAGAAAATAAATTTACAGTTAAAAGCCTTACCTCTTGCCTGTCTTATCTATAATGCAATTTGTTCATCCTGGAAAATCATGGTGAAGGTAAACACAAACAGTACCTTCTAATTACAGACACATCTTCTTCACTGCAACTGACATCGTAAACTCCAGTTGTATGCTGTTTTATTTCCTTTTAGCTGAAAAAAGGGAGCTGCTATCTTAAGACTGTCTTGCCTATGGATATCTGATGTTAATCAAAAATTCGAGGTGGTCACAAATCATTTATCTCGTGAAATAACAATCCTAGACCCATTGGAGAATTTTCTAAAGTTGCCCAGATCAGACACATTCTGCTGTGATGTAACAAGTAACAAGCCTTTGCCTATGCAGATGTGATACAGATTCTCTGCACGCTGAAACTCCGCGTGGTCCTCGGCCCCTCTTCTGAACCCGCAATAAAAATCGTTCTCCACAATCCTGTTTGTAGTCTACTTCTGTCCCCACCAGTGAAAGCAGAATTAAATCACATTTTTTTAAGCCAGCCTAAAACTATAGCTGGCAATTCATTCAGGATAATTTAAAAAATAATAATTTTTACTTTATTGGGGGATCATTTTGTGAATTACATAAATATCTAACCACTATCATGTACACCTAAAAAGAATATAAAGTAATTTTGAATGCCAACTGTAACTGAAATTAAAAAAAAAGAAAATCATGCGTAAAATTCTGATATAGATGAAAGTTTAACTGAAGTCAGTTAAAAAATTAAAAACAAATTTAAAAAAGACACGACAACTAAATGCAGCGTGAGATCTTGGATTGAATCCAGGACCAGAAAATGGATGTCATTGAGACAATTGGTGAAATCTGAATAAGGGCTACAGACCAGTTGATGGCACTGTGCAGTGTCAGCGAGACAATTGGTGAAATCTGAACAAGGGCTACAGACTAGTTGATGGCACTGTGCAGTGTCAGCGAGACAATTGGTGAAATCTGACTAAGGGCTACAGACCAGTTGATGGCACTGTGCAGTGTCAGCAAGACAATTGGTGAAATCTGAACAAGGGCTACAGACCAGTTGATGGCACTGTGCAGTGTCAGCGAGACAATTGGTGAAATCTGAACAAGGGCTACAGACTAGTTGATGGCACTGTGCAGTGTCATTGAGACAGTTGGTGAAATCTGAACAAGGGCTACAGACTAGTTGATGGCACTGTGCAGTGTCAGCGAGACAGTTGGTGAAATCTGAACAAGGGCTACAGACCAGTTGATGGCACTATGCAGTGTCGATTTTCTATGTTGGTCATTGTACCGTGATTAAGGAAGATGTAAACATGGGGAAGGTGGGTCGGAGGGGAACTCTTTGTGCCACTCGGCCACTTTTCTATAAGTCTAAACTTATTTTAAAATGAAAAGTAAATAAAATAATTCTTAGGGGTTTTGAATTAATAAAAGAAAAAAATAATTTTTACTCATAGACAAGCAAATAAGAAATAAATTAAGAACTAAAGAATACTTTTTTTTTAAATTTTATTTATTTATTTATTTTTTTAGAGAGGAGAGAGAGAGGGAGAGAGAGAGGAGAGAGAGACAGAGAGAGAGAAGGGGGGAGGAGCTGGAAGCATCAACTCCCATATGTGCCTTGACCAGGCAAGCCCAGGGTTTCGAACCGGCGACCTCAGCATTTCCAGGTCGACGCTTTATCCACTGCGCCACCACAGGTCAGGCAAGAATACTTTTAAGATTGCGGCCATGTCTCTTACATGGGGATTTGAGTGCCACTGCTATCCTACCAGCAGGTTCAAGCAGAAGGCCTGTATGCCGAGGACCGCAGTGAGGTTTGAGTTGATCTACAAGAAGACTGCCAAAGATGGGAGCTGATGCCATTTAGGTCAGCCTTAAATGTTCCACACCTTAGCTTTGCCCATCAGGTTAAGAGGGTTAAGACCTAGCATTGTCTTGACAATTAAAAGGTGCCTGGCAAAGTGTTAGAAGTTTTACCGTCTTAGTTATTCCTCAGAACAATGCTGAAAAGTAAGTATTATTAGTAGTTTTATTATAATATATTACATATTATATATCTAAACATCCATCAGTGGGTATCTGATAAATAAATTATGGTTCATCTATACAATGTAATGAATACCAAACAGCCTTTGCTCTAATTGGCATAATCTCCAAAACTGGTCAATTTAAAAAAAGACAGGTGTGGATCAGTGTAAATATTAGTATAGAGATACATATTATATAAATATAAATTGTATTAGTGTAGAGATTAATACATATCTCTACCCTAATATATACACTATATATATACACACACACACACATATATATACTATAATATGTCTTATTATTATCAGAAAATCACTAATCCAAAACCAAACAGTGATAGAATTGGAAATTTTAACTCAGACATGTCTGGCTCTTAAAATCTATATCCATACTACTTTAATAAAATAAGCATTAGAACCAAAATATCAATCCTAGAAGAATTGGTAAGTAAATACTATTTGCCCACTTACTGAAGACAGACGCTGCCTCTAAGTATAAGTGTGCAGAACCTGGGCAACATAAGAAATGCTTATGATAAACTGTTCAAGAGCAAAAGGCAGAATACAAAACTGTGTCCACAGTGATTATAACTCAGAATAAGATAATATAATTATTATTTATTGAGCACATACTTTGTGCTCAGCACTTGACATAATCCTTCATGATAGACATACAAAGAGGATATTATTATCCTCTGTTTGAAATTGAGAAGACTCAGGCAGGTTGAGTAACTTGTTGGCTGTAATGAAGATGAGCTGAGATCTAGTCCAAAACCTACCGGATCTTGAAGGATCCAAAGGAAATGTTTAAAAATAAAACATTTTGAGGAGAAGCTGAGGGGTAGGTGTGTTAGGGCAATGAGCAGAGTGAAAAGCATTTTTTAGATTCAGAGAGGATTGAAATCCTGCCTTTGCTATTTCCTACATGTATAAGTTTGTAACCAAACCTCTCTTAGTCTCTATAGCCTTCCCTGCAAAAACAGGGGCCATATATTATTCAGGATAATGACTGGGAATGTGGTGAGCCCAGTTCCTCCGGTAGGGCCCATATATTCATGACATTCCACATCATCCAATTATTCACTTGGGCATGGCCCACAGGCAAAGGAATTGAGAGCTGCAATCTCTGTCTTTCATCTGGTCAAACCCCTTCAGTTTACAGATTACTAAACTAGTGGTTAGTTTGCAGAAGAGCTAGGACTAGAATTCAGGTCTTCTAGCTCCCCATCCAGTGCTCTTTCCAACTCAAGAGGCCAGGTTGGGAGCACAAGAAAACATATTAATACAAACTCCTCACATAACCCTAGCAAACAACCTCAAGTCCATCTCAAAGACATGCCTCGCACACAGAAATGTTCACTCCCAACACTTCAATGGTATGGAGTCTGAGAGTTTCTTAAAGTGAAAGCTGTACCTAGAACAGTGGTCTAAGACAGGAAGGAGACTGTCTGAGCAACAAAAATAAATTGAATATTTATAGAGTTGCCTGATTGAGTCCCAGTTTTTCTGAATTCCTCTTTTGTCATACACACTATACTACTTTCCATATTTATTCTATTTTCAAAAGAATAAAAAAGGGAGGAAAAGATTGGTTTGGGGTCAAATACTAGATCCTTCTCTTAGAGATCCAAAATGACCTATATCATTGACACTACAAAGTTTATAAAAAATCTGTTTGAGTCTTCTTAAATTAGCATTTTCCAATCTTAATCTGACAATAGAATCCTCCTCCCCAGCCTACTGAATGTGAAAAAAATGTTCCACAACATATACAGGCCAATGGTCCCCAGAGCAGCTGCAGCACCTGGAAAGAGGTTAGGAATGTGAATTGCTGGGTCCTGACCCAGAAGTATAGAATTAGAAGCTTGTGGGATGTTTTACCAAATCTTCTAGGGATGCTGATGAGAGCAAAAGTTTGATAGCCACTAATCTTGGCACACCATGAGGTTGTTTACATCATGAATATAGGTTGTTGGGGGGATTCTCTTAGGAGCAATGGCTTTCAAACTGCTTCTCGGGGGTGAAGAGAGCAAAGGAACAGGAGACAGATGAAAGTATGCTGTGTTTCAAGGCAGGTCGCTTACAGCATCCCCACCCTGCTTGGTTTTTTTTAAACATATATTAGGCTACAGATTAAGACTTTACTTCAGTGAAAGTTTTCACAGCTCAAATAAAAGTTTGAAGCTAGCTGTTAAGAAATTTTAAGAAGTTCAGGATCTGGATCATTTAGGGTCCTTTGATGGCTTCAGGCTAGAGTAGAAGCCCCAGGAAGGCCCCAGAGAAAACAGGGATTGAGATGCCCACTCTCTGACCTCATAGTTATCCTTCTCTTCCATACCCGAGAACCAAAAATGTGTATTCGTACTTGCTGGGAATGTGGCTAACTAGAAAAGACATAGACCTGTGCTCTGATTGTCATTTCCAAACCTTCTTAAGATAAGTTTAACAACACAAGGATTGTTCTTAGAGACAATGAAAATTTATCATCCAGATTCTATTAATACTGTTAAATCTAAATCATCTATGTAAATCATTAGGATAATTTTTACCAATTAAGATTTGGTAGTTAAAAAAAAAACAAGAATCATGTCCTACTTCTCATTCCTACCTCATTCCAATACTGACGACTATTTGTTTATCAGATTGTGAGGACAGGGATATTTAATTGGTTTTTGTCCCCTCTCCAACACACAGACCAGCAGCTCACACATAGCAGTCATTTAATAAATGTCAACTGAATAAATGACTTGTAACACATTTAACAGTTATAGATTCGGTGCAATATGTATGAGTCTTCTTTTTTTCACACCTACACCAACACTGGCTATTCTCTTATTTAAAAATGGTTTTCAGAACAATAGGAAAAAATAGTACCGTGGCTTTCCATCCATTATAGTTAACAAAGATCAAATTTTTGATGGCACTTTTGGTCAGAGTGTGGAGTAACAGCCACTCCGATACATGGTTAGTACAAGTGTAAATTGCTACAATCCCTATGGAGAAAATTCGGTAATATCTACACAATTAAAAATATGAATACTCCTGACCTAGCAATTCTACCCTTTGGGAAATGTCCTACTGATGTATTCTCACATAAGCCAAATAACCTATGTATAGGATTTTATGGCAGTATCATAAAGGCAAATGATGGTAAATAGTGGAAATATTTTAAATAGGAGACTCATAATATATATTATGGTATATAAACACATAATTAAATATTATGCAACTGTTGAAAAGAATAAGGCTCCAACTTTTCTGCCATATTTAAAAAAAATGTTGGGGAGATAAAATATAAGGCAGCTATATATGTAGTGATATAAAAAGCTTACCAGAATAACTGTTATGGGGGAAGAAAAGTATAGAACGTTGTGCATAGGATTATATACGTATGTATTTTATATATACACACACATAAATAATACATACATGTGTAAATGTATATGTATACACATTCCCATATTCATGGGCAACCATTAAAGTGGCCCATAAGAAACTGGTAATGGTGATTGTCCCTGGGGAGGAGAATGGAGTGGTTGGAGGATAGCAGAGGAGGAGAGAAATATACTTTTATTGTATAATTGTATATAATTTTGTATTCTAGAAATTTGTACCATGTGCATATACCTGTTCAATAATACATAAATAAATAGAATTTATGTCTCATTTTAGTTCACAGTTTTTCAGAACTAGAGGTTGAACAGATTTTTATGTACCTATTGACCACTTCTAGTTCTTATCTTGTGAATTGTCTTTTCATGCTCTTGCATAGATATATTTTCTAAAACTCCTATAATAATATTAAAAACCATAAGCATTTTGGGAAAACCTACAATATCTCATAAAGTAGAGTTGTGTGTTGCTATGCTACCAGTGGCCATACCTTCACTTAAGGAAAAGCTGGTACAGCTCATACCACTGTTGCCTAAGCTCTCAGTGCTTTTTCTTGGCACGAAACACAACGAAGAAAATTCACTGACGCACAAAACAGTTTCCACATTTGAAAAGCTACAACCATGATGAACCTTGGTGAGAAAGAACTTTTTATATTGGGGTTCTAAAAGCCAGTAATTATTAGTGTACATTTTTCTAGGTTTATGATTAATAAGTGTAAGGGACAATATTAAAATGTCATGCTAAAGTGAAAATAAGAAATAATTTGCCTAACCAGGTGGTGGTGCAGTGGATAGAGTGTCGGACTAGGATACAGAGGACCCAGGTTCAAAACTCTGAGGTCAAGGGCTTGAGCGCGGGCTCATCAGTTTGAGTGCAGGGTCACTGGCTTGAGCATGGGATCATAGACATGACCCCATGGTCGCTGGCTTAAGCCCAAAGGTTATTGGCTTGAAGCCCAAAGTCACTGGCTTAAGCAAGGAGTGACTTGCTCTGCTGTAGCCCCCTGGTCAAGACACATATGAGAAAGCAATCATTGAACAATTAAGGTGCCGAAACAAAGAATTGATACTTCTTATCTCTTTCCCTTCCTGTCTGTATATCCCTATCTGTCCCTCTCTCTGTCTCTCTCTCTGTTTCTGTCAAAAAATATAATAAAATAAAAAAATAAATAATCTTCCTAAAACAACTTATAACAAATATTACAGTTAAATATTAAAGAATTTAGAAGGTGACGACATGCTGCTTTTGCAGTCATTTTCCCTCTCATATAGCTTTTTAGGTTTGTCTAAGGCCCTCCTCTTTTTCCTTTATACTTAATATAGGGATAGTCTTGGTTTTCAAATACCAACTTTGTCCAGTGGGACAAACTAGAATCCAAAGAACCACATTTGAGTCAACATAAGTTAACCTTTCCAAGGAAAGGGAGGCCTTGCCTAGCAGCATCTCCCTGCTGTCCTGTCAACCTCCAGTATGTGGAATTTCTTCTCTGATTTAAATGTTGGTCTGGCCAAGTGAAAAGGGATTTAAAAGATCCCTTTCCTAGTGTATTGTGAAGATTAAATTAAGTAACATGTAAACCTCTTAGCACGGGCACGGTGTCTTGCACTAGGAATGAACCTAACAAGTTATGAAGTCATTGCCATCATCATCGTCATCATCATCATCAAGACAAATCCAAGAATGTGGCCATTTATCAAGGTAAAGACAGAATAGACATAGAAGGCACAAACGAATCTGCATACCACAATTCTAGGAATAGGAGGATCTTTAAATATTTCTTGACAAGTTGTAGAGAAACAGAACAAAAAAAAAGCAGCTATTGTGCATACTACTTCAAGTAGCACCTTGTCACAGTTTGGATGCATTGCTTCCTCTTTATGTCTCTCACATAACATCACAATCGACACAACCAACCCGGTAAGGATGAGTATTTGTGGGAGGACTGAACAGTGAAGGACATAAGGGTAAGTGACTAACACAAATGAATTCACTGCAAAATACTTTGGTGATTTCTCAATAAGTTAAGCATAGAGTTAGCATAGGATCCAGCACATCCACTCTAGGTATACACCCAAGAGAATTAATTGGAAACATACCTTCTAATAGAAATGGAGTGTCTTTGGGGGGTGATGAAAATATTCTTAAATGAGATAGTGGTACAACACAGTGACTACATTAAAAACCACTGAATTATTCACTTTAAAATGGAAAATTGTAGGTTATGTGAATTATATCTTGATTTAAAAAAAGAAATGAATTCATTGATGGCTCCAAAGATTACCATATCTCAGGTTAGGCAATGTAACCTAGAAAATGATTTGATGTTGTCCATGGAAGAAAAAAGCAGATACAACAATAGCACCAAAGAAAAGTTAAACACAAACTTGTAACAGTTAAAATAAAAAACAGGAAATAAAACACTGATGAGACTACTTAGAAAATTTCTGTTATAATAAGATTATATCAAACAACTTAGGAAAACCATTTTTGTGTTATCCCTTGAGCCATATTATGAAGTCTTTCAATTTACTTTGGGGGATAACACTTCATGCAGGGATCACCTCTGTGAAGTAACTTTTAACATACAAACCTGACAGTAAATCTTCCCCCAGAGATATTATACTACCTACAGGGTCCCCAAAAGAGAGTTTGGAACAAAAACTAAGAATCATACAACAGCAGGCCAGAGGTGTGCATTCCACTCCCACTGCACACCGAGCGGCTTGTGAATAGGAAGCGGAATTATTCCATGTTAAAAGTATAAGCAGCCTGACCTGCGGTGGCGCAGTGGGTAAAGCACTGACCTGGAAAACTGAGGTTGCTGGTTCAAAACCCCCGGCTTGCCCAGTCAAGGCACATATGAGAGTTGATGCTTCCTGCTCCTCCCCCTTTCTCTTTCCTTCTCTCTTCTCTGAAATGAATAAATAAAGTCTTTAAAAAATTTAGGAAGTATATATATAAGCAGGGTTTTTTTTTTTCCATGATGATAGTAACCAGGGCAAACAGGAGCATTATTGTTTTCTTTTTTTACCTCCTAAATTGGTCACCCTCACCCCCCTTAACTGCCTTTCTAGAACATTTCAGTCAATTGGCCCCTTTGCTCTTCAGAATCAATCGATTCTAAGGACTCAAGTTAAATCTAACACATTTAAATCTTCTAAAAATACTTACTTACTTTACATTATAAGCTAGTCTCTTGAACTTCGCAAAGATCTACAACTAGTAGAAATTTTGTAAAAGAATTTTAAATATGGGGTTTTTTCCTCCTGGATTTTCCTGGAAAAATTACTTCAACCAATTGCCCTAGAGCTTTTGCTGAGGGAAAAACAACTTTAATTTCAGAACAGTATTAACTGGTCAGAGAAATAATATATTATATGCGACAATAATCTCTTATTCAAACATACAGTTTCCTAGGCATTTTGATTCTATGCATCAATAATTTTTAACCCTCATCTGTTAACTATAGAAGCTTAGGTTTTCCAAGTTGATTAGGTACAAGATCCTTAGTTTAACTGCATCAGGCTTTTTAAGTTGATTAGGTACAAGATCCTTAGTTTAACTGCATCAGGCTTTTTAAAATATTGTAAAAATGGCTCAGATTCGTTTCCTGTGACTCTGTTCTACCATTCTTCATTTCATTTTCTTTTTTATTTCTGCTTAATAAGCACTCAAGTAGCCAATGCATATCTTTGTATCTAGCTACTGGCTCCTACCCCTTCACCTTTGTCAGTTAATTTCTGTTTTTATCTAATTTCATGCAATTTCCAGGCTACATGGGTGTGCTGGGGAATTAAAAATGGGTTGAGGGTTGGGGGTGGGCTCTCTGTGGAGAAAAAGCGCAGATTTGGAGCATTTGCCGATTTTCATGGTTTAATACTCCTGCCACTGCTGACTTGAAACCCTCACTGCCACGTGAACGTGGATTTGGAAGACAGTGCGGCAGCACACCCTGATACAGCTTTTCTACCCTAGAGACAGAAAAGACGTAAATAAACTCAAGCAGAGATAATAGCTAATTAGGAAGCAATAAATTTTGAGTATTTATTACCTTTATTATTAATATAGTTTATTTAATTGTAAGCTTATGTGCTTTAAAATTTTAATAATGGTTATGTTTAACATGGCTTCACAAAAATCCTGAAATTTAGCAGTTGGCTTTTGTGAGCCAGTACGAGCCAGCTCCAGCACACCACTGATTACTGGATATATGAAAACCTATATATCACCATAGTATGTTGTGGCGTGGCCAGGCATGGCCCAGCTTGTTGCCGAGGGGCTGGGTCATTTGAGGAACACTGGGGTCTGAAACTGGATGAGCCCCATGGGGATGCACGAGGAGAGAAGAGGCAGACTGAGCTAGAAGAACCCGACATGAAGACAAGATATCAGTTCCTTATTTATCTTACTTGTTCTCCTTCAATCTCTCCCAAAACTACCCTAAAATAAAAGGAATAAAAAATACACATAACACAATAGTAGTCAATCCCCATTATTTGCAGATTGTGTATTTGTGAACTTGTCTACTCTCTCTAAAACTCTTTTCTAACCCCCAAATCAATACTCACAATGCTTTCACAGTCATTTGCGAACATCTCAAAGTGGTGAAAACTCTGTGTCTCCTGATACCCATGTTCCCAACTGAGGTTGAACAAGGCGACACTCTGCCTTTTTGTTTCAGCTCTCACACTGTAAATAAGTATCCTTTTCATAGTCTATGTAGTAGTATATTTTTCTTATTTTTGTTAGGTTTTGTTGGTGATTTTTCTGAAATGCTATCTAGTGTTCCTAAGCACAAGGCTGTGATGGACCCGATGAAAACAATGTTTATTGGAAAACCTTCATTCAGGCATGAGTTACAGTGCTGTTGGCCATGAGTTAAATATTAATGAATCAATGAAATATATTAAATAAAGTTTCTCTAAACAGAAATACACATATTACAAGGTTATGAATTCATCAGTCAATGAGGCTCACAGGTACATAACCCCATATTTCCCCTTGGATTAATGGTTCAGTATTTACTAATTCAGGGTTTGGAGAAACTTTGTGGAAAATAATTAATAAAAATAATAAGAACTGATTGCATAATGGCAAGAAGAATGGAAGAGAAGACTAGAACAATTAAGTTTGGAAGTTGCAAGGCAGATGGATGAATGGATTTGGCTCATCACAGAGTGGCAGAGTGAAGCAGGACCTTGGACAGGCTCAGAAACAGAAGAGCAAATAAGGCAGGTATAGCTCAAAACAAGAAGAAAAAGTAAAGGTATGTATAAGAAGCTGTTAGATCCATGTTTCATATCCCCAACCCAGCAGACAAGTTTTTCCAACCCAGGCAGAAAACTAGAGGTTGATTCCCTACAGTAGTCAATCCCAAATTGATTCTCAATTCAGGGCCACCATGCAGAGGATAAGGGTGCCATCCTGAAATTGGAAAATTCAGTGAAAGTCCACATATTGAATAAGACCATTGGCCCATTTCCCCCAACTGAGCCCAGAGAACCCTAGCTAGAGGTAGAAGACTGAAGGATGTCCCTCTGGGCACAATGCCTGAGCCAAAGAAAACACCTGCATATATCAGGCAAAGGAAGTAGGGATCACCAATGAAACAGATCTCTCAGATGATCCTATGGTGAAGCCTACGGACCAAGATCACTTCTCTGATGAATGCACACATACACCTTCTAATCACCTTTGTTATGCCTTAGTCTTAAATATGTGACAGCCAACAACAACTAGAGATATTTGAAGAGAGAGCATCTAACATAAAAAAGACAAAAACAAACAGAAAACCTTCAATAAAAATTTTTTAAATTTCCTAGAACTGAAAGATATATTTCCAAAGGATAGGAAACCATAATGGCACCTTTTTTCTTTCTTTTTTTTTTTAATTTTTTTTAATAATTTTATTTTTAATGGGGCAACATCAATAAATCAGGATACATATATTCAAAGATAACAAGTCCAGGTTATCTTGTCGTTCACTTATGTTGCATACCCATCACCCAAAGTCAGATTGTCCTCTGTCACCTTCTATCTAGTTTTCTTTGTGCCCCTCCCCCTCTCCCTTTCCCTCTCCCTCTCCCCCTCCCCCCGTAACCAACACACTCGTATCAATGTCTCTTAGTTTCACTTTTATGTCCCACCTACGTATGGAATAATGCAGTTCCTCGTTTTTTCTGATTTACTTATTTCACTTCATATAATGTTATCAAGATCCCACCATTTTGCTGTAAATGATTCGATGTCATCATTTCTTATAGCTGAGTAGTATTCCATAGTGTATATGTGCCACATCTTCTTTATCCAGTCATCTATTGACGGGCTTTTGGTTGTTTCCATGTCCTTGCCACTGTGAACAATGCTGCAATGAACATGGGGCTGCATGTGTCTTTATGTATCAATGTTTCTGAGTTTTTGGGGTATATACCCAGTAGAGGGATTGCTGGGTCATAAGGTAGTTCTATTTTCAGTTTTTTGAGGAACCACCATACTTTCTTCCATAATGGTTGTACTACTTTACATTCCCACCAACAGTGTATGAGGGTTCCTTTTTCTCCACAGCCTCTCCAACATTTGTTATTACCTGTCTTGTTAATAATAGCTAATCTAACAGGTGTGAGGTGGTATCTCATTGCAGTTTTGATTTGCATTTCTCTAATAACTAACGAAGATGAGCATCTTTTCATATATCTGTTGGCCATTTGTATTTCTTCCTGGGAGAAGTGTCTGTTCATGTCCTCTTCCTATTTTTTTTATTGGATTGTTTGTTTGTTGTTGAGTTTTATGAGTTCTTTGTATATTTTGGATATTAGGCCCTTATCTGAGCTGTTGTTTGAAAATATCATTTCCCATTTAGTTGGCTGTCTGTTTATTTTGTTATCAGTTTCTCTTGCTGAGCAAAAACTTCTTAGTCTGATGTAGTCCCATTCATTTATCTTTGCCTTCACTTCTCTTGCCTTTGGAGTCAAACTCATAAAATACTCTTTAAACCCCAGGTCCATGAGTTTAGTACCTATGTCTTCTTCTATGCACTTAATTGTATCAGGTCTTATGTTTAGATCTTTGATCCATTTTGAGTTAATTTTAGTACAGGGGGACAAACTGTAGTCCAGTTTCATTCTTTTGCATGTGGCTTTCCAGTTTTCCCAGCACCATTTATTGAAGAGGCTTTCTTTTCTCCATTGTGTGTTGTTGGCCCCTTTATCAAAAATTATTTGACTATATATATGTGGTTTTATTTCTGGGTTTTCTATTCTGTTCCATTGGTCTGAGTGTCTATTTTTCTGCCAATACCATGCTGTTTTGATTGTTGTGGCCCTATAATATAGTTTGAAGTCAGGTATTGTAATGCCCCCAGCTTCATTCTTTTTCTTTAGGATTGCTTTGGCTATTTGGGGTTTTTTATAGTTCCATATAAATCTGATGATTTTTTGGTCCATTTCTTTAAAAAATGTCATTGGAATTTTTATGGGAATTGCATTAAATTTGTATATTGCTTTGGGTAATATGGCCATCTTCATTATATTTATTCTTCCTAACCAAGAACAAGGTATATTCTTCCATCTCATTATATCTTTTTCGATTTCCCTTAACAATGGTTTATAGTTTTCATTGTATAAGTCCTTTACATTCTTTGTTATGTTTATTCCTATTTTATTTTTTTTGTTGCAATCGTGAAGGGGATTATCCTTTGAGTTCGTTCTCAAATGTTTCATTGTTGGCATATAGAAAGGCTATTGACTTCTGTATGTTAATTTTGTATCCTGCAACCTTACTGTATTGGCTTATTGTTTCTAGTAGTCTTTTTGTGGATTCTTTGGGGTTTTCGATGTATAGGATCACATCACCTGCAAAAAGTGATACCTTTACTTCTTTTCCAATACGGATGCCTTTTATTTCTTTGTCTTGTCTGATTGCTCTGGCTAGAACCTCTTGTACCACATTAAATAAGAGTGGAGAGAGTGGACAACCCTGTCTTGTTCCTGATTTAAGGGGGAAAGCCTTCAGTTTTGTGCCATTTAATATGATGTTAGCTGATGGTTTATCATATATGGCCTTTATCATGTTGAGATATTTTCCTTCTATACCCATTTTGTTGAGAGTCTTAAACATAAAATTGTGTTGTATTTTATCAAAAGCCTTTTCTGCGTCTATTGATAAGATCTTGTGGTTTTTGTTCTTTGTTTTGTTGATATGGTATATTACGTTAACCGTTTTACGTATGTTGAACCATCCTTGAGATTCTGGGATGAATCCCACTTGATCATGATGTATTATTTTTTTAACATGTTGTTGTATTCGATTTGCTAGTATTTTGTTTAGTATTTTAGCATCTGTATTCATTAGAGATATTGGTCTGTAGTTTTCTTTTTTTGTGCCATCCTTGCCTGGTTTTGGTATGAGGGTTATGTTGGCCTCATAAAATGTGTTTGGAAGTATTGCTTCTTCTTCAATTTTTTGGAAGACTTTGAGTAGAAAAGGAACCAAGTCTTCTTTGAATGTTTGATAAAATTCGCTGGTATAACCAATAAGTCCTGGACTTTTGTTTTGGGGGAGGTTTTTAATGTTTTTTTCTATTTCTTCTCTACTAATAGGTCTGTTTAGGCTTTCTGCTTCTTCTTGACCCAGTCTAGGAAGGTTGTATTGTTCTAGGAATTTATCCATTTCTTCTAGGTTGTTGAATTTAGTGGCATAAAGTTTTTCATAGTATTCTACAATAATTCTTTGTATATTTACGGTGTCCGTGGTGATTTCTCCTCTTTCATTTTGGATTTTGTTTATATGAGTTTTTCTCTTTTTTCCTTGGTAAGTCTTGCCAAAAGTTTGTCAATTTTGTTGATCTTTTCAAAGAACCAGCTCCTTCTTCTATTAATTTTTTCTATAGTTTTTCTGTTCTCTATTTCATTTATTTCTGCTCTGATTTTTATTATCTCCTTTCTTTGGCTGGTTTTGGGTTGTCTTTGTTCTTCTTTTTCTAGTTCCTTAAGGTGTGAAGTTAAGTGGTTCACTTGGGCTCTCTCATTTTGTTCATATATGCCTGAAGTGATATGAACTTCCCTCTTATCACTGCTTTTGCTGCATCCCATAGATTCTGATATGTCGTATTGTCATTTTCATTAGTCTGTATATATCTTTTGATATCTGCACTTATTTCTTCGTTGACCCATTCATTTTTTAAAAGTATGTTGTTTAGTTTCCACATTTTTGTGGGATTTTTTCTCTTTTTGCAGTTGAATTCTAGTTTCAAGGCTTTATGATCAGAAAATATGCTTGGTACAACTTCGATTTTTCTGAATTTGCTGATGTTGTTTTTGTGGCCCAACATATGGTCAATTCTTGAGAATGATCATGTACACTGGAGAAAAATGTATACTCAGTCACTTTGGAATGTAATGTCCTGTAGATGTCTATCATATCCAGGTGCTCTAGTGTTTTGTTTAAGGCCACTATATCTTTGTTGATTCTCTGTTTGGATGACCGATCTAGAGCCGTCAGCGGTGTATTCAGGTCTCCAAGTATGATTGTATTTTTGTCAGTTTTTGTTTTAAGGTCAATAAGTAGCTGTCTTATATATTTTGGTGCTCCTTGGTTTGGTGCATATATATTAAGGATTGTTATGTCTTCTTGATTCAACTTCCCCTTAATCATTATGAAATGACCATTTTTGTCTCTGAGTACTTTTTCTGTCTTGTAGTCAGCATTATCAGATATGAGTATTGCTACACCTGCTTTTTTTTGGATGTTATTTGCTTGGAGTATTGTTTTCCAGCCTTTCACTTTGAATTTGTTTTTATCCTTGTTACTTAGATGAGTTTCCTGTAGGCAGCATACAGTTGGATTTTCTTTTTTAATCCATTCTGCTACTCTGTGCCTTTTTATTGGTGAGTTTAATCTGTTTACATTTAGTGTAATTATTGACACTTGTGAGTTCCCTATTGCCATTTTATAGATTGCTTTCTGTTAGTTTTGTGTCTTATTTGATCCTTCTCTTTCGTTTTTCTATCTTTTGTTTTTATTTGGTTGTATTCCATACATCTTTCCTCTGTTGCTATCTTTTTTATCTCATTTGCTTCTGTGGTGGTTTTTTCAATGGTGCTTACCTTTAAGTAATGAAAAGAGTTCCTACCCTGTTCATTGTAGTGCACTATTTTGTGAGTACTTTTGCACTCCATCATCCTTTGCTACTGGTAATCTCCATCCTCTCCCCACCCCTTTTCTTTTTGTTGTTGTCACAGTTTAAATTTGGTTTTATTGTGTTCTTCTTGGAGCTTTTACTTGTGGCTTTGTTTTTTTGTTGTTGTTCTTTGTATCTGATTGGAGAACCCCCTTTAGTAATTCCTGGTGTGGGGGTTTTCTGATGATAAATTCCCTCATCTTTTCTGTATCTGTGAATGTTTTTATTTCTCCTTCATATTTAAAGGATAGCTTTGATGGGTATACTATTTGTGGCTGGAAGTTCCTTTCTTTCAGGACTTTAAATATTGGGGTCCACTCTCTTCTAGCTTGTAGAGTTTCTGCTGAGAAATCGGATGATAATCTAATGGGCCTTTCTTTATATGTTGTAGTCTTCTTTTCCCTGGTTGCCTTGAGAATTTTTTCTTTGCTGTTGGTTTGTGCCAATTTCATTATGATGTGCCTTGGAGTAGGTTTGTTGGGGTTAAGAAAACTTGGAGTTCTGTTTGCTTCTTGAATTTGAGGCTTTAGTTCTTTCCACAGGCTTGGGAAGTTCTCATCTATTATTTGTTTGAGTATGTTCTCCATTCCATTTTCTCTCTCTTCTCCCTCTGATATACCTATTATTCTTATGTTATTCTTTTTGATGGAGTCAGATAATTCTTGTAGGGCTATCTCATTTTTTTTAATTTTTGAGTCTCTTTCTTCTTCTCTCTGTTGTGCCTCAAGTTGCTTGTCTTCTATTTCACTAACCCTCTCTTCTATCTGGCCTGTTCTATTAGCTAAGCTTGTTACCTCGTTTTTCAGCTCGTGAATTGAGTTTTTCATTTCTGTTTGATTTTTTATAATTTCAATTTCCTTGGAAATATATTCTTTGTGTTCGTTGAGTTGTTTTCTGAGCTCCCTAAATTGCCTTTCTGTGTTTTCTTGTATATCTCGAAGAATTTTTAGGATTTCTATCTTAAATTCTCTGTCATTTAGCTCCAAGGTTTCCAATATATTAAATTTTTTCTCCATAGATTTTTCCTCATCTAGCTGTGTTACCTCTCTTTCTTTTGTATCCATGATATTCGATTTTCTCTTCCTTAGTGGCATCTGAGGGTGGTTTTGTTGATAGTATTAATGAGATTTAATAAAGAATAAAAAGTTAAAAAAAATAAAAATCGAAGTTTTTTTTAAGAATTAATAATGAAATAAAGAAAAATAAAATAAAATAAAAATTAAAAAAGAAAAGGAAATTATTTCTCCCCCTCCTTTTTTCCTCTACTCTCCTCTCCCCTTTTTCTTGAGAAAATCTTGTGGTGAACTGTGAATTATATTGTACTAAATAGAACAAACAGTGCCTGTAATGGAGAGCCTGAATTGGGGAGAAGTAATAAAGGGGCAAAAAAAGGGGGGGGGGTATGGACCCACAAAAAGCAAATAAGAAAAATATTTGGGTCAAGAATAAAATGACTTACTTTTAGGTGTTGGTTGACTAAGAGTTATGATGAGAGGAATAAGAGGGAAACAGGAAAATGGGGGGACAAATTAAAAAATTACTATTGTATTTAGTGGAACAAGAACTAGATAAAATGGATAGCCAGGGATGGGAGCACTGCTAGTGTGTTAAAAGGTGAAGTAAAAACCCCCCAAAATGCCACAAACGTAAGTTTGAGTCCCAGATAAGATATTGTTTGTTATTGAGGTTTGAATGAGAGGAGACGTAAAGGAGAAAGGAAGAAACTAATCTAGAGGGAGAAAAGAAAGAGAGAGAGAGAGAGAGAGAGAGACAAAAAGAGGGAACCACTAAAAGAAGGAAAAAGAAAAAAGAGGAGAGAGAGAGAGAGAGAGAGAGAGAGTTAAGGGTTTTGGAGTGCAACCCTCATAGAGAGAAAGGAAGAGGAAAGAAAAGATAATGGGAGATATAACACTTATGGGTAGTGTAGTTCAAGGAGAGGAGAGAGTAAGACCGGCAGAGAGTTAAACGACCAGATTGGAGGAGGAAAACAAAACAAAATAAAAAAATCAAGGATGAAGATAAGAGAAACAAACAAACAAATATAATAAAATGGGATAGGTTATAAAGTCTGTGGATTATTCTTGATTTTGAGAGGTTATCTTCTTGCTTTTTCTTTTCTCTCCCTCTTCCTGGTCGGTGACTCTGTACCCCGGGTTCCGCCCCTTTGGCACGCTCAGGTAGAGGTTTGTAGTTGATAAGTCTCTATGGCGATGTCATGTACTGTGCTTTAGTCTCGTTGGCAGTTGAGGCTCATTAGCATTTATAGGCTCCGACAGTGAGAGAGTCCGTGTTCCTGGAGCCTCTCTCCTAGTCTTTCCTTCCTCAATTAGTAGCCTGATAATCCAGCCATGGGGTTGCTGCTGCCTCTGCCTGGATAGTAAGAGGCTCAAAGAGCTGGCAACTCCCCACTCTATTTCCACTCAGCACAGAGCTCTGGGTAAGGCTCAGTCAGTCAGAGCTGCTAGTATAATCAGGCGGGCCTTCCGCCCACTCAAAGACCTCTGGCTCTGCCCCTCTGTGGGATAACATGGGTGGGCACTGCCGAGGCACTTGGAGGAATCTCTCGCCCACTATCTGCATGAGCAGACCAGGATATCAGGCCAGCAGTCTCATGCTCTGAGTGAAACCCCCATCCGCACGGAAAAGTTCCAGGGTTGGAATTAGTTCTTGCTCCGTCCCCATGCGCGGCTTTCCCAGGGCACTGGGGCGGTCCGGAGATTCCGCCTTCGGCCCACACAAAGGCCTCTGACTCTGCCTCTCTGTGGGATAACATGGGCTCCCACTCCTGAGGTGCTCGGAGGAATCTCTTGCCCACTCTCCTTGCGTGCAGACCAGGATATCAGGCCGGCCGCCTCACCCTCTGAGTGAATCTCCCTCCTGCACAGAAGGTTCCAGCGTAGGAATTGGCTCTCGCTCCGTCCCCGTTCGCGGCTCCCTCAGGGAGCTGGGGCGGCCCGGAGATTCTGCTTTCGGCCCACACAAAGGCCTCTGACTCTGCCTCTCTGTGGGACAACACGGGCGCCCACTCCCGGGGCTTTGGAAGGAATCTTTCACCCACTATCTGCGCGCACCAACCAGGGGATCGGGGAAAATGGCTGCCCCACTTGTCTTTCTTTGTCTGGGTTTGGCGCGAGTGTTAGCTTGTATTGCCCGGGTTGCCACAGGAACAGTTTTTCCTTGGCTTGGATCTCCGTGCCACAGCCTGGTTCGGTCGTTTGTGCTGTGGCCTGGTTCTATTCACCCCCTTTGCCCGCCTTAGTTTCTATATTCTCAGTTCCCAGTGAAAGCTGCCCTATTTGGGTTATTGAGAAAGGCGGAGCATTTCTTACTCCCTATTTCCTTCGGGGTTTGATTATATATTTAGCCAATTTTTCACTTGACCATACCTTCGGGTGTATTGCAAAACATCTGGAGGCTCCAAGGATAGGTTTTTCTGTTTCTGGTTGAAGATCTTGTTGAGTTTTGGGGGAGATTTATCAGTATCGCTTCCTACCGCGCCATTACTCTCGGCACCTTTTTTCAATAGTGATTCTGGGTGCTAGAAGACACTGGACCAAGCACCTCAAAATTCCAAGAGAAAATAATTTCCAACTTCAAATTCTACACCCAAACTATCAAATGAAAGGGCAGAATTAAGAGTTCTCAAAACATGTAGCTGTCACGTCATGTACCCTTTCTGAGGAAGTGACTAGAGGAGAAAATCCACCAAAAAGAGGATATTTCCAACCCCTCCCCCCAAAAAAGAGACATAGCATGCTGAGTTTGACCAATGACCAAGTAAAATTGATATAGGCAAGACATTTCATTTTCTCTTATGTAACAAAAAGTCTGAATATTGATTTAACCAAAAATTATGATTAGGAGTAGGTTAAAGGGGAAGTGTGTGTGCATCTGGGGAGGAGCACTAAATCCACATATTCCTTTGTAGAAAAATCAATATATAATATCTACAATTGAATTAAAATGGAAGAAATAGCAATATAAGCAAGTTATAAATTACAAAGGCAAATGAGAAGAAACAGCTAAAAATGCTATAAGGATTACATAGAAAAAAATTGAATGAAGGGAGGGGTGGACAGAAGAGTGGTGCTTTTCATTATGAATCTTGAATATCTAATTTTTAAAACCATGTATAATTTTGCCTGACCAGGCGGTGGCACAGTGGATAGAGTGTCGAGCTGGGACACGGGCAGAGTACCCAGGTTCGAAACCCCGAGGTCACCAGCTTGAGCGCGGGCTCATCTGGTTTGAGCAAGGCTCACCAGCTTGAGCCCAAGGTCACTGGCTTGAGCAAGGGGTAACTCGGACTGTTATAGCCCCCCGGTCAAGGCACATATGAGAAAGCAATCAATGAACAACTAAGGTGCCTCAACGAAGAATTGATGCTTCTCATCTCTCTCCCTTCCTGTCTGTCCTCTCTCTGTCTCTGTTATAAAACAAACAAAAACCCCATGTATAACTGTGATTAAACATGCATGCATGAGCATGCCATTGTGTGGGGGTGATGGTGGTGGACTGGTAGGTGGAGGCCAGGCCAGGGATCTGGTGTCTTGGGAGCTGGCGATGCTCTGAAGCCCAAGGCATCATTCAGCGAGTCCGTCAGCAAACCCCAGCCATTTGGCAGAAGCTCAAAGATAGGATTTCCTTCCCTAGAGGGGAGTGAATAAGAACCAAACAGGGCAGGGCCTCCAGGGACTGAGGTTTGGTAGGTTGCCAAGGCAAGGAGACAGGCCCAGGAAACAATGCAATGTAGGGACTTGGGTATCAAAACTGGGACATCAGGTTGGAGTCTGTCTGGCAGCCAACGGGAGCAGAGGCTGAGGCCCAGAGTGCTTGGGGATCCCTCTTTACCTCCCTCTTACCTAAGCTAAGCATTAGGATTGGTCTGAGCCTGGAAGATGAGGGCAATGAGGAAAACACAGCTAGAGACCTGGGTGGCCTGACAAACACTAAGTCAACACCAGGTACTAGATCTGAAAGCTGCAGGTCATTCTCTTCCTGTAAGATGTTTCTTATTTCCCAATGGGCACCATAATAGCCCCACAAAATCTACCCTAGGACTAGTTCAATTGTGCTAAATCAATTCAGTGAGATAATATGCAGCCACTAAAATACACATTGAGAGTTCAGAAAAGCTTTTCTTTCCAGATAACGGTGCCACCACTTTCTGCTGCCGTTTCTATCTTCTTCGCGCTTGGAACGTGTTACCTGAAAATGCAGCAGCACTTGCATGCGCACAGAATCTTTCAACCCTGTGGCAACAAGTGTTCTAAGAATGGCAGGACATACAGATGGAAATCAGAAAACAAAAAAGGCTCGGCCTGACCTGTGGTGGTGCAGTGGATAAAGCGTCGACCTGGAAATGCTGAGGTTGCCAGTTCAAAACCCTGGGCTTGCCTGGTCAAGGCACATATGGGAGTTGATGCTTCCAGCTCCTCCCCCCTTCTCTCTCTCTGTGTCTCTGTCTCTTTCCCTCTCTCTCTCTTCTCTAAAAATGAATAAAAAAAAAAAAGAATCTGTTATAATAAATGAAGCACAAAACACACACACACACCATTAAAAAAAAAAGAAAGGCTCATTGAAGGCATCGCTGAGCCACCTGCCCCAGAGTTCTTGATGCCTGAAACAAACTAACTAAACACATTCCAATGTGATGTGCCTTTCCAACGTGATGGAATGGATTTTATTGGAAACCACAACTTCTATGCTTTTTAAAATATTTCAGAATCTCAAAAGTCACTCCTCTATAATCCAGTAAGAGTGGGAAACAAGTTCATTATTCCCCTTCAGACTCCATTTTGGAGTAATTGCCTCTTCACAAACAAAATCCACAAAACTCATCCTCAGACAAAATTGCCTTTGAGGACTCTGGAGGACTCAGAGTGTGCATGCATAATCACATATTGCCTTAGCAATTTTAATTGGGATTTTTTCTAGCCCTATCGTGCAGTTGGGAAAAATGAGGGACACACCTTCCCCAGGTCCAAACAATTCATTAAAATAATGAGTTACAAAACACATTTATCATCCTGAAAAGTTTGCTAAAAATAATTTTGAATAAATCACATAAAGCATATTTACAACCAGTTAAAAAATATTTTAGCCAATTTAAATGAATTGCTTACTTTGTAAAAGAGATAATAAGAAGTTTGTGCCTTTTCACTAAAATGCAATTAAAGCAATTGAAAGCATTTCCCAAATGCTTATGTGGATCACTGCTGATACAAGCTGCTACTGTTCAGGAGTCGATTGGAGAGTTCCCACTGATTTCTCTACATGAAAGAAACATACTGTTGACATTTTATAAGAAATCAAGTTATTCAATTTAATGGATCAGTACAGAAAACAAAACTCTGCCAAGCAGAATATTTTGCTGTGTTTGTGTTTCCTCTGATGCAAACTTTCTCTGAATGCTGCTTTTAAACTAACACACACTAATGGCATTTGAGATGACCTGCCTTATCCGTTAAAACCAAGCGAATATCATTAGGGAGTACACTGGAAAAGGTAGTTTGGGCTTTCTTACTTAATTAATCCATTACACTTAACCTTCCAGTGTTATACTATCTGAAAGTCCTGCAACCGTTATTAACACTTTACAAATATGCTTTGCATTATTAAATTTAAGAATTTAGTACCTAATAAAATTCTCAGCAGGGATATTGTTATTAAATGAGTTCATTAAACCTAACCATGCTAATTAACAACCAAGTGTTAAGGAGCACATACAGCAGTGGACCATGTTCCATATTCACCACTCCTCTGCTCATTCTAGCAAACGGATATAGACAATCTCAGAAAAGAAAATCTTGGAAGGTTACAGAAACCACATGTGCCTCTACAGAAATCAGCCACTCCAACATCAATGTCCAGGCTTGTCCAAAACTTACCTCTCATCACATCATCTATCAGTAATTTTCAATTTAGTGTACAACTGGCTCTAGTTCCTCCTTCCCTAATGCTTGCAGTGACATGACTGGAAATATTGTGCATTTTAGTTTAACAATTACTTACTAGTCTTAGCTGGCCTCAACCAGAATTTTTGGAGGACTCCTACATAAAAAATATTTAGCCTCTAGCACAAGGATGATCTTTCAACCACACACACACAAATCCCAAGGAAAGGAATGATTTTTAATGTATAATGAATGGCTCCTTGGCCTCAGCCCTTATTCCACATAGTGGATGCATGGATGTGGCACCTGACTCCCTTTTATGGACTGGGAGAAGTGTTACCTGCTGAAGGTTCATGACTGAGTTCCTTTGTGAAAACTGCCCTCTGCATAAGCAGCAGTGGGGCAGCAGTGTTAGGCTTGCTCGCTGGTGTACCAGCTGCAAGCACTTTGTTTGATTAGTGCATAAGCACCTGGCAGAGGCACCTGTGCATGGCCTATACAAGGCTATGGGTGCTTGCGCTCGAGAGAGATGGGGGACTGTAGATGGCGGATTGCCTGCCTGCCACTGTGAGGGGCCGTTCTTGCTGTTTGTGTGCCAGAAAAGGGGTTTCCCCTGCCTGTGTGCTTGTCCGCCATTGTGAGACTTTATTAAATGGAATGGCCCAACCCTTTCCAGCTCTGCGGTTTTTCTACTGTCTACCCAAATCCAATGTGGACCTGCCTGGCCATGATGGCGGCCACCAGCATTACACTTGCCCGAAGTTATGCCCTTCCAGAGGAAGTCAACATCTAATGACTGGCTGACATGAGGGTACAAAGGACTGGTGCCCTTCACTCAACTTCTGGACATGCTGAAGGGCCATGTTACTTCCAGAGAGAGCTTCCCATAAGATCAGCTGAGACATCTCTTGAAAATGCATCATGGTTCAACTTCTCCATCTGCCTAATCTTGCTTCTTTCAACTCTTTTGTAGGTGTTGACCCCAAGGTTGCTCCCCAACAAACCTTCTGCACCCAAATCTCCACCAGAGCCTGTTTCCTGGGGAACCTGACCCAAGACATCTCCATCTAAACAAACCAAAGTCAAGGAAGGATTTAAGGGGAACCTCATTTACATAGTTTGTCTTTCCATAAGAAAGTAAATTAACTTCAACCAAATACAGTTGAACTTTCTAGATTAAAGGTCCAAGTTTTCATAGTCCAAGAGATAGTAAATAAAATTGAGACCTCCCAGAAGGACTATCGATGAAGGCCCCAGGTTTGCTTATCTTAAAACAACAAGATGGTATCAGAATGAATTGTTTTCCAAGTATCAGGCTAAACTGCTTACCAGTGTAACTAATAACATAGACTTATTAGGTAGTTATGTTAGGTCAGAACTTACTGTGTCTCTAATCACACTATATCTAAGTGTCTCATTAACCATTAGCTTTCCTTCACTGAAGCAATGGGAAAAAACTTTATGTATATTTTTTTGAGATGGGGCATGCTATAAACTGAATTGTGCCCCTCTCCCAAATTCATATGCTGAAGTCCTAACCCCCAATGTAAACTATATTTGGAAATGGTCTTTAAGAGATAATTAAGGTCAAATGAGGTCATAAGGGTGGGGCCCTAATCTGATAGAACACTGGCCTCTTAAGAAGAGGGAAATGAGAGACATTTTTTTTCTTTGCTACATGAATGCATAGCAAGAAGGTGGCCATCTGTAAGCCAGGAAGAGAGCTCTCACTAGAAACCAAATTGGCTGGCAATTTGATCAACTTCCCAGGCTCCAGAACTGTGTGAAAGTAAATTTCTATTCTTCAAGCTACTCAGGCTATGGTTTCTTGTTATGGTGAAGATCATCATCAGTCCACCCAAGCTGCCTGATCTACAGGGAGCAACGGGATATGTAATGTAAGTAGACTATAGCACTGCAGTAGTTCTCACTTGTTTTTCTTTTTAGCTCCACTTTTCAGCCTTTTCTCAACTTTTCTTCAGCTCATTTTTTTTTTTTTCCATTTAGTATCAGTGCTGTTAAGTCAAGAATGATGTACATTTTTACTTTCTGGTCCTGGCTGGACCAGCTGATGCCATTCTGTTCAGGATTTCAGAGGCTGCTGATTATGGCCTAAAATATATGCATAGAAATTTGAGGGAGTTCCATATAGCAAGGAGCCATTAGAATTTAGAGATAAGGCAGCTGTAAAGCCAGTATCTAAGGCCAGGGCCACTATCACCGCAGCTTCCTGGCCCATGCAGGTTCGCATTGGATTCGGACAGTCGGTAAAGAAACAACGGAGCCACAAACTGGTGTGCCATAGTCTTTAATCCTAGCTTGCACCCGGCGGGCAAGTAAAAATACACACTGGGCTCCGAAACCCACTCACATTCAGTGCTCACAAAGCCACTGACTTATCCGAGTTTCCTAGAATCAAAGGTTTCTAGCTCACCAGCCTTATTCTCCTCAGTTCCCCATCTCCTTCCTTATCCCAGATACAAACTCTGTACAAACTGGCATCTCACTCAGCACTCTGCCATCTTGGCTGCTTCTCCTGGCCTCCTCCATGTGGCCTCCTTCTGCTCTGCTCTCTCCTCTCTCATGCTAGTCATCCCAGGAACCAAGAGTGCAAGCTCCCGCTCCGTCCCCATTTTATATTGTAGCTCCACAACCTCTAATCCAATATACAAAATAGGGAAGTCTCTAATACAAAGTCACTTCTCTGAGGCATGATTGGATTGTACCACCCCACATCAAAAAGGGTGGGAAAGGCTTAATCCCAAAACCAAGCCCCAGGCTACAAGGATTCTCAACACACATTAATATCACCTGGGTGACGGCCTCCATCTTTAACAAAGTGAGCATAATACATTTTATCTGCCCAACAGAAGCTGAGAGATAAATTAGCAAACATATAAACAAAGAAGCCAATGCTATGAATGAGGTTCTCAATCTACAGAAGTAATATATTCTGTGGTAGGGAAACACTAAAACCCAGTCAAGGCCACATCTTTGGACACTCAGATATGAAATGCAATCATAACAGATGCTGTGTCTTTCATGAATTTTGTTAACATGAACTAGCTCAGCTGAGGTTTCCATTACGGGATGGCACTGAGTAAAGCACTTCCTGTGTGGATAATTGGTCTCCCCTAGTTATTTTGGGGGATAATATGAGGGTAAGCTGGGGCTATATCAAAGGGGAACCTTGAATGCCAAAATTAAGATGGGCCTTTCCTCTGTATGCAGTGGGTCCAGTACTGCTGCGGCAGTGACATGAACATCACTCTATGTTGAGAAGATGACTCTGGCAGCACACGGAAAACAGGCTGAGACAGGAAAGGCTGTAAACGGGCTACTGCAATGGTACAGGAGGAAGATTTGAAATGGTTTAGTGAGATAGCAAGTATGCTTGTGAGAGGCCCTGCAAAGAAAGAATCAACATAGCCTTGTGGCTCTGTTTGTGGGAGGAAACATGCATGGAAAAGAACGAAAGTTTTGGGGTCTGGCTGACTGTGGAAAGAAGAGTAGAGAGAAGAAGCTGGCAGAGGGCTCAGAGGACTGGCTCCGTTTAGAGGGCTGCTGGGCTGGGAGACGGCAGGTGGAATTGATCGTTACAGTTGTGCGTCAACCTGGAAACGCTGAGGTTGCTGGTTCAAAACCCTGGGCTTGCCTGGTCAAGGCACATATGGGAGTTGATGCTTCCTGCTCCTCCCCCTTCTCTCTTTCTCTCTCTCTCTCTCTTTCTCTCTCTCTCCCCCCCCTCCTCTCTAAAATGAAAAAAAAAAAAAAGAAAATTGGATCGTTACAGTTGTGAATGAGGGCCCTAGGCTCTGGAGAGAAGCTGGGTTATAGGAATAAGCTTCAGAGCTAATGGTGCAGGGTTTATACTTGAAATTATGAAAATGAATATGAACACTGACAGGAAAACATGAAGAGAGAAAGGAAGGAAAGGACCAATGAAGCCTGTGGAAAGCTAAAACGTGAATGGTGGGAAGAGCAACCGTCTGAGGGACCAGGGAGCCAGAGGGAACTGAGGAGGATGAGGGCAATGAAAGCCTCATAAGAGATACTGTGGCCTCAGTAGAGTAGAAAGTATAATCATCGCCTTAGAGGGGAAGGAAGAGAGGAGCCTTACGCAGCGGAAGGATTGGGGAAAGCAATCCAGGGGAGTTAAGAAGTGAGGAGAAGCCCTGGTCGGGTGGCTTAGTGGAAGAGCATTGGTCCAGTGTGTGAATGTCCCCAGTTTGATTCCTGGTCAGGGCACATAGAGGAAGTGCCCATCTGCTTCTCCACCCCTTCCCATCTCACTTCTCTTTCTCTCTCTTTTCCCCTCCTGTGGCCATGGCTCAATTGGAGCAAGTTGGCCCTGGGCACTGAGGATGGCTCCATGGCCTCTGCCACAGGCTTAAACTAAGAAGAACTTGGTTGCTGAGCAACAAAGCAATGCCCCAGATAGGCAGAGCATCTCCCCCTAGTGGGCTTTCCAGGTGGTCCTGGTCAGGGTGTATGATGGAGTCTGTGTCTCTGCTTCCCCTCCTCTCACTGAATTAAAAGAGGTGAAGAAACACTAAGCAGTGAGTGGTAAGGGCCTAAGCAGGTTAGTTGCATTTGCTTGGTGTTTGGGAGCACTGCCTCACAAAGTACCATAAACTGAGTGGCTGAAACAATGGAAGTTTATTGTCTTACAGTTCTGGAGCTGGAAGTCTGAGATCAAGGTGTCAGCAGGACCTGCTTGCTACCTCTGAAGGCACTAGGGAAGGGTTGTTTCAGGCATCTCTCAGAGCTGCTGGTAGTCACTTCGCTTGTAGCAGCATAACTCTTATCCTCACAAGGCAGTCTCCCTGTGGCTTGTCTGTGTCCACCTTTCTCCCTGTTTTAAGGACGCCACTCATATTGGATCAGGCACTTGTCCAACTCCAGTATGATATCATCTTAAATAATTATATCTGTAATAACCCTATTCCCAGTAAGATCACATTCTGAGGTACTGGGTTAGGACTTCAACATACAAACTTGGGGGGGCATATAATTCAACTTACAACAGTGCATGAAGGGCTTCCTGAGACGCTAGAAAGCTGCAGGCAGAGGTGCTCTTCAAGGATTCTGAATTCTTCCTACCTCCACCTGCAACGGGTCATGAGGATGTGGCCTTAAAGGGTAAACCTTGAAGCAACAACTAAGAATGTGTGCTCGGGAGCTAGAGTGCCTGGGTTCTAAGCCCAACTCTGGCACTCATTTATCATGTGACCAGAGGCAGGCAAGTTACTAATACTGACTTTCCCCGTCAATATCCTATTTATAAAATGGGAATAATAATAAGGTCTAGTCCATTGGGTTATGAGACCTAAACACATTAACAGCATATAATAGCACTAACAGCAATAATAGTACTAACAAGGTTGGTACTATTATTCTCACTTAATAGATGAAGAAACTGAGACCCAAACAGGTTAATTAACCTGCCCAAGACCATGTGTTTAGTAACAGTAAAAACCAATCTGTAGAAATCAAAAGTTAATGCTTAACAGTTATGTTTTATTGCTTCCAGTATTATAGGATTAATTTGATTTTAGTATAAGTAAAAATTATATAAATAGAAAAGAAACATAAAGCCTTTTCTCTATCAAGTTTGATTCTGGGCAGGGTGATAGTGATTTGCCACAATATCAATTACAAAAAGCCTGACCAGGCAGTGGTGCAGTGGATAGAGCATTGTACTGGGACACGGAGGACCCAGGGTTGAAACCCCGAGGTCACCAGCTTGAGTGCTGGCTCATCTGGCTTGAGCAGAGGCTCACTAGCTTGAGCATGGGATCACAGACATGACCCACGGTGGCTGGCTTGAAGCCCAAGGTCGCTGGCTTGAGGCCAAGGTCACTGGCTTAAGCAAAGGGTCACTCCCTCTGCTGTAGCCCCCCATCAAGGCACACATGAGAAAGCAGTCACTGAACTAATACGGAGCTGCAACAAAGAATTGATGCTTCTCCTCTCTCTCCCTTCCTGTCTGGCTGTCCCTATCTGTCCCTCTCTCTCTGACTCTCTCTCTGTCTCTGTAAAAAAAAAAAAAAAAAAAAAAAAGATAAAAAATACAGAAGAGTTAGGAATGGAAATAAAATTTCCAGGTGCTCATTTTCAAATATTACCAGTACAGAATTTGAACAGGAGGGAGGGATATGAAAATCAAACTGAATAAAATCACGGTTAAGTCAGCTCCTATTTCTTTTTGTCTTTCCTCCCATTTTCTCCAGGCCCCACGCTACTCCTGAGGATCTAAGGTAATAACGGAAGAGCATGTATAGGGTGAAAGATTTCCAGCATTCCTGTCAGCTTAATGCTTTAGAAATATTTCTCAAGTCTTCTTTAAAATTTTACCTTTATTGCTGTCTACAATAACAAACATCCAGAATTATGTTTACCCTGGGGAATAAAATCACTACAACAATTGTATTTGGGCCCCAGTGTTGGTATCTTACCGAGGAAACAGGAAGACAAGCAGAGGCAAAAGCAAGAGGGAGACTGGAAGGCGGCTCCTGGCAAACCGGCCTTTCCCATCTGGGTGTCCCCTGGCTGCCCTCGGATCACGGCCGCCCACGTGGCTACGGCTGAGGGAACGTGGGCTGTGCTGACTGCTGCCCAGAAAGGGAGAAAGGGGAGAAAACCCACTTTCCTTTATTACTCCCTTATACTTTCTGTGTTCTATGTAGTCCAAGGATAAAGACAGTGAGATATGAGGTATTCATTCAGAAAGACAAATAATTACTGTGGGATTATGTAGGAACATCACACTTAAAATCTTCGATTGATTTGCACTTCACAAAAATCTGGGCAACAGATGATACATACACGCTCACACATAGACATTTACATACAAAACACATGGAGATAAAGCCAAAAGAGTGCAGCACTCAGATGATAGCTGTTTTTGTGCAGTTCTCTGGGCCGTACTTCTAAAATCAACTCTTCAGTGCCGCCCCCTCCACTTTGTCCTTTGATTCTTCAGATGCTTTCATGCACAGGTAATAGAGCTAGTCTAGAGCCCTAGGACATTTTATTATTGACTGGGTTGCTCTTGCTATAGAATGAGTGGGTATGTACATTCTGTGGCTTTTGGTGGGGGCAAGAGTGAGGAAGTTCCCCAGCCTTTGCTTCTTCACCCTTCCTGTCTGCTCCTTTAGTGACTTGTGGGATTCTACTTGGAAACCAGCCCTTAGGATGACGATGGTGTCCTAAAAGTAATGCCAAAGCTGTTAGCATCCCAGTCTCCCAGATCTCATGACAGAGCGAGCACAGCTCTGAGGACCTGGGAAAGAAAATGGTTCTCCTACATAGATACCAGAGTCCTTGTGCTAGGGCTCTGACAACTCTTTGTGACCTGAAGCAAGTGAAGCAAGTGACTTGTGCCTCTCCTCCCTCCCCAAAATAAGTTCCTTATTTGCAAAAACAAACAAAACAAAACAAAGGAACACATTCTCACTATGAATTCTTAAGAGCATTTCCACGTCTAACACTTCGTAATTCTGTATCTTGCATTCTCAAGGGTTCCGTCTGCCATGCGGTGAGGCACAAGAGCTGAGCTAGGTTTAGAACCCCAAATATAGAGTAGAGAAATCTTAAAACATTTTTTTTTTAATTTTTATTGATTTGAGAGAAAGAGAGAACACTTCGAGACAACACTCCAACCAAACAAGCTATCTGGCTAGGGCTAGATAAATCTGGTTTTAAATCTCGGTGGCCCCCTCATATTAACAGTTGGCTTTTGGAAAGTAACTTGTATTCTTTTCTGAATATCATCTGTGAAGTGGGGATACATTTCACACAGTTATTGTGGGAATTAAATGTGATAATTCCTGGCCTATCACCTCTGATTATTCTGGAATTGCGTTATGGCATACCAGTCTAAAGCAGAGCCATTCTACCACAGGGAGCCCAAGTTATACACAAAACGACATTCTACAAGGGACCTACAAGAGACCCTGTGAACAAATAAGTTTCAAGTATCTACTGAACACTTTTCTTAACACTGTGGAGAAGCTAAAAATATTATTTGGCCCCATCTTTTAAGATATTTTTATATTTATTTGGGGAAATCAATAGGACATAAACAAATGTTATAATATTAAAATATGTGAAGAAGTGCTAATTTTGTGGTAAATTTCTATATGTTATAGGAGAGAAGGGAAAAAAAAAAATCAGAGGCTGGGATTGCCCAGGAAAGTGCGAGAGCTACCTCATCCAGTCACCACTGGCCGGGAAGTGACCTATGGCAGGGTGTGGAGCAGTGTCCTCAAAGAGCACAGTCCCAGAAACCAAAGAACAGGTACTGAACATAATCGTTAGGGGATCAGTATCACTGTGGGTAGGCAACCCACAATGCAGGGCCAAGATCTGAGCAAAGGAAACAAAGAAAAACCAGTTTGAAAAAAAACAAAACAAATACGATGAAAAAGTGGGAACCAAGGTTCAGTTTTGGAGAAGTTGTAAGGAGCCCAGGTTACTGATTGGTTGAGGCAGGCCAGGTGGTGGGGGGTGGGGGAGCAAGACTCGGGCTCAGAGGGAAGTTTCAGTCAAGTCCCAGACTGGCTGGGAAGCCAGGCTGCATGCATTTATGGTGGCTAACCAGAGAGAGGAGGGTTTCATGGAGGTGATAGATACGTGCGGCCTTGAAACAAGGGTAGCAGTGATACAGTGAGCTGTAGATAGGTTAGGCAGGAAAGGGGAAAAGCTCCTGAATAAAAACACAGAGAGACAAATAGCAAAGAAGAAACCATTACAACATGAAAAATGCTGTGGATGAGATAGGGGTGAAGACCACGTAGCAGGTGCCCGAGGAAGGTCATTCCATGCCCTGGGCTACCACATGGCTGATGGGAGTGGGAAGCAAAATCCAGGGCTCAGCCACACACGTTCTGCTAGAGACCCACCCTACCAATGAGAGGCGAGGAAGCAAATCCTATGCTGGGATTAATTAACCAATTCAATCTCATGTTTCTGTAACTTAAAAAATATAAAAGCCAGCCCTGGCCGGTTGGCTCAGTCGTAGAGTGTCGGCCTGGGGGCGTGCCGGGTGGATCCCGGTCGGGCGCATGCGGGAGTCTGTCTGACTGCCTCCCCGTTTCCAGCTTCAGGAAAACAAAAACAAACAAACAAACAAATATATATATATAAAAGCCTTGCTTATCTTGGAAATTATACAAAAATAGGTTATAAGCCAAATTCAGCTGGCAGGGCATAGTTTGCATGCCTGGAGAGGGAGTGGGGAGAAGAAAGAACAGACAAACCTGAAGGCCTGGAAGGAGTGTTCACTGAGAGTTGAAAATGAAGGATGAGAAGGGGGATCCTGGGTAGCTACAACTTAAAAGATACAGGGATATTGGAATTACTAAAACTACAGTTGTAGTTTACTAATTGAATCTCTTGTGATGTCCTTCAAGAGTTGCCGTGTTGAGTTTCTCTGAAAGAATGAAAAAGGAAACAAGACCAGAACATATGGATCCCAGATTTATTTGGGTTACAATTGTGTAGTCCACACAAAGTTGAGGACTGGCCTTCAAAACGATGCCTGGTTTCATTACTGGGACTCGAAGGTCATCTATCTTCTTCTTTTCTTATTGTTACTACTGATTCCTGGCTCTTTTTTTTTATGCTAATAAAAAGGCTTCTCTCTCCCTTTCTCTCTCTCTCTTCTCTCTCTCTCTCTTTGTGTGTGTGTGTGAGAGAGAGAAAGACAGAGAGAGACACAGACAGATAGGGAGAGAGATGAGAAGCATCAATTCATAGCTGTATCGCTTGTTGTTTATTGATTGCTTCTCATATATGCCTTAACCGGGGGTGAGGGCGAATGGGGCTCCAGCCGAGCCAGTGACCCCTTGCTTAAGCCAGTGACCTTGGGCTCAAGCCAGCGACCATGGGGTTTTGACCCTGGGTCCTCAGCATCCCAGGTCAACGCTCTATCCACAGTGCCACCACCAATCAGGCTAAAAAGGCTTCTCTTGCTCATTAATTATTATAGCTCTTTTAAGTTAATGGCTCACTTAGTATCATAACTGTCTAGATTAAAGGCCTTAAATCAGTTTCTGGGCCAGTAATTCATTCCAATGACAATAACAACAAAAATAATAATGTAAAATAGGATTTATACTGGTTTTTTTTGGTCAATTATCCCCACAATAGCCCTATAAAGGTAGTATTGCTGTAGATGAGGAAACTGAGGTTCAAAGTAACTTATCTCAGGTCAGAGCTATTAAAAGGCAAAGCTCATGCTTAACTTGGCATGGTGCAGTCGATCTTACATCATTCAATCTCTCTGAATGATCACAAATTAGTATTTCAGGTACAGCCCAGGCGCTTTAACTCTCTTCACCTAGAGTATGATCCCTAGTCTCACTTTCCACCACCGGTTTCCAGGAAGGCTGCAGCAGCCTTCTTTGTCTCTCCGCTTCCTGAATCAAGTTCTAGATACCAGTCTAGGGAGCCATGGGAATAGGACACACCCATCATACGTAGTAACTGGCCCAGTCCTACTCCTCTCACCCTCCTTTCCTCAACTCTGAATAAGCCTCTCTCCCTGAGGGTTTGCAGGTACCTGTGCACAATACCACCCTGATTTTTCTACGGCTGAGTTTACAGCTGGAAGAGGTCTTAGAAATATCTAGTCCAACCACCTCCTTTGACATATGAGGAAGTCCACATGTTCAGTATGAATACATTTTGACGTTCTCTTATTGTTGGCTCATTCCCCAATTTGAGATACTATGAAATCGGCTAAAATTCAAATAAACACATCCTCCCTACATTCTCTTTTTCCAGATCTGCTCTCTCAGATATGGAAGACACTACCTCTGAGACCATTCAACATATGGGGCTTCTGCGTGTGTGCCAAAAGTCCAGCAGTGTCTGGAACTGCCACGGGAGAGCATTTTGAGATAGAGGGCCAGTGGCCTCATTCCCGGGCAATTGCTGGAGGACAGCCAGCAAATAGCGTGGCTTTGTTGACCTTCTTCAGAAGTCCTATGGGGCTGAAATCTGGCCATTATTTGGGGAGAATGAAAGGAGCTGTAAGAGGAGGAAGGAAAATGAGGACTACCTTGAAAACAAAAGAATTGAATTGTAGATTTTTACCACCATTGGAAATAAAATAAGGAACACATATTATATCTCACAATAGGTGACTTCTGTCATTTGCCTACTCACAGCTTCCAAACGTTTTAAATTATGGTGAGACTTAGAGCCCTTTCTTTGAGAGACAGAGCGCCCCTAGGCTGGGTGGGTGCTGTACTATTAGTGGGGCCAGCCGTCTTGCTTCTCCTTTCTTCTTTTTTATGATGCATAACCTTTGAAAGAAGAACATATGTGGAAGAGCTATGAGTCTTGTAAGAACACATAACTCGTGAAAATATCATGACTCCAGATACAACTGGCTTCACATCAGAAAAATCCTTCCAGGGTAAACATTTTGTTTAAATATTAAACTTAAGTAAAGCCAGATGCAGGAACACAGTTTAAATAGCAAGAAAGGCAGCAATAACTTCAAGTGAAAGGGCACTAACAAATGCTTCCTCCGACAGACAGACTGTATTGACACAGAATGACAGCTGTAGGTCCAAGGACCCCTGCAGTCTTTTATTTTTCAGATTTGATGAACTGCCCTCGGCTGCGATGCATACAGTTACAAGCTTTCTAAAAACTTAGCCTTTGCACTGATAGGAATGAGTACCCTGTTTTTCCATATTAAGGAGTTCTTTAATATTATTTTCCCAGATATTATAAATTTTCACTTTAAAAACTGGTAGTGTGGCCTGACCAGGTGGTGGCACAGTGCACAGAGCATCAGACTGGGATGCCAAGGACCCAGGTTCGAGACCCCGAGGTCGCCAGCTTGAGCATGGGCTCATCTGGTTTGAACAAAAGCTCACCAGCTTGGACCCAAGGTCGCTGGCTCCAGCAAGGGGTTACTCAGTCTGCTGAAGGCCAGCGGTCAAGGAACATATGAGAAAACAATCAATGAACAACTAAGGTGTCGCAATGTGCAATGAAAAACTAATGATTGATGCTTCTTATCTCTCTGTTCCTGTCTGTCTGTCCCTGTCTATCCCTCTCTCTGACTCTGTCTCTAAAAAAAAAACAGAAAAAAAAAACTAGTGGTGTGAAGTCCTTAGATTTCAATGCTAACAGTGAGGAGAAAGTTATCTAAAAATAAAGTGTGGGGGGTGGTCTTTAAAGAAGTCTCCAAAGCAACTACACAAATGAAGGCATAAGATTTTATTCTGACCTTGTCAATCTAGTATTTGATGTATTCCTAAACAAAGAAATTTATTTCTAATAAAGACGGCTTGCAATATAGATTCACTTTATTTTTATTTTTATTTTTTTTTTATTTTTTTTTTACAGAGACAGAGAGGGGGGGTAGACAGGGACAGACAGACAGGAATGGAAAGATGAGAAGCATCAATCATTAGTTTTTCATTGCGCATTGTGACATCTTAGTTGTTCAGTGATTGCTTTCTCGTATGTGCCTTGACCGCGGGCCTTCAGCAGACCGAGTAACCCCTTGCTCAAGCCAGCGACCTTGGGTCCAAGCTGGTGAGCTTTTGCTCAAACCAGATGAGTCCGCACTCAAGCTGGTGACCTCAGGGTCTCAAACCTGGGTCCTCGGCATCCCAGTCCAACTCTCTATCCACTGCGCCACCGCCTGGTCAGGCTAGATTCACTTTTTAATTAACCCATTTGGTGACACACATATTGCATGTAACAGGTAATATTAACACTGTCTGTCTACTGCTCTGATTTACTATTAATGTTCAACCATTCATCAGTGCTGGTTCAATCCCTAATGGTCACTAGGAAAATCCTACAGAGGGCCAGCTCACCTCTTTGCTGAAAATAAAATAGCACAACTGGCTCATGGACTAATCAATTGTGTAATTACTCTCAGGTTAGGGCAGATCCTCACTGGAAGACAATTTGATATTTCTCAGCACCAGGGATTTGAGAGAGGAAATCAGCTAATTGTAAAAGCTAGAGAATAGGACCTATGAGAAAAGCTAAAAGAAACAAATTGCTTAACCTGGAAAAGACAAGGCTAAAAGGATGCTCTAATAAAGACCCTCTATATCTGTGAAAGGCAGAAAAGATCATGGGGGCAAGGAAGAAAGAACAAGAATAAAATGAGACAAACATAGTGAAGTCAGGAATTCAACACTATAGTTGAGAACCGAGAAAAGTTTTTTTATTCATTTATTCATTCATTCACTCACTCACTCATTCATTCAACAGTGTGCCCTAGGTGTGTACTTCCAGCAAGAACCTGGCTGGAGCTGCCTCAGTGGAGGCCAGTCACCCGCTCTCCTGTGATGACTTCTGTGGGGCCTTATCTGAAGACAAAGGGATAAAATGGGAGTTAGTGTAATTGAGATTCTTTTCTTTTTTGAGAGAAGCAAGCAGGATAGAGGGAAATAGGAAAGAGCAGCATTCAGATTTGGAGCAGAGACTGATAGCAGCTGAGCTGAGACTGACCATGAGTGCTCAGCACCAAGACAATCTACATGTGGGTTTGGAAGATGGAGGAAGGCAAAGACTAAGCATGAATTTATCTCTCTGGTCACATTTGTCTACTCTAAGCCAATCCTAACACTATCTTCAAATCACAACAAATAAATAATGATTCCAAAAATATATGCATTGCCAGATTAGAAACTTGTAAGAATTTAGCCCTCTGGCCTGACCTGTGGTGGCGCAGTGGATAAAGCATTGACCTGGAAATGCTGAGGTCGCCGGTTCGAAACCCTGGGCTTGCCTGGTCAAGGCACATATGGGAGTTGATGCTTCCAGCTCCTCCCCCCTTCTCTCTGTCTCTCCTCTCTCTCTCTCTCTCTCTCTCTCTCTCTCTCTCTCTCTGTCTCTCCCTCTCCTCTCTAAAATGAATAAATAAAAAAATAAAAAAATTTAGCCCTGGCCAGTTGGCTCAGCAGTAGAGCATCGGCCTAGCGTGTGGAGGACCCGGGTTCAATTCCCAGCTAGGGCACACAGGGGAAGCACCCATTTGCTTCTCCACCCCTCCGCCGCGCCTTCCTCTCTGTCTCTCTCTTCCCCTCCCACAGCCAAGGCTCCATTGGAGCAAAGATGGCCCGGGCGCTGGGGATGGCTCTGTGGCCTCTGCCTCAGGCGCTAGAGTGGCTCTGGTCGCAACATGGCGACGCCCAGGATGGGCAGAGCATCGCCCCCTGGTGGGCAGAGCATCGCCCCTGGTGGGCGTGCCGGGTGGATCCCGGTTGGGCGCATGTGGGAGTCTGACTGTCTCTCCTTGTTTCCAGCTTCAGAAAAATGCAAAAATGCAAAAAAAAAAAAAATTTTTTTTAAATTAAAAAAAGAAAGAATTTAGCCCTCATGGGATGAAGAGAAGAGCACCTCTGTCTGGACCAGTAGGCCTGGATGATCTCACATGGGGGTAGACTACATGGCTGTGTTTAGAATATGACTATTTAAAAAAGTTTATCTTTTCCTTTCTAAAAGGAATAGAAGTTCATTACGTACAATGTGAAAAATACACTGCCATTATTTTAGTAAAATTTTCAAAGATACGATTTTATGGACCTTGGAAGGGTCTTTCTCTATATACACCCTCCCCCAAACCCCTAAGAATGAAACTCCTTCAATAGACTGTTTCCTTGAGTTATAGTAGTTCACAGTTAAAAACCAAATATTTTATGGGAAGAAAAAATATTAAATGTTACCTTATTATTACTATGTCACCTTGAACTTGTTTATTAATTTAAGCCTCGAGAACTGCCTCTAGGACCCTGAGAGGCCGCCGAGGGGCTCAGGCTGTTGGAAAGGGTGCTGTGGAGTTAGCAGTGGGCCTGGCCCTGCTGGGGACCTGGAAGCCTGAGACAGTTCTATGGCATATATAACTGTCTCTGGCGGATCTGGTGCCCCCGGACCTGGCAGAATCATGAACAGAATGTGTGTGAACCCCAGGACATAAAGCATTGGGCCTAGGACCATTTGCTTATCATAATCCTTCTGGGTCCCAGTACACTTTGGAAGCCATTTAACAGATAGGTTCTCACAACATATGCTACATCGAGAAATGCTTATAAGGTAGCTCAGAATTTCCATAACCCTCTCTCTCTAAAGTGATTTTGAATTTCTTTTCATAAGCGTTTTAAAACACATTCTCCTTCAACTGTGCCTCTTCCCTCTTCCCCAGGACACGGGCACATACATGCCTGAGACTCTCGTTCTCGAGAGAAGGCACTTCTGTAACACACCATCTGCATCTTTGAGATTTCTGCAGAACGCAAATTCCTGAAATATTTTTACAAAGACTTACTTTCCTATTCTAAAAGAGGGTGATTAGTCTCCATTCTTCTTACTAAACTGTATTAACAGAAGGGCCTTAGAGGTTGGAAGTCATCCCTTCCGAGGACAGCATCGACTCCCCTTTTGTGTTTTTCCTCCCCCGTTCTCTCTCTGGCCCACACTCTTTTTGTCTTTTTCATTCTCATGCATCTTTCCTTTTCCACAGTTGTATATTTCTCTCTCCTACTTATGACTGACGTAGGCCAGCTCACATCACTACACAGTTTGTGCCTCTTAAGTGGAACTGAGGGAGAAAAATGAGAATTCCTGCCTGGTAGCACACTCTGACCACACCTGGTGAGAGACGTTGCCCTAAGACACTAACCTCCATTTCAGACTCCTGTGATGAAGCCAGACTGTCTGTGGAAAGCTTGAAGAAGGTGACAGTGGGGAGTAGAGAGATTATAGAAAGGGGTATGCCTTTATTATAATACCAATAGCTAATACTTGCTAAGCACTTGCTATATAGTCCAAACACTGTTCTACATGCTTTACATGCATGTACAACTCCACACTGAAATAATAATTTTCAGCTCCACACTTAAAAGCAGAAAAGAGAATGTATTCGATATCCAAATCCTTCCATTTATATGACCTACATGAAGTAATGTAGAAGGAGAGCTCCTTTTCAACCAAACATTGAAATAATATTTCATTATATTTATATATTTGCAAATAATTAAACATATACATAACACGTATGTATATCAAACTATCAAAAGAAAAAGGGCTAAATGCAGAGAAAAAATAGCACCAAGAAAAATGTTTTAAATACCCTGACTAAGGTGGTTTTTCTTTGCATGTATACCTTCTACAGGAGCCTGCCTTCTGTACTATAACAAAAGGCCCAACGGTACAACAAGTGACTCTTTAGGGCAATATAAAGAAACAATAACAATTCAACAACTAGCATTTTAAATTTAATTTACAGTGTATCCAGTATATTTACTTATACTATCTTACTGGTCAACATGATAAACCTGTGATTCAGGTATCATTTGTATAATTCCCATTTGACAGATAAAGAAAACTAAGGTTGGGAATAGTCAAATCATTTGCCCAAGCCACACACAAAGTGTTTCAGTTATCTACTGCTGTGTAACAAACTACCTCAAACTTTAGTGGCTTAAAAATCAACTTATAATTACTAATAATTCTGTGGGTTGGCTGGGCAATTCATCTGCCCCACAAAGTATCAACTGGGATCTTGGCTGGTGGTATGACAACCAAGATGGCCTAACTCTCATGTTTGGCTATAGGTGCTGGTCATTGGCAGCATACCTTGGTTCCCCTCCACATGGCCTCCCATCTTCCAAGACCTCTCTTCTCATGGTATTTCTAGTAGGATAACTTAGAGACTTCTTTACAAGTCAGGATTTCCATGAGGGGAAAAACTGAAACTGCCAGCTCACTGTCATTGCATTGTACTGGTCAAAGCAAGCCATGGCCTACCAGGTTCAAGGGGAAGGAAACAGGTTGGATGTGTAGATGGAGAAGCCACATGCATGTATAGGAATGGAAAGAATGGTAGGCAGCTATATTAGAGACAATCTACTACACCAAGAGGAGCCTAGTTGGAACTCAGAAAGATCAGCGAGAATGCCACTATTCCACTAACTATTTAATGTTCAGCTCTAAAGTCATGGTTTTGGTATAAACACATACCTAGTGCAGGAATATAATCCCCCACTTGCCTTCAGGTGATGCTAGCATCATTGCAACTTTGTTTTTATGTGTTACTTCTTTGGACAGCAGAGATTAATCTAGGCCCATATATAAAAATTTGTTAATTTGACTTAATCTGTCTAATGCTAATGTTCTCAATAAGGACTTTAAGAACATGGTATGACTGACGGGTGGTGACACAGTGGATAGAGCTCCAACCTGGGACGATGAGATCCCAGGTTCAAAACCCTAAGGTTGTTTGGCTTGAGTGCAGAGTCTCCAGCTTGACTGCAGGGTCATGTATTCAATCCCATGGTCACTGGCTTAAGCCCAAAGGTTGCTGGCTTGAGCAAGGGGTCACTGGCTCAGCTAGAGCCCCCTGGTCAAAGCACGTATGAAAGTGACACACTACGAGTTGATGCTTCTCATTCATCTTTCTGTCTCTCTCTATATAAAATAATAATAATAATAATAAAAACCAAGGTAGGCCAGCTCACATCACTGCACAGTTTGTGCCTCTTAAGTGGAACTGAGGGAGCAAAATGAGGATTCCTGCCTGGTAGCACACTCTGACCACACCTGGTGAGAGACTTCGCCCTAAGACACTCACCTCCATTTCAGACTCCTGTGATGAAGCCAGACTGTCTGTGGAAAGCTTGAAGAAGGTGACAGTGGGGAGTAGAGAGATTATAGAAAGGAGTATGCCTTTAATATAATACCAATAGCTAATACTTGCTAGGCACTTGCTAATGAATGTTAATGGCAAAAGCCACTGTGACAGCAGAATTGTGGGTAGAAGGTTATTTATGTGACTGATAGCCTTATTCAATTTTCTAGCTTGAAAGCACATTTAGGGGTCATACAATCAAACTTCTCCTTAGTTAAGAGACATTATTATAGCTGAGCATCTTTTAGGCATGAACCTCCTCCCATACCTAAGTCACCTAACATTTCTATGTCTCTGGGCCCCCAGAATGTGCACGCGTGCTCATAGACACGTACACATGTGTGTGCACACACACAAACACACACATACAGTCCCTTCACTAAAAAATGTTATAGAACAGCTGTTTAAAGTAAACGAAAATTAAAGTCGACACTCTCCCCCACCCCGATTTTCACAAATCTTTTGAAGTAACCAGAGCCCCCTGGAGTGTCCGAGTCTAAGCTGTCATCACTAGTGCTTTACAAGCAGTCACCAGGCAGCAGTGGCTGCGACTCTCCCACTTTATTCAGTCAAGGACAAGTATGATGATTCCCTTCCTGGTTTTGAACCATCACGGACAGTATTTCTCCCTCTGTGAAAGCAGGTCTAGTTTGTAAGGGACTTTACAACTGCCTTCCAGTTGATTCCTGTGTCCCCCAGTTATACTGGATGTATATAACAAGAAGAAAACCACCAAAGAGAAAACCCCTGGGGTGGAGGTGCAGGGATTAATTTAAAAATTATTAAAGTAATAAGTATGTAATAAAGACTATTTTAAAAAGAACCCCTGATTGGTGAACACAATACAATATACAGATGATGTCTTACAGAATTGTACACCTAAAACCTACATAATGTTATTAACCAATGTCACCCCAATAAACTGAATAAAAAAGAAAAAAATGTAAGAATACCTAAAATCACTCCTATTCTTCCCTATAAAAAATAGATTGCTTTTTTTGTTTTTGTTTTCACAAAATTTTGAAAGAGAATCAAGTAAATTTTGTAATAGAATCAAGGGCCCAGGACATATGGTTTATTTCCTTAATAAAGTATCACACTTCCAGTTAAATATCATCATGATTAGCCTGATCAGGCAGTGGCACAGTGGATAGAGTGTTGGACTGGGATGCAGAAGACTCAGGTTCGAAACCGAGAGGTTGCCAGCTTGAGCACGGGCTCATCTGGCTTGAGCACAGGCATGTCAGCTTGAGCATGGGGTCGCTGGATTAAGTGTGGGATCATAGACATTACTCTGTGGTCATTGGCTTGAGAAAGTCACATATGAGAAAGCAATCAATGAACTAAGGTGCCACAACAGAGAATTGATGCTTCTCATCTCTCTCCCTTCCCATCTGTCTGTCCCTGTCTTTCCCTTTCTCTGTCTCTTTCACACACACAAAAATAAGATATATAATCATGATTAAACCCTAAGTAAGACTAATCGGCTAAAAATTTTAAATGTTTTAACCTGGTCAAATGACTTCAAAGAGAGTATCATTAACAAAAATGATAAGAGCATGTAAATACAAAAGATGTTCCTACATCATCAGCATTAATTGGAAGTTCTTCATATTTTCTCTAAAAGGACAGATTTAAAGAATTCTATTAGCTATAAAATTTATTGTTGAAAAATAAAGTGCATATGGTGGGGAAGACTCAATTAACATATGTCATACATTTTGGTAGTTATTTAAATATATTGACTACTTTGTTACACAGAATATACTAAAAAATATTAATCTAGAGGGGAAATAATATGTGCATGCACACATAGGATCATATATTGAGTAATATCAAACAAATAGTAACTGATACACACATACATACTCAGAGATGTCCCTCTCATCCTTCGCTATGTGTCCATGGCCTCCAGGGTAAAATCCGGACTCACCAGACACATGGAGCATTTCAGGTTGCACTCCCTTCCCCCCTGTTTGCCTTTTCTTCTGGCCCTGCCAGGGGTTCAGCCCTGCATGGCTTCTTGCATTCCCCACTTCTGCCCTCTTGTATCCTTTATTCTCTTCTTTGAAAACTCATCTGCACACCTATCGCTTGGCTCAGCTGATGCCTCATGCCAGCAGGTTCCAGGTCCCTCTGTGATAAGCCATGCCTGCAAGGCCACCTGCCCTCTCATCCAGCTTTCCTCACCATGCATGTCTGTTGTTCACTAGACCAGGGATCCTTGGGGACAAAAGTGGCATCTTTTATCCTGCCTTCACACCACCATCACCCTCCACTCACTCTGGCACATGGTAGGAATGCAATAAATACTACTGAGTGAATAAGGTTGTATATTTCAGGGGTCTGTAACAACTAACAATTTATAATCAGCCATGCATAGCTATGGGTTCTGCATCGGTGGGATTCAACCAACAGGAGATAGAAAATATTCAGAGTAAAAATGTTACGTTGTTGCTTATGTGTACTATGTAGTTAGGTATAAGATGGACTGTGTTTGTACTGAACACATACAGACTTTTCTTCTTGTCATTATTCCCCCTAAACAATACAGTATAACAACTATTTATATTGTATTCGGTATTCTAAGTGATGTAGAGATGATTTAAAGTATATGGGAGGATCTGCATAGGTTATATGCAAATGCTAAGTCATTTTATATAAGGGACTTGAGGACCCTCAGATTTTGGTGTCCTGAGGGGTCCTGGAACCCACCCCCTTCGATACCTAGGGATGACCGTATATGATAGGCACTTGCAATAGATTGCCATGTTGTTGCAGTAATATAATGTTATAGTAATTAAATATATAGAAATATAGAAAAATATGGAAGATATACAGAAATAATTAGGATATAATATTAAAAGCAATTAAGAAAATTAAATAAAGACCTGTGGTGGCGCAGTGGATAAAGCGTTGACCTGGAAATGCTGAGGTCGCGGGTTTGAAACCCTGGGCTTGCCTGGTCAGGGCACATATGGGAGTTGATGCTTCCAGCTCCTCCCCCCTGTCTCTCTCTCCTCTCTGTCTCTCTCTCTCTCCTCTCTAAAATGAATAAATAAAATAAAAATTAAAAAAAAAATAAAATTTAAATTTAAAAAAAAAAAAAAAAAGAAAATTAAATAAAGTTATGCTGTCTGGATAGGAATTAATCTAGTGTGCACAGATGTGATAGGCAGAGTCTGCCTTTCGCACAGGGCCCAGTTAGTGTGTGTGTGAAGTTGTACATAGATAAGTGGCTTGATGTCATAACTCTGTAGGTTAACATAAACAAGAAGCTTCCCTAGGAGCACCTTAAAAGTGGTTTGATGTGACATTTTGGTAAATTAACATAAAAAGGGCTCCCTGCAAGGAACTCCCAAAAAGGTGATTTGAGGTGATAATCTGTAGATTGACACCTGTTAGAAGGCATAGGCCAATAAAGGTACTAAAGCTAAGGGGCCCCTGCTGCGGTAGTCGCCCTAGACTACAAGGTTGAACGTGGACTGCTCTGACCAAGGAGAACAGTGAGGAGCACGCCGATGGGGGTGGGGGGGCCCTTAAGCTGTACACAGCCACATCAAAAGGATTTGTGAGTAATAAACTGCCTGATTCTTGCAACTAACTTGTGTGTCGGTTGTGTTTTTCCTCCGGTGGCAGTTGGTCTTGGCACTTATAAGTAGAATCTTCATAGCCACCTCAAGAGTAGTCTCGAAGAGGCTGCCAGACATGCTGTTAAACAGGAGTGTCCCACTGTGCAGGGAAGTCAATCCAGAACTCCTGATTGACATAGAGCTCGGGCTCTACTGGGACACACGTTTAATCCTTACCGCAGATCTCTGAGGAGGAAAGTACAGGTTTGAAGGCCCCTTTCCAAATCTCCTGGGGTTAGATATGATTTGAATTTCAGAAGTTTTTGTATTTTAGGAAGGTGATCTGTTGCATTAAAGACTGTACATATGTATATACATCCCCAAAGGAATTTGGAGCAGCACTGATAATCATATACATATAATCACCAATAATCACACATAAACAGCCATACAGATGAATAATCACTCTAAGTAGAATAAAGACTATAAATAAACTCTGGTCTGTTCGGGTCAAGTTTTGCTTCCTACTGAGTTTGCAGCAATCTTATAAAAATGCTGTGAGTTTTAGAGCTTTTTGGATTTCAAAAATGCAAATAAAGGAGCATGGACCTGCACAATTATCCTCAATACCTTAGAAATGAAGAACAGGGGCACAGAAAGGTTAAGTAATTGCTCCGAATCATACACTAATAAACTGGAATTCAATGTCTGACTCCAGAATGCTACTTTTAAAATGAAAAAGGTTAAATGATGTTATATTTGATACATGCAAAAGAATATGTGATATATATATATAAATTAATGAATAATAGTTAAAACAATAAATTAAAATAAGAATGAATCTGCCACCCAGTTTCCAGAGATGAATCCCGATCTCAACCCTGGGCACAGTACCCTAGGGCTGGCTAAGGCTGTTATTTGTGGATCTCTTGCACAGGCTGGGTTGTAATGGCTTTGAATGTCAACTTCGTGGGTGGGGCCCAGGAGATCACACAGGGGAAATTAAGTGCTTTTATAATATCAAGAGACCTATAAATTGGGAAGGGGATGAAGTCACATTGTTTCAAAGATGTAAAAATGATGCAATTTGAGGTATAAATGAATGAGGACTCTTTCCTATGTACTGCGGGTAAAAATGCAATGGGTGTTGCTTGTGTAGGCCAGCATAACAATACCTCAGGCTATTCCTGGACAGGAACTGCTGAGCCAATTAGAAGGAATTAGAAAAGAAGGCCTGAGGGCTCACACAAAGAAAGAGTGCCCCAGGCCCTGATCAGCAAGTGTCTGGTGTATTTATTTACAGATAATGGCAAAAGCCAAAGTGGCCTGGCCTGTTAATAAGATGTCACTTTCAGAGACTTCCGACACCGGAATTGACTGGGGGATCTTCAGCTCACCTAGATCAAAGGTTCAGAAGGATGAAAATGTTCTCACATCAGTTAAGTCAGTGATGGGCAATTTTTTTAGCTTGGTGTATCAAAATTCACCAAAAAACAGAGCATAACTCGGGTGGTGTGTCACTTCGAGAAAAAAACCATAATTTCGCTATATTTATAGTCTAAATGACAAAAATATATAATTGTAATATATAACTGTATTTAATAAACCAAAAACTAATTCTTTAACTTACCTGCTTAGTGACTTCTTTGTTCATCTGTCAGTCGGTTTCTTTTGTTGGTCTTGATATTATTTAACTTGTGTGGGGTGCTGTGAACTAAGATAAGTGAGGGGGACGGGCGAATTCTTTAACTAATCTGCCTATTAGTGACTTTTTTGTTGCTGAATTTTATTGGCTAAATCTTCAATTAAAGGTTGGTATTTTGTACACTTCAAGCCCAAGCAAGCGTTACTAACTTAACCTGTCAATCTGTTTTTTGTTGTTGTTGGTTTTGATATTATTTAACGCTGAGAATAAGGTCTCACAAAAGTACGTAGAGAGAAAAAATGTGAGTAAAGCTATTGCTATATTTTTCAGGGTGCTAAAAGTGTCTGGTAATCGGTTCCAGGCATTCCAAATTTCCTGTTCGTAGTGGCACTCCTCTTGATTCTCCAAGCAGCACCTTTCCAGATTCTCAAGCTTTGACCTCAAGTCGACAAACACCTGAGCCCAGATGCTGTCTTGAAATTCTGCAAGTTGCATCTTATATAAATTAAGATGACTGGTCTGACCAGGCGGTGGCGCAGTGGATAGAGCATCGAACTGGGATGCAGAAGACCCAGGTTCGAGACCCCAAGGTCGCCAGCTTGAGCGAGGGCTCATCTGCTTTGAGCAAAAGTTCACCAGCTTGAGCCCAAGGTCGCTGGCTCGAGCAAGGGGTTACTCGGTCTGCTGAGGGCCCACGGTCAAGGCACGTATGAGAAAGCAATCAATGAACAACTAAGATGTTGCAACGTGCAACGAAAAACTAAATATTGATGCTTCTCATCTCTCCATTCCTGTCTGTCTGCCCCTATCTATCCCTCTCTCTGACTCTCTCTGTCTCTGTAAAAAAATAAAAAATAAATAAAAAAAATAAGATGACTGCCATATCTCTAAAGGCGGGAAACGGCACCCATAGCACAGGCTCTCACCTCTCCCAGCCTCCCCCTCACTTATTTCAATAATGATGGTCAATTAGAAATCCACGACACCCCAGAACAGTAGATTGGATGATGGTTGCTGTGGTTATGTGGTTGCTGGTAACGGTGATCACAGGGCCCCCAGAGATGCGCCCCCCCCCCCCCCCGCATTGCACTGCTCCCTGCTCTGCCAGCCGGAAGTGAGGTCAGAGATACCCTAATGGCCTAACCGGAAGTCCCAGAACTAGACGCTCTGTGCCGGAGTTCTGTTGTTTTGGCCCACAGACCTCTGGCACAGAGTGTCTACACCACAGCAAATGTTTTATCCTCAGCCAGGTGCAGTAGCCGAAGACGAAACATCCTTCTCGGCATGCAGCCCCATACTTCTCTGGTATGCGGCCGCGTGTCATGGAAAATGGCTACGCGTGTCAGTGCTGACACACGTGTCATAGGTTTGCCATCACGGAGCTAAGTGGAACTGACTTTGTGGGAGAATTATGAGAGTTATCCATTGATGGACCCTTATCCTGAGAACAAACATCCCAAAATTGCCAGATACCAGGCTCTCCCAGAGAGCTTGCTCAAGAAGATCTGGGCAAGCTCTGAGGTTCAACCAATACCAGGGCTGAGGGCTGTGTGTGTGTGTGTGTGTGTGTGTGTGTAAGGGAAGTTTCCAGAAAAATAAAATTGTTGAAAAAGGAAAAAAATCAGAATTCTGTGTTCAAAGAATCTTACCTGAGCTATAAACATTTTGTTATTCTCTGACAGGTTGGGTAGAGGTGGTCTTGCTACTTCAGAAACTTTTGTTGCTAAACCTTTCAACTTTAGCTAGCCCAAGGTGATCACTAACTTGAAAGTGAAAGGGCAGACAAATGTTTCAAAGAGAACTAGATGATCTAAACATACATTAAAAAATATCCCAGAATCACTATGGAAAACACATGCTTGCACATACATGTGCACACACACCTTAGCTATATTCTGCAGGTATAGATAAAGAAAGGGGAACTAGGCATCCTAGAGAAACTGAGTTATAAACACTTGCTCCATTCACATGATATCCAGGAAAGGTGAGAAAAAAGAAAAGGAACAGAAGCAATAGAGAGTAAGTAGGTTGCCTAAAAGTACTTTGCATGAAAACAGATACAGTTTTATATCTAAACTACAAGAAAATGTTTTATTATTGGTATTATTATTATTTTACTTTAGTGAGAGGAGGGGAGGCAGAGAGACAGACTCCCGCATGCACCCTGACAAGGATCCACCTGGCAAGCCCACTAGGGGGCAATGCTCTGCCCCTCTGAGGCCATTGCTCCATTGAAACCAGGGCCGATTTTTTAGTGCCTGAGGCAGAAGCCATGGAGACATCCTCAGAGCTTGAGGCCAACTCACTTGAGCCAATTGAGCCATGGCTGCAGGAGGGGAAGAGAGAAAAAGAGAGAGAGAGAGAGAGAGAGAAAGAGAGAAGGGGGAGGGGTGAAGAAGCAGATGGGTGCTTCTCCTGTGTGCCCTGACCAGGAATCAAACCTAGGACATCCACATGCTGAGTCGACATTCTACCACTGAGCCAACTGGCCAGGGCCACAAGAAAATGTTAAAGGAAAAAAATAACAACCTCCCAAGTATTTGTAGATAAAGTTACTTCTAGCTTTTCATTATTGCTACACATGGACTTTGGGAATCTCTTATATGAAGGGAACCTTCTTTCCATTAGAAATCCTGACAAGCTATGGAGATAAGACAGTCAGCCTGAGGCACTTGACACATTTCTCTGAGGCACCTTGTCAGTGTTGGTACTTCAATGGAAGTGGCAGAGGAAGTCTCTGTTTGGGTGTGACCATTTGTACTTTTATCCAACTAATATTTGGGTTAATACATCTTTTCCTGTTAATTTTCTCATCAGTATTCCTCCATCTTTTCCTTCTCTTTTCCCTGAAACACAAAACACACATACTATGTCTGTAGCTCATACCCAGCTAATCAGAGAACTGATTTTCAACAACAAGGATAATGGCTTTGGCCCATTAAAAGCTGTGGGAAAGGATACAAAATCAATCAATATGTAGAAATTTGTTACATTTCTATACACTAGTAAGAGGCAACCAGAAACATAAATCAAGAAAACAATCGCATTTACAATTGAACCAGAAAGAATATAATACCTATGAATAAATTTAACCAAAGAGCTGAAAGACCGGTACACTGAAAACTTTAAGAAAATGATGAAGAAAATTGAATAAGACACAAATAAATACAAAGATATTCCATGGTCATGGATTGAAAGAATTAATATTAAAATGTCCATACTATCCAAATCAATTTATCAATTCAATGTAATCCTCAACAAAATTCCAATAGCATTTTTCACAAAAAAATAGAACAAACAACTTTAAAACTTGTGTGGAACCACAAAAGACCCTGAATAACCAAAGCAATCTTGAGCAAGATTAATGCTGGAGGCATTAAGTGCCCTTATTTCAAAGTATATTATAAAATTATAGCAATCAAAACAGTATGATATTGGAATAAAAACAGATACATAAATCAATGGAACAGAATGAAGAGCCCCGAAATAAACTCATTCATATATGGTCAACTAATTTACAATTAAGGAACTAAAATTATACAGTTGGGAGAAGGACAATCTCTTCAAAAAACGGTGTTGGAAAAACTAAACAGATAAAATATGCCAAAAATTAAAACTGAACCACTTTCTTAAACCATCCACAAAAATTAACTCAAAATGGATTTAAGACTTTAATGTAAGACCTGATACCATAAAACTCCTAGAAGAAAACATAGGCAGTAAGCTCCTTGACATTTGTCTTGGAAATTATTTTTTTTGGATTTGACAGACGTAAAGGTGAAAAAAAGCAAAAATAAACAAGTGGAACTACATCACACGAAAAAGTTTCTGCACAGAAAAGGAAACCATCAACAAAATAAAAGACAAATTACTGAATGGGAGAAAACAATTGCAAATCATGCATCTGGTAACAGATTACCAGTAATATCCAAAATATACTGCTCAGAAAAATTAGGGGATATTTTATGGCTTCATATTCATTTTGACATATCCCCTAATTTTTATGAGCAGTATATATAAAGAACTCATACAACTTAATGGCAAAAAGAAAAAAGCAAACAATCCAATTAAAAAATGGGCAGAGGATCTGAATAAACATTTTTTTAAGGAAGACATACAAATGGCTAACAGGTATATGAAAAGATGCTCAACATTATTAATCATCAGGGATATCACTTCATACCTGTTAGAATAACTATTATCAAAAAGGCAAGAACAAGTATTGGCGAGGATGTAGAGGAACCCTGTGCACTGTTAGTGGGAATGTCAACTGGTGGAGCCACTATGGAAAACAATATAAAGGTTCTTCAAAAAATTATAAATAGAACTACCATATGACCCATAATTCTACTGCTGGGTATTCCCAGAAAATGAAAATACTACCTCAGAAAGATATCTATACCCCATGTTCATTGCAGCATTACTTACAATAGCAAGATATAGAAACAACCTAAGCATCCATCAATAGATAACTGGGCAAAAGAAATACGGTATATATATTATAAATATAATTTAATACTATTCAACCATAAATATAATGAAGTCTTGTAATTTGTGACAACACAGATGGACCTTGAGGGCCATACTAAGTAAAGTAAGTCAGATAGAGAAGGACAAATACCATATGATCTCACTTATATGTGGAACCTAAAAAACAAAACAAAACTAAGAAACAAAAAACACCAAGTTCGTAGACACAGAGAAGAGGTGGGTGGTTACCATAGGTGGGGGATTGATAGGGGTGGGCAATATGAGTGAAAGGAACCAAAAGGTGTAAAATAAACACATCATGAGGATGTAATGTACAGCATAGTGACTATAGTTAATAATACTGTATTGCATATTTGAAATTTTCTACGACAGTAAATCTCAGTGTGAGGCTCGCGGGAGGGAAACAGGGATACAGGGTGGTGGGAGAGAGAAAAGGGAAGATAGACAGTGATGGAGCGAGACCTGATTTGGGGTGATGAATACACAATGCAGTATACAGAAGATGTATTATAGAGGTGTACACCTGAAAACTATATAATTTTATTAACCAATGCCACCCCAATAAATTCAATTAAAAAATTTTAAAATAAAGTTTTCATTATAAGAAAAAAATTCTTTAACTACATGTGGTGACAGCTATTAACTAGACTTATTGTGCTGATCTAACAGCCACACTGTACATTGTCCCCGCTGTGCCCACAGAGCTGCAGAAGAGTAGATTATATTTAAGTCCTGGCTTCTTCTAAATGCAGCCTGTCATGCCCAAGCACAATTTTGGACATAGGTGTAGTTTGCCGCCTTACATTTAGCAACTTCTACTCAAAAGGTGGTCTGTGGACTTGCAGTTTCTGCAATACCTGAAAGCTAATTAGAAATGCAAAATCTCAGGTTTGGTATCACAACTGCAGAGTCAGAATCTATACTTTAAAAATATCCCGCCCTGGCAGGTTGGCTCAGTGGTACAGCATCAGCCCGGTGTGTGGAAGTCCCGGGTTCAATTCCCTGTCAGGGCACACAGAAGTGATCATCTGGTTATCTGGTTCTCCATGCCTCTCCCCCCCCACCCTTTCTTTCTCCCTATCTCCCTCCTGCAGCCATGGGTCAATTGGCTCGAGCAAGTTAGCCTTGGGCACTGAGGATGGCTCCATGGCTGTCTACCTCAGGCACTAAACAATGGCTCTGGTTGCAACAGAGCAGCGGCCCCAGATGGGCAAAGCATTGACCCCTAGTGGACTTGTTGGGGGGATACCGGTTTGGGTGCATGTGGGAGTCTGTCTCTCTGCCTTCTCTCCTCTCACTAAAATAAAAAGAACATTCCTAAATTATTTCAATGTACATTGAAATTTGAGAAGTTATGGAATTTTATTACATTTATTCTACAAGAAACATATAGTAATTACTACAAACCAGGCACTTATAAAAAACATTTTTTTAAATAATAAGTAATTTTCTCCTCAGAACAGCCCCATTTATAGTAGTAAAGTAGATATATATTATCATACTCCCATTTTACAGACGAGGAAACCAAGATATTAAAGTATAAGTACTGGTCAAAGGTCATACAGCGAGTGTGTGATGGAGTTGGGATTAGAACTCCAGAATCCATTCTGTATGTCACAACTTTATACTGCCTGCCTCTTGGAGACATATAATAAATAATTAAAATAGATATTAAAGGATGGGCACTTTGCATGATTAAAAAATACCCACAGGTGTTTAAAACAACTGTTCTGCAAGCTACAGATTATACTAGAATGCCCAGAGGGATCCTCTACTGAAAAAGGAGTGTTGATTCAGGAGGGGCTACAAGAAGCCAAAGCTTCTTCCCATGAGATACCAGGTACTGAAAATAAGCAAGAGTGACAGGTTACTAAACAGAGAGCTAAATAAACAAAAACTATTCCACTTAAAAACACTGTTCGAAGTGAAGGGCAGTCTGGTGGTGAAGTAAAAAGGTTTAACCCACATGCCTGAGAACCTTACCTGTTAATGCCCACACAACACTTTCGAAACTGAGGGAAATAAATAAGATTTAAAAATTGCTACTCTTCTTGCCTGACCAGGAGGTGGCACAGTGAATAGAGCGTCGGACTAGGATGCAGAAGACCGGAGTTTGAAACCTTGAGGTCGCTGGCTAGAACGCAGGCTCATCTGGCTTGAGTGCAGGTTCACCAGCTTGAGCGCGGGGTTGCTGGTTGAGCGTGGGATCATAGACATGACACCACGGTCGCTGGCTCGAGCCCAAAGGTCACTGGCTTGAGCCCAAAGGTTGCTGGCTTGAAGCCCAAGGTCATTGGCTTGAGCAAGGGGTCACTTGCTCTGCTGTAGCTCCTTCCACCCCCATCAAGGCATGTGTGAGAAAGCAATCATTGAACAACTAAGGTGACACAACAAATAATTGATGCTTCTCATCTTTCTCATCTCTCTTCCTGTCTGTACATCCCGATCTGTCCCTCTCTCTGTTACAAAAAAACCCCGCTACTTTTCTTGCTTGATTTATCAAAGTGAGGTCAAAATACTTTAAAAGTAATTGCAGACCATTCACTGAGCTGGGCCTCTGGCATTTTGGAACTGTCCACGTGGTGATGTAACTTCAGCTGAACCAACCATTCACCAACATTCTACTTTCTCTTCTGGGTCTTGCATCCTCTTAAAACACCTCAGAGCTCTGATCTCAAATTAGCCCACAGGAAAATCGAATTTTCCTGGCTGCCTATTTCGTAGTCACCAAGATAATGTGCAACAGAAACACTGGGAAAGAGCACCTCCGGCTGCAGTATCTTCCTGAGGCTTCCAGAAAGTGGACTTCACCCCAGTCAAAACGCCTTTAACACCTCTGGAAACGCCATAAACAATGTTCAACAGCCATCGGTCCGGAACCGGTGCATTCCTTAACCCTAAGTCCAGGGGACATGCACAAATGACAGACAGCAGGTATATCAGATCTTGATAAAGTGAGAGAAACCCCAATAGCAGTTTCTTCTCTAGCAACTTCAGAAAAACCTAGATATATCTCAGGAAGGGTACTTTTTATTTTTATGGAAATAAATTTCTTATGCAAATGAAAATAAATATACCAGTGTGCCAATTATGCAAAATGCAACTTTTTGGTTTAAGTCTACAAAGCAAAAGGACTTCATTGATTCTTTCCACAAATACTTACTGAGTACCTAAAATATTATTGTGCTAGGCCTGAGGATTTAATGGAGAATAAAAACAGACATAGTCATTCCATGTAAACTGTAACTGAAAAATAAAAAAACATTAAGAAAACAAACCATAATCCCTGTCCTCATGGAGCTCATGGTTGAATGGACCAGAAAGACATTAATCAAGAAATTTCTATACATGGCCTTGGCCGGTTGGCTCAGTGGTAGAGCATCAGCCCAGCGTGTGGAAATCCCAGGTTCGATTCCTGGTCAGGGCACACAGGAGAAGCATCCATCTGCTCCTTCACCCTTCCACCTCTACTTCCTCTCTATCTCTCTCCTCCCCTCCTGCAGCTAAGGCTCCATTGGAGCAAAGTTGGCCCAGGCGCTAAAGATGGCTCCATGGCCTCTGCCTCAGGCACTAGAATGGCTCTGGCCACAATGGAGCAATATCCTAGATGGGCAGAGCATTGCCCCCTGGGGGGCATGCTGGGTGGATCCCGGTCAAGCACATGCAGGAGTCTGACTGCCTCCCCGCTTCTAACTTCGGGGGAAAAAAAAATTCTATAAATAAACATATCATTACAAACTCAAATAAATGCTCTGAAGGCAAGAAAGATGGGAGGGCCAAAGAAGATTGAAGAAATGATGCTAGAGCTGAGTTCAGCAGTTTGAGAATAGCTGGATATATCCAATTGCATGGGAACTGACAGCAGAACACACTGGAGAAGGTGAAATTTAAAGCCCACCGGAGGGATTGGTGGACAGAGAGCCAGGAGGAAAGAGAACAAGATGAGGCAGGAGAGGGGGAAGGAGGTGAAGCCATGCAGGGCCTCTGTAACTAAGTTAAGAACTTTGACTCACCTGAAGGTTTTAAGCAGGGGCGACAAGAACAGATTGGTGTTCTAAGAAGATCCCTCTGGCTGCAGTGGAAGACTGGATTGGAGAAGGGCCAAAGGGGTCACAAGAGAGTCAGTGAGGAGAGTGTGCAGTACTACAAGTAAGCAAATTAGGGGGGGTAGAAATAGAGATGAAATGAAGTGAACAGAGTTGAGAGATTTATTAGGTAAAATAATAGGGCTTGCTGACCTGTGGTGGTGCAGTGGATAAAGCATCGACCTGGAAAGCTGAGATCGCTGGTTTGAAACCCTGGGCTTGCCTGGTCAAAGCACATACGGAACTGATGCTTCCTGCTCCTCCCCACCTTCTCTGTCTCTCTCTTTTCTCTCTCCTCTCTAAAATGAATAAATAAAATCTTTAAAAAAAATAAAAATAATAGGACTTGGCAAGGAAGCCAACATGGAAGTTGATGGAAAAGGAGGTGTCAAGGATGAGGTTAAAATTCGTTCTGGCGTGTGTAAGTGGGGGTGGACAGGTGTCACATTCACCGAGCTAGCAAGGTTAGAGAATTCGATTTTTGTGGTGAGGGATCATGAATCCATTACTGGTCTTGTGTAGTTCAGCTGTTTTAGAGCTATCTGGAAAAAGGTGGTTAATAAGCAATTAATTTAATTGGTTATGCAGGTCTGAGGCTCAGAAGAGAAGTCTGAGCTGGACATTTACTACGGGAGTCATTGGCATCTATGATACAAAGATAACTGAGGCTGAGACATAAATGCCAAGAAAGAATGTGTGGGGTTAAAAGAGGAATGGGAAAAAGCTAATGCCATGAGAAATTCTGACACCCAGAGGAGATGAGCCTGCAAGTACGACAGGAAAGGAGGAGCCAGCCAGGTGGGAGAAAATAAGACCGTGTGTTTATGGAGCCAGAAAAAGAGGAGGCGCCAGAGGCGGGCGGTGGTCAGCACAAGCGATTGCTGAGAGGCAAAACAGGCAAGGACTGAAAATACACATTTTATTAACTGAAAAAAAGGTCACTAGTGACCTTAGCAATGTTTCAGTGGAGGGATAGTACGGGTTGATCAGAGGGACAGATGCTAGAATTGAGTTTATGAGAAGAAAATAGAAGTAAGAATACACAATCCTACAGAATCAAGCAGAACCTCTCACTCAGACAAAAAGTAAAGTCCTTACAATAATCTATAAGGCCATGACCTGCCCCCTCCTGCCTCCTCCTACCTCCTCTGCTTCTCTCCCCATCTCACTCCAGCCGCACTGATCTCCCTATTCTGTGAATGCACTTGCTTTTCGCCTCACCACTTTTGCTTTTGCTGTGCCTTCAATCAGGAACCTGTTCTTCCACACAAATAAATGGCTGCTCCCTATCTCTTCAGGTGTTTGGTCAAAAATTACTTTCTCAGTGAGGTCCCCCCTAACTACCCTATTTAATATTAAAATTAGCCTCTCACTCTTGCACTCACTATTCCCTTTCCTGCTTTATTTGGTATGTCTCACCATCTGACAGACCATATATTTTTTAAATTATTCTTTGGTTTAACTATTTTTAACTAATTTTTGCATTTAACTATTTATCTCACACCACCCCCTCCAAAGAATGTAAGTTTCTTGAGAGCAAAGGATTTTGTTGGTTGTCTTCACTGCTATATTATCAGCGCTTAGGAGAGAGTCTGTTATGTAGTAAACACTCCATAAATGTATTGAAAAACTAACGTCTTTGAACAAATATAATATTCTTAATATATGCAATCAATTGTTCAACTAGAGAAAAAGAGGTATAAAAAAAACTCTAGCCAGAATAGCAAGAAAATTCGGAGGGAAAGATAAAACAAAACAAAGAAATAAAGCATAAATATGAGGAAAACCACTGTGTGATATAAAACAAACCTTGAGTAAATATAGAAATATACAATCCCCTTGTAAAAAATTGGTTTGCAGAGATATCAATTCTTTCTATATTAATTTAGAAATGTAGCACAATTCCAATTAAAAGTCAATGGAGCCTGGCTCAGTGGATAGAGTGTCAGACTAGGATGTGGAAGGACCCAGGTTCAAGACCCCGAGGTCACCAGTTTGAGCGTGGGCTCATCTGGTTTGAGCAAAGCTCACCAGTGTGGACCCAAGGTCGCTGGCTCCAGCAAGGGGTTACTTGGTCTGCTGAAGGCTCGCGGTCAAGGCACATATGAGACAGCAATCAATGAACAACTAAGATGTCGCAACGAAAAACTGATGATTGATGCTTCTCATCTCTCTCCGTTCCTGTCTGTCTGTCCCTATCTATCCCTCTCTATGACTCTCTCTGTCTCTGTAAAACAACAACAACAAAAAGTCAATGGAATTTCTGAAGTTCTTTTAGGAAGAAAAAAATGACTGAAAATAGCCAAGACGCCTGACCTGTGGTGGCGCAGTGGATAAAGCATCGACCTGGAAATGCTGAGGTCGCTGGTTCGAAACCCTGGGCTTGCCTGGTCAAGGCACATATGGGAGTTGATGCTTCCAGCTCCTCCCCCCTTCTCTCTCTCTGTCTCTCTCTCTTCTCTCTCCCTTTCTGTTTCTCTCTCTCCCTCTCTCTCTCCTCTCTAAAAATGAATTTAAAAAAAATTAAAATAGCCAAGATGTGTTTTTGTGTTTAAGGAGAGACAATGAAGGAAGGTAATTAATATGAAATATTTAACCCTAATGTAAAGCAACAGTATTAATATAAGAAGTGGTAGGTCTATAAAAAATGTAGGATCTATAAACAGATGCATATACATACATATGTCTAAAGTTAATGTATAATAAAGTACATACTTTCAGATCAGTATGGAAAGGATAGATTTATTAAAAGGGATTAGCACAACTAACTAATCATTTGGAGGGGAAATGATGTTTCCTATCATGTAAATCATATACACATAAATTCCAGGAAGATTAGATATCTAATTACAAAATGAACTTATAAGATAGCCAAAGGAAAATAATGTCAGTATTTCAATATTTCTCTGCTGACCTCAATAGATAGAACCTTAACATATGTAACAGTAAAAGGAAAAAAATGACAGATTTGGCTACATAAAAATTTTAAACTTATATTTTGCCAAAGATATCACAACAAATTTTAAAAGAAAGCAAAAAATTTGAAAAAGTATTTGCAACCTACAAAAATTTGTTATGTTCATGAAGCTTATAATCTGGTAGAGAAGATAAATAGCAATTACTATAATACAAGTTAGGATTAGGTAAATTCACTTATTTTTATTTTATTATTACTATATAATGTTAGTTTACTATGAATACTCAGGGACCAAAGAGGAATAGCCTAAGAAAAATGGACTATAGTAGATTAATTTGAAAATCTTTTCTTCCTAAACTTTTACATGCCCTGAAAGAGTTAGTATAGACCTGTGTGGGCAACTGCCTGTTACCTTTTTAGTAACAACTAGAATATAAAATAATATAAAATATGAAATTCTAAAACCATAATTTTATATAAAATTTTATATTTAAATAAATATATTTTATATAGAATATAAAATTAAGAGTAGTTTTATTAAGTTCACTTCATCTCATAACCTTTACTTAGGAACCGACAGAAAAGAAACCTAACCAACAGGTCAATGTTTTTGAAAATACTACTAACTAGATAATATTGAAGGCTACTAGATAGATAAATACTAATATAAATAAAATATAATATAGAGATGTTATAGACTTGGCATTAGTTTATAAACATACACCAAACAGTTTAAACAGCATCCTTTTCCATAGAATATGCAGCCACTGAGATCCTGTTCATAAAATCAAAGTGTTTCAGTCCTGAGAAAAATGCTAAAATTATTTTACAAAAGATGAGTCTGATTAGAGAGGCCTGTGTGGCTTGCCTAAATTCAGATGACTAACTAGCAACAGGGGTGCTGACCACCCATCACACTGGTGTTTTAAATTAGGTAAACTGCACATGATATTTATTTTCAAATATAAATCCATAAGTTTCTTCTAAGTTGTACCAAACCTGATAAATCTTTTTTCTAAAAACTCTGAAGTATTTGAAATTACCATTACATAATGAGCATGTTTATTTATCTGACCAATATTTAGTAAGTTTCTATTACCTATAAGTTGGGCACTGAAGGTTATGAAGACAAAAGGCAAGAAGAGTAGTCTCTTCCCTGAGTGTGGGGAGAAAGGAAATGGAAGCAGGAAGAATATGAAATGTGAGCAGTGCTGGCCTCTGAGTGTGCGTAAGGTACAGAGGCATCAGGAAAGTTCCCAGAGAGCGAGAGCTACGTGAGAACTAAATCTAGAAGAAATGAGAAGATGCTCACCAGGAAGACAAGGGAGAGAGAAGGGCACTTCCAGAAGGAGCTGCATGCTGCAAAGCACTGATTTTCAGTAAGGCAAGGCGTTCTGGAGGGTGAAGTGGGAGCGATCACACTGGAGAGGGTTGGAGTCTGCGACAGATGCACAAGGGCCCTAAATTAAATGCCCCAGATGAATCTGAACTCATCTGTAAAATACAGGCAGCTCTTGAAGGATTTTAAGAAGAGCTTCTTACTCATTTTTGTGTTAGAGAAAAAGGACTTTGGTGTCCAGGTAGAGTGGCCTGGAGTGGGCAGGCTGCCAAGTAAGGACACTAGTTGAATAATTCTGATAAAGAGATTAGAAAATCAAGAAGAGGGAGGGAGATGAGCAACAGTGATCTCACCATTTGTTTACAATAAATTCAGGGTGGAGCAAAAGTAGGTTTACAGTTGTGAGTACATGAAACAGTTTATTGTTGTATTATTTCCCGTATGAACAACTGTGTCAACACATTTTTAGAAGAGTAAATACTTTCCCAATAATATTCTTACAGTGATTTTCATCCTGTTTATTATGAAATAGACCCAGGTTAAGACTCTAGAGCAGTGGTCCCCAACCTTTTTTGGGCCATGGACCGGTTTAATGTCAGAAAATATTTTCACGGACTGGCCTTTAGGGTGGGACAGATAAATGTATCACGTGACCGAGACAAGCGTCATGAGTGAGTCTTAGACGGATGTAACAGAGGGAATCTGGTCATTTTTTAAAAATAAAACATCGTTCAGACTTAAATATAAATAAAACGGAAATAATGTAAGTTATTTATTCTTTCTCTGCGGACCAGTACCAAACAGCCCACGGACTGGTACTAGTCCGCGGCCCGGAGGTTGGGGACCACTGCTCTAGAGTACATAAAATTATCAAAGTAAAATCCTTGCCTAAAAGCATTAACCTCTACTGTAGAATATTCTCTTGCTCATTATTTCTCAGAGAGAAGTTCTGAATTTTTTATATAAGTAAAAATTTCTGACATTTAAAGGAAATGTGGCTAAATTTTTTTTAAATGCCCTCCTTCATCCCATCGATGTTCTTACTTCATTTGTACCACAAATTTGTACATGCTGAACTTATAAATTATAGACAATAGGTGTCTTAACTGATGGCACTTGCCAAAATGTTGAATAGATCTCACTTAACACCAACATCAAGTTTAAGATGTGTTTTTAAGCCTGACCAGGCAGTGGCGCAGTGGGTAAAGCGTCGGACTGGGATGCGGAAGACCCAGGCTCAAGACCCCGAGGTCGCCAGCTTGAGCATGGGCTCATCTGGTTTGAGCGAAAAGCTCACCAGCTTGAGCCCAAGGTCGTTGGCTCAAGCAAGGGGTTACTCGGTCTGCTGAAGGCCCGCGGTCAAGGCACATATGAGAAAGCAATCAATGAACAACTAAGGTGTTGCAATGCGCAACGAAAAACTAATGATTGATGCTTCTCATCTCTCCGTTCCTGTCTGTCTGTCCCTGTCTATTCCTCTCTCTGACTCTCTCACTCTGTCTCTGTAAAAAAAAAAAAAAAAAAGATGTGTTTTTAAGTATCTTCTACATTGTTGTGAATGTCTTTTAAAAAATTAACACAAAGCTCATCTATTTAGAATTTTCCAAGTAACAGTTTCATGATTAAATCTTTAACTTAAACTCAGCTAACAACTGTCACATAAGACAAACACATTAATGTTTATTGGTCATTCTACAAATTTGTTCCATTTACATTTTCATTCTGTTAGGCACAGGCATCCAAATGTTTAAACAATAGTCCAAAGAGTCCTTCTGCTTACCCAACATTTTTTTTCTTCTATCAGTTAGAGTCATCAATAATCAATATCATAAATTTAGTAATTACTCATTTACCTATTTAAACAGACATTTTGAAATGACAATGAGAAACTGACAATTACTGTTCTCGAAGAAAATGCCCTTTCTCACCATATGGTTTCAATTGTGGGACTTACACTTAAAATGATTTTCAATTTACTGAACAATAGAGAGTCTCCCCAGCTGAGACTTCCTTTAGAATGCAAATGATTCACCTTCTGCACCAATAATTTAAGTGCCATTCCCATTGATGTTAAGAAGCCAAATATAAAATCAAAATTCATCCCCACCATAGACCTTGGGTAAATTAAACAGTAAAAAACATTAAGGCTCTTGAAAAATGTTTTCTTGTATTAGCTTGGAAATATGTATAGTGAAAAAAATCTTCAAGTAAGGACCACAGACTCATCCTTTTCCCCAGTGGCTACCTTATCTTGGCTTCTTGTCTTAAAATAAGAGATTTTGATTCCTGTTCAAGGATTACATGAGATAATGTAGAACTGATTGTAAACTATAAAGCTTCTATAAACATATGCTATTATAATTAGAGACATTCATTAATATTCTGACTCTAAGTAAAATGACTATAAAGTAAAGATGTAGGCTGGGGAAAAAATACTCTGAAAAATACAGTTATTAAAAATACATGTGGACAAACTTATCTATAGAGTCAACATAATCTCTATCCAATATCTTGATTGCCAGTTTTGAAGAAATTGACAAGCTTATCCTAAAATTTGTATGGGAACTCAAGGGACTAAGAAAAGCCAAACCATCTTAAAAGAAGGAGAATAAATTTGGAAGATTCATACTTCCTGACTTCAAAACTTACAACAAGGCAATAGTAATCAAGACAGTGTAGTACTGGTATAAGAATAGGCACATATATCAATGAAGAAGAATTGAGAGTCCAGAAATATACTCTTACATGTATAGTTAATTGATTTCTGACATAGGTGTCAAAAAATGGAAAAAAAGTAGTCTTTTCAACAATGTTTTTGATACACCTGAATATCCACATGCAAAAGGATAACCTTGGACCCCTTCTTTACATCATTTACCAAAATTTAACTCAAAGTGGATCATAGATCTAAATGTAAGAACAAAAATTCTAAAACTCTTAGAAGAAAACGTAGGAGTAAATCTTTGTGACCTTGGGTTAAGTAAAGTGTTCTTGGACATGCCCTCAAAACTAGTGACTAAAGGTCACATACTATATGGTTCCATCTACATGAAATGTCCACAAAAGACAGAGACAGAAAGTAGATTACTGGTTGCCTAGGGCTGAGGAGGTCAGGGGAAATAGGAGACGACTGCTAAAGGGTACAGGATGGCCTGACTGGGCGGTGGCGCAGTGGATAGAGTGTCGGACAGGATTGCCTGACCAGGCAGTGGCGCAGTGGACAGAGTGTCGGACTGGGATGCGGAGGACCCAGGTTCGAGACCCTGAGGTCACCAGCTTGAGCACAGGCTCAACTGGTTTGAGCAAAGCTCACCAGCTTGGACCCAAGGTTGCGGGCTTGAGCAAGGGGTTACTCGGTCTGCTGAAGGCCCGTGGTCAAGGCACATATGAGAAAGCAATCAATGAACAACTAAGGTGTTGCAACGAAAAACTAATGATTGATGCTTCTCATCTCTCTCTGTTCCTGTCTGTCCCTATCTATCCCTCTCTCTGTCTCTGTAAAAATAAATAAATAAAATAAAAATTAAAGGGTACAGGATTTCTTGTTAATGTAATGAAAATGTCCTAAAATTGATTATGATGATGGTTGCACAACTTTGTGAATATACTAAAAACCATTGAATAGTACACTTTAAATTGGCAAATTTATATATATAGTACGCAAGTTATATCTCAATAAAGCTGTTAAAAAATAATTTAAAGAAATGCATGTAGAAAGCAGCACCAAACAGTGGTCAAGACCTCCTTTTGAGAAACAGGAACATGAACTGAGTGAAGTTCAGGCCTTACTAACTGTGGAATCTTGAGAAAATAACAGTATCTCTGAACCTGTTTTCCTCATCTTTATATTGTTTGTAACAATAATTATTAATACTTTTTTCAAAGGGGTTATTGTATTAACTGAGTTATGTCCTTATGTACTATATAGTCCTCCATCCCGCTGGGAACTACCAGTGTCACACGGAAAAACTGCTCAAGACACTAACTGTTATCAAGAGAAGAGGGAGAGGCAGTCAAGAGAGACTAACCTCCCGAGTCTCCTTCTCCCAACACTTTTATTGATCAGAAGCAGAACAAAGGTAATAGGATTGCAGGGGAGGGAATCTGATGACAAGGGAAAGAATGACTAATGTGCTTCTTGTTGGTATAGAAAAAGGGCTAGTTTCAGTCAGTATATTCTTTTTTTGTTGTTGTTAATTAACAAGCAAGGGAGGGGCAATCTATAAACCACTAGGCTAACATCCTAAAGCCCGTTTACATGCACGTCCTCTGTGTCTGCACAAAGGTCACTCACTCACACAGTTTCTTGGTGTTTGTATCCAGAAACCTATTTCCCTGTGTTTGCAGCAGGAGATTACATTCTCATCACCATTCACACTCAGGGTTTTTCAACTAAAGTTCCTTAATCTAAATTATAGAGGGTCCAAGATCAGATAGGTGATTCCCTACAATGTACTTGCTTAGCAAAGAGCCTAGCACATTGTAAGTAATCAGTAATGTTAGCTATTAAAAGAAAAGATATGTGGACATAGGCTGTAGGTAGTAGTTTAAAAACAGTAAGTTATATCTGATCAGGTGGTGGCACCATGGATAGAGCATCAGACTGGGACACGGAGGACCCAGGTTTAAAACCCCGAGGTTGTCGGCTTCAGCACAGCTCACCAGCTTGAGCAAGGGATCACTCAGTCTTCTGTAGCTCCCCCCCCCCCCGTCAAGGCATATATGAGAAAGCAATCAATGAACAACTAAAGTGCAACAACAAAGAATTGATGCTTCTCATCTCTCTCCTTTCCTGTCTGTCTGTCCATCTCTGTCTCTGTCACACACAAAAAAACAAACAACAACAAAAAAAAAACCCCCAGTAAGTTGCTTGAGTTATTTCTGTAAATGTAATTATCAAATTATTTATACAAAAACTTAAGAAACAGAGTGCTTACAAATAGGCAGGCTCACTTTAGGACTCTCAGTAAAAAGAGAAATCAGGATTCGGGTCATTATAGGATCAGAGACTGAATTTACCTTCCTACCTAAAACAAGAAAACCAGACAAAATATATGAAACAATGATTTCTAGACAGTGTATAATGGACACCACAAGACTGCGTAAAAGGCTGCAACACAGGAGTCCAAACAGGGCCCTATGCTCCACTGAGTTGAGATAGAGAATAAAGTTCAGGGAAGTTAAGGCAGATAGAACTGGTAGTGTACAGACAAGAGGAAGGAATGCATCAGAGAGAAAGCTCCAGAGATCCTCAGAGGCTAACTAGCCCTAGACCAAAGGCTTCTCTGATTCTAACAAAGCTTAAAGTCAAGGTTGCAGAAGACCCAAACTCAACTGCATGCCAGGAAGGAGTAAAGAAATACAAGAAAAGCCAACACCCAACAAGTTAAGATGTCTGGCATCCAATAAAAAATTACTAGGAATACAAATAAGAAGAAATATGTCTCATAACCAGGAGAAAAATTAATCAATAGAAATAAATCAGGAAATGATAATGTAATTAGCAGACAAGAAAGTTAAAACAGCTGTTATAAACATGTGCTATACATTCAGGTGGAACTTCTAGAAGTAAAAAATACAATATCTGAAATATGACTGGGATTGATAGCAGCTTAGACACTGCAGAACAAAAGGTCAGTATATTTGAAGCTATAACAACAAAAACTACCCAAAATGAAACACAGAGAGAAAAAAAGTAAGAGCCTCAGTAAGAGGGGGGCAAATATTAAACAATCTAATATATGTGAATTGAAATTTCCCTCCCAAAACAGAGAAGGGACAGAAAGGATGTTTGAAGAAATAAGTTATACAGCTTTAAGAATTTCAACAAACTCCAAGCATAAGAAAGCACAGATGAGCATTTCATCACCCTATTTGATGGGTAAGGAAACTAAGACAGAGCCAGGGACTGGTATCATGTCACATAGTTACTTAGTGGCAGAGCTTAAAGTGAACCCAACTTTCCTAACTCAGATCCAGTGCTCTTTCAACTATGCTGTGGAGAAATAACATGATACAACTTACTCTTTAATAAGTTGTCTAGCTGCTATATGCGTAGTCTGTGCATATGGAGGATGAAGGGGCAAAGGCAGAAGTAGGAATTTATTGTAACAATCTCAGTGTGAGATGGGTGATGGTCTAGAGCTGTGTGGTACAAAGAAAGTGATGAAAAACAATCAGCTACAAACTATATTTAAAGGCAAAATTGATGGATTTGCTGATGAACTGAATACAGTTAGAAAAAAAAGAATACAGGATGACTTTAATTTTTTTGACTTGAGCCTCTAGCAAAGGAATATGATTTATTATAATGGGAAAACTGAAGGAGGAAGGATTGGGGAGGGGAGCCAGGAATTTTGTTTTGTATTTATATACGGTAAGTTCAAGATATTTTTCAGACATGCAAAGCAAGTGCACAGTTACTGCATATATCTGTCTTAAGTCCAAGGGAGAGGCTGCAGTCAGAGATATGGAAAGGTCATAAGTTGTGATAGGTAAATGACTCAAGTTTGCGAAGCTCTTGGCTAGATGATCTTTAAGAATTTGTGATTTAATAATACGGTGCCATGTTGCTCAGGCTGAGCGGTCTCTTACAGGAATCACAGAGAGCCCTTCCCACCATTATGTTTTCTCTTGCTTTGCCAGGACTATCTACATTTCCCCCTTTGCTTTTGTACTATCTCTCTTGCCTGGGTACCATAAGTGGTAAATAAGCTATATAAAATATATACCTAGTGAGCACTCAATAAATGTTCATTCTAACTTATCCTAAATGCAGAATCCTGTTTCTCAAATCTCATGTAATTCACTTGTCCATAAATGTTCATAAGTGTTCATGGCCTTAATTCATAATAGCCTCAAACCAGATGTAAATTAAATGTCCATCCGCAAAAGGATGAATAAAACAGAACATTAATGCAAAAGTAATTTAGAAGACTTGAATTTTAAATGCAAATAAGTTTTAGAATTCTTTGGAACACTTTGATTAGCTATTTTCTTTTTTTCATGTCTGCCCAAAAGTGAAAAAAAGAAGTTTAAGGGGGATATTTCAATAAGAATAAAATAAATTTAATTGTTGCGATGTATCTTATAGTTTGATTGTACATAAAATAATGATGTATCCCAATCAATGCAATCTTAGGTTTAATAAAATTCCAAAGTCCCGGGTTCGATTCCCAGCCAGGGCACACAGGAGAGGCGCCCATTTGCTTCTCCACCCCTCCCCCTCTCCTTCCTCTCTGTCTCTCTCTTCCCCTCCCGCAGCGAGGCTCCATTGGAGCAAAGATGGCCCGGGCGCTGGGGATGGCTCTGTGGCCTCTGCCTCAGGCGCTAGAATGGCTCTGGACGCAACAGAGTGATGCCCCAGAGGGGCAAAGCATCGCCCCCTGGTGGGCATGCCGGGTGGATCCCGGTCGGGCGCATGCGGGAGTCTGTCTGACTGCCTCCCCGTTTCCAGCTTCGGAAAAATGAAAAAAATAAATAAATAAAATAAAATAAAATTCCAAAGCAAATAATTGGAAACAACCTAAATGTCCAAAAATAGGGGAATATTTAAATAAATTAATTAAACAAATAATGGAATATAATTACAAGTCACATCTTCCAATTTTTTGTGTGACAGATTTACTGAGGTATAATCCATACACCATAAAATTCACCCACGTAAGATGTACAATTCAATGGTTTTTAGTATATTCAAAGAATTCTGCAACTATCACTACAATTAATTTTGGAATAGTGTCCTTATCTCAAAAAGAAATCCCCTACTCTTTAGCTATCATCCTTCACCTCACCTCTCCTCCATTACCTCCAGCCCTCAGCATCCACTAATCTACTTTTTTCTCTCCATAAATTTGTATATTCTGGACACTTCATAAATATGAAATTATATAATATGTGCTATTTTGTGACTGGGTCCTTTCACTTAGCATAATAATGCTTTCAGGGTTCATCCACATGGCAGCATCTTTTAAAGTACTTCATTTATTTTTATGACTGCTCAATATTCCATTATATAAATATATCATATCTTGTTTATTCATTCTTCGGTTGATAGACATTTCAGTTGTTTACATCTTTGATTACTATGTGTAGAAAGCCACTGCATCTGAATGTGTGCAGCTGAGAGCAGAGGAAGGGCCCTGCATGGCTTCGAGTGACCTGGCAGGACAAGGTCACTAAAACAACTTGATGGCTCTTTGTGCTATTGACACCAAAAGCAGGGCAGCAAGCACACACAGCCACCACAGGCTCAGGATGTCCTGATATGCTTGTAGGGTAGAGCGTTACATAGTAATCACCTCCACCCCCCAGCACAATACACTCTTGTTTAAGCATATAAAATAAACGGTTTTCCAGGCTCTGGGTCATTGTGTCTCCATCAGAGCACAATGTCCCACCTGGCCCAAACTCTTATCTATGTCTTTGTGTTTTCTTTAATCCTCCATCACCCCCACTCAGGTCTTCAGTTCCCCCGTACAGGTCATGGCAACTATGAATAATGTTGCTATGAAATTTGTGCACAGTTTGTGTGAGGACATATGCTTTTAGTTCTATTGCACATATAGCTAGAAATAGAATTGCTGCATCATATGGTAATTCTATGTTTAAGTTTATGAGAAACTGCTAGAGTGGTTTCTAAAGTAGCTGCACCCTTTCATATTTCTGCCAGGAATGTATGAAGGTTCTGATTTCTCCACATCCTTGCCAACGCTTGTTATTATCTGACTTTTTGATTACAGCCATCCTACTAGTGGGGACTCATTGTAGTTTTGATTTGCATTTTCCTAATAGCTAATATTTACATTAAACTCTTTTCCTGTGCCTATTGGCCAACTGCGTTATCTTCTTTGTAGAGAAGTCTATTCAGACTCTTTGTCCATTTTTAAATTGGGTTACTTACCAAGTTGAAGCAGAAGAAACTGGGGGTGGGGGGTGGGTGGGAGGGCACCGCTTAACCCCTGTGAAAATGCTATGAGAGAAGAGCTAGTACTTGTCAGACACAGGTATCAGAAAGGGCAAAACATTCTGCAAGTTTCTGTCAGGTGAGGACTCTAGGTATTAATTTCCTTTCTGCCACTGAGCCCAGAGACCAGAAGGAGTAGCTAATCAGTGTGGGAGTAGGGATGGAGCAGGAAAGAGGAGGAGAGGAGGCTGGGTGGGTTTTACCTCCAGCACAGCATCAGAGCTCATGCAGCTACCAAATGAGAATCATCGCTTTGAATGACATAAGATATATATTTTTTTATGTGCCTTGACCACAGGCCTTCAGCAGACCAAGTAACCCCTTGTTTGAGCCAGCGACGTTGGGCTCAACCAGATGAGCCCTCGCTCAAGCTGGCGACCTCGGGGTCTCGAACCTGGGTCTTCCGCATCCCAGTCCGACGCTCTATCCACTGCGCCACCGCCTGGTCAGGCTAGATTATTTTTTAATTGGGCAAGTTTCAAGCCTACATGAGTAAATCCCCTGCCGAGAACCTTTCTAAAGAGGCAACAAGAAAGCAAAATAAAGTTACAATTGTGTTACATGGTAATTAAGCTACACTAGTGTTATATCAAAAGAAAATAAATTGGATTACTTATCTTTTAATTATTGACTTGCAAGAGTTTTTTTAAATATGATTTAGATATAAGACCCTTATCAAATATATGATTTGCAAATATTTTCTCCTATTCTTTGCATTGTCTTTCACTGTTTTGAGAATGTCTTTTTAAGTACAAATTTAAAAAATTTTGAGGATGCAAAATTTAACTGATTTTTTTCTTTTATAGACTCTGTTTTGGTGTCATATATAGTAATCCACTGCCAAATCCAAGTTTGTGAAGATTTTGTCCTGTGTTTTCTTCTAAGAGTTCAATATTTTTAGCTTTTACATTTCAGTGTTTGATCCGTTTTTGTTAATTTTTGTTTCTGAGGAATGTGAGCAGGGGTGGGATTCAAATAACTTAACTGGTTCTTTGCCCTAATGACCATTTTAAGTTTAAAAAACTGATATACCAAAAGGTAGTTTATTATTTCATGTGTTAAACATTTAAATAAGAACAATAAATGAGGTACACAAAACTAGATTATGTTATGAGTTTTAAAATATTAATGAAGAAATATTAAATAATACCTGAAAAAAACAATAAAACTGTTATTTAAGATATTTCAATATTGCTTCTTGATTGGTGTCCTCATTTATAATATTTTTCACCTATGAACGGAATAAACATTACTATCACTGTTGCACTGATAAACATTTTAAAAGAGTAAGGAATGTAAATTTGTGATTTCCATGTTGGGCGGCTGCCCAGGCACCCACCTTAGAGAGAACCCTGATTACAAGTGCCATTTTAACAACTGGTTCACCAAAGTCAACAAAAAATTAGGTATTGGTTCTGCCGAACTGGTGAGCACCAGCTGAATCCCACCACTGAATGTGAGGAATACACACACACACACACACACACACACACGTTTGTATGTCAGGAAAGTGTCCAACATAATTCTTTTTTTTTTTTCAACATAATTCTTTTTTATGTGGCCAACCAGTTGTCCTAGTTCTGTTTGTTGAAATGTCTATTCTTTCCCATTTCACCCTTGATTTTGGCACTCTTGTCTCGGCACTCCTGTTGAAAACCAGTCCACCATACACACATGGGTTTGTTTCTGGACTGCCAGTTCTATTTCACTGATCCACATGTCTATCTTTTTGCCAGTGCTACACTGTCTTAATGACTGTTGCTTTGTAGTAATTTTTGAAATAGAGAAGTATTAATCCTCCAACTTGTTCTTCATGAATTTCCAAAATTGTTTTAATTATTTTGGATTCCCTCAATTTCCACATGAACTTTAGGATCAGATTGTCAATTTCAGCAAAAAGTGGCAGCTAGGATTCTGAGAAAAGTTGTAATCTGTAGATCAATTTGTGAGAGTATTGCCATCAAAACAATATTAAATGTTCCTATTCATAAACATGGGATGTCTTTTCTTTTGTCCAATCACTTTTAATGTACTAGAGAAATGTTATCATGCAGATATGTCACCAAGGAAAATAAAAATGATATTCCTTGGTTATAGGATAATGGATGATTACGATTTTGATTTTGTTTTTGTATGTTTCTATATTATTCAAATTTTCAACAAGAATATCTTTTATATGACCAGATAGATGTTATTTTTAAAGAATATTCTTTTAATAAAATGAACTATGCTTGGAAATGAAGATTTATATATATATATGTATGTATATTTAGCAAGAGAGACAGAGAGACAGATGGGGACAGACAAACAGGAAGGGAGAGAGATAAGAAGCATTAATTTTTCGTTGCAGCACCTTAATTGTTTGATTGCTTTCTTATACGTGCCTTGACGTATGAAGGGGGGGTGGCGGGCGGGCTTCAGCCTAGCCACTTTACCCCTTGCTCAAGCCAGTGACCTTGGACTCAAGCCAGCGACCATGGGCTTCAAGCCAGTGACCATGGGGTCATGTCTATGATCCCACGCTCAAGCCAGAGACCCTGCACTCAAGCTGGTGAGCTTCCACTCAAGCCAGCAACCTTGAGATTTTGAACCTGGGTCCTCTGCATCCCAGGTTAATGCTCTATCTACTGCGCCACTGCTTAGTCAGGCTTTTTAAATATGATATACGTATTTTAATATATTGATTTTAGAGAGAGATGAAGGGGGAGAAAGAGAGAAACATCAATCTGTTTCTGTATGTGTACTGACCAGAGATGAAACCAACAACCTCTGCATAGCTGGACAATGTTCTAACCAACCCAGTTATCTGGCAAGGGCAGAAATGAAAATTCTTAAAAGATTTTTCAGTATACATGAATATACTATTCTTTATTTTGATAATTTATTAATCAGAATTTACTGATTTATTGCTATAGGACAAATATGGCGCTATCCTGAATGTCTGTTTTAACAAAACAAACATGATTCCTGCCCTCATGAAGGCTACAGGTAGTGGGAGAATAAACAGGCAAACAAAGTAGCAAATAGAATTGCAACTATAAATTGTAAAAAGTGTTTTGGAAGAAAGCCATTGGTACTATGATGGAGAATAATGGTGCGGTAGAGTGAACCCACTTTGATATAGTGGTCGGGCAAGCTCTCTCTAAGGCACCAACAACTGAGCTGAGGCTTGGAAACTGGATATAAACATAAGTGTTAGTTTTAGATATTTACCAGAATGCTTAAGATAGTTTCTTAAGCCCTGGCCGGTTGGCTCAGTGGTAGAGCATTGGCCTAGCGTGCGGAGGACCCGGGTTCGATTCCCGGCCAGGGCACACAGGAGAAGCGCCCATTTGCTTCTCCACCCCCCCCCCTCCTTCCTCTCTGTCTCTCTCTTCCCCTCCCGCAGCCTTGCCAAGGCTCCATTGGAGCAAAGATGGCCCGGGCGCTGGGGATGGCTCTGTGGCCTCTGCCTCAGGCGCTAGAGTGGCTCTGGTCGCAACATGGCGACGCCCAGGATGGGCAGAGCATCGCCCCCTGGTGGGCAGAGCGTCGCCCCCTGGTGGGCGTGCTGGGTGGATCCCGGTCGGGCGCATGCGGGAGTCTGTCTGACTGTCTCTCCCTGTTTCCAGCTTCAGAAAAATTAAAAAAAAAAAAAAAAAAAATAGTTTCTTAAGCTGAAAGGAAAAAACAAGAAGCTTTAAAATGACAGAGGGAAATCAATTTTAGCAAACAGAGTAACCCCCCACCATCTTCTATAACATAAATCAGTTCCAAAAAATTAATACCATAAAATGTGAAGTTAAGTCCCTGTACAGCTAATGAAATACACAGAAAAGCCTGCTGTGGTCCCACTTGCAGCCCACACCCTGCCCAGTCAAAGGTGCAGTTTGGCTCCACCTGATGGTAGTTGTCTGCTCCAACTTAAATATCTACGAGGATAATTTTAGGTCCCTCTGGCAGGCTGGGAGTTCCTTGGTGGAAGCAGGTATTCCAGAAAGTTCCAGTCAGCAATGCCTTTTCTTTATCAACGTAATGGTGGAAGGTTGGGCCAAGAGAATACTGAAGATTCAAATCCCTACCTTTTACTTGCCTCTTCCTGAGATGGTGCCCTTGTCATTTTCCTTTCCTTATCCTTTCTCTAACCATAAGATTTCTAGCCCATTCCTGCTTGAGAATGAGAACTAGGCAAAGGACTAGAGCCAAGGTGGTGTTTTGGTTGTTACTTGCTTACCCAATACCCATTCCCTGCTCTTAATAACAGAATTCCAATTTTGCTTGGAGGCAGTGTAACCAACTGAATTACATGCTTCCTTGAACTCTGTTGCAATGAGGAAAAGTGATGCAATTTGACCAATAAAATGTCAGTGAAGGGCTTTGGGAAAGCTCTATTTTAATAATATAGGCAACACTCATTTCAGCTTCCTTTTACACCTTCCTCCCTAGAACTTGGAGATGAGCGTGGAAACAAAGCTGTCATTTGATGACTATGAGATAACCATGAGGATGAAAGCTTTATGTCAGGGGTCCCCAAACTACGGCCTGCAGGCCACATGCGGCCCCCTGAGGCCATTTATCCAGCCCTCACCGCACTTCCGGAAGGGGCACCTCTTTCATTGGTGGTCACACGCAAAGCGCGGCGTAGCTCAGTATAGTACTATTTCCGGTGACTAAGGACGCACACTTCACGGCTCCGGAAGCATGTCATATCACTTGTTACTGCTAGCAGTGACAGATATGGAACCAGACATTGACCATCTCATTAGCCAAAAGCAGACCCATAGTTCCCATTGAAATACTGGTCAGTTTGTTGATTTAAATTTACTTGTTCTTTAGTTTAAATATTGTATTAGTTCCCATTTTGTTTTTTTACTTTAAAATAAGATATGTGCAGTGTGCATAGGGATTTGTTCATAGTTTTTTTTATAGTCCAGCCTTCCAACGGTCTGAGGGACAGTGAACTGGCCCCCTGTGTAAAAAGTTTGGGGACCCCTGCTTTATGTGAAGGGTGACGCATTAAGACAGAAGGAAGCTGGGCATTGACACCATGGTGAATGGCTGTCCCAGCCTAGATGGAACACCTCTAGATTTCTAGGTGAGAAAGTCAACCCTTTTTGGACTGTAGTTAGGTTTCTATTATATATAACCAACTGAAATCCTAATGGATATAGCTATGTCCATGAGCATAAAGATTAATATCTTTTGAAGAACTTGAGGTTTTTAAGGTTTTAATGTAGAAAGTACAACTCTCACGTTTAATAAAAGAGAAAATTCATAGCATTCCACACTTTATTACGCACTCTAGAGTGGTCAGTAAAGGTCATTAAACAGGGGTAGCACAAAGAAGCAGCTTTGCAGAAGGAGCTGTTTAATGCCGCTTATCTTTATTTACCCCATTCCCTGAGCCATACTAAATAAACATACCTTCAGGTAAAACTGTGCTTGCTGTGTAAACATACTTCTAGAGAAATTCTTTGGTGCTCCCTTTCAATAAGATTGCACCCTTGAAATCCTCCTATATGGAATTCTGTCACAGCACAACTTCCAGGGCAACTCTGCCATAGCCAAAGATTAAGGTTCATTATGGCATAAACCTTCCAACTTTGAGGCAGATGTATTAAAATGATGTGGTTCAAGAAATGATAGTTTTTCATCACTTTTGCTTCCAAAGGTTTCTACTCCAAATCCCCTCCAGTGGTCGGCAAACTCATTAGTCAACAGAGCCAAATATCAACAGTACAACAATTGAAATTTCTTTTGAGAGCCAAATTTTTTAAACTTAAACTATATAGATAGGTACATTCCTTATCGAGGTAGCGCCGGCATGTGGTATTTTGTGGAAGAGCCACACTCAAGGGGCCAAAGAGCCGCATGTGGCTCGTGAGCCACAGTTTGCTGACCAGGTCCCATCACCACCTTAGACACAATGCCTTACCCTCTAACATAAAGTCCTCAAATTATGCTCACAGAATTCATTATCCTTCAGGGTAGACGCAGCCACTATTCAAAATAATATAAGCATTTGTACGGAAACTCTAGATCAGATAAAGCAACATATTAATAGGCCCAATTAGAGAAAGGAAAGAAGAGAATTTTACTGGTTTTCTATATGCACTCTTGCCCGTGTGGATTACATTCTTTTTGCATCCTAATGTGAAGACCGTAGATTATTTTCATTACTAAATATGAGATAATGGTCTTTCAAGTAGGAACATCACCACTAAACTATATGATCAATGTTTTTGAAACCCAGAACCAAAGCAGGGACAGACTTACAAATAAAAATCTACATGGTGTCAACTAGAGTTACATACAATGGTGGGATCCAGCTGGTTCTCACTAGCTCAGCAGAACCGATACCTAATTTTTTGTTGAGTTTGGCAAACCAGTTGTTAAAATGGCAGTTGTAATCAGGGTTCTCTCTAAGGTGGGTGCCTGGGCAGCTGCCCAATGTGGAAATCACATATTTATATTCCTTACTTTTTAAATGTTCATCTGCACAACAGCATATTCTAAGCACCCGTACTAATGTTCATTCCATCCAAAGGTGAAAAAAATTGCCAGTGAGGATGCCAATCAAGAAGCAATATTAAAATATCTTAAATGACAGTTTTATTTTTTTTCAGGTATTATTTTCATTAATATTTTAAAACTCTTATAATCTAGTTTTGTGTACCTCTTTTATTGTTCCTTTTTAAAATTCATTTTAGAGAGAAGAGACAGAGAGAAAGAGAGAGAAAGGGGGAGGGGAACAGCAGGAAGCATCAACTCTTTTTTTTTTCTTTGTATTTTTCTGAAGCTGGAAACGGGGAGAGACAGACAGACTCCCGCATACGCGGGACGGGGATCCACCCAGCACGCCCACCAGGGGCGATGCTCTGCTCACCAGGGGGCGATGCGGCGTCGCTCTGCCGCGACCAGAGCTACTCTAGTGCCTGGGGCAGAGGCCAAGGAGCCATCCCCAGCGCCCGGGCCATCTTTGCTCCAATGGAGCCTTGGCTGCAGGAGGGGAAGAGAGAGACAGAGAGGAAGGAGGGGGGGGGAGTGGAGAAGCAAATGGGCCCTTCTCCTATGTGCCCTGGCTGGGAATCGAACCCGGGTACCCCACATGCCAGGCCGACACCAGGTCGACGCTCTACCGCTGAGCCAACCGGCCAGGGCCAACTCTTATATGTGTATATGTGTCTTGACCAGGCAAGCCAGAGGATTCAAACCCGAGACCTTAGCATTCCAGGTTGAAACGGGGAGAGACAGACAGACTCCAGCATGCGCCCGACGGGGATCCACCCGGCACGCCCACCAGGGGGCGACGCTCTGCCCACCAGGGGGCGATGCTCTGCCCCTCCGGGGCGTCGCTCTGTTGCGACCAGAGCCACTCTAGCGCCTGGGGCAGAGGCCACGGAGCTATCCCCAGCGCCCGGGCCATCTTTGCTTTGCTCCAATGGAGCCTCGCTGCGGGAGGGGAAGAGAAAGACAAAGAGGAAGGAGAGGGGGAGGGGTGGAGGCGTTTCTCCTGTGTGCCCTGGCCGGGAATCGAACCCAGGACCCCTTGCACTCCAGGCCGACGCTCTACCACTGAGCCAACCGGCCAGGGTCTCGTTTTTTTTTATATTTAAAATGGTCGTTAGGGCAGAGAACCCATTGTTAAATTATTTGAATTCCACCACTGGTTACATATATATTTTCATCTCAGTACAGAATTACTCCATTTCTGATATACTTCTAATGTTTCCCAATGAAGCTTTAGAAAAGTAATAAAATTTAGCTAAGAATCAGTATAATTCAGTCAAAAGTTCAAAGTAAGTAATTGCTTTTCTAATTGTTAAAATCTTACATGTCAAAGTACCTGTTTCAGTGATCTTTTTTAAAAATGTGTATTTTGGGGGGTATAATTTCCCACTCTTTTCTTTAAGTAGGGAATGACAATCAGCAGGAAGCAGCCTGGAATTTTTAAAGATCTGAAGCCTCAAGACACAGGTGTAATAGACAAAAAATGTAATACTCGTGTATAATATACAACTGGCTGTCTACTTCCTCCAAGGCAATTCAAATTTCGGGGAGTAAGGTGTTCAGCGCCCTGTTTCAGCCCTTCACAGAAGTATAGTATGAAACATTACCATTGCCTTCTTCACCATCAGTGTCTGATAAGTGATTGAAATCTGGATAGAAGTAATTATTTTGCCAAGCCCTGCGACTTGAGCCACAACACCGCCCCTGTAGGGGATCTGGAAGCAAACACCGCAGGGGTTACGAGAGGTGGTGCGGAGGAGCCACGAGACCCCCGCCTCCGGACCCCCAGCCCCCGAGGCTCACCAGGTTAGCGCGCGGCGGCGGGTAGGGAGGAAGGTCTGTATTCCAGACTCATAACTACCCAGTTTGCGCCTGAGCGCTCCTACCGCTCAGGAAATAGGTTTAAATGGGTACTGGTGGCAAACTACACCCATTCTTTGGGTTCGGAAGTTTGGAATGCTGAGACTCTGGTATATGCAAGTTCTTCACAGCTTGTTTCATGTCCAACTCTGTCACTGAGAGTGCATCCCCATCCCAGTCCGCCCCGGGGCCGTACACCTAGAAGCCGGACAGTTCGCTGCCTGGTGCCACTGCATCTTGACACCTACGAGCCCGAGGCTGCAGAGCAGCCCCACCTACCCGGGACCAGCGGCCAGACCCGCTTCCCCACGGGCAGGAGCGCTCAGAAACCCGGGCAGGAGCGCGCAGAAACCCGGGCAGGAGCGCTTAGAAACCCGGGCAGGAGCGCTCAGAAACCCGGGCAGGAGCGCTCAGAAACCCGGGCAGGAGCGTGCAGAAACCCGGGCAGGAGCGCTCAGAAACCCAGGCAGGACTCGCATCCTACGGAGATGTCTCCTAACGCCCAGACAAAGACAACGCTGGGAAAAGTTGGACCAACTGGCAACCCCAGAAGGCGAGTAGAACAGCCCCTCGGCCTCTGTGACCGAGCCTGCGACGCGCTCTCTGGGTCGCAGCCAACTTTCCCCGTGAGCTTCTGAGCAACTTGCTGGAAGTTGGGGCGAAAGGGCAGACGAGGGGTCAAGGGCAGCGCGGAGAGGCTGGTCTCGCCCCTGCCGCGTTCGCGCACCTCCCCGAGTACCTGCTAATGTATCCGTCCCCGTCGCCGTCGCACGTCTGGAAGAGGCGCCGCATCCGCTCCTCCTCGCCGGTGCTAGACGTGTCGCTGCTGCTGCTGCCGGCGCCGCCGCTGGCGCTCCCCGCCGCGGCCGCCATCATGCGCCCGCTCCCTGCGCGGGAGGAGGAGGACGCGCGGCCGCAGGAGGAATCCGCGAGGCTCCGAAGCTGCTCGCAGCTGCGAACCTGCCTGACAACGGAGCATGCCCAGTGGCCGCCGGGGCGCTCCTGGCGAGGGATTCCACCTCTCCGGGTTTTGCCGGGACTGGGAAGATCGGCGCCCGGCCATCGCCTGAGTAGGCACCTTCGGAGAGAGGGAGGAGAGGAAGGTGTTCAGGGAGCCAAGGGTGGCAACGAGGATGCGAGAAGAGGCAAAATCCACAGGAGGCGCCCGGGAAAGGTGTCAGCTCCGTTCATCCGTCCACGTCGCGGGCCCCTCACACTTGGGGACGCTTCGGGCAGATGGCGGGTGTCCTTTTCGCAGAACGCTTCCGACTGCCTGCAGTCGTGAATTCCTTTTTCAGGAACAAAATAAACACTCCCGTTTTGCAAACTCAAAGAGGTGCTCCTGGTGCCACTCTGCAAACTGCGCTGGGTTCTGCACCTGCAGTCCGAAATGAGACTTGGACTGGCTGGTCTTTTTCTGCGTTTTAACACCTGTCAAGAAGTCTGACCTTTCCCGTCCGCCTTAGCCCCGACTTCTCTTCCACCCCTTGTGGGAACAGTCTGCGTTCCTGTGTGACATTGTGCACCGTTGACCCATTTCTGGAACCAGTTTGCTCTCCTGACCGGCATCAGTAGAGTTTGCCCCAACATCTTTAATTAAACATTAAGAGCTAACATAACTAGATGGTCCTATTTGATCCACACAACATACCTGAAAGATGTCTCTATTATTATCAACCTTATGACTTAGCAGTTAGGGTTATCTTGGTTATAAAATAAGATAGTATATAATGTACTTGGGGCAATGTCTGGCACCTACTAAGTGCTCAATAAACGTTAACTCTCATCACCCCCAATTTATAGATAACAGAGGCACTGAGATTTGTTTTAGTTTCCCTATTCAGTAAATGTCAGAGCAGAGGCAAGCCCAGGCAGGCAGTCTAACTCGGGAGCAGGAGTCCTTAAACACGACAGTAACCTTCCACCACAGCAGGAAGGGACTCACAATGAACCAATTTGTGGTTTTGTGAATGACTCATTATTCTGTCCCAGACTTTCTGCAGAGGTCTATGAAGTCCTGTGGCGGTTTGAAAACACATCTGCAGATTCTTTGGTGCAACTCTCATCAAGAGGTGTGGCCTGTCACCTCCCCTGGAAACTGTGTGGGCCTTTGTGACTGTCTTGACTTGTGAGGCCAGGTTAGAAAAGTCGGTGCAGAATCCACCTGTTTTTCTCACTTGGGACACAGATCTCTGAAGTCCAGAACTGTCTTGAAAGAAGTTTGGCCACCCTAAAGCTGCTATACTACAAAGACCAGGTGTAAAGACAGAAAGAGATGCCCAAGGAGCCTTAAATGTTTGTTTTGAGCCCTCCGAGCTCAGGAGCTAGATGAATGAATGAGTCTTGAGAGGCTGCTAGCCCTGAACACTGCAACTGCATGAAAAACCCAGAGCAAAAAATTGTCCAGCTGAGCCCCGCCGGCCCCCAAAGATAAGATGATAATAAAAAGGATCGTTGTTGTTTTAATCCACTCAATTTTGAGGTGTTTTGTCACGCAGCAATAGAGAACTGGAAAGTCCATATGTCTTGAGAGTCTCTACCAGGTCAGAAAGAAAGTTTCTCTGACCTGTTGTCTCCTCTCTCCAACCCAACCACTCATTCTGACTTTAGTTCTTTTTCATTCTGTAAATTCTCAGTATTTCAGTTCACTTAGAGGATGTCATCTCAGAAAAAACTTTGTCAATATATCCAATATTTGCTTAATAGCTTCTCCTAGAAACACAAATATTCCTGTATATAACAGAAGAAGGACCGGTGCCCAAGTTCCTAAAAATAAATAAATACTTTAAACCTTTGTTTTTCTAAATTTTTCATAGAATAAAACTTTTATTATTGTCTGACAATACAGCCAGACAGGTGTTGCTGTCCCTCAGATTTTCCTAGAACATCAATGGTTTGTGTGGAAGGGGAAAAAAGGAAAAAAAGCATTTTTCTAAATACAGCATGTCTGAAGAGTCTAGAAACCCAAGGATTTTCCAGGATTTGAGTAGACTTCTTCATAAACCACACTCCATATATGCAGAAAGTGGAGTGTAAACCTCAACTGATTATATCTCAAAGCAAAGGTTGCTTTTCTCCTGAGAAAAAATGTGCATGACAGTTCTGGAGGTTTAAATTTAAGCTATCTTGAATTAAATCTGAACACACAAAAAAGTGGATCTTGACAAAATTCCTAAACAACATTTGCTCATGCTTGGGTAACTTAGAAATGTCTGAACAGATAGACTCAACCTTCCAGAAAAGGATTTGCTTTGGAGCTGATACGAAGCATATGAAATTTCAGCTGAAAAGGTTACTAGAAGAGGGAGAAATTTGTTAGGCATTGAAAATAGAGATGCCATATGAATGTAAAGATGACAAATGGAAAGTAAGAGCCTAATGTGAGAACAATACCCATGGTCATAATTCTAACAATAGCGGTTACATCATTATTTCAAAGGTTTTAGGTATTGATCTTGGTTAGCACATAGCTAAACACTGTTGTTCTCATCCCCCCCTTTTTGTTTTCAGATTCCTCTTGGTTATAATAACACTTGATATTTATGTAATACATTTCAAAAGACCCTGTAGACTTTACAAGATATACTATCTCATTTAGACTCTGAGCAGTTACACAGGGGAGGCGCCCATCTGCTTCTCCACCCCTCCCCCTCTCCTTCCTCTCTGTCTCTCTCTTCCCCTCCCGCAGCCCAGGCTCCACTGGAGCAAAGATGGCCTGGGTGCTGGGGATGGCTCCTTGGCCTCTGCCCCAGGCGCTAGAGTGGCTCTGGTCGCAACAGAACGATGCCCCAGAGGGGCAGAGCATTGCCCCCTGGTGGGCAGAGCGTCGCCCCCTGGTGGGCGTGCCGGGTGGATCCCGGTCGGGGTCGGGCACATGCGGGAGTCTGTCTGTCTCTCCCCGTTTCCAGCTTCGGAAAAATACAAAAAAAATTAAAAATAATAAATAAATAAATAAATAAATAAATAAATAAATAAAACAATCGCAGCATTTGCAAACTTAATTATCCAGTGCTTACCCCTCCAAATGTGTTTACCTGAACTCGATTACATGCTAGAATTGGAGCAAGAACACCTCTAGTGCCCTCTGTCCACTTCCCACTCTTAGGTGTTTTTATGAGCTCAGCTTAGTTTCCATGTCCCTGAAGATGCCTTTCTTTACCTTCCCAGGTCACACTGATCTTCCAGAGCTCTCAGCTTGAAGCACACATTTTGAGAGAAGAATCATATAATTGGTGATTTGTCACCCCCTGCCACACACACATGATATCCATTGTTTATTCTTCAATGAAGTTATTTCTCTTACTGAGAGAAAACAATGAGGTAAAGTTGAATAAGCTGGACTAACTTCTATGGAGCCATTGTTACAAATCAGTAAGTATTGATTTAAATACTTGAATATTTTACCTTAATTCTATGTCATGGAAGAAGGTATTTATTATCCCTATTTATGGGATTGGGGGGACAAGACAGGAAAATTAAATTCAAAAAGTTTAGAGTAATGTACAAAGTAAATAGCTGGAATTAAACTCATATCAACCTGTTGGGTCCATTTTCTTCACATTTACTTCATAGTGTCTTAATAACTGGGCCCGTGCTGTTCATATTAGGTGTTATATTTTTTGAGAAACACTGAAAAGAGAGAACAAGGATAAACTTTTGCCTGACCAGGTGGTGGCACAGTGGATAGAGTATTAGCCTGGGATGCAGAGGGCCTAGGTTTGAAACCTCAAGGTCACCGGCTTGAGCGTGGGGTCATAGATATGACCCCATGGTCGCTGACTTGAGCTCAAAGATTGCTGGCTGGAAGCCCAAGGTAGCTGGCTTGAGCAAGGGGTCACTGGCTCAGCTGGGAACCCCCCCCCCCATCAAGGCACAAATGAGAAAGCAATCAATGAACAACTGAGGTGCTGCAACAAAGAATTGATGTTTCTCATCTATCTCCCTTCCTGTCTGTCTGTTCCTCTCTTTGTCTCTGTTTCTCTTGCAAAAAAAAAAAAGATAAACTTTACATTTGTTACTTACATATTTATAATTATAAGAAGTCATCATGATCTTTTATAATCTGTCCGAGGTTGGGTTCTCTGTGAAACAGACTCCAAGACAGAGTTTCAGATGCAGGATGCCCCTACAGTGTACCCGCAGTGCTCAACATGTGGGGGAGGGAAGGAAGGTCGCGGGAGAACACAGAAGTCCTGCTGTGACACAGGCCCCGAAGAACGTTAGTCTGACCCATCTCACAAAAGCTCTGGAGCTAAAACGGCCTGTATTAGTTCCCTATTACTGTTGGAACAAATGATCACAAATTTAGTGGGTTAAAACAACGCAAATGTACTATCTTACAGTTCTGGAAGTCAGAAGTCAGAAATGAGTCTCACTGAGCCGAAATCAGCATTTCAGGAAGACTGTGTTTTCTTCTTGAGACATTGGATTCACATCTTCATATTTATTTGGAGAGCATTTCCTCCTGGATGCTGCCGGCTTTCTCTTTTGGGGTAATCTTAAAAGAGGAAAAATAATAATACCTATAGAGCAGGGGTCTCAAACTCGCGGCCCGCGGGCCGCATGCGGCCCGCCAAACAATTTTGTGCAGCCCGCAGACTAATCCACGAAGTTCAAAATATTTTGGATAAAATTAAGTAAGCCTAGGGGCCTACTTGTATTTTTCATTTCTCTAGCATCCTAGCTAGATATTAGCTTAGTTAACAGCAGTTGTGATGCGAACTACAGTTTCTGGTCGTTTTGTGACACTGAAAAGTGTTGCGTAACAGTTGCCTTTTGTAGACCTAGTGCGGCCCGCCGAACGGCTGTGATCTTGCTCTGCGGCCCACATGCTGAGTTGAGTTTGAGACCCCTGCTTTAGAGACCCTGAATAGGAACATAAAACAGGGACAGCATTCAGTGCCCTGAGGTAAAGGCCACAATGGCTTTACTGACAAAAGTACTGAACACAGCACTGTGCTGAACACAGCACAATAGGAATAAAATTAGCAATTCTGATTAATCAATAGGTGGGGACATTTGAGCTACTTTGCTTGCCCTTTAATGTGCTGTAGAGAAGTTGCCCTTCCTTACTTCCTCATTCTCTTCTCTGCTTCCTGACTTCTTTATTCTTGTTCCTGCTTCTATTTTGTGTATCAATAAATACCCATGTAAGACTGGTGGCCATGTCCATGCAAATTCGCATTGAATTCGGGCAGACGATGAATTCAGGCAGACGGTAAAGAAACAGTGGAGCCAGAAAATGGTGGGCCGTTCTGTTTATTAAAGTTTCCCAACCGCAGACGAGCAAGTAGGAAGGGAAAACTGCTTCCCTCCCTCTCTCTGTACTCTGTACTCTCTAGCAAAAACAGGATGGAGGGGAGGGGGAACCACTTCCATGGCAAACAACAGCAAACAATGGCCCCTCCCAATGGCATGAGGCAATCGCTATTTGCCATCTGCCACCCTGAGGGCAAGCACCCACAGCCTTACAAAGACTATACACACGTGGCACTGCCCCATACTTATGCACCAATCAGGCAAAATACAAGCAAGCAAGCCTAAACACACTTGTTACATACACAGGGCCGTCTTATGAAACCTGTATACAGGACTATGAGGCGATCTCTCCTAGGTCCCTCAGTGTATGCCATGTGGTCTCTGAGTAGTCATTGCCTTCGTGACAAATGCCCAGCACTGCTGTAGGTCCTAGGGTTCCAAATGTTACTCACTGTCTCCCTCCTTTACTAGCAAGTCTAGACTCCCCTCATCCATTGAGAGGTGACCTGGGCTGCTTCCTGAGGGACACAAAAGAGATCTTTTCTCTGATTGCTGCACTTGTTCATTTACAGTTACAGCTGGACAAGGGAGTACAAAGAGATGCTGTTGGTCAAATAAGTTTGTAAATATGATATATATGTTTGCTCGCTAATAGTTTGCATTGGGTGTGGGGGACAGGCTATAAGCAGGCAGGGTCGTTATAGCCTAAGGCTTAGTTTTAAGACTAAGCCTTTCCCACCCTAAGTGACTTTGTATCAGAGACTTCCTTGTTTGTATATTGGATTAACGGTTTTGATTTATACACTATAAAATGAAGCAGAGGAGCCCATGCTGGAGTAGAGCAGAGAAAGGCCATGTGGAGGAGAGGAGAAGCAGCCAAGATGGCAGAGTGCTAAAGGAGAAGCCAGTTTATGCAGAGTTTGTGCAGAGAGAAGGAGATGGGGAACAGAGATGAATAAGGCTGGTGAGGTAGATACCTTTGATTCTAGGAAACTCGGATAAGTCAGTGGGTTTGGGAGCCCTGAATGGAAAGGGAGGTGTTTTCCCACTGTGTGTATTTCTTGCCTGTCGGGTGCAAGCTAGGATTAAAGCTAATGGCCCACCAGTCTTGGCTCCATTGTTTCATTACCATCTGTCCGAATCAAATTCGAACCTGTATGGGCCAGACAGCTGTGATGGTGGCCATGGCAACTGGCCTTACAGATGCCTAAGTAATTCACCTGTATGCTAAGCATATTCCTGTTTCCCCTGTTATGTAACTGTAGCCTTGCCTTTTCTTGTTGATTGGGGTGAGTTGCCTCAGCTATAATAGTGACTCTTCTTTTTGCCTGCTGATATCTGTATCCCATGTTGAGAGTTGTTTCTAATTTGGCAATAGGATTTCAAACCCTGTAGACGTGAGAGCTTTGGAGACAGTAGGCACAAATTTCCTAAATGATCATGGAGGGTGGGGGTCAACGTAAGTGTGGTCACTCCTATTTCCACCCTTTGGTTTCTAAATCATGTAGTTCTCCTTACTGGGCATGCAGCACTACATGAAGACTTTGATTCAAAGCATATTCTTTGTCCTGGAAGATAGTTCACCATCCTTATAAAATATCACCTTCAAGCTGGCACTTCAGCTGTATGTGATATATAATATGTGATATGACCTGTGGATCTGATGGTCATGAGCCCATTCCTGACCTTCAAGTGATGTAGGTTACCTGATTTGACACAACCTTATGTAGGATCCCATGTCTATAGAGCAAATACTCTGTAGGCCCTTGCACAGAAATACTGGCTGATGCTCTATAAGTAGGAAAGGCACACATACCAGGAATAAATTTCTAGTGCGAGCATGAGTCACTAGCCCTTTCAGAGTAGAAGTGGCCCAGTGTAGTCAACTTGCCATCAGAAGGTCAGTCAGGTTCCTCAAAGAATGGTGCCATGTTGGGGGCCCAGCATTAGTCTCTGTTAATGGCAGTTTCAACATTTGATAATAATAGCAGTGACATCAACCTCGTTAAATGGGTATCTGTGATATTGGGCATATGTATAACTTCTATTTCTGGGGTGAGTGATAATAGAGCCTGGTTGACATTATCTGGCCAGTCATGTCGTCTACTTGGTTGCTTAATGACTCTTCTGTTGTGAATGGTCTTTGGTCTAATTTAATACATGATAAAAAGGTCTTCCCATTTTTCATCCACTGCTCTAAGTCCACCATATGTCTCTATCATCCAATCCTTCTTGTCTTCAGGTCTGCCATTCTTCCTCCTTCCATGCTCCTGACCAGCTGGCTAGGCCAATTGCTACTACTTATGGGTCTATATATTTTAACTTTGGGACATTTTTTTTTCACTATACAAAGTGGATAACCATTTGAAGCTCTGCCCATTGGAAAGATTGTCTCTTGTTACAGTTTTGGTTCTCAGGAAAGAATAACTAGAGACAGAATTTGGTATCCCTGATATCTATTAAGGAGCATATCAGAAGGATTGCGGCAAAAAGGAAAAAGAAAAAAGATTGGGCAGAGGGGAAATACAGCTTGATAGAGATCTGCTGGGAATCTTAGTTGACCTGATAGGGAGCTCTGGAGTCAAAATGATCTGTCTGAGTTGTCCTATGTTAGCCAGCCATGGCTGGGCCTTATATCTCCACTTCAGTCAGTCACTGCGTACTGTCTGCTCTTAGAAGATTGTCACTCTAGTCAAGGAGTTTCTTTGAGGCTGAGTCAATCCCTGACAGCTGAGGGCTGATGCTCCAGATGTTCGCAGCAGCTGGAGCAACAAGGCCTTTTTTGAAGGGGGATTGGATGGCACATCTTTGTGTCCACACACGATAGCCTGAGTTCAAATCCTGTTTATGTTGATTCTTTTCTGGGCAATCTTGGACAAATTACTTAATCTCTGAGTTTTGGTTTCCTCAACAATAAAATAAGAGTTATATTATTACTATGCCATAAGAATTTGTGAAATTTCCAGACATAACTCATGTAAAGAATACTATTCGGATCACTAGGAAGAGCCCTGTGAAACTTTGTTATTATGATTTTTCATTATAAAACTGAATTAGAACATACATCATGATATTTCCAGGACCTTTATTGTTGGATATCTGAAATCATCAGACCTTCTCTTTTAAAGTGTTTTATATTTTACTTTCTGGGTTCAGATATAGGAAGTCAACTATCAATATATAGTAGTTAGTTTCATATCTCTAGAGAAGGGCCTGCATTTTCTTTGCATACAAAGAATTTCTTATACAAAAGCCTTGCATTTCTTCTTGAACCTGATGAGTATGGAAACACAATAGGAAATCTTGGGGCATGATAGTGTGCATGACTGAGTGTGTGCATGGCTTTTGGGTAAACAAGTGTGTTAGGCTTGCTTGCTTACACTCTGCCTGATTGGTACATGGGCAGGAGGCAGCCCCTCGAGTGTATAGTCCATGGAAAGCTGCGGGTGCTTGCCCTCAGAGCAACTGTGTATAGTCCATGGAAAGCCGCGGGTGCTTGCCCTCAGAGCAACTGTGTATAGTCCATGGAAAGCTGTGGGTGCTTGCCCTCAGAGCAACTGTCAACTGTGGATTGCCTGCTGCTTGGGAAGGACCACTATTTGCTATTGTTTGCCGTAGAAGAGGTTTTGTCCTGGCCTGTTTTGCTTGAGAATCAAGAGAAAGAGAGAGAGAGAGAGAGAGAGAGAGAAGCAGTTTTCCCTGCCTGCTTGCTTGTCTGCTGTTGCAAGAGTCTAATAAATGTAATGGCCCACTATCATACGGCTCCACAGTTCCTCCACAGTCTGCCCAAATTCAATGTGAATCTGCACGGCCATGGCACCTGGCCACACAATGGCTATGCATCATTATCACTCTCTCGTTGCCTCAAGAAATGACTGGCTCTCCAGCTACCTCCTCTCCAGCTATGGTGGGTTTGGCAGACTGTAAAGAAGAGCCTTCTATCTGGCAGGTGCTCAGTGTTGGTTGGTGTTACATAATCCCTAGCTAAATACCATCTTTTGTAAGGTGCCTAGGTATTCTGGATGCAAACTGAGCAGCTATACTCTGTGAAGAATCCAAGTGGCCCCACTGAGGGAAATGGTGAGGCCGAGAGGCCCTGAGAAAAAAGTTCGAATCCAACATTTTAAACAATGCCTTTGGGGCAGTGGTTTTCAAACTGTAGTTTGTGATTCATCAGTGGGTTGCAAAATCATTTTAGTGGATAGTATCAGCTCCCCCCCTCCTTTTTTTGTGTGTGTGTGACAGAGGCAGAGAGAGGGACAGATAGAGACAGACAGACAGACAGGAAAAAGAGACATGAGAAGCATCAAGTCTTCCTTGTGGCTCCTTAGTCCACTTAGTTGTTCATTGATTGCCTTCTCACATGTGCCTTGACGGGAGAGGGGGGGCACTACAGCAAAGCGAGCGGCCTCTTGCTCAAGACAGTGACCTTTGGGTTCAAGCCAGAGACCATGAGGTCATGTCTATGATCCCATGCTCAAGCCAGCAAACTTGGGGCTGCGAACCTGGGACCTTCGCATCTCAGTCCAATGCTCCATACACTGCGCCACCACCTGGTCAGGTGCTTTAAAAAAAAATTATTGATTGATTTTAGAGAAAAAGGAAGGGAGAGCGAGAGAAATAGCAATTTGTTGTTCTACTTATTTATGCATTCATTGGTTGATTCTTGTATGTTCTCTGACTGGGGATTGAACCCACAACCTTGGCATATTGGGACATGCTCTAACCAAATGAACTTCCTGGCCAGGGCTGATCAGCTTTTTGTTGTTTGTTTGTTTTTAACGAATTAGAGAAATATGAAATAAAAATATCTGAATGTATTTAACCTAGTAGTCTTAAATACTGTTTCAGAAAACTTTTTCATTTGTGCATATATTTTTTATTCTGGAATATAATGATAAAAAAAATGTATGTATCTGAGTGAAATACTCTGTGTTAGGGGAATATACTTATAGCAGGAACAATTAGCCTGACACTCAGCCCAGAAGCTCTATTTTTCTTTCTTGTTTTTGTTGTTGTTTTTATCAAGAATGTCTTGAGGCCCTGGCCGGTTGGCTCAGTGGTAGAGCATCGGCCTGGCGTGCAGAAGTCCCGGGTTCGATTCCCGGCAGGACACACAGGAGAAGCGCCCATCTGCTTCTCCACCCCTCCCCCTCTCCTTCCTCTCTGTTTCTCTCTTCCCCTCCTGCAGCCAAGGCTCCATTGGAGCAAAGTTGGCCCCGGCCCTGAGGATGGCTCTGTGACCTCTGCCTCAGGCGCTAGAATGGCTCTGATCGCAACATAGCAACACCCCGGATGGGCAGAGCATCGCCCCCTGGTGGGCGTGCCGGGTGGATCCCGGTCGGGCGCATGCGGGAGTCTGTCTGACTGTCTCCCCGTTTCCAGCTTCAGAAAAATACAAAAACAAAACAAAACAAAAAGAATGTCTTGAGGCATTTCTCTTAATCCTCTCTATTTCATTTGGGGTGATCAGGGAAGAATGTGTTTTATTTCTCTTTCTCCTAGGACCTTTCTCAGTTCTAGATGGTGCCTAGTTTGGGCCAAGAAGATTTGACTGTTCCATTTTTTTCTCCTATCATTTAAGAGTGAGGTAGGCTCTTGGGTTCTGGGAAGGTGTGGAAACCAAAAGGAAATCACTGGAAATCTCATTTAGATCTTTAAATCTAAGATGCTAGGCAGAAATCTGGAGCCAATATAGAGTCAGAAACAAAGTGGGGTAAGAAATTTCGATCTTAAAGTGTTGAAATGGGTGGAGGGGAGGTTAAAGGGAAGAATTCCCAAAATAAGGAAGATTCACAGCAATGCTTCATGATTTAAAGCATATAAGCTATTTTCCTCATCTATAAATTAACCTACTATTTTAAGTTGCTCAAAAAGAGATGATAAGGGTGTGGGTTACACAGGTGTATCCATTTCTAAATTATTTAGCTAAAAATGGAATATTTCAGTATATCTATACTTTACTTTAAAAAAATGATAAGCCATAGACGTCACGGAAATGGCGCTGTGAGCAGCGCATCCGACAGATCTCCCCAAAATCACAACAAATTTATCAACTAGAAACAGAAAAATTTATCCTCGGAGCATTCCGGAGTTCCACACAAACTGAAAGCGAAAGGACTGTTATCACTTGAATCTGAGAGATGAGGGGGTGGAGGAAGCTAAGCCGCGGAGGGAGTGCGCCTGTGGTGAGTCGGCCCACACTCGGGAGCGGCGAGCAGCCGCCGGCGCGCGCCCAGTCCGGTTGCAGAGCGAGCACCTCTAACGTTCCCAGCGGCCCGCGCACTGCGAGTGAGAGTCCCCAGCCACCGGTGCCTGGAGCACCCCATTCACGCGCGTGCCCTACTGGCCCGCACACCCAGGGTGCCCCATTATCCTGCGCCCGGTGCGCCCTACTGGCCCGCACACCCAGGGTGCCCCATTATCCTGCGCCCGGTGCACTCCAGCCGCCAGCGGCGGGGCGAGCGGGAGAGGCGCCAGGGCGGTCTTCCCTACTTGGGAGATTCTCTCCGTGGGCGGGGCACCTCACCCAGCCATTCAAGCAAACAATCAAGCGTTGGGGGAGGGGCGCGCAGGCAGCCTGAAATACCTTCGGGAGCACAGCTGCAGACCCAATCACTGAAATTAGCTTAACCCATGAAATCTGCGCACCCACGGGCTCTAATTGATAAGATCTCTCTCAGTTCAGCGATCCAAGATAAGAGGCGTGATATTTCTTAGTGCCTCTCGCTAAAGGGGCGGGGGCAACTTCTGACTGATAGAGCCTCCATATTCAGGGATAAACACTAACAAGAGGGACTTGGCAGATAATAAGATCTATACTACACTAGTCGCAAGCAGCGACTAGTGCCTCTTCTTCCCAGCCAAAACAGGCTATAAAGTGTGGAAAGCCTGGATTGAGTGGTCCAACTGAATGCTAGGCGCTGAACAGTCACCTTGACAACAATTGACTCCCAGCCCCTCCTGATTATGCTGGAGGCTCTGACTGCCAGAGCCTTTCCCAAAGCCTTGCGCTGAGTGGGGATAGAGTGGGGATTTCCTAGCTCTTTGAGCCTCTTACTCCCCAGGCAGAAGCAGTAGCAGCCTTATAGCTGGATCACCAGGCTGCTAATTCAGGAAGGGGAGACTAGGAGAGAGACTCCAGGAAAGCAAACTCTCTCATCGTTGGACCCTGCAAACGCCAACAAGCCTTGACTACCAGCAAGACTAAAGCCAATTATGTGACATTGCCATAGAATCCCATCATCTGCAAATCCCTACCTAAGTGTGACACAGGGACAGAGCCTGGGGTACAGAGTCACCGACCAGGAAGAGGGAGAGAAAAAAAAAAAAGGAAGAAGTTAACCTCTCAAAATCAAGAAAAATCCACAGACTTTATAACTTGTTCCACTAATTTTTCATTGTTGTTGTTTGTTTCTTCTATCTTATTGCCTTTATTATTATTATTTCTATTTCCTCCACCTCAGTCCATTTATTCTCTGCCCATCTTATGCTTCCCTTTTCTTGAACTACACTACCCATGAGTGTTACATTTTATTTCTTTTCTTCATCCTCACCCTCCTTTAAGGTTATACTCCAAAACACTTAAATCTCACTCTCTCCTCTTTTTTTTTTTTTGTTTTGCTTTATTTTGTTTTTTTCTCTTCCTTTTTTTCTTCCTTCATTTTTCTCTTTTTCTTATTTTTTCCTTTCTATTCGTTTTTTATTTTCTCGTTTTACTTTTCCTCCCATTTAATCCTCAATCACGAACAAATTAGTTAATTTGGGACTCAAGGGTTTTTTTTGGTTTTATTTTTCTTTTTCGCTTTTGTTTTTGTTTTTTTGTTTTTTTGTTTATTTTTGTGGCATTTTGGGTACTTTTTACGTTGCTTTTTAACTCACTAGCATTCCTCCCAACCCAAGGTCTCCATTGTATTTAGTCTTCGCTCCACTTAATACAACAGATTTTTACTTATTATTTTTATTTTTTTCTTTATTATTCTTTTTTTTCTCTCCTTTTTTCTGGTTCCCTCTTATCCCTCTCATTATATCTCTTAGTCGACCATCATTTACAAGCAAATCATCTTATGCTTGTCTAATATTTTCTTCCTTTTTTTTTTTTTTTGCATTTAGTAGGTCCCTACTCCCTTTCTTTGCCCCTTGAACTCTTCATCCCAAATCAGGCCCTCCATTATAGGCAGTTTTTGTTCCATTTAGCATAATATAATTCACAGGTCATCACGATATTTCCCTGAGGAGGGGATAGGAGGGAAAGAGAAGAAAGAAAAAAGGGGGAAATAATAAATTATTACTGTTTTTTTTTGTGGGGTGTTTTACCTTTTTTTTTTTTTTTTTTTTTACTTTTTACTCTTTATTAATTCTAATTAGTGCTATCAACAAGACCACCCTCAGATGCCAATAAAAAAGAGTAAATCGAATATTATGGATACAAAAGAAAGAGAGGTAACACAAATAGATGTGGAAAAATCTATGGAGAAAAGACTTACCATATTGGAAGCCTTGGAGCTAAATGACAGAGAATTTAAAATAGAAATCTTAAAAATACTCAGAGATATACAAGAAAACACAGAAAGGCAATTTAGGGAGATCAGAAAACAACTCAATGAACACAAAGAATATATTACCAAGGAAATTGAAACTATAAAAACAAATCAAACAGAAATGAAAAACTCAACTCACAAGCTGAAAAACGAGGTAACAAGCTTAGCTAACAGAACAGCCCAGATAGAAGATAGGATTAGTGAAATAGAAGACAAACAACTTGAGGCACAAGAGAGAGAAGAAGAAAGAGACTCAAAAATAATAAAAAACGAGAAAGCCCTACAGGAATTGTCTGACTCCATCAGAAAGAATAACATAAGAATAATAGGTATATCAGAGGGAGAAGAGAAAGAAAATGGAATGGAGAATATACTCAAACAAATAATAGACGAGAACTTCCCAAGCCTGTGGAAAGAACTAAAACCTCAAATTCAAGAAGCAAACAGAACACCAAGTTTTCTTAACCCCAACAAACCCACTCCAAGGCACATCATAATAAAGATGACACAAACTAATGACAAAGAAAAAATTCTCAAGGCAGCCAGGGAAAAGAAGAGTACAACATATAAAGGAAGGCCTATTAGATTATCATCAGATTTCTCAGCAGAAACTCTACAAGCTAGAAGAGAGTGGACCCCAATATTTAAAGCCCTGAAAGAGAGGAACTTTCAGCCAAGAATACTATACCCATCAAAGCTATCCTTCAAGTACGAAGGAGATATAAAAACATTCACAAATACAGAAAAGATGAGAGAATTTATCAGCAGAAAGCCCCCACTCCAGGAAATACTAAAGGGGGTTTTCCAACCAGATTCAAAGAACAAAAGAAAACAAAACCACAAGTAACAGCTCCACCAAGAACACAATAAAACCAAACTTAAACTGTGACAACAAAGAAAAAAAAGGGGGGGGAGATGATGGAGATTAACAGTAGCAAAGGACGATGAAGTGCAGAAATACTCATAAGATAGGGTACTACAATGAATATGGTAGGTACCCTTTTCATTACTTAATGGTAACCACCCTTGAAAAAACCACCACAAAAACACTTGACTTAAAAAAGGTAGCAACAGAGGAAAGAAGAATGGAACACAAACAAACAAAAACAAATGATAGAAAAACAAAAGAGAAGAATCAAACAAGATACAAAACTAACAGAAAGCAATTTATAAAATGGCAGTAGGGAACCCACAAGTGTCAATAATTACACTAAATGTAAATGGATTAAACTTACCAATAAAAAGACACAGAGTAGCAGAATGGATTAAAAAAGAAAATCCAACTATATGCTGCCTACAAGAAACACATCTAAGCAACAAGGATAAAAACAAATTCAAAGTGAAAGGCTGGAAAACAATACTCCAAGCAAACAACACCCCAAAAAAAGCAGGTGTAGCAATACTCATATCTAATAATGCTGACTACAAGACAGAAAAAGTACTCAGAGACAAAAATGGTCATTTCATAATGATTAAGGGGAAGTTGAATCAAGAAGACGTAACAATCCTTAATATATATGCACCAAACCAAGGAGCACCAAAATATATAAGACAGCTACTTATTGACCTTAAAACAAAAACTAACAAAAATACAATCATACTTGGAGACCTCAATACACCACTGACAGCTCTAGATCGGTCATCCAAACAGAGAATCAATAAAGATATAGTGGCCTTAAACGAAATACTAGAACACCTGGATATGATAGACATCTACAGGACACTTCATCCCAAAGCGACAGAGTATACATTTTTCTCTAGTGTACATGGAACATTCTCAAGAATTGACCATATGTTGGGCCACAAAGACAATATCAGCAAATTTAGAAAAATTGAAATTGTACCAAGCATATTTTCTGATCATAAAGCCTTGAAACTAGAATTCAACTGCAAAAAAGAGGGGGAAAAACCCACAAAAATGTGGAAACTAAACAACATACTTCTAAAAAATGAATGGGTCAAAGAAGAAATAAGCGCAGAGATCAAAAGATATATATACAGACAAATGAAAATGAAAATACTACATATGAGAATCTCTGGGATGCAGCAAAAGCAGTAATAAGAGGAAAGTTCATATCACTTCAGGCCTATATGAACAAACAAGAGAGAGCCGAAGTAAACCACTTAACTTCACACCTTAAGGAACTAGAAAAAGAAGAACAAAAACAACCCAAAACCAGCCGAAGAAAGGAGATAATAAAAATCAGAGCAGAAATAAATGAAATAGAGAACAGAAAAACTATAGAAAAAATCAATAAAACAAGGAGCTGGTTCTTTGAAAAGATCAACAAAATTGACAAACCCTTGGCAAGACTCACCAAGGAAAAAAGGCACAGGACTCAAATAAATAAAATCCAAAATGAAAGAGGAGAGATCACCACAGACATCATAGATATACAAAGAATTATTGTAGAATACTATGAAAAACTATATGCCACCAAATACAACAATCTAGAAGAAATGGATAAATTCCTAGAACAATACAACCTTCCTAGACTGAGTTATGAAGAAGCGGAAAGCCTAAACAGACCAATCAGCAGGGAGGAAATAGAAAAAACTATTAAAAACCTCCCCAAAAATAAAAGTCCAGGCCCAGACGGCTATACTAGTGAATTCTATCAAACATTCAAAGAAGACTTGGTTCCTATTCTACTCAAAGTCTTCCAAAAAATTGAAGAAGAAGCAATACTTCCAAACACATTTTATGAGGCCAACATAACCCTCATACCAAAACCAGGCAAGGATGGCACAAAGAAAGAAAACTACAGACCAATATCTCTAATGAATACAGATGCTAAAATACTAAACAAAATACTGGCAAACCGAATACAACAACATATTAAAAAAATAATACATCATGATCAAGTGGGATTCATCCCAGAATCTCAAGGATGGTTCAACATACGCAAAACGGTTAACGTAATACACCATATCAACAAAACAAAGAACAAAAACCACATGATCTTATCAATAGATGCAGAAAAGGCTTTTGATAAAATACAACACAATTTTATGTTTAAGACTCTCAACAAAATGGGTATAGAAGGAAAATATCTCAACATGATAAAGGCCATATATGATAAACCATCAGCCAACATCATATTAAACTGACATAAAACTGAGGACTTTCTACCTTAAATCAGGAACAAGACAGGGTTGTCCACTCTCTCCACTCTTATTTAACGTGGTTCTAGAAGTTCTGGCCAGAGCAATCAGACAAGACAAAGAAATAAAAGGCATCCATATCGGAAAAGAAGAAGTAAAGGTATCACTTTTTGCTGATGATATGATCCTATACATCGAAAACCTGAAGGACTCCACAAAAAGATTATTAGAAACAATAAACCAATACAGTAAGGTCACAGGATACAAAATTAACATACAAAAGTCCATAGCCTTTCTATATGCCAACAATGAAATATTAGAAAACGAACTCAAAAAAAATAATCCCCTTCACGATTGCAACAACAACAAAAAAATACCTAGGAATAAACATAACAAAGAATGTAAAGGACCTATATAATGAAAACTACAAGGCATTATTAAGAGAAATAGAAAAAGACACAATGAGATAGAAAAATATTCCTTGTTCTTAGATAGGAAGAATAAATATAATTAAAATGGCCATATTACCCAAAGCAATATATAAATTTAATGCAATTCCCATCAAAATTCCTATGACATTTTTTTAAAGAAATGGAACAAAAAATCATAAGATTTATATGGAAGTATAAAAAACCCCGAATAGCCAAAGCAATCCTAAGGAAAAAGAAGGAAGCTGGGGGCATTACAATACCTGACTTTAAACTATATTATAGAGCCACGATAATCAAAACAGCATGGTATTGGCAGAAAAATAGACACTCAGACCAATGGAACAGAATAGAAAGCCCAGAAATAAAACCACATATATATGGTCAAATAATCTTTGACAAAGGGGCCAACAACACACAATGGAGAAAAGAAAGCCTCTACAACAAATGGTGTTGGGAAAACTGGAAAGCCACATGCAAAAGAATGAAACTCGACTACAGCCTGTCCCCATGTACTAAAATTAATTCAAAATGGATCAAAGACCTAAATATAAGACCTGAAACAATAAAGTACATAGAAGAAGACATAGGTACTAAACTCATGGACCTGGGTTTTAAAGAACATTTTATGAACTTGACTCCAATGGCAAGAGAAGTGAAGGCAAAGATAAATGAATGGGACTACATCAGAATAAAAAGTTTTGCTCAGCAAGAGAAACTGATATCAAAATAAACAGACAGCCAACTAAATGAGAAATGATATTTTCAAACAACAGCTCAGATAAGGGCCTAATATCCAAAATTTACAAAGAACTCATAAAACTCAACAACAAACAAACAATCCAATAAAAAAATGGGAAGAGGACATGAACAGACACTTCTCCCAGGAAGAAATACAAATGGCCAACAGATATATGAAAAGATGCTCAGCTTCATTAGTTATTAGAGAAATGCAAATCAAAACTTCAATGAGATACCACCTCACCCCTGTTAGATTAGCTATTATCAACAAGACGGGTAATAGCAAATGTTGGAGAGGCTGCGGAGAAAAGGGAACTCTCATCCACTGTTGGTGGGACTGTAAAGTAGTACAACCATTATGGAGGAAAATATGGTGGTTCCTCAAAAAACTGCAAATAGAACTACCTTATGACCCAGCAATCCCTCTACTGGGTCTATATCCCAAAACCTCAGAAACATTGATACGTAAAGACACATGTAGCCCCATGTTCATTGCAGCACTGTTCACAGTGGCCAAGACATGGAAACAACCAAAAAGCCCTTCAATGGAAGACTGGATAAAGAAGATGTGGCACATATACACTATGGAATACTACTCAGCCATAAGAAATGATGACATCAGATCATTTACAGCAAAATGGTGGGATCTTGATAACATTATACGGAGTGAAATAAGTAAATCAGAAAAAAACAAGAACTACATGATTCCATACATTGGTGGAATATAAAAACGAGACTAAGAGACATGGACAAGAGTGTGGTGGTTACCAGCGGTGGGGGGAGGGAGGACATGGGAGGGAGGGAGGGAGAGAGTTAGGGGGAGGGGGAGGGGCACAGAGAACTAGATAGAGGGAGGCGGAGGACAATCTGACTTTGGGCGAGGGGTATGCAACATAATTTAATGACAAAATAACCTAGACATGTTTTCTTTGAATATATGTACCCTGATTTATTAATGTCATCCCATTATCATTAATAAAAATTTATTAAAAAAAAAAGATCTTATCATAAAAAAAAAAAAATGATAAGCCTCTTCCATCATGTGAGAATACAGCGAGAAGGTATAAGCTATAAATCAGGAAGAGGGCTCTTGCTAGAGAAAGGGCCATACTGGTGATGCCTTGCATTTGGACTTCCAGCCTCTAGAGCTGTGAGAAATAAATTTCTGGGTTTTTTTTTTTAAAGATAATAATTGTATAAGAATGGGAAGTGTGTGGAGGTACAGATGGATGAGGAATGGCAGATTGTCAAGGCTGGGTGATAGGTACATGGGGATTCATTATACTAGTCTATTTACTTCTATTTGAAAATTTCCATAATATTTTAAAATACCTTTAACACTCTTCTCTGGTATTAATCCACCCAACAGCTAATATTACCTTTTTCTCTATAACTTCAAACCAACATGGAAGCCATGGATGGGCCACATGGTTTCCACATTCTTGACTGCTCCCAACAACCAGTCCTAAAGTTGAGAAAGAGAATACTTTCCACGAGAGGAATATCTTTCATATGCAATCAGAAGGGATCTAAGAGAGATGGTGGATTTGTGTCTAAACTATTTATTAAATCTAGCATTTATTTATCCATTGACTCCACATATTTCTCTAGGAAATCTGTTAGCCCATCCAAGAAGCCTGTGAAGGTAATAAGTGGCTTCTGCTTGTTATTTCAGTTTTTCATCAGTAATTAAGGAGGCAATAAGACCTGTACCTATCTAAAAAGTGCCTGATGTTGTGAATTATAAATAGAGAAGTTGGGGTGGCAACAACTGGCAATTCAACATGTGTGGTTTGCTTTAACAGGAAGCCACAAACTAATCTTTGAGGTCCAACACAACACGAAAGCTGTAGAATTGTTTGCTCAGGGCTGAGAATTTAATGGCTTGCTGGTGAGGAAATGGCTCCCTTCATCTACTTCTTTATTAACAGGTCTAGAGTGATGGTGTGCAGCCGGAGGCTGATCTTGATGTCTAATGATATGAGGCAGAGCTAGAGCACTGATATAAAATGGTATGGTAGACACATATTCTAATCTTGAATCTTCATGTTACTATGCAGTATCGCAGTGGTTCCCAACCTTTTTTGGGCCATGGACTGGTTTAATGTCAGAAAATATTTTCACAGACCAGCCTTTAGGGTGGTATGGATAAATGTATCACATGACCAAGACAAGCGTCAAGAGTGAGTCTTAGATGGATGTAACAGAGGAAATCTGGTCATTTTTAAAAAATAAAACATCGTTCAGACTTAAATATAAATAAAACAGAAATAATGTAAGTTATTTATTCTTTCTCTGTGGACTGGTACCAAATGGCCCACAGACCAGTACCGGTCCGTGGCCCAGGGGTTGGGGACCACTGCAGTATTGGACAATCCACCTAGCTAAGCTATACTTTTGTTTCCTTATCTGTAAAGTGATCTGATTAAATTCCAAAGATTCTTTTCATTTCTAAAATTCCATGATTTATTTGCCATAGTTAAAGTTTCACTCCCTATTATATTGGCTAATTATCAATGAGGCAGAATTTTCCTCTGCTTGTGCATTACCTAATTCTCAATAAGAGTCAGTCTCACAGGCCCTGGCCGGTTGGCTCAGTGGTAGAGCATCGGCCTGGCGTTCAGGAGTCCCGGGTTCGATTTCTGGCCAGGGCACACAGGAGAAGCGCCCATCTGCTTCTCCACCCCTCCCTCTCTCCATCTTCTCTGTCTCTCTCCTCCCTTCCCACAGCTGAGGCACCATTGGAGCAAAGTTGGCCTGGGCGCTGAGGATGGCTCCATTGCCTCTGCCTCAGGTGCTAGAATGGCTCTGGTTGCAACAGAGCAATGCCTCAGATGGGCAGAGCATCGCCTCCTGGTGGGTATGCCAGGTGGATCCCGGTAGGGCGCATGCGGGAGTCTGACTGTCTCCCCGTTTCCAACTTCAGAAAAATACAAAAAAAAAAAAGTCAGTCTCACAAGCAAAGAGAGTAGTAACTACTTTTATGTCATGACTTAGAGCATAATGGGGTGCAATTTTAAGTTTGCTAACTTCTCACTAGCTATAGTATTTCCTGAAAGTGAAGTAGAAGAGATTTGTTTCTTGGCATTTTGGAGGTTCTTTAAGACTCCCTTATTAAAATCCTAAGACTAATCAGTGCTTGGCACTCATTTAAAACTTTAGAAAGGCAGTCCATTAGATAGTTCTTGTGGACAGAAGGAAAGGAAAGGGCTGAAGAATAGTACAAAGGCAGGTGCCTTTGTGTATCTAGTGCACTTCTTGTGTTTTACTTCCCTGAGTGATGCACCATGTGAGTTTTAACACATAAATCTGAAGTCCCTTACATCTCTGCTATGAACTGAATGCTTGTATCTCCCAAATTCACATGTTGAAACCCTTGCACCCTAATGCGATGATATTTGGAGATGGAAACCATGGGAGGTGTAAGGCTAGTAGCCGCGGCCACCATCACAGCCACCTGGCCCGTTCAGGTTCGCATTTGATTTGGACAGAAGGTAATGAAACAATGGAACCAAGAACTGGTGGGCCATTACCCTTAATCCTAGCTTGTATCTGGTGGGCGAGAAAATACACACAATGGGAAAACACTTTCCATTCAGGGCTCTCAAAGTCACTGACTTATCCGAGTTTCCTAGAATCAAAGGTTTCTACCTCACCAGCCTTATCCACCTCTGTTCCCCATCTCCTTCTCTCTGCACAAACTCTGCACAAACTGGCTTCTTCTTCAGCACTCCACCATCTTGGCTGCCTCTCCTCTGCAATGCTGATAGCAGAAACCGAAAGGGCCCCTGGTCTTCCTTATTTTATAGTGTAGAAATTAAAGCCTTTAAGCCAGTATACAAATAGGAAGTCTTTGATACAAAGCCACTTATCTGAGGCATAAATGGGATTCTTCATAAGAGTGCACCATCCCACATCATGCAATAGTCAAGGGTGTGGGGGAAAGCTTAGTGTTGAGAAAATCTTAGTATTAAAAGGGTGGGCCTGACCAAGCAGTGGTGCAGTGGATAGAGCATTGGACTGGGATGCGGAGGACCCAGGTTCGAGATCCCAAGGTCACCAGCTTGAGCACGGATTCATCTGGTTTGAGCAAACTCACCAGCTTGGACCCAAGGTCGCTGGCTTGAGCAAGGGGTTACTCGGTCTGCTGTAGCCCCATGGTCAAGGCACATATGAGAAAGCAATCAATAAACAACTAAAGTGCCACAATGAGAAACTAATGATTGATACTTCTCATCTCTCTCCATTCCTGTCTGTCAGTCCCTATCTATCCCTCTCTCTGAATCTCTCTCGATCTCTGTAAAAAAAGAAAAAGAAAAAGAAAAAAAGAAAAAAAAAGGGTGGGAAAGGCTTAGTCTTAAAACTAAGCCTTAGGTTATAAGGACCCTGCCTGCTTACAGACTGTCTCCCACACTCAATGCAAACTATAAGCGAGCAAACATACATCGTATTTGCAAACTTATTTGACCCACAGGAGGTAATTAGCATTAGATGAAGCAATGAGGGTGAGGACCTCATAATGGGATTAGAGCCCCCATAAAAGGAGACATAAAATACACTGCTCACAAAAATTAAAGGATGTTGCCTGACCTGTGGTGGCGCAGTGGATAAAGTGTCGACCTGGAAATGCTGAGGTTGCCGGTTCAAAACCCTGGGCTTGCCTGGTCAAGGCACATATGGGAGTTGATGCTTCCAGCTCCTCCCCCCCTTCTCTCTCTCTGTCTCTCCTCTCTCTCTCTCTCTGTCTCTCCCTCGCCTCTCTAAAATGAATTAAAAAATTATTAAAAAAAAATTAAAGGATGTTTTATAGCTTCATTTTCACTTTGAAATATCCTCTAACTTTTGTGAGCAGTATAGCTTGCTCTGTCTCTTTCTACTCACACACCAAGAAAAGACCATGTGCACTCACAGAAAGAAAGCTGGCTGTTTGAGCCAGGAAAAGAACTCTCAGCAGAATCAATCCTGCTGGATGTTGATATTGGGCTTTTCAACCTCCAGCATTGTGAGAAAATAGATTTCTAGTTTGGACCACCCAGTCTGTGATATTGGTCATGGCAGCTCTAGCTGACTAGTACAATCTTTTATTAATCCCTTCTGGTGTTAACTGAGAGACAATTTGCCAAAGTAGAAATGAAAGAAATCTTCCCAAAACATCTGGCAAGGGATTATTCTTAAACCTTATATCTCTCCCAGAGATCACCAGGTTAGTCTTTCTTCTAGTGCTGTTGCTCACATTGACTACTTTTGGATGAAACTGACTACTTTCAGAGGATGCATACAAACAATGTGATTGCATTTTTTAAAACAAAAAACAGGCCCTGGCCGGTTGGCTCAGCAGTAGAGCGTTGGCCTGGTGTGTGGGGGACCTGGGTTCGATTCCCGGCCAGGGCACATAGGAGAAGCGCCCATTTGCTTCTCCACCCCCACCCCCTCCTTCCTCTCTGTCTCTCTCTTCTCCTCCCGCAGCCGAGGCTCCATTGGAGCAAAGATGGCCCGGGCGCTGGGGATGGCTCCTTGGCCTCTGCCCCAGGCGCTAGAGTGGCTCTGGTCGCGGCAGAACGACACCCCGGAGGGGCAGAGCATTGCCCCCTGGTGGGCAGAGCGTTGCCCCTGGTGGGCGTGCCGGGTGGATCCCGGTCGGGCGCATGCGGGAGTCTGTCTGACTGTCTCTCTCCGTTTCCAGCTTCAATAAGAAATAAAATAAAATAAAATAAAAAAAAAAACAAAAAACAAAACTTCTCTCTAAACCTATCCTACGTGTGATGTAGGTTAACTTACTCTCTTAACCTATCCTGTGTGATAGAACTAAAAAGACTTAATAATTTTTTAAAAAATTGTCAACTTTTTCGCCTGACCAGGTGGTTGCACAGTGGATAGAGCATCGGACTGGGACAGGAGTCTCCAAACTTTTTACACAGGGGGCCAGTTCACTGTCCCTCAGACCGTTGGAGGGCCAGACTATAAAAAAACTATGAACAAATCCCTATGCACACTGCACATGTCTTATTTTAAAGTAAAAAACAAAACAGGAACAAATACAATATTTAAACTAAAGAACAAGTAAAGTTAAATCAACAAACTGCCCAGTATTTCAATGGGAACTATGGGCCTGCTTTTGGCTAATGAGATGGTCAATGTGCTCCTCTCACTGACCACCAATGAAAGAGGTGCCCTTTCCAGAAGTGCGGCGGGGGCCAGATAAATGGCCTCAGGGGGCCGCATGCAGCCTGCGGGCCATAGTTTGGGGACCTCTGGACTGGGATGTGGAGGACACGCAGAGGACCCAGGTTTGAAACCCTGAGATCACTGGCTTAAGCCTGGAATCATAGACATGACCTCATGATTGCTGGCTTGAAGCCCAAGGCAGCTGGCTTGAGCAAGGGGTCACTCTCGCTTTAAAAAAAAAAAAGTCAGTCTGACCAGGCGGTGGCGCAGTGGATAGAGCATTGGACTGGGATGCGGAGGACCCAGGTTCGAGACCCCGAGGTTGCCAGCTTGAGTGCAGGTTCATCTGGTTTGAGCAAAACTCACCAGCTTGGACCCAAGGTCACTGGCTTGAGCAAGGGGTTACTCAGTCTGCTGAAGGCCCACGGTCAAGGCATATATGAGAAAGCAATCAATGAACAACTAAGGTGTCAAAATGAAAAACTGATGATTGATACTTCTCATCTCTCTTCGTTCCTGTCTATCCTTCTCTCTGTCTCTGTAAAAAAAAAAAAAAAAAAAAGTCAACTTTTTCAAACATGCTCCAAAGTAAAGAGAATGGTACAAAAAAACCTATATATTCATCACCCAGATTCAGTGATTACCAGGATTTTGCTTGTGGAGATTTAAAAAAATGCCAGTGAGAGACAAAGTATTATATTTACAAAGCATGTCACGAGGAAAATAAATTCATTATTTTGTGGAGTGTAAATAAACCGTCAAGATATTGAAAAATGTATCTAATCCTCTTTAACTAAATGTAAAGGTAAATTTGGCCTAAGCTTTAAAAACTGGATTCTTTAATAAAATGAAAATAGGAAACAATCGTGTGATAAGCTTTTTTCTTTTAGTAGGGTTTTGATGTTTTCTTCTTTTTTGAAGTGGCCCAAGAGGGAGTTCCCAAGAGAGGCTCCATGAAGAGACAGACTCTTCTTCATATCCAAGTTCTTTGCAACAGTCACTTGAGGGAGAAACCTAGGGACTTCTCTCCCTACCCTACTGCATCCTCTCATAGATTCTCATCTGATTCTTTTTACAACCACAGTTAAATCATTAAAGTGTCATTATTTCTACACTTGATTTTTATAGGCTATTCTTGATCGACATTCTAACAGCATTATTTCCTTTCATTTCTATGAGGATATACACCAGCTGACATATTTATGTTGCTCCTATCTTTAAAGCTATGTAGTGGGTCTACTTCCCAGTAAAGTAAATTTCCTCTGCTACCAGACCATAGACTCGACCAGGGGTCCCCGAACTACGGCCCGCGGGCCGCATGCAGCCCCCTGAGGCCATTTATCCGGCCCCCACCGCACTTCCAGAAGAGGCACCTCTTTCATTGGTGGTCAGTGAGAGGAGCATAGTTCCCATTGAAATACTGGTCAGTTTCTTGATTTAAATTTATTTGTTCTTTATTTTAAATATTGTATTTGTTCCTGTTTTGTTTTTTTACTTTAAAATAAGATATGTGCAGTGTGCATAGGGATTTGTTCATAGTTTTTTTTATAGTCTGGCCCTCCAACGGTCTGAGGGACAGTGAACTGGCCCCCTGTGTAAAAAGTTTGGGGACCCCTGGACTAGACTGACCTTGATCACCTCAGGTCACTGCTTTCTTCCTTTCTTCTCTCAATCTGCCTCTCCATGTTCCCATGTTTAGGATTGTGACATGGTACTTTCTCTTCTACACCGCCCCTTTGCTTAGAAAGTTCTGCCCTGTAAGTTCTTTTTCAAATCTTTTCTTCCCCTTTTATTGTGTCTCTTTAAAATTATATCTACTTAAAGAAAAAAGAGGTGATTTTTCTCTTCTCCTTAGTCATGCCCAGCATGTTAGCAAGTGCTCAGTAAGTCACACAATGCATTTGCTGACCTACTATGTTCACATTTGGGGGTTGAGATTCAGTGTTTAGGAGGTGGTTTGAGGAGTTCCAGATGTTTTTGAGAAACATCCTATAAAAAATACTCCTAATTTTAAACTCTAAGAGTTAAGAGGACCATGTCTCCTTACATTTGTCTCTATGAGTGCTAAATATATTAGGGTTTGATATTTTGGGAAATGATTAGAATAGTCCATGATGACATGATAGTGGGTAAAAAAAGAGGAAGGATATGAAGTAGTTCACAGCATCTCCAGAGAGAGTCTATTTTTACAATTTTTAAATATAAGCACTGCCTCACATGAACCCAATTACTAACATCTCAACCATTAGCATAATTTCTGTTCATAGTTGTACGTTAAAATCAATGACAGTCATGATGCAGGACCTAAAGCAAAAGATAGCTTTTTAGTACCACCTTGTGGCTAACCTCTTAATATATACTTTAAGCTGATTATTATGTAGATTGATAGGTAAGTAGAGGCATATAACAGAGTATTAGCAAAATATGCATTTTTGATGTATATATAATTATATATGGAACAAATAATAGAGCTGGAGGAAATTTTACAATTACTTATACTTCGGGTGGTGGGGATAAATTTCATTTCACAGAATCAGATATGCAGGACTTAATTTCTCTGTAATTAACTTAATCTTAGTTCACTTAGGGGCCTCCTAGTGCACCCCTAGGCTAGTTTCTAAATTCTAGAGGACTTAAGAGGTGTCAAGGTAGTGTGGGAAGGGGCTTCCGATCTTTGGTTGTGAAGCAAAAGATCACTTTTGAGTCCTTCATTGCTTTTTCCCAGCTGCAAAAGACCTTCAGATCTGGTGTGTATCTCTGCCAATTCGAAACCCTTCTTAGGCGCCAGGACTCGTCTGCTTCTCTAAACCACACTGAGCTCCCTTGCCCAGACACAGCACAGCACCATTCCTTCCTGGGCTGACCCTCTGGTGCACTGTCTGGGAAAGCAGCACCTGCCATTCTGTTCTCAGATCTCCCATATCATTTGGGGTTTTTGTTTGTACTCTGAGAGAACAAGGCTCAGGATCCTTTTCAGTGACATGTTAGTACATGACTTCATCCTCCACTAAGTCTCCTTATTTCTCCCATCCCTAGCCCCTGGCAACCATGTTTATACTCTCTGCTTCAATGAGTTTGACCTTTTTTCTTTTTCTTTCTTTCTTTCTTTTTTACATTCCACATATCACTGATTCCATGCAGTATTTGTTTTCTCTTTCTGGCTTATTTCACATGGTATATAATGCCCTCCAGGTTCACCCATGCTGTTGCAAATGACAGGATTTCCTTCATTTTTTAAGGGTGAACAATATTTCATTGCATCTACACCACATTTTTTATTCATTCATTTATTGATAGACAGGTTTTTCCAAACCTTGGCTATTTTGAATAATGCTACAATAAACATGAGAGAACAGATATTTCTTTAAGATAATGCTTTTGTTTCCTTAGTTATATTTTTAATTTCTTGAGAAACCTCTATACTGTTTTTCACAGTGACCACACCAATTTACATTCCATTATTCATGTACCTATAGGCCACTTAAATGGCTCCTTTGGAAAAAATGTCTATTTAGGTTCCTCGCTCATTTTAAAATTAGGTTATTTGTCTTTTTGGTATTGCGTTGTATGAGTCCCTTATATATTTTGGATATTAACCTCTTATAGGATATGTAACTTGCAAATATTGTTTCCTTTTTCATAGATTGCCTTTCATTTTGTTTTCCTTGCAGAGCAGAAGTTTTAGTTTGATGTATTCCTGTTTGTCAATTTTTGTTTTTGTTGCCTTTGCTTTTGGTTTCAAATCCAGAAACATCATTGCCAAAACCAATGTCAAGGAAATTATTTCTTAGGGGTTCTACAGTTTCTGTCTTACACTCAAGTCTTTAATTTTGAATTAATTTTTGTGTAGGGTGTAAGATAGGGTTCCAGTTTTATTATAAACACCATTTATAATTAAAATCCTTCTGTAAGGAAGAGCTGTCCTTTCTCTTATTTATTTATTGATTAAATTATTTTACTATTACTGTGGCCTCATGGATATTTATTTATTTATATTTTTTGTTTGTATTTTTCTGAAGCTGGAAACCGGGAGAGGCAGTCAGACAGACTCCCGCATGCGCCCGACTGGGATCCACCCGGCACGCCCACCAGGGGCAACGCTCTGCCCACCAGGGGGCGATGCTCTGCCCCTCTGGGGAGTCGCTCTGCCGCGACCAGAGCCACTCTAACGCCTGGGGGGCAGAGGCCAAGGAGCCATCCCCAGTGCCTGGGTCATCTTTGCTCCAATGGAGCCTTGGCTGCGGGAGGGGAAGAGAGAGACAGAGAGGAAGGAGGGGGTGGGGGTGGGGAAGCAAATGGGCGCTTCTCCTATGTGCCCTGGCCGGGAATCGAACCCGGGTCCCCCGCACGCCAGGCCGACGCTCTACCGCTGAGCCAACCGGCCAGGGCCTCATGGATATTTATTTTTTTCTTTGGGTTATGAATCAGTATTATTATTATTTTATTACTAAAATAGTGCCAGCATTAGCCCTTAGGAAGAAGGAGTTCCTTGAGTTTGGCTCCTGTGTTCTTTTGATAGACTTGTGTCCTGTTTTGGGCAATTCCTTACTTTCTGACAAATCAATATGTTTTAAGCTCATCTTGTTTTTGTTATGTCCCATCCTTGGAGACCTTTTCTTAGGGAGCCCTGATTTCTTTCGCTGGAGAATGGTATTTATAAACTAGGATCTGGGGGCTGGTGTACTCAATGATTGGGGTATCATTGCTTCCAGACCTTCTCATTATTTATACTCATACATATATACTTATATAATTATTTTTATTTCTTTATCCATCTCTACATATATTAAAAGCTATGATTTTATACTGATACTGCTAATTCTAAACCAACACCACAGAGCTCATTCTGGATTTTCCTCTTTGCTTTTTTGTTATTCCTTCCCCCAACATATAGTTGAGGACCAAAGGAGAGGGAGAATCACAGGATGGGTAGTGTAAATCACTACTCTCCACATCCCATTGGCTAGAACTTAGCCATATGGCTTCACAATTTCAAGCCAAAAATAAGGGCAGAAATGTGCAGGAATATGGGAGCATCCAGTCTAGCATTACATTTGGAAAGAAGAGGAGAAACATTAACATTGATGAGCATTAGCATTTCTTGCCATACCCAGGGTCCAAAGCAAATATTATAATTCTTTTAGTGCGCCACGAGGTGAAAAATTTGAAAGTACTAATCTAGATATACTAAATGACTTGTAAAAATTAAGGAGCCGCTATATTTCTTAGAATGAAATCATATTTAATTAGAGTTAAACACAATTTTATTATTATTAAGAAATATTTTTGATATGCAAATAATTAAGTCAATGGGAAAACAAAAATTTAAATGTAATAAGATTTAGATTTGAAGTTTCAATTTAGAACACATTTTATCACTTTAATCTCTAAGACAAATAATTGTCTGAATATTTATGTATTTATGCTTGTTTGTTGGGTTGGGTTTTGGTTTTAGTTTTCGAATTATCATTATTATTTGTAACCCTATGACATTCTGTTCAGCACCATAAGAAAGTGACTAAGACAGTGGGTATGACAGTTACTCTTTAACAGATCCTGAGTTGCCAATTCAAATTTTATACTGATATACTGGGTGGTTGTGTGATCTTTTGAGCTTCAGCGAAGAGAGCAGCTGTTCCTTGGAGCTTACTTTCTGATACCTAAAAAGTTTGTAATGCATCTTCTAGGAATTAGGGTCCTTTACTCTCAAAGACAGTTATTCTTCTCTTTTCAGTGCAACTGTATCCCTAATATTTTCTTGTGAAAAATTAAACATATTTAGTTTAGATTAATTATCTAAGCTTAACAAACCTGCGAATTAGTACTTGTCTAACAGAATATTTAATTAATACAGAATATTTGATCATGCAAATTGTGCTGGAATTACCTTTAAAATTAAAATATCAAGATTACTGTCTATCTCTGTCTATCCAAAGGTCCCAGAATAACTTTTAAAAAGAAGCAAAAGGGTATCTCTGCCTTATGATATTAGGTAGAAGAGAAGACTAGACTCAAAGTTTTGTAAGTTATTTAAAAAACAAATTTATTAAGATATACTTGACATACAATAGCACATATTCATAGTGTACAATTTGAAAAATTTTGATATCTGTACACATATGTGAAACCATCATCAAAATAAGGTAATGAACATATCCATCACTCTTCAAAATTTCTTTATGGTTCTTTGAAATTCCTTTCTCTTCATTCCTAGGCAACTACTGATTTGCTTTCTGTTACTAAAGATTTGTTTGCACTTAATAAAGTTTTTACATAAAGGGAATTATATATGTACTCTTTTTGTCTGATGTCTTCCATTCGGCACAATTATTTTGAGTTTCATTCATGTTGCTGTTTGTAAGAATAACTTGTTCTTTTTATACTTGAGTAGTGTTTTATTGTGTACACAGATCACTGTTTGTTTATCCATTCACATGCTGATGGACGTTTGGATTCTTTCCAGTGTTTGGCTATTACAAATATAGCTGTTATGAACAATTACATTCTAGTCTTTGTACGGACATATGCTCCCACTTTTCTTAGGTATACACCTAGAAATAGAATGGCTAGATTTTACAGTAACTGTGTTTTAACTTTTTAAAGAAACTGCCAAATTGTTTTCCAGGGTTCTTTCTTTTCCATCAATAGTGTATGAGAATTACAATTTCTCTACTTCCTCTCCAATACTTGGTCAAAGCAGTTAATTTTAGACATTCTAATACGTATGTGATAGTATCTCTTTGTATATTTAATTTGCATTTTTTTGTGATTAATGATAGCTACTCGCATCTCTTAATGTGCTTATTTGCTATTTGTATATCTTCTTTGATGAACTGTCTGTTCAAACTTTGGCCAATTAAAAAAATTGGGTTGTTTGTTTTCTTACTATGGTATTTGAGAATTATCTATATATTCTTTTTTTTTTTTTTTTTTTTTTTTTGCAGGGACAGAGAGAGAGTCAGATAGAGGGATAGATAGGGACAGACAGGAACGAAGAAAGATGAGAAGCATCAATCATCAATTTTTCGTTGTGACACCTTAGTTGTTCATTGATTGCTTTCTCATATGTGCCTTGACCGTGGGCCTTCAGCAGACTGAGTAAACCCCCGCTCGAGTCAGTGACCTTGGGTTCAAGCTGGTGAGCTTTTTGCTCAAGCCAGATGAGCCCGCACTCAAGCTGGCAACCCCGGGGTCTCGAACCTGGGTTCCTTCCGCATCCCAGTCCGACGCTCTATCCACCACGCCACTGCCTGGTCAGGCTATCTATATATTCTTGACATGTGTTTTATCAGATATATGATTCACAAATATATTCATCCAGCCATTTTTTAGCTTTTCATTCTTTTAACAATGTTTTGCAAAGAAGAAAAATTTGTAACTGATAAAATCCAATTTATCTATTATTTTTTTATGTTTTGTGCTTTTGGTGTTGTATCTAAAAAGTCTTTATCTAACTCAAGGTCACAAAACTTTTCTCTTACACTTTTTTCTAGAAGTTTTATTGTTTATCTATAATTAGGTAAGTCCCATGATCCATTTTGAGATAATTTTGTCTATGGTTAAGGTAAGTTTGGGGGTTATTTTTAAATTTTTATTTGCATTTGGCTCATTCAATTCTTCAAGCATCATTTGTTGGAAAGACTATTCTTTCTTCAATGAATTTTTTTTCTTACCATTTTTGAAAGTCAGTTTTCCAAATAGATGTGTATCTACTGAAGAAAGAAATTGCAGAAGACACAAATAAGTGGAAGTATATAACATGTTCATGGATAGGAATAATTATCATTAAAATGTCCATACTACCCAAAACAATCTATGGGTTCAATGCAATTCTTATAGAGATACCAATGGTATAGTTCACAGAACTAGAACAAATATTTCAAAAATTCATAGGAAACCACAAAAGATCCCAAATAGCAACAGTAATTTTGAGAAAAAAAAAACAAAACCAAACAAAATTGGAGGAATCATTCTACCTAATATCAAACTATACTACAAAGCCATAGTAATCAAAACAACATAGTGCTGGCATAAAAACAGGCATATAGACCAACAAAACAGAATAGAGAGCCCAGAAATATACCCATGCCTTTATGGTCAATTAATATTTGAAAAAGGAGGCAACAACATGCAATGGAGTAAAGAGAGTTTATTCAATAAATGGTGTTGAGAAAATTAGACAGATATGTGAAGAAAAAAAATAGAAAAGAAACTAGACTGCCTTCTTACATCATGCACAAGAATAAACACAAAATAGATTAAAGACTTAAATGTAAGACCTGAAACCATAAAAGTCATAGAGGAAAAATCATAGGCAGTAAAATCTCGAACATTTCTCATACCAATATTTTTTTCTGATATATTTCCTTGGGCAAAGAAAATACAAGAAAAAATAAATAAACAAATGAGACATCATCAAACTAAAAACTTTTTGCACAGCAATAGAAACCATCAGCAAAATGAACAGGCAACCTACTGAATGGGAGGACATATTGCCAATGATATATCTGATAAGGGATCAATATACAAAATTTATAAAGAACTCATGCAACTCAACATCAAGAAAACAAACATTAAGGAACTTATTAGATTAAGTGCATGTTTAAACCAAGCAGGTGATTTAGATCAGGGAGCTGATAGAATTATTGGCTAATTATAATAAGTGGCTGATCTGATTATTAAAGGGTTGGTTAGATTAAATGGTTGGTTAGATTAAGACAGTGGTTCTCAAAGTGTGTGCCAGGGTGCACTGGTGCACCCTAGAAGATTTCCAGGTGCACCCTATGGTATCCAGAGAAATATGTACCTGTTGGGGACCAGAAAACCAACCGGGTATTTGAAGCTCAGCAGGCAAAGTAAATAGTCAAGTTGCAAAGCTAATAAATGACGAAGCCAATAAAAAGTTGATCTAAGAAGTTGTGAAGGATGAGACTCAGAGACATGGACAAGAATGTGATGGTAACGGGGGTGGGGGGTATGGGGAGAGGAAGGAGAGAGAGGGGGTGGGGGAAGGGAGGGGCACAAAGAAAACCAGATAGAAGGTGACGGAAGACAATTTGACTTTGAGTGAGAGGTATGCAGCATAATCAAATGTCAAAATAATCTGGAGATGTTTTCTCTCAACATCTATACCCTGATTTATCAATGTCACTGTATTAAATTTAATAATAATAATAATAATAAAAAAAGAAGTTGTGAAGGGAGGTTGAAAGCATTATGTGGCTGACCCCATGTAAAATGTTTTCAGTCTTATCACAATATAGTTGGTACATCCAGCATAGACCTACTATGTATGTTTTGTACTGGATTGAAGCTAGGTTGGGCATGGTTTTCATCTTTACCTCATTAACTATCAACAGTATGGCCTTTGGCCATTTTAAATTTCATTCAGTCTGTTTCCTCATTTGTATCATGAGGTAATGTAACTACTTAATATAGTTTTGTGAGTATTGGGAAAATAGTTCCTCTGGGTCCTTAATATATGGACATCATTACATACCCAAGGAAATTAGGATACACAGAGATCAAGGTAGTAGTAAATGTTTACATAATTCACTGGTAAACATGAAAGGACCAGAATACAAGACTTATATCTGCTTATTCAGAGCTCTTTCTGGTATCCAGCCAAAGAGATTAAGAACTCAAGGAAATATAGGAAAGTTTTTGAAAGGTCTAGAGACAAACCTAATTTCAGATTCTAAAATATGGCCAAACTAAATGTTTATTACGTGTCTATGCAGTTCTAGCTGCTGATGAAACTGTGACAAACAAGATAAACATGTTTCTTGCTCTTAAGGAGCTTATGTTCTACTGGGAAGAGCAAATAATATATAAATAAAATAATTTCCAACAGTGGTAAATAACAGACTGATGTGGGAGAGCCTGTCCAGATAAGGGATGGAATCCTGCCTTAAACGATGAGAAAGAGGCCTCCATAAGAGTACTGGGGGAGGACTCTCTTGTGCAGGAGGAAACTATGCAATTGGAAAGTTGCCCTGACCATAATGAGTTTGGGCTTTAAGGGACAGAAAGAAATCTGCAATGGGAAACTATTGAAGTGCTTTACACAGGAGTGTCATTCTAGCTGGCTTATATTAAAAAGATAACTCTGGTTGCAGTCTGGAGAATGGATCTTTGTTTATTTATTTATTTATTCATTTTAGAGAGGAGAGGGAGAGACAGAGAGAGAGAGAGAGAGGAGAGACAGAGAGAGAGAAGGGTGGGAGGAGCTGGAAGCATCAACTCCCATATGTGCCTTGACCAGGCAAGCCCAGGGTTTCGAACCGGCAACCTCAGCATTTCCAGGTTGACACTTTATCTACTGCACCACCACAGGTCAGGCTGAGAATGGATCTTTGGAAAACCAGAATGGAAGCAGTTAAAAGTGGCTAGGATTAGGTGTATATTAGCGGAATTGTGTACAAACAAGTGGAAATTTTCATCTTTTTTAACCTCTGAAATTAAAGGGTTCCACTTTCCTATTCCATCATCTCCTATAGCACATATTTAATCATTGTTTATTATCTGTCACTTCCATTTAGGTTTTCCAGATAAAATACAGACACTCACTTAAATTTGCATTTCAGGTAAATAGTGATTTTTTACTATGTGTTCCCAAATATTGCAGGGGACACACATATTCTAAAATATATGCGATATCTGAAATTCAAGAAAAAAACTGGGCATCCTGTATTTTTATTTGCTAAATCTGGCAGATCTACCGTCACTAGAATGCAAACTCCAAGAAGGCAGGAACCATGTATGTTTGGTTCTCCAGTGTATATCTAGGACGGAGCACAGTGCTTGCAGGGCACTTAGTAGGAGCCCAGCCGTGCTTAGTGAATGAATGAATGAGTGGATTCAACACAATAATGAATGAGTGAAATACGGGTACGCATAAGAGCCCGTTGGTGCTAGGGGTAGACGGTGATAGGAAATGACCGGGATAAGCAGTTTGGTTAGGAGCGTTGGAGTGAGGCGCAGGCGTCCGACGCGAGGGGCGGCGGGCGCGCTGAGGTCACGGGCGCCGGAGGCCCTGGTGACGTCATCACGCTCGCTCTCTCGGTGACGCCGGGGTTTTAGTGGCGACGGCGCCAACTCCACTGTTGTGGTGATTGACTGCGGCGTCCTGGTGACTTCGGCCCAGTGCAGGCCGCCCGTGGAGCCGTCCGGTCCCGACAGTGGCCCCGAGGCCCTCTGTCTCTATCACTGGCCGTCAGCCCGCAGGCCTGGCCACTTCCCGGCGGGGTGACCACCTCCTCAGGGCCATGTCCAGGCCGAGCAGCGTCTCCCCGCGGCCTCCGGCTCCAGGCGGCCCTGGGGGCGGCGCCCGGGCCAAGGGGCTGAAGGACGTTCGCATAGACGAGGAGGTGAAGATCGCAGTGAATATCGCTCTGGAGCGCTTCCGATATGCGGACCAGAAAGGTGAGGCTCCGGACACGGACGCCGCCGGCTGCCCGCCTCCCCGGACGCGGACCCGGGTGCGGAGGGGCCGCCTCGGAGAAGGGGGGAGGCCCGGCCGCGGGCGGTGTCCCCGTGGGCTGTGAGGAGCCGCGCGTGACAGCGCCCGGGACAGCGGGTGCGGGGCTCCGGCGGCGTCCGGGGGCGTCAGGCTGCGGGCCGGCCGCGGCGTTTCCTTTCTCCCGGGGAGGCTTTCCGGCCGCGCCGGCGCCTGAGCCTCAGCGGTTAACGCCGGTCTGTGAGCCTGTACTTTTAAGATACACAAGAAGAGAAGGAAATCAGACAAATAAATGCTCTGGCAATAGGGACTGCTTTGTTTAGAAGCATCATGCTAAATAAACACTTTAAAAAAATTACACTTGTCTTGGTATATGAAATGTTTTGCCCACCTCTTAAGGTTAGACCGCTACTTGTCTTGGGTCACACGGGGCAGCCCCAGCAGTTGGCCCCTGGTGATGGGTGCGGATATCGAGGGCTCCTTCTGATCTGGTGGCTCCGGAGGGGACCCCGATCTCAGGAAGGAGGCTTACGGTCCCACACTGGGAACGACCTGGACAGAGCGAGTCGGAGCTTCATTTAAACGAAAGGGCAGCCTCGGCCATAAATCAAGCCAGTGTGAGCTAGTGAAGGAGGATGTCTGTACCGTTTTGAAGGCAAAGACAGTGGAGGATTCGTGATGCTTGAGCATACCTCGTGATGGAAGAAAATAAACGCTTTGTTGATTAAGCAAATAAGGACTGAGTTAAAATACTGAAATTTGTTCATCAGCCATCATACCAACTCAAGATGATAGCACAAATAAATAGAATTTTTGGTGAACCATTAGAGCCTTTTACACACTTAGATTTAATTTTTGTTATAACTGTGGTAGACATTCAGGAATTATTGAATATCTACTTTTCACATAAAATAGGATAATACTTTGATTATATGCTTATATTCTTTTTCATATTTTATATCTATACATGCATATTGAAGCACCTTGAATGAAAATTGCTTGTCCCCAGATGGTACTTTGTGTATTTTTTCCTTGTAGAAATGGAATTTCCTTCGTCTTTGACCAGTACTGAACGAGCCTTTATTCATCGATTGAGTCAGTCTCTTGGTTTGGTCTCTAAAAGTAAAGGGTAAGCCAATACTTTTCTTATTTAGAGAAAATTATTTACCGAAAAAGAGAAATGTTTCTGACTGCATTTAAAAAGTTATAACTATTCTAGATTCACAGCCTTATTTATATTGTATGTAGATAAACTGATTCATGTCTCTACCAAACTCAGCTCTTTTCTCTTCCTTCTAGCCACCTGTTTTTTGTTTAGAAATAAAAAAGAAAGTAAACTTTAAAGTGTAAGAAAAAATAGTTTAAAAGTTGAAGTTGATTGCTTGAGAAAAATATTTTCTTATTTTATTGAAACAATCTTTTTTTAAAAAAGCACAGATGGACTAAAGATTATAAGCATAATTATTTACAAACTCTTCTAATGTTACTGTATTGTAATGTTAAGCTGTAGAACACATATTGATTGTTTTCTTTCTTAGTAGCTCAAGAATCTGATGATTAGAACTGATTATATAAAATGGAACAGGAGGAAGCAGTACATATTTGAGTCTCTGACCCATAGAAGGAAAGGTCATTTGAGCCATCCAAGTGGAAGAACTCTGAAATTATGTGGAACTATTTCATTTTGAGGTTAAGGATGGTGGGATTGACGTACAGCAGGGTTTCTCAATAGTGGAGCTATTGACATTTTGGACTGGATAATTTTTTTAATGGAGGGCCATTTTGTGCATTATAAGATGTTTAAGCCTTTACTTTTATAAATGCCACTGACACTTCCATCCCTAGTTGTGTCAATCAAAAATGCCTCTAGACATTGCCAAAATGTTCCCTGAGGAGCAAAGTTGTCCTTGGTTGAGAGCTTACTGGGGGTTGGTGGAGGAGGAGACCAAATTTCAGCTTACTGATTTTTAGGTTAAGAGGAAGAAAATCATACTTTATTAAGTGAATATATTAATAAATGGTAGGAAGTTTAAAGGTGAAGTTAGCTGATCTAGGTATGTCTTGCAAATGAATATACACCACAATGATACGTTACTGACAGGAGAGTTAGTTTAGGTGAATGTGCATTTTGAACATCATTGAGGGCAGTGCTGGAGCAGTGGCTAGGTTCCTGAGCACCCTCATATTATAGTCCTCTGGATAGGTAAAATACTGCACTTGGACATAAAAATAGATTACAGGGGAATAATTCCTTATCCAAAAACAACTGGATCAAATAGTTTTGAGATTCAGATTTTTATGATTTTAAAGATGTATTAGGGTATATTTGCAACATGTTATATAATACTTATAATAAGGTATAGGCATCACCTTTAATCACATCCATATTTCTACTGGAAAATGTATGAATAGTCACTCCAAAATAAATAAAGACTAGAAATAGCCTCATGTCAAGTAAATCAGCCTTTGCTGCCAGTTGAAGTTGCTGTAGACTTAAAAAATCTTGCAGAGCTGTTTGGGTTTAAGAGTTGTAGAGAACAGAATGGTGCTCATTAACAAAACAACACATACCAAGTGCTGACGAGGGAAGGCCCAGCTATCCCACTTCTAGGAATATATCCTAAGAATAACAAATCACTGATTCAAAAGAAGAAATGCACCCCCATGTTTATTGCAGTATTGTTTACAATAGCCAAGATCTGGAAACAGCCAAGTGTTCATCAGTAGACGAGTGGATTAAAAAACTGTGGTACATAATACACAATGGAATACTATGTGGCCATGAAAAAGAAGGAAATAACTATTTTTTTACCCTATGTGACAACATGGATGGACCTGGAGTCTATTATGTTAAGCGAAATAAGCTAGGCAGAGAAAGAAAAATATCATATGCCTTCACTCATATGAGATATTCAGTGAACAATGTGAATTGAGGAATGGAAGAGAGACAGAGAAGGGGTCAAAGAGTCCAGAGGGAAAGTGGGCAGAGGGAAAGGGGATGAGAGGAGGGGAACAAAGAAAGTAAAGACATTAGTGAAAGTATATACACATAGAGGGCAGGATAGTAAATTATGGAAGTGAGGAAGGAGGTGGGGGGAGGAGGCATAGGGGGTATCAAGAAGAACAAGGGGGAGGGAGGGAGATGTATTTGTGGGTACACTTGTAACTATGTAAACACAACAAATTAAAATCAATAAATTGTAGAGAAGAAGTTGTGAGACTGCACTAGAAAACATCTGTTATAAATGCACAGTTCTGCAGTTATATAATTTTTGTGGTTAAATGGATTTGAATTCTGAGAAATTAACTTAGAAATAACAAGAATTACTCTTAGGAAAATAGTCCATTAGAATAGACTACATCTACTTCTGTTTAATAGCATGATCATTTAAGGCAGGGGTAGTCAACCTTTTTATACCTACCGCCCACTTTTGTATCTCTGTTAGTAGTAGTATTTTCTAACCACCCACCGGTTCCACAGTAATGGTGATTTATAAAGTAGGGACGTAACTTTACTTTATAAAATTTATAAAGTGGAGTTACAGCAAGGTGAAGCATATAATAATAATTACTTACCAAGTACTTTATGTTGGATTTTCGCCAAGTTTGGCAGAATAAATCTTTATAAAACAACTTACTATAGTTAAATCTATCTTTTTATTTATACTTTGGTTGCTCCACTACCGCCCACCATGAAAGCTGGAACGCCCACTAGTGGGCGGTAGGGACCAGGTTGACTACCACTGATTTAAGGAATAGTCCAGACCAGAGAAGCATCTGGGGGAGAGGAGAGCAACAAAGACATTCTCAGGACAAAAAAGGAGGATACGGACACACTGAAAAGACAGAGAGAAGAAAGAGGAAAAGAGATGCTAAGGAAAGTGAGGCAACCCTGCCTACTTATCCAGTCCTTAATACCAATACCCAGTGCTCACCAACCCCTCGAATGAAATCTCCTAGCTCTTTTCCTTCTCTATGTATCTTTGAGCAAACCTAGTACAATGTTTACCTAGTGGTCCTTGTGATTTTCAAATGCCTTCTTTTTACATATATGAAGAATGAAATAATTTTGAATGTACTTATATCTTTTATTTTCATTTATATGAGAATATGTACCTGACTTATATTTCATGTTCTTTTCTGTTCACCCTTAACCCTTAAGTAAAGATTTTTTTTTTTACCTTTTAACATTAACTTCATTAATTTAGGAAATTAGTTTTTCTTCCTTTTTAACTTTGTACTTGATATTACTGTTTCTTAGTACATATTTGAGAGAGAACCTGGTATGGAGGAAAGGTCAGGAATCCTTGATTCTACTCCTAGTCTCTCACCGCCTCATTCTCTAGCTCTGGTCATATCCCTTACATTTTAAAAGCCTATTTTCTTTTTTTTTTTTTTAAATTTAATGTTTATTATTATTCGTTTTAGAGAGAGACAGAAACATCAGTCTGTTCCTGTATGTGCTCTGACTTACAGGGATTGAACCAGCAACCTCTGTGCTTTGGGACGATGCTCTAATCAACTGAACTACCTGGTCAGGGCAAGGCCTATTTTCTTAAATGTAAAATATGAAGAAGTTAATTTCTTTGTTTTAGCTAAGATTCTGTCATTCTGTGATTATGTTGAGTTTCTTCTGTGGTTTAAAAATAGATTCTAGGTTTACTGTAAGATAATCGATAATTTTTTTCTGATCATCTTCTTTTTAGTCTCGATCTTTTCAGAATGATGCCATGTGTTTTGGATTTCATCATCTCCTCCTAAAGAGTTGAATTTACTTTGAAATTGATTTTTAAAAAAATAATTACTGATCTTTGATGAAAATACTATTGCTGTAGTAACACCTGCGTTTTGGGTTCTTTAGAATATCCTAAAGTTATTTTTAGAATTATATTCAAGTTTTCCCATACCAAAATATCACCTTTTTAGAGTAGGTTTTTTTTTTTCCTCAACTGAGATTACTGTGTTCTGGTTTTAAGAGCACACATTTCTGAACAAAACAAAATCGTTTTTCTTGTTTTTAGTCCAAGTTAGGCAAAATGAAATTTGCTAAAAACTCTTCCAAAGATAAATTATAAATGGTATGAAAGTAAGTTTTCCAAGTAAAGTTTCTTATCTTGTTATTGCTGAAGTCACTGCTTAATAGATAAGCAAGTGCTCTACTCACCCTGACCAGGAGGCTCTAACCTGCAGGAAAGTCCCCCTTTTCAGATTGGGTTACTGACTTCCTTGCCTTTTGCCATGAAAGGTTGCATGCTGTCCTCCTCCTATTTTCCCCTAGCTAAATAGAAAACGGGTTAAAAGTGATGAACTCTAGCGAATTTTTGGACATCCATTGAAATAAAGCCTACAGCACTCAATAATAATAATAGCATCAGCTAACATTTATTAAGGGCTCTTTTGCAATAGGTTTATGGTAGGTGCTTTTTTTTTTTTTTTTTTTTTAAATAAATTTTTATTAATGGTAATGGGATGACATTAATAAATCAGGGTACATATATTCAAAGAAAACATGTCTAGGTTACCTTGTCATTAAATTATGTTGCATACCCCTCGCCCAAAGTCAGATTGTCCTTCGCCACCCTCTATCTAGTTCTCTGTGCCCCTCCCCCTCCCCCAAACTCTCCCCCTGTCCTCCCTCCCCCCACCCCTGGTAACCACCACACACTTGTCCATGTCTCTTAGTCTCATTTTTATGTTCCACCAATGTATGGAATCATGTATTTCTTGTTTTTTTCTGATTTACTTATTTCACTCCTTATAATGTTATCAAGATCCCACCATTTTGCTGTAAATGATCTGATGTCATCATTTCTTATGGCTGAGTAGTATTCCATAGTGTATATGTGCCACATCTTCTTTATCCAGTCTTCTATTGAAGGGCTTTTTGGTTGTTTCCATGTCTTGGCCACTGTGAACAGTGCTGCAATGAACATGGGGCTACATGTGTCTTCACGTATCAATGTTTCTGAGGTTTTGGGGTATATACCCAGTAGAGGGATTGCTGGGTCATAAGGTAGTTCTATTTGCAGTTTTTTGAGGAACCACCATACTTTCCTCCATAATGGTTGTACTACTTTACAGTCCCACCAACAGTGAATGAGGGTTCCTTTTTCTCCACAGCCTCTCCAACATTTGCTATTACCCGTCTTGTTGATAATAGCTAATCTAACAGGGGTGAGGTGGTATCTCATTGTAGTTTTGATTTGCATTTCCCTAATAACTAATGAAGCTGAGCATCTTTTCATATATCTGTTGGCCATTTGTATCTCTTCCTGGGAGAAGTGTCTATTCATGTCCTCTTCCCATTTTTTTATTGGATTGTTTGTTTGTTTGTTGTTGAGTTTTATGAGTTCTTTGTAAATTTTGGAAATTAGGCCCTTATCTGAGCTGTTGTTTGAAAATATCATTTCCCATTTAGTTGGCTGTCTGTTTATTTTTATATCAGTTTCTCTTGCTGAGCAAAAACTTTTTATTCTGATGTAGTCCCATTCATTTATCTTTGCCTTCACTTCTCTTGCCATTGGAGTCAAGTTCATAAAATGTTCTTTAAAACCCAGGTCCATGAGTTTAGTACCTATGTCTTCTTCTATGTACTTTATTGTTTCAGGTCTTATATTTAGGTCTTTGATCCATTTTGAATTAATTTTAGTACACGGGGACAGGCTGTAGTCGAGTTTCATTCTTTTGCATGTGGCTTTCCAGTTTTGCCAACACCATTTGTTGAAGAGGCTTTCTTTTCTCCATTGTGTGTTGTTGGCCCCTTTATCAAAGATTATTTGACCATATATATGTGGTTTTATTTCTGGGCTTTCTATTCTGTTCCATTGGTCTGAGTGTCTATTTTTCTGCCAATACCATGCTGTTTTGATTATCGTGGCCCTATAATATAGTTTAAAGTCAGGTATTGTAATGCCCCCAGCTTCATTCTTTTTCCTTAGGATTGTTTTGGCTATTCGGGGTTTTTTATAGTTCCATATAAATCTGATGATTTTTTGTTCCATTTCTTTAAAAAATCTCATAGGGATTTTGATGGGAATTGCATTAAATTTGTATATTGCTTTGGGTAATATGGCCATTTTGATTATATTTATTCTTCCTATCCAAGAACAAGGAATATTTTTCCATCTCATTGTATCTTTTTCGATTTCCCTTAACAATGCTTTGCAATTTTCATTATATAGGTCCTTTACATTCTTTGTTATGTTTATTCCTAGGTATTTTATTTTTTTTGTTGCAATCGTGAAGGGGATTATTTTTTTGAGTTCGTTTTCTAATATTTCATTGTTGGCATAGAGAAAGGCTATGGACTTCTGTATGTTAATTTTGTATCCTGCGACCTTACTGTATTGGTTTATTGTTTCTAATAATCTTTTTGTGGAGTCCTTCGGGTTTTCGATGTATAGGATCATATCATCAGCAAAAAGTGATACCTTTACTTCTTCTTTTCCAATATGGATGCCTTTTATTTCTTTGTCTTGTCTGATTGCTCTGGCCAGAACTTCTAGCACCACGTTAAATAAGAGTGGAGAGAGTGGACAACCCTGTCTTGTTCCTGATTTAAGGTAGAAAGTCCTCAGTTTTATGCCGTTTAAAATGATGTTGGCTGATGGTTTATCATATATGGCCTTTATCATGTTGAGATATTTTCCTTCTATACCCATTTTGTTGAGAGTCTTAAACATAAAATTGTGTTGTATTTTATCGAAAGCCTTTTCTGCATCTATTGATAAGATCATGTGGTTTTTGTTCTTTGTTTTGTTGATATGGTGTATTACGTTAACCGTTTTGCGTATGTTGAACCATCCTTGAGATTCTGGGATGAATCCCACTTGATCATGATGTATTATTTTTTTAATATGTTGTTGTATTCAGTTTGCCAGTATTTTGTTTAGAATTTTAGCATCTGTATTCATTAGAGATATTGGTCTGTAGTTTTCTTTCTTTGTGCCATCCTTGCCAGGTTTTGGTATGAGGGTTATGTTGGCCTCATAAAATGTGTTTGGAAGTATTGCTTCTTCTTCAATTTTTTGGAAGACTTTGAGTAGAATAGGAACCAAGTCTTCTTTGAATGTTTGATATGGTAGGTGCTTTTAAGTAAATTATTTAATTTTTAATAATTTAAGTAAATTATAAAATTATTTAATTCCCACAATAATCTTATATGTTAAGCTCTGTCATTAACATCTGATACCTATGTTACAGATGAGGCAATTCAAGCTTGGAGAGGTTAAGTAATTTTCCCAAGATCACACAGCTAGAGCAATTGGCAGAGCCAAGATTTGAACATAGTTAATATTTAATTAATTTTTGATTTTTGCAGTGAGTTCATAGCAATGTCTTGGGAGCTGTGAGTAGTCACAGAAAGGACAAATTTATTACAAAGATAGTATAGTGACATGAAAGCAACTGTGTTTAGTGACAGTTAACTGGCTGGTTTATTCAATTCTATGTATTAATTTTAAAAAGTGAAAATTAGCATGATATAAGCTTTAATAAGTTTGAAATTTTATATTAAAGTATTGGGGAGAAAATGGTTTGGAGTTAGATCTTTTCATCTATCTGCCTAAGAAATATAAATTAAGGAGATATGAAATTAATCATTTACTAGGCATCAAATGCATGTGCATTATTTTTTAGAGACATTAGCTCCTTGGAGGCTGTAATCTTTTTAAGTAGTCATTTTAGATTTTGGCTCTTTAGCTGATCTTTTAAACTGTTTATAAATTTGGAAAGCGGGGAATAATGATGCATATGGTTATATTTGGGTATATAAATTGATAAGCTGATCAGTATTAAAATTGCATCAAATTTTATTAATTCTATCATTTTTCTTTAAAAGAAAGAAGACATTGAAATGCCAAAACTTTATCATAGCATGTATTTATTACGTTTAGCCTTTAAAGTTAATTATGGTGTACATATGGTGTATGTAAAGTTAGTATAGTGTAATTTTTGTGCATTTATTTTATACTTAAAAATTGCATATGGGGCTTATATTTTGTTATTTTTTAAAACCTTCATATGAAGTTCAGTTATCTAGCATTTTTTCCATATCTTGTAGCTAGTTTCTAGTTTATTTCGTTTTATAAAGCAGATTCTTAAGATTTTCATCAAAGTGCCTGACCGGTGGTAGTACAGTGGATAGAATGTCCACTTGACCTGGGATGCTGAGGTCCCAGGTTCGAAAACACAAGGTTGCTGGTTTGAGTTTGGGCATCCAGCTTGAGCACGGGGTCACCAGCTTGAGCCCAGGATCATCAAAATGATCCCATGGTCATTGACTTGAGCCCAAGGTCGCTGACTTGAGCCAAGGGGTCACTGGCTCAGCTGGAGCCCCCAGGTCAAGGCAGGTATGAGAAGCAATCAGTGAACAACTAAAGTGATGCAACTACAAGTTGATGCTTCTCATCTCTCTCCCTCCGTGGCTATTTCTCTCCCTCTTTATTTTTCTCACCAAAAAAAAAAAAAAAAAAAAGAAGATTTGATCTCGATGTGCTAATTTACACAGTAGGACAAATCTCTGATGTATTGAATGTTTCCATCCTCACATTGAAAAGGTGAATAATTTACTAAAATTTTTAGTAATCTTTTTATTGTATATCAGTGTCACTGTGGTGTTGAATGTGGTAGAAACAAGCACTAATAGTCACAAATATTATTAATGTTTTATTAAAACATTAAAAAACTATCAAGTTGGCCCAAACCAGTGGGTTGGCTCGGTGGATAGAGCATCAGCTTGTCGTATGGACATCCCAGATTCAATTCCTGGTCAGGGCACACAGGAGAAGCGATCATCTGCTTCTCTCCCCTTCCGTCTCCCTCCCCCTTCTCTCCCTCACCCCCTTCACACTCTCTTCCCCTCCAGCAGCCCAGTGTGGAGCGTTGGCCCCAGGCACTTAGGATAGCTCAGTTGGTCCAAGCACCTCAGCCTCAGGCACTGAGAATAGTTAGGTTGATTCGAGGTCCCAGATAGAGGTTGCTGGGTGGATCCTGGTCGGGGTGCATGCAGGATTCTGTCTCACTATCTCCTCTCCTCTCACTTAAAAAAACACAAAAAACTATCAAGTTGATGTTATTTTTCTGCCCCACCCTTCATGTTCAAATTGAGTTAAGTAAATTTTACATAGTAATGACTAAGTACTTAACATCTGCTTAGTGTCAGTTATTTTTATACATAATTTTAAATATGTATATGTAAATACTTTTATAAAAATTATTTTATATGTAAATGCTGTATTGTTATTAGGCATTTTCATTATTAGGAAAGTTTCAATCTGACCCATTATTTTTGTTGTGAGTTTATTGAGGAAAGAGTGTACATATTTTACCCAACTTTGAAATCCCAGCTTCTCTAGATAGTGCCTGGCAGACAGCAGGTGCTTGATATGTGATGAATGATTGGATGAATGAATGAATAAATAAAAATTAGTTAAAGTATAGCAAAAGTCTACTGATATTATTTTTAAGAAAATGAAAGCATCTTGGAACCGATAGAAATAGTAGAGATTTTAAAGTGAACTAGTATACAGTGTCAGAAAAGTACAATGATTTACTTTTAATCATATAGTTAGTTGAAAAAGTATTAGCTGCCTGACCAGGTGGTGCAGTGGATAGAGCGTTGGACTGGGATGCGGAGGACCCAGGTTTGAGACCCTGAGGTCGCCAGCTTGAGCGCGGGTTCATCTGGTTTGAGCAAAAGCCCACCAGCTTGAACCAAAGGTCGCTGGCTCGGTCTGCTGAAGGCCCGCTGTCAGGGCACATATGAGAAAGCAATCAATGAACAACTAGGTGTTGCAACGCACAACGAAAAACTAATGATTGATGCTTCTCATCTCTCTCTGTTCCTGTCTGTCTGTCCCAGTCTATCCCTCTCTCTGATTCTCTCTCTGTCCCTGTAAAAATAAATAAATAAATAAATAAATAGAAAAAGTATTAGCTGAACACAAGCCTCCTTGCTTTTGCTCTAGTGCTCATTTCAGCATACTTCTTGTCTTCTATAGTTAAAATTCTATGAAGTAAATGTCACAGCATGGGAATGAATGATTGAGTTTGTAGCAAGTATGCTGAAGTTTCAGAATGGTCCATGTAACAGAGAACATCTCTAGAATCCAATAATTCCAATTTACCATGGAAATAACAAAAACTTCTATATCAAGTTAAACTAATTTATCTATGTCATCATTTAAGCATCACTAAGCACTTGTTAAGTAGATGACAGCATAGAAATTCCAGAAATTAAAAATCATGGCAAATTGAAAGCCTCACTCGTAGGGCTTACATAGTTAAAATTGTATAGGTTAATCCCCAGTTATATATCATTTTTACAGTGAAGATGTTGAAAAATTTTAAATCTAATGAAAATTAGGAAAATTATACATGAAATTTTTATTGTATTTGTGGCTATGTTGCTCACTTCTATAAAATGAGGATGATGAGCAAATAGTAAAACATTTAATCAAATATTTTAGGTAACATTTTTTAAAATACAAGAAATGATATATTTTTTATTGTAATTATAATAGCTTTTATTTATTTAGTGCTTACTCTGTAACTGATACTGCAGCTTTACCTGCATTGTCTTATTTAATCATATGCATAGTCCTTTGAGGCTAGTATTATTATCTTAGGCTCAGAGCTGTTAAAGAATGTGCTTATAGTTCCCCAGCTAGTAAGTGGTAGAGCAGGGATTTGATCTCAGGTAGGTGTGCTATTTATTAGTACTATTTTGAATTATATTATAGACATATTATTAAATCACTCAAAATACATTTGAAGACTTCCTGTATATTTAACATGGTCAGCCCTAGACCAGTTGAAGAAACAAATATACCTACATCAAATAATTTGAGAACAGTTGTGAATCATCATTGCCTTATATTTGAAAGCTAAGTCAGAAAGCTTTGAAACAAAAATTTCCCCAATACACATCTGAAAATACTTATCAGTATAATGCTGATATATGCTTTTTTGGTATAACCACTAAACTTGGCTCTCTTCACAGGTTTTCATGGGAGTGTGACATTACCAGCATGCTGTGGAGACATTCAGTGGGATATTTGTCTGGACAGTGAAACATAACTTTTTTATTATCACTTTTAGATTCTGTTATTTACATTGCTTTCCCCCCTCTGTGTGCTTCCCAGCATGAATTGTTGATGTTTCATATACCATGAAGTCTGCTAAGACAAACTTTTAACACTTGTGGGTAAGAAATCCATTTCTACTGATTTAAAATTGTATTTGGCCCTGCTTGAATGGCTCAGTTGGTTAGAGTTTCATCCAGAAGTGCAGAGGTTGCCGGTTGGATCCCCAATCAGGGCACATATAGGAACAGGTAGATGTTCCTGTTGCGTGCTCTCTTTCTCTCTCTTTCTCCCTTCCTCTCTCTCTAAAATAAATAAATAAAAAATTAAAAAAAATTGTGTTTTCAGCATTTTGAAATTTTAACTGAAAGTGATCTTATGGCTACTTTAGCACTACAACCCTCATTAATTGAGTTTTTTGGGATTTTCAGCATCTCCCAAATTATTTTGATTTTTTCTCAATGTTTTGCTTGAGATGTGTTTTCTGAGTAGGCATACATCATATGTGAACAAATTGACTATATATAGTAAATAAATGATTTTTATTAATATTCAGAAAGGGAGCAAATAGATATCTAACTGTGAAGAAGAAAGATGGATCAGAAACAGCTCATGCAATGATGACCTGTAATTTGACTCATAATACAAAACATGCTATTAGGAGCTTAATTCAAAGATTTCCTGTCACCAATAAAGAGCGTACTGAACTTCTGCCTAAAACAGAAAGAGGAAATGTGTTTGCAGTTGAAGCTGGTATGTATTTTCTGGGAGCTTCCATGTGTATCTTATTATTTATGACTGTTTTTTCATTTTATATATTTTTGAAAACTAAGATGAAATAAGATTTCCCAATTTGAATAGCTTGTTGAAATGATTAAGACTTGTAAAACTTTTGGAATGAAATGTAGTGTTAAGGCATGTCATGAAGTTAGACAAGTTTTTTAAGTGTCATAGGAATAGCTACTATTTATTGAGCACTTCCTTTGTGCTAGGAATTATACTATGCTCCTTATATAGGGCCTCATAGCAACCCTTGCAAGCTAAGAATTTCCCATCTCACAGATGAATAAACCGAGAAGTTAAGTAATTTGTTTAATGCCACTCAACCAGCTAATAAACTGCACAGCTGGGATTTGATTACAATGTCTATACTTTCCTGTATTATGCTGCCATGAAACACTAATGAGTGCAATTTGGAATTGGGTTTTAGCTTCTGGTAAGAGACAGGACAGTCTTTAGTACATTAATTTGTTGAATGGCAGATAAGTAATATATTCAGTTTATAAAATTAAGTTGTAATTTCACTATTTGAAAAAATAACTTTCTTAGTGAGAAAATTATTTAATACCTAAAGTGACAGTGTGCATAATTTTATTTGAGTAGATTTGCAGAATGCAGAAAACACGTAGTATTAGATATCAAGGAATTTAAGTTTTAAATATACACATGCAAAAATATTTTGAATTATGTGAAGACTATAAACAAACACATCACGGCTCTATTTTATTACTGTTTGTTTAGGTAAGTGTAGATGTTGGCTAAAATGCTCAAATAGGAAATTTGTTGAGCATAAATATCTTATATTTATACATATTATTCTCTTTAGTCACAGTCTTACACGTTTAACTTAAACATATAGGGTATTTTTCTCATAATGTGTATTCCACTTTGTATGTAACAGACTATAAATATAGTACACATTGTTCCCAACTATAAAATTTAAATTTCCTGTGTCATTATTGATAGAAACAGCCTGACAGTTTAATATATCAAATTGTGTTTTATTTTAATGTTTATTGAATGATTGGATTTTGTTCATTTGTAAAGATGCACCAGAAATACTTTTGAACAATTTGCTTTCTAAAGCTGAAATTTGTGACATATTCTCTAAGGATATTAAGTATAGGAGTACAACAGTTGAGGCATTGCTTGCTAACTTTATGTAAACTAAGAAGAAACTGGAATGAAGTTATATTAGAGTTTCTCATGTTGTTTTTAGCACTTTTAAAAATGTTGATCATACTTGTTTTTCTTTTATTCATTTTCAAAGAAAACCGGGAAATGAGCAAGACAAGTGGGCGGCTCAACAATGGCATACCTCAGATTCCAGTGAAAAGAGGAGAATCTGAATTTGATTCTTTCAGGCAGTCTCTGCCAGTGTATGAGAAGCAAGAAGAAATTGTTAAAATAATTAAGGAAAATAAAGTAGTTTTGATTGTAGGAGAAACTGGGTCTGGAAAGACTACACAGGTTTGTTTCTTTGTTGTTTATGGAAGAAAAAATATTTTATCCTGTGTGCCAATTTTATATTAAGTTTACACTACATGTATTTAAACAAACACCTAGAAACTTCTGGTTACTTTAGTAGTTATTTCAGAAGTAGATTATTACTGGGAGTACATTTTAAGACTCTATAGAAAGGAAATGTTTTAAATTATTTATTTTCAGACTATTACTTGTCCCTTCATTTAAATAGAGGTGAGGATGTGATTTGGTACCAGTGAAATAAACATAGACTTTGGCTTTTAGTTTAAATTTCAATTTCCTCATTTTTTGAGTGTAAAGTTTTAGGCTGGTCTTGTAACCTCTGTTAGCCTGAGTTTTCATTTTTTAATTTTTTATATTTTTGTATTTTTCCAAAGTTGGAAACGGGGAGGCAGTCAGACAGACTCCTGCATGTGCCCGACCGGGATCCACCCGGCACGCCCACCAGGGGGCGATGCTCTGCCCATCTGGGGCGTTGCTCTGTTGCAGCCAGACCATTCTAGCGCCTGAGGCAGAGGCCACAGAGCCATCCTCAGTGCCCGGGCCATCTTTGCTCCAATGGAGCCTTGGCTGCGGGAGGGGAAGAGAGAGAAAGGAAGGAGAGGGGGAGTGGTGGAGAAGCAGATGGGTGCTTCTCCTGTGTGCCCGGGCTGGGAATCGAACCCAGGACTCCTGCATGCCAGGCCAACGCTCTACCACTGAGCCAACCGGCCAGGGCCCCGAGTTTTCATTTTTAAAATGGAACTAATAACAGCTGCTATTCAAGGTGGGACGTAGAGATGTATATAAAGTGCAACCTATAATGTTTCATAAATATCAGCTAAATTAAAAGTAATATTAATAACAAAAAGTGTTAATATAAAATTGACTGTAAAATAGAATTAATATAAGTTGACTTGGATATTTAGACTCAAAGAACCTTTATTATCATGAAGTTTCACTCAGTAGGGTGACAGTTTGGCAGTAAGAATGGTACAATGATCTTACCTTTTCTTGGTTATGTTCTTTAACATGCTAGTAAGTGAAAATAATAAAATTACTGAGTTTTTGTTAGTGATTCAGATAGAATAGCTAATAGAATTTTACATTCTTTTATGGACAAATAAATTCACTTTTGACAATTACTTTTGACAATATTGGTTGGTTTAATAAACAAGTCAATAGGGAAGGCAAGGTTGTAAGGGAGGTTGACTATAAAATTTACAAATTATTTACTTGTAAGATTTAACCATTTTCACAGAAGTGTAACTCTTTTTTTTTTCTGAAGCTAGAAACGGGGAGAGACAGTCAGACAGACTCCCGCATGCGCTGGACCGGGATCCACCCGGCACGCCCACCAGGGGGCCACGCTCTGCCCACCAGGGGACGATGCTCTGCCCCTCCTGGGCGTTGCTCTGCCGCGACCAGAGCCACTCTAGCGCCTGGGGCAGAGGCCAAGGAGCCATCCCCAGCACCTGGCCATCTTTGCTCCAGTGGAGCTTCAGCTGTGGGAGGGGAAGAGAGAGACAGAGAGGAAGGAGAGGGGGAGGGGTGGAGAAGCAGATGGGCGCTTCTCCTGTGTGCCCTGGCTGGGAATCGAACCCGGGACCTCTGCACGCCAGGCCGATGCTCTACCACTGAGCTAACCAGCCAGGGCCAGAAGTGTAACTCTTTATCCCTAAAACTTGACCCTGTAAAACTAATTAAAAACATAAAGTTTTTATTGGAAGACAATATATAAGGTTTTTCTTTAGCATGAGTCCTTTTATGATTAAGTGGAATTGCATGGAGTCCAATCTGTTCAGATGTCTTAGATTGTTATAATTGTTTTAGTATTACAGTAAGTTTTCCCAGTAAGTGTTAATTGTTAAAAGTTTTAATTCTATTGAACAGAGGTTATGAAAATTATGGTAAATATAATAAATATATTTTTATTTAAATTATTTGAATGTCCTTGCTAATATTTGTACATTGGAATTATGTATGCCTATTTTCACAGTTATATGTCATTTTACTAGGCTTAATGGGGTATTTGAGAATTTAACTATGAATTAAATATTATGCTCTTTGATTTTCAAGAAGAAACTATAAATCTGATAGGTTTAAACATGAGAAATAATTGTATATAGTTGGAGGAGTTAAAGTAAAATTACTAGTGTTTCTGGTATATGAAATATAAACATAACAGAATTTAAAGTTAATATTGCTTTAGTAGCATTAGGAAGGTTAAGTGTCTTTGATTTTCATGTTTATTATATAAAATTAAAACTATAGAAAGTATTACATAGAAAGCGAAAGATTTCTGACTCTCTTGCAACACTCCCTGTGTTGTTGTAAAAAACTTTGGGTTTTTTTGTGTGTGTTTGTATATCTGTTTGTTTTTGTCCTCTATATCGATATATATTGTTTTTTAACACAAACATGGGATAGTATCATACATATATTTTGCATCTTGCTTTTTTCACTTAATACATATTGGATATTTTTTATGTCAGTACCTAAAGATGTACCTCTTTTATTAAAAACAACCTTATAGTATTCCTGAACATTTTTGTAATAAAATGATAAAAAATGACAGTTTACTATGTGCTCGACTTTTGCAAGTTATATCATTTAAACCTCTCAGTAACCCCAAGACATGTAGGCTATTTATGATCTCTTTTTACAGATAAGGAATAAGAACTAAAACTTGCAGATGTTAGTCTGTCCAAATTCACCTATGTAGGAAGTGGCAGAACAGGAATCTTATTCTTGTACTTAATTTCTTATAATGTAGCCTGATATTTCCGAGCTGATTTATGAAAGTGTTTTAATACATTAAATTTCTAAAAGTGGAAATACTGGGCCCTGGCCAGTTGGCTCAGTGGTAGAGCGTCTGCCTGGCGTGGAGTCCCGGGTTCGATTCCCGGCCAGGGCACACAGGAGAAACGCCCATCTGCTTCTCCACCCCTTCCCCTCTCCTTCCTCTCTCTCTCTCTTCCCCTCCCGCAGCTGAGGCTCCATTGGAGCAAAGATGGCCCAGGCACTGAGGATGGCTTTGTGGCCTCTGCCTCAGGCGCTAGGATGGCTCTGGATGCAACAGAGCGACGGCCCAGAGGGGCAGAGCATAGCCCCCTGGTGGGCATGCCGGGTGGATCCCGGTCGGGCGCATGCAGGAGTCTGTCTGACTGCCTCCCCGTTTCCAGCTTTGGAAAAATGCAAAAAAAATATAAAATAACATAAAAGTGGCAGTACTGGCAGTTAATATTTTAGCTAGATTAACTAGTTATTGTCTATTAACTTGAAGGGGTTATTAAAATTGAATTGAAAGTTTCAGTTTCTCTAAAGTGTGGGCAACAATAAGTATATATATATATATGATATTTTACTTTTATCAATCTGATAGGCAGAAAATAATTTAAAAAATTAAATTTATTTTAGTGAGAGGAAGGGAGGCAGAGACAGACTCCCCCATGCACCCTGACCAGGATCTACCTGGCAAGCCCACTAGGGGGCGATGCTCTGCCAGTCTGGGGCCGTTGGTCTATTGCAGCCGGAGCCATTTTTTAGCACCTGAGGTGGAGGCCATGAAGCCATCCTCAGCACCCAGGGCCAACTCACTCTAATTGAGCCTTGGCTTCAGGAGGTAGGAAGAAGGGGGGGGGAGAGAGAGAGAGGGAGAGAGGGAGAGAGAGAGAAAAGCAAGAGGGGGAGGGGTGGAGAAGCAGATGGGCTCTTCTCATGTGTGGCCTGACTGGGAATCAAACCCAGGATGTTTCACATGCCAGGCCGACGCTCTACCAATGAGCCCATTGGCCAGGGAAAAAAATAATGTTTTAATTTGCATTTCTTTGATTCTTAGAGAGTTGAATATTTTTTATTTGTTTACTGCCTATTTAGTTTCATGAGTTGCTTATTTATATTTCATTTTTCTTTTGGCTTAATCACTTTGGATTTACTTTTAATAGCACTTTATATATTATAGATAGATGCTTGTTAGATATCTTGAACATAATATTTTCCAATTTTTTGTTGCTTTTTAACTTTGCTTATGTTGTTTTGTTTAGTAGTTTTACATTTTTACTTAGTCAAATCCATCAAATTTTTTTTAGGTCTTTTGCCATGCTAAGAAAGGTACTTTCTACTCCAATATTAAGCATAGGGAATATAGTAAATAATATTACAGCAATTTTGTGTGCTGATAGTTACTAGACTTCTCATGATCACTTTGTAGGATATATATGTATAAATGTCATATCACAATGTTGTACACCTGGAACTAATACAATATTTTATACCAACTATAATTTAATTAGGAAGAACTTTACATTCCAGAATTTAAAAACTCCTCTTTTCTATAATTATTGTATTATACTATTTTTATATTTATAGTTTAAAAAACTCATCTGGAATTTATTTTATTTTATTTTATCATATTAAGTAGAAATCTTACTTATTCCTCATATTAATATCTAGTTGTTCCAATATAATTTTTATTTAAATATCCTTTCATCCCTTATTTAAGATACCACTTCTGACCAAATACTAAGTTTCTATAGTACCTGGGCCTATTTCTGGAATTTTTGTTATGTATCTTTAATTCTATTTTTGCACTGGGATTTTGCTTTTTGTAGCTTATAGGATGTAGCACAATATTTTTCTTTTTAAATATTTCTTAGCTTGTATACATTTATACTTCTGGGTAAGTAGTCAAGTTTAAAAAAGTCCCAGAGGCTAAGACATACATGAAAAGATGCTTTCTTTCTTTCACTCATAGTTTAAGAAATGAAATTGAAACAACTTTAGTTTTCAGTTATCAGATTGGCAGAAATTTAAAAATGTTTAAAAATTTTTATAATTTCTGTTTTTTATTTTTTTTATTTTATTTTAGTGAGAGGAGAGGAGGCAGAGAGACAGACTTCAGCATGTGCTCTGACCAGGATCCACCTGGCAAGCCTACTAGGGGGCAATGCTCTGTCATCTGGGGCTGTAGCTCCACTATCCATTTTTTTTTATTTTTTTTGTTTTTTTGTTACAGAGACAGAGAGAGAGACAAAGAGAGGGACAGATAGGGACAGACAGACAGGAAGGGAGAGAGATGAGAAGCATCAGTTCTTTGTTGTGGCACTTTAGTAGTTCATTGATTGCTTTCACATACGTACCTTGACGGGGCTACAGCTGAGCCATGATCCCTTGCTCAAGCCAGCAACCTTGGGCTTTAAGCCAGCAGCCTTTAGGCTCAAGCTAGTGACCATGGGGTCATGTCTATGATCCCACACTCAAGCCAGTGACCCCATGCTCAACCTGACAACCTCGGGGTTTGAACCTGGGTCTTCTACATCTTAGGCCAATGCTCTGTCTACTGTGCCACTGCCTGGTCAGGCCAGGCAGAGTTACTTTCTTTTCTTTTGTGTTTTTCTGAAGTGAGAAGCAGGGAGGCAGAGAGACAGACTCCCGCATGCACCCAACCAGAATCCACCTGGCCTTCCCATCAGGGGGGCGATGCTCTGCCCATCTGGGGCATTGCTCTGTTGCAACTGGAGCCATTTTAGCACCTGAGGTGGAGGCCACGGAGCTATTCTCAGTGCCTGGGCCAACTTTGCTCCAGTGGAGCCTTGGCTGCAGGATGGGAAGAGAGAGATATAGAGAAAGGAGAGGGGGAAAGGTGGAGAAGCAGATGGGCGCTTCTCCTGTGTGCCCTGGCTGGGAATCGAACCCAGGACTTCCACACGCCAGGCTGATACTCTACCACTGAGCCAACTGGCCAGGGCCAGGCAGAGTTCCTTTTAATTTTAAATATTTTTCACCTGTTTGAACTTAAGTCTAGAAAATTATCAGTAATCCTAGTATTAGGCTATTTTTGTGGAGTTTTTATTATGCTTTCCACTGTTAAAAAATCTCAATGGAAGTTTGATTGTCATTTCATTGTATAGAATAAATTGGTGAGATTTGACATTTTAGTAATATTGATTATTCCCATTTAGGAATATGCCATATTTATATATGCTGTATGCTTTTCATTAGCATTTTATAGTCTTTGTATAAGCTTTAACTATTTTATATATATATTTTTAGATTTATGAATATTTATAGTATATGGTTTATAATTAATTAAAAATTTTTTACTCAACTGTCCCAGATTTGGCCATTAAGTATTCCTTCCAGTTGGTTCCTGTGTGCTTTTGCCATGACTTCGCATCACTTTTTTATTACTTCCTTACTTCCTAGCACCACAAGTAGTTTTAGGTTTATCTTTAACAAGATCTTTTAAAATTACATTTCTAACTGATTATTAGTGGTTACATGAAAGTTGCAGATTTTATGATTTTATATTTGGACATGTTACAGAATTTTTTAGTTATAATGTTTTTTCAGGTGATTGATTTGGATTTCTGGGTCTATAATGTCATTTTATACTACTTTAAAACTTGTGTTTCAGATTCCTCAGTTTCTATTAGATGATTGTTTTAAAAATGGCATTCCCTGCCGTATATTTTGTACTCAACCAAGACGATTAGCAGCTATTGCTGTGGCTGAAAGAGTTGCTGCAGAGAGAAGAGAAAGGATTGGTCAAACAATTGGGTATCAGATACGATTAGAAAGCAGGTAAAGACAATTCTCCAGTAGCCTATCTTTTAGCAGTATTAGAAAAGATAAATGTCTGTGCTTCACTAAATATAAAGAATGTGTTAGTTGAAAAGTTAAATGATTATTTACTTCAAGTAATAATTCTATGATAGAACATTGAGGTCAAGTCTAAATTTAGTGAGATTTTTAATAAATAAATAGTTGAGAAAGAGTTTAGGCCATAGATACAAATCCTATTTCATAGTTATATGATCCAAGTACAAGTTATTTCACCTCTAAGCCTCAGTTTGGTCATCTATAAAATAGGGCTAATAAAAGCATCTAAAGCACACGATGTGAAGTTTATAGTAAATACTCAATAAATGTTAGTGATTGAATTGATTATGTATTTTTACTAGTAGTACTTTTGATTGAATTGATTATGTAAAAGTACTAGTAGTACTTTTTTCATCAACAGTACTATTTCTTAATTTGATTCCTTTTATGATATACTTTTGTCCTCAAGCAAAAAAGTATTTAAGGTCTTCCAAAAAATCTGTTTATGGTTTGTTTTTTTTTGTATTTTTCTGAAGCTGGAAACGGGAGGCAGTCAGACAGACTCCCGCATGCGCCTGGCCGGGATCCACCTGGCACGCCCACCAGGGGGCAATGCTCTGCCCTTCCGGGGCGTTGCTCTGTTGCGACCAGAGCCACTCTAGCGCCTGAGGCAGAGGCCATGGAGCCATCCCCAGCGCCCGGGCCATCTTTGCTCCAGTGGAGCCTTGGCTGCGGGAGGGGAAGAGAGAGACAGAGAGGAAGGAGAGGGGGAGGGGTGGAGAAGCAGATGGGCGCTTCTCCTGTGTGCCCTGGCCGGGAATCGAACTGGGACTTCCGCACACCAGGCTGACGCTCTACCACTGAGCCAACCGGCCAGGGCTGTTTATGGTTCTTTAGCAAAAAAAAAAAAAAATCATTTAATAAAAAGCTGTTTTAATCATATACTATTACATATAGTGTTTGTAATTCTGCATGTTATTTTGATTTTTTTAAAAGGGTTTCTCCAAAGACACTTCTGACATTTTGCACTAATGGAGTATTGCTTCGCACACTGATGGCAGGAGATAGTACGTTGTCAGCTGTGACACATGTTATTGTGGTAAGAATATTGCTGAATTTGCCATGTATAAAATTCAAATACGTAATCATATGTTTAGAATAGGTTATAAATGAGAACCAACTTTTTTTGAACAGGTTATTATAATCCAGTTACTTTTTATTTTATATAATTATTAGAAATAAATATTTTGTATTAAATACAGATATTCTTACCATCATGTTGTATGAGGGAAAAGTAAATAAGTAGATAGATTATTTTTTTAAAAAGTGCTTTTTATTATGAAAATGATACATGCGTACTTAGATTTCTCTAGAATGGTGTAAGTTTTCTTTTTTCTCTGTATGCTTAGTTATCTGATTCATCCTTCAACTAATGTGTATTTACTAGTCTTAGGACATACTTCGTAGTCAATTAACTTTGTGGTTAAGCTGTTAAATTAACTAGCTGCTGATGAAAGTAAATGAATTACCACCTTATTAAAGAATTATAAACTTTTATCCAGTTAATGTAAAAAAATTAGATTGTTTTATAAACTTGCAGTAAGCAGCTTTTGGAAAATTATTAGCTCTGTGTATTCAAACCAAAGGATGCACCCGAGCCCTGATGCTCACAGAAATGTATTTAAATAGATTTTGTAAACTATGTTAAAAGTACATTAAATTCAACTCCAGTAATTCAGAGTTTATTTTAGTTTGTGCGGTTTTATAGCCTGTGGAAAAAACAACAACAGACAAGGTCTTTTTCTTTTTTGACAGAGACAGAGTCAGAGAGAGGGACAGATAGGGACGACAGGGAGAGAGAAGCATCAATTCTTTGTTGCGGCACCTTCCTTGTTCATTAATTGCTTTCTCATATGTGCCTTGACTTGTGTGCTACAGCAGAGCAAGTGACCTTTGCTCAATCCAGCGACCTTGGGCTCAAGCCAGAGACCTTGGGCTTCAAGCCAATGACCTTTGGGCTCAAGCTGGTGAGCCTGTATTCAATTGGTTATGTCCATGCTCAAGCTGGTGAGCTCAGGGTTTCAAATCTGGGTCCTCCGTGTCCCAGTCCGACACTCTTTCTGCTGTGCCACCTCCTGGTCAGGCCCACATAGGTTGTTAATGTCCAATTATTTCCGAATTTTTCATAATACAAAGTTTTTACTAATACTGATTGCCTTGTCCACATTCAATATGAATTAATTTAAATCTTAACAGTTCCATAATTTTAAAGACTTAGTTATCCATGTTTTAACTGTTCCATGGTTTTATTTTTGTTTACTGCAGGATGAAGTACATGAAAGGGATCGATTTAGTGATTTTCTACTTACAAAGTTAAGAGATTTGTTACAAAAGCACCCAACTTTGAAACTAATTCTTTCTAGTGCTGCCTTGGATGTAAATCTCTTTATAAGATATTTTGGAAGTTGTCCAGTGATATATAGTAAGTTAAATTATAAGATTTCTTTTAGCATTTTTTATGAAAATATACTTTTTGGCATGATTGTACTTACTGTAATCAGAATTGGGGAATGTGCTGAAATAGCATTGATTTTTGTTTCCTCTGTGATATGCTTAATTAGTCATCGCTCTGTATTTTTTCCTTTCCATCTGCAACTCTGCTATTGTGTTACGAGGTCAATTCTCTAGTCTTAAAAGGAAATATTCTTCATTTCAGCCATGTATTCCTCTGTCCTGTGGCTTCCCCTTTCTTTCTAGACTCCTGGAAAACGTAGTCTACACTCTCTTGTTTACTTTCCCTCTACTTGTGAGCTTGCTGCCACTTAACTTATCCTTTAATCAAAACTGGTTTTGCCACCAGTCTTAAAAAATTAACTTTATCTTTAAAAATGGAAATGTTGTATGTGTTCACTTAAGTTATATGGTACAAACATATATAGGAAAGAAGTTCACAGTTGCCGTTAGTTGGAGTTAAAGCTTAATGTATGTCCTTTCTCACCTTGTCCATGCTCATACAAGATAGGCAAATATATATATCAGGTTTGCAGAAATTGGTTTTACAAAAACAAGTACATACATTATTTTGCAGTTTGCCTTATTCATATGACAGTACATCATGGATAGTCCTCCATTTCAGTGGTTTCAGATGTAGTTCATTTAAGCAGCTGTTTTTATAACAGGAATGTACAATGATTTATTTAACTGTTTCTTTACTTTTGGACATTCATATTGGTTATAGACTCTCATTCCCCCTCCATAAAGTGTTGTAATTAACATCCTTGTATGTATATCCTTATATATTGGTGCTCCTATGTCTAAGGATTGGTTCCTAAAAATGAACTTTGAGTAGAAGAATATATCTATTTTTAGTTTTAACAGGGTTTTCCATTTCCTCAAAAGTCTGAAGTGTTTCACAGTTTTGCAGTTGTATAGAGCTATTCACTTGTGTATTCTTCACAATATTGTTTTGATACTAATTTAATTTCCAAGCCTACTGTTCATATTTTACACAAAAATTTTAATTAAATTTTCTGTAATATTTTTCATGGTTAGTTAGCCCTCATTTTTTGTGTGTGAAATGCTCAGATCCCATAATTTATTTAACAACACTACTTTCTGAGTCACAGTGTACATGATAGCTTGAATTTTCTTTTGTGGTCTCCTTTATGGGGTTCTTCTTTTGCATGGTGCTTAAATATTGGTATTTTCTAGGATGATTCCCTTGATCTATTTTCTTTTCCTTCCCTTCCCTTCTTTTCTTTTCTTTCTTTCTCTCTCTCTGTCTCTCTCTCTCTGTCTCCCTTCCTCCCTCCCTCCCTCCCCTTCCCCTTCCTCTTCCCCCCTTCCTCCCTTCTTCCCTTCCTTCCTTCCTTTCCTCTCTTCTTCTCTTCTCTTCTCTTCTCTTCTCTTCTCTTCTCTTCTCTTCTCTTCTCTTCTCTTCTCTTCTCTTCTCTTCTCTCTTTCTTTTCTTTTTCTGTGAGAGGCGGGGAGGCAGAGACAGACTCTCGCTATCACCCAGACTGGGATCCGCCCAGCAAACCCCCTATGGGACAATGGTCTGCCCATCTGGGGCATTGTTCCATTCCTCAGCCACTGAGTTTTTCTTAGTACTAGAGCCATCCATAGCACCCGGGGCCAATTCTCTCCAATAGAGCCATGGCTGAGGGAGGGGAATAGAGAGAGAGAGAGAGAGAGAGAGAGATGGACAGACACACAGAGACAGAAGCAAGAGGGAAAGCAGTGGAGAAGGTCGCTTCTCTTGTGTGCCCTGACCAGGAATCGAACCCGGGACATCCACACGCCAGGCCAGTGTTCTACCACTGAGCCAACTGGTCAAGGCTCCTTCCTTCCTTTCTTTATTTTACTTCTTTTCTGCTCCATGGTACTGAAAATGCAGTTAGTTTTCCTGGAAGTTGTCATTCATGCCCTTTCTTAGCTTCTGCTTTCTTTTTTTTTTTTTTTTTTATTATTTTTTTTTTTTTGCATTTTTCTGAAGCTGGAAACGGGGAGAGACAGACAGACTCCCGCATGCGCCCGACCGGGATCCACCCGGCACGCCCACCAGGGGCGACGCTCTGCCCACCAGGGGGCGACGCTCTGCCCCTCCGGGGCATCGCTCTGCCGCGACCAGAGCCACTGCAGTGCCTGGGGCAGAGGCCAAGGAGCCATCCCCAGCACCCGGGCCATCCCTGCTCCAATGGAGCCTTGGTTGCGGGAGGGGAAGAGAGAGACAGAGAGGAAGGAGGCGGGGGGTGGAGAAGCAAATGGGCGCTTCTCCTGTGTGCCCTGGCCGGGAATCGAACCCAGGTCCCCTGCACGCCAGGCAACGCTCTACCGTTGAGCCAACTGGCCAGGGCCAACTTCTGCTTTCTTATTTAGACTGATGACTCCTGAATTTTTATTTCCAGTTCAGACCGTTCTCCCCAATTCGGACTGTTCTCCAGAGCTTTGGACTTGGATGTCTTAAAGCAGCTCACTTCTTTTTTTTTTTTTTTTTCTTTATTGCTAAATGAGAAGAGGGGAGGTAGTGAGACAGATTCCAGCATGTGCCTGGACCAGAGTCCACCTGGCAGCCCCATCTGGGGCCAATGCTTGAGTACTGAGCTATTTTTAGTGCTTCAGGCCAGCACACTTGGACCAACCCAGCCATCCTCAGTGCCTGGGGCCATGCTTGAACAAATTGAGCCACTGGCTGTGGGAGGGGAAAGGAGAGGGAAGGAGGAGAGAGAGAGGGAGAGAGGCAGATGGTTGCTTTTCCTGTGTGCCCTGACTGGAAATTGAACCCAGGATGTCCATATGCTAGGCCAACACTCTATCCACTGAGCCACCAGTCAGGGTCAGCAGCTCATTTCTAATATGCCCCAAACTGATTATTTAATGTTTCTACAAAATCTTTTCTTGCCTGTTTTGACTAATCATACCATTATCCTAGCCACCTAAGTCACAAATCTATAAATCTTCTCATAATATTCTTTGATAATAAAGCACATGAAATTTATACATCTGCTAATTTGAAAGCTAATTTTGGCACCTCACAGTTGATATGTCTAAAACAAACCCCAACCCCTACCAGCTAACTAACCTGTTTCTTTTTCAGTTTTCCTAGTTGCCCAGGGGAATAACATCATCATCTATTTAGTTTTGTAAGCCAGAAATCCAGAAACTGTGACACTTCCTTATCATGTCTTCATATCCAATCTAATGCTGAGTTCTGTGAGTTTTACTTTCTGACTGTCTCTAGAGTTTGTCTTTTTCCCTTTTACTATCACCAGTCTCATTTAAGTTTTTGTCTTCTTTTTACCTAAACTCTTGGAATAGTTCCTACCTGGTCTGCTCCATCCACTCTGTTCTCTTTTAAATCCAGTTCTCCACAGTGCAGTCAGACTGGCCTTTTCTGAACTGGAATTTCGATGATAATGAACACTTTCCTGAGCTTATAACTTTGAATGACCTTTACTTCAGGATAAAGACCTAAACTCTTTATAAGACTTATCTATTTCTCCTGCCTCATCTTCAACTATAATCCTCTCCACTCACCCTCTTATACTATATTCCAACCAGCTTGAAACTAGCTAGGTCTTTTAGTTTTTTTAAACATCATACTCTTTCACAGTAGAGTCTTTGCATGTGCTGTGTCTTTCCATATAGCTTATTTTGTTTACCCCCTTCTTTTGGTCCTCAGTTTCTCAAAGAAGGATGCTTTTCTTGACTCAGTAACACCCCCACCCCCATTAGATACTGTCATGGTATCTTGTGCTTCCCTTTCTTTGGTAGGACTTTTCACAACTGTGTCTTAAAATTTATATTCTGGATAATTGGATTAATGTCTGTTTCTGCTAGCTTGCAAGCTTCAATAGGTCTAGAGGTAGCTCTGTTTCTGCTTACCATTCCTAGTACCTTATTGTCAAACACATGATAAGTAAACAACTGGTAAAAATAATCATATAAACAGTTTTCTAAAGTACAGATCAAAGTTGCATTTAAAGGACAATGTTGCCTGACCAGGCGGTGGCGCAGTGGATAGAGCATCAGATTGGGATGCGGAGGACCCAGGTTCAAGACCCCGAGGTCGCCAGCTTGAGCGCGGGCTCATCTGGTTTGAGCAAAGCTCACCAGCTTGGACCCAAAGTCGCTGGCTCGAGCAAGGGGTTACTCCGTCTGCTGTAGCCCCATGGTCAAGGCACATATGAGAAAGCAATCAATGAACAACTAAAGTGTCGAAACGAAAAACTAATTATTGATGCTTCTCATCTCTCTCCATTCCTGTCTGTCTGTCCCTATCTGTCCCTCTCTCTGACTCTCACTCTGTCTCTGTAAAAAAAAAAAAATGATAAAAAAAAGGACAGTGTTATGAGGATCACTTGACCTATGGAATTGCTTTTGGATTTTATACTCCCGTTTATTAACTTGGGATTCTCGTGGTTTTATGTGAATTATCTCTAAGATGCAGTAACTATTTTAAAAAGTTTCTATTATTTAGTACAGGGAAGACCATTTGAAGTAAAAGAAATGTTTCTAGAAGATATTTTAAGAACTACTGGATACACAAACAAGGAAATGTTGAAATACAAAAAGGAAAAACAACGAGGTAAGCTTTTTATCAAACACATCTAAAAAGAAAATTACTATTCCTATTGACATTTTTTTTTTAAGTGAGAGGAGGGGAGATAGACTCCCGGATGTGCCCCGACTGGGATCCATCCGGTAACCCCCGTCTGGGGCCAATGCTTGAATTAGCTGAGCTATCCTCAGCACTTGTGGCCAATACTCGAACCAATTGAGCCACTGGCTGAAAGAGGGGATAAGAGTGAGAAGGGAGATGGGGAGGGGAAGAGAAGCAGGTGGTCCCTTCTCATGGGTGCCCTGACTGGGGATTGAACCTGGGACTTCCACACACAGTGATGACACACTATCCACTGAGCAAACTGGCCAGGGCCCCTACTGACTTTTTAAGTCTTGTGTATAATTGTGTAATATAGTAAGATACTGTCCCAAATGTACCTTGTCTTGTGTGTGACAGAGACAGACAGAGGAACAGATAGGGACAGATAGGAAGGGAGAGAGATGAGAAGCATCGATTCTTTGTTGAGCCTCCTTAGTCTCCTTAGTTGTTCATTGATTGCTTTCTCATATGTGCCTTGACTGGGGGCCTACAGCCGAGTGAGTGACCCCTTGCTCAAGCCAGCAAGCTTGGGGTCAAGCCAGTGACCTTGGACTTTAAGCCAGCAACCTTTGGCCTCAAGCCAGCCACCATGGGGTCACATCTATGATCCATGCTCAAGCCAGCAACCCCACACTCAAGCTGATGAGGCCGCTCTCAAGCTGGTGGCCTTGGGATTTTGAACCTGGGTCCTCTGCATCCCAGTCTGACACTATTCACCGCGCCACCACCTGATTGGGCCCAAGTATACCTTTTACATTCTGGTTTATGTCCAAAGTTATAATCTATAGTTAGGAATGCAAAGTAGACGCCAGTATAGTGATAACTGAAGGGAAAGGGAAAGGGGGGAGATAGAAGAGGGCAGAGGGGGTAAGTGGTAATGGCAGGAGACTTTACTCGGGGTGGTGAACACACAATGCAATATACAGATAACGTATTAGAGAACCGTACACCTGAAACCTGTATAATTTTATTAACCAGTGTCACCCCAATACATTCAATTAGAACATAAATAAGAAAATAATTAAATAATATTAAAAAAATAAGAAAGTGGATGCCAGAATTGAGGAGGTGTTTGTGTTTTTATTAAAAGAATTAACAACTGTTTTAAGGAGGGAGAGTAGGGTGTGCTGCCATATATATGATATGCCACAGCATTATGTCAAAACAAAGTGGGGAGTAGTGGGAGGGAACTCATCTTTGATACAAATGTCAAGGTGTTCAGATCCTGATATTGTTATGAATTGCTTCTGTACTTTGATTTTTAGCATTATTTGCCTATGAATATATTTCTTATCATGACATAGCTCAGATTTTGAATTTGGGTGAGATGGTTTGTTTTGTCTGTATGATCTTGGATAAATAACTTTGGATTTTTCACTTGATAAAGCAATTGGCAATACTTATTTCACAGTGTAGTGCTAAGTCACTAATATGTAAATTATAAAACTTCTAGATCTTGAAACTTGAATGTAAAAATTGTTTATAACTTGTTATTTCAAACCGCCAGCATGGTCACAGAAGTTCAATAAATGGTCTTATTCAAAATTGTACGTGAATTTCAGTCATTGATTTAGAAAGTACTTATTTGGCCCTGGCCGGTGGCTCAGCAGTAGAGTGTTGGCCTGGCGTGTGGAAGTCCTGGGTATGATTCTTGGTCAGGGCACACAGGAGAAGCACCCATCTGCTTCTCCTCCCTTCTCCCTCTCCTTCCTCTCCTTCCTCTCTGTCTCTCTCTTCCCCTCCCACAGCCAAGGCTCCATTGGAGCAAAGTTGGCCCGGGCGCTGGGGATGGCTCTATGGCCTCTGCCTCAGGTGCCAGAATGGCTCTGGCTGCAACAGAGCAATGCCCCAGATGGGCAGAGCATCACCCCCTGGTGGGCATGCCGGGTGGATCCCGGTTGGGCGTATGCGGGAGTCTGTCTGACTGCCTCCCGGTTTCTAACTTCAGAAAAATACAAATAATAATAATAATAATAAATTAAAAAAAAGAAAATATTTATTGTATGGTTAAAATACTTGTTCTTTGAGTTACGGACTTAGAAGTTAACATTTTATTAATAGACAGATGAGGTTTCTAAGCAGTTTCATGTGTCTTTATGGTTCAGTATAACACATTTATTAAATGTTACTAATTAATCTATTTTTTAAAATAACCATGGTTAATAAAGGAAATGGATGCTTGTGTTTCTGACATATGGCTGTATGTTGATGCCTTTGCTCAGATTTTTCGCCTTATTTTAACTGGAGATGGAAGTGTATTTATTTTTAATACGGCCAATTTTTAAGTATTTTCATATTCACTTAAGTTTTAAAACAAAGGAATAAATTTCAAAAAGCAAAGAATTTATTTATGTATCCTTCCTTTGGTAATCAATTTAGAAGAAAAACAACAAACCACACTTAAAGAATGGTATTCAGCTCAAGAGAATACTTTCAAACCTGAATCTCAGAGGCAGAGAACTGTTCCAAATGTGACTGAAGAATATGATTTATTGGATGATGGAGGTGATGCTGTTTTCAGTCAATTGGTAAGACCTCACTAGTTTCAGACTGATATTTTGAGTAAAAATTATATAGTTTAAAGAACATCTTAGGAGATTATAATATTTTACTTCCTTATTAAAGTGTGATTCTTTTAGTTTGTTTTAGGCTACAGCATTTTCACAGCTTTCTAAAACTTTATTTTTTAAAAATAATGCAATATCTTTTATTGTTTCATTCTGACTTTAAAATATTTTTCTATTTATCTATTTATTAATTAAGTGAGAAGCAGGAAGGCAGAGACAGACCTGAGTCTGCATGCGTCAGTGATCTGCCCGGCAAGCCCCCCTACCAGGCAATGCTCTGCCCATCTGGGATCGTTGTTCTGTTGCTCAGCAACCAAGCTATTTTAGTGCCTGAGGAAAGGCCATGGAGCCATCCTTAGTGCCCAGGGTTAACTTGCTCAACCATTTGAGCCATGTTGCAGGAGGGGAAAAGAGAGAGAAGGGGGAAGGGAAGGGTTGGAGAAGCAGATGGTCACTTCTCCTGTGTTTCCTGACTGGGAATCAAACCCAGGACATCCACATCCAGGCTGATGCTCTACCACTCAGCTAACTGGCCAGGGCCTGACTTAAAAATATTTCAATATTTTTTTCTAAATTTTTTGAATAAAATAGTTACAGACATTATGCATGTAAATTGGTATTAGTTGATATTTTATCTGAATAGTTAACGAGTTAAATAATAAGATATTCTAACTTAGAAGAAAATCGAGAGAAGATTGTTATAGCAAATAATTAATACTGGTGTTGTTTATACCACCAACTAGCTATGTGACTTTATAAAATCAATTACCCACTATAGACCAAATCAAGTTCTTCTTTTTTAAATTTTTCCTATTTTTTTTTCACAAAATCTTTTACAAGTGAAATAATTTGTAGAAACCTTGCCTGGTCATCCATCAGTCTTTATCCCCATCTGCAGATGGGGCCTCTGCCACACAGGGTTCTATAAAGTCTGTTTGAAAACTGGAACTAGCTGATTTCAAGGACCCTTCTGGTCTTTGATTCTGATTTGGAATTGTTTTTTATGTTTTGGGTTTTTTTTTTTTTAATTTAGAAATTAAATTTAATGGGGTGACATTGAGCCCTAAAAGTACATTGGTTTCAGGTAAACATTTCTATAGCATTTGAACTGTTGATTATATTGTGTACCCATTACCCAAAGTCAAATCATTTTTGGTCATTGGTTTGGAATTCTTTAAAAGGCTGGTAATTAGTATGATGCAGAATATGGCTGGGGCTATGCACTTTTTAGAAAAAGAATGTAATACTGTACAGAGCATGAGAAGGTAGATAATGCAGATATGCTTGCAGTTTTCTACCAGTATTTAGACTTCTAATGTATCCAAATGAATTGCACATAAGTTTTTAAAAATGCTTTTAAAGAATGTTTAAAGTTGTTTTTAATATAGGGAATGTTCATTTATTTCAGTGAACAGCATTTTGGTTATTATTTGTTCTTAAGCCTGGTTACACAGTAGCATCACCTAAGGAACTTTTAAGGCCCTGTGGAATCTGGCCTTCATTACTAGAGAGTCTCATGTACTTGCTCGAGGGTGGAACTTGGCCGAAAAGCTCCAGGTGATGGTCCTTCTAGTGAGCCTTTGGCAGAGAGAAATACTGGTGTACTTTTAACAATATCCTATCAGACTCACACTTAGGTAATATTTTGACTGAATAATACTACTATTTTTTTGACATTTTTAATCTTAGATGAAAGATGACTGTAAGAACAAGATATGGTGTTGTGATTGATAATGTTTGTGACCAGGTCAGAAACTTTTATGTCAAAGCCTTTACTATAATACCATATGCTTAATAGTTCTTGTGACCATTATGGCCAGCTCACATTCTTTGCAAACAAAGGTTAAGCTGTTAGGTAATTTATAACCTTTGCTTTTTTTGTTTTGTTTTCTTTAAAGACAGAAAAAGATGTGAATTGCCTTGAACCTTGGTTAATAAAAGAAATGGATGCTTGTCTTTCTGACATATGGCTGCATAAAGATGTTGAGGCCTTTGCTCAGGTTTTTCACCTTATTTTAACTGAAAATGTTAGTGGTAAGTGTAATTTATTTTTAAAAATTGTATTACTCTTATAGTTATTTATGCTGAAAATCTGTTAATTCAAAATAGATACACTACATTTTTTATTCACAACCAGTAACTTGTTCTTTTGGAGTATTTATTTCAAATGCACATATCAGGACCTTTTTAGCATAATACTGTTGGAATCCATGGGAGTCCGAAAAGACCAGAGTAACAGGCTTTTATTGAAAGGAAGAAAGAAACCCTGCCGGGCACTTCTCGGGGAGAAGGGCACTGAAACAGACTCTGAGGTAGAAATTTATTAAGGTGGGGGAGAGCTTTGAGCAAGTGTGCGTTAAGTCAGCAATTTGCATTGAGTCAGCAATTCTGGTATACTCCCTTCTGCAGTCTTACGATTTTGGCTTCCTGGAACGCTTCTCCTTGGGGCGATCGACCAGCTTCCTAGAACTGTTCTGCTTCAGGGGCGATAGTCCAACAAGCAAGAGTGGGGTCAGATAGACAAGCGGAACAGCAAAAGGGCAGTTGGAAGTTCTGGTGAATTTATGGATCTATCAAATACAATAAATAAATATTGTGTTATGCTATTCTTAACCTAGTTATAATAGAATAGTTTAAGGGAGTTTATGAGTGTATGACACTGTGCAGAAGTATATACTTTTATGTATATGTATTGTGCATATAAATGTACTTCTTCTACCTTTGTTAGTGTTGGAATTAAGCAAGACTCATGGAACAAAATACCTCGGCAAGGCAACTTTAATAACTTCCACAGAAGGGTGTGCTTCTGCTATTGAAAGCCAGCCAGCAAGCTTACGGGCAGAGGGCAAATCCTGTTTTTATACCTAACACAGGCCCTAGGATGCTGGGTCTTGCTCCATTGGCTGGAGTGTTGACCCTACAATCTTATTCTTTCTTGACTGGCTAGTTTAATGGCTATACCAAGGTGGAAGGGAGAGATGAGGATATCATTAACTAGGTAAGGGGGTTGGGGAATAGTCAGAAAAAACTGATGACCAGACAAAGGGGGCTGGGGGATTAGTAAACAAGTTAGTTATTTTTCATTCTACTCCCTGGTAAGGGGAATCCTAATGGAGGGGATTAGGAATTAGTTGAAGAAAAGAACATGAGTTAAACATTTCCTTTACCTTCAGGGGGAATATCTTGGATTTTCAAAAAGATTTGTGATTTAAAAAAAAGAAGAAAAAGCTTTGCTCTAGATTTTTAATTAAGTGAATGGAGAATTTTATCATACCTTTAGTTACGTAAGTTCGAGTTCTAATTCACATGTACATTCTGTATGTCATGTGGCATGTTTTCACTAGTGAATTTTCCTGATATTAGTTGATTATAGTGGATGTTGTCAACCAGAGGTGAGTTTCAGAACCCTGAGGCTTCTTGGTGAATGGTAGAAAAAAAGATCATAGAAAGTCAGTATTGAGAAAGATTTGATGTCCTGTCACCTGAACTTCTCAGCATTATTATTATTATTATTATTATTATTATCACTCCCTTCTTGAAACACTTTCTTTAGTTAACTTAAATTAACTTCTGATATTCCATACTTGATTTATTCTCATCTCCCTGGCTGTGACTTCTTGGTAGGGTTTTTCTCTTTTTCTTGACCTACAGTGTGTCCGTAAAGTCATGGTGCACTTTTGACCGGTCACAGGAAAGCAACAAAAGACAATAGAAATGTGAAATCTGCACCAAATAAAAGGAACCCTCCCAGTTTCTGTAGGATGATGTGGCAGCATGTGCATATGCACAGATGATGATGTAACACCGTGTATACAGCGGAGCAGCCCACGGCCATGCCAGTTGAGATGTGGGCGGTACAGAGGAAAGTTCAGTGAGTTCTGTGGCTTGCTAAATTCGAATCCATGACCAAAGTGGAACGTGAATAACGGCGTGTTTATAACGAAGCGCCCCCACATAGGATTAACATTACTCGGTGGGATAAGCATTTGAAAGAAACCGGCAGTTTGGTGGAGAGACCCCGTTCTGGTAGGCCAACAGTTAGTGACGAGTCTGTAGAGGCTATACGGGATAGCTACCTAAGGAGCCCTAAAAAATCTGTGCGTGAGCCCACATCGAACTGCACTGAATAGATATGAAAGTGGGAGAGTTTTCCTTTTATTTGGTGCAGATTTCACATTTCTATCGTCTTTTGTTGCTTTCCTGTGACCGGTCAAAAGTGCACCATGACTTTACGGACACACTGTATATATATGAAATGTCTGAGGCCTCAATCCTTAGACCTTCCTTCTATTTACACTTACTGTGTAGATTTCATCTAGTCTTAGCTTTGATATTTGTTTAAAATGACTTTAATTTTATGTCTCCAGTCCTGACCTCCTTCTCTCTTTAATATATCCTATCACTTGATATCTCCAGTTGTATGTCTATTGAATATAAAACTTTATATGCCCCAAACAATTTGATTCCCTCCTTACCTACCTCCCTTTCAACCTGCTCTTTCTTTAGTGTTCATAATCAGTTGTAGTAGATCTTTTAAAAATGCAAGTGCCTGGCTATCCTAGACCACTTGAATTTAAATGTAAGGTACTGCCTGACCAGGCAGTGGCACAGTGGATAGAGCATCGGACTGGGATGCGGAAGACCCAGGTTCAAGACCCCGAGGTCACCAGCTTGAGCGCGGGCTCATCTCTTTTGAGCAAAGCTCACCAGCTTGGACCCAACGTCGCTGGCTCGAGCAATGGGTTACTTGGCCTGCTTTAGCCCTACGGTCAAGGCACATATGAGAAAGCAGTCAGTGAACAACTAAGGTGTCGCAACGAAAAATTAATGACTAATGCTTCTCATCTCTCTCTGTTCCTGTCAGTCCCTATCTCTCCCTCTCTCTGACTCTCTCTCTGTCCCTGTCCCTATAAAAAATAAAATTAAAATTAAAAATTAAATGTAAGGTACTATAATTTATCTAGTTGCTAAGTCAACAAAACATCAAATCATCCTTGACTTTGCTTTCACAACCCACATATAATTCATTAACAAATCTTGTTAGCTTTACCTCTAAATAAATCAAAATCTGGCTACATGGCACTTCCCTTATTGCTTCAATCCTAGTATAAGCCAACATTTCTCTCCTGGACTATTGCAGTAGCCTGTTAACTGCTTCTATTATGTTATTGCAGTCTTTTCTCCAGAGAACAATCAGATCGATCTTTTCAAAAAGGAAATTGGATCATGCCACTTCCCTGTTCTTTGCTCTTCTTTAGCTTTTAATTATACTTTGAATAAAAATCAAAGACCTTTCCCTGATTTGGTCTCTGACTGCCTTTTTGGTCTCATTTTCTACTTCTGTTTTTCTTGTTCACTTTGCTTTAGCCACTCTTATCTTCATGTATGCTGGCACTTTCCCATCTTTGGGCTTTTATTTTGCTGTTTCCTATACCTGGAATTCTGTCTTCGTAGATACTTTTATGGCCTAATGTCTATTTCATTTAGGTTTCTACTTAGTGACTTCTCAGAGAGGCCTTTTCTGATCATTTTATTAAAATTGCACCCTTTTCTCACTATTTCTCTTTACTCTGCTTTATTATTTTTATTGGACAGTTGACCCTTGAACAGTGTGGAGTTAGTAGTACAGACCCCCATGCATTTGAAAATTTCATGTATAATGGTTGACTCTCCAAAAACTTAACTACAGTTCCTTGGAATCCCAGGGGTATCACTTCTAGGATCCCCTTAGGATACTGAAATTCACTGATACTTAAGTTTCTTATATAAAATGGCATAGAACAATGTATCATATATAAGTTGGCCTTATGCATCCACAAATTCCAAGTCAGAAATCGAAAATACTGTTTGAATAAGCACCCAATATTCTTTTTTTTTTTTTTTTTTTTAATTCAGTGAGAAGAGGGGGAGGCAAAGAGACAGACTCCTGCAGGTGCCCTGACCGGGATCCACCTGGCAAGCCCACTAGGGGGTGATGTTCTTTCCATCTGGGGCATTGCTTCATTGCTCAGCAACCAAGCTCTTCTTAGTGCCTGAGAAGGAGGCCATGGAACCATCCTCATGGAGCCTGGGTCCAACTTGCTCCAATTGAGCTATGGCTGCAGGAGGGGAAGAGAGAGAGAAAGAGAGAGAGAGAGACAAGAGGGAGATGGATGGAGAAGCAGATGGGTTCTTCTCCTGTGTGCTCTGACTGGGAATTGAACTGTGGACATCCACACGCTGGCCAATGATCTACCACTGAGTTAACCAGCCAGGGCCAGCACCCAATATTCAGTGTTTCTCAAATAATGATATAACTTTTAAGTATCCTACCAAATAATTATCTATTTGACTATGTTTAGTAATAGAAAGCTTACTACCTTTTTTAAAGACTTATTTTTTCAAATTTGATTTTTTTTTTATTAAGTGGGAGGTGGGGAGGCAGAGAGACAGACTCCTGCATGCAGCCTGACCAGGATCCACCCCAACCAGGATCCACCTGGCAAGCTCATTACCAGGCGATGCTCTGCCCATCTGGGGCCACTGCTCTGCTGCTCAGCAACCAAGCTATTTTAGCACCTGTGGTGAGGCCTTGGAGCCATCCTTAGTGCCTGGGACCAACTTGCTCAAACCATTTGAGCCATGGCTGCATGATGGTAAAAGGAAGATAGAGAGAGAAAGAGAGAGAGAGAGAAAAGGGGGAGGGGGAGGGGTAGGAAAAGCAGATGGTTACTTCTCTTGTGTGTCCTGACTAGGAATCAAACCCAAGACATCCACACGCCGGGCAGATGCTATACTGCTGAGCCAGTTGGCCAGGGCCAAATTTGATTTAATTGTTAATTTTTAAAAGTACATTTTAAAGTGAAATCTACCTATGTAACCTCTACCTTTTTTTGCTTCTTGGGAGATAATAAAGTATCTATTTTTGCCTAACAGAAATTCAGATATATGCAAATAGTTATTCTTTCTCCTATTTTTGTATTCTGGGATAGCCACACTTATGACTTCAACTATTCTTCTTTTTCATAACATGCTATCTAATTCTCTCCTGTCCTCATTTACCTCCTCTGGTTATGTTTTAGTTTGTCCCTTTTAAAAGCATGGTGTTCAGCCTGACCTGTGGTGGCGCAATGGATAAAGCGTCAACCTGGAAATGCTGAGGTCGCCGGTTCGAAACCCTGGGCTTGCCTGATCAAGGCACATATGGGAGTTGATGCTTCCAGCTCCTCCCCCCCTTCTCTCTCTCTGTCTCTCCTCTCTCTCTCTCTCTCTCCATCTCTCCCTCTCCTCTCTAAAATGAATAAATAAAAAAACCCAAAAAACAAAAAACAAAACAAATAAAAGCATGGTGTTCAGTCCTGAGTGATAACTCTCTTAGTGATCAGCTTTGGGTAGAGTAAATCTGTCAGCCTAAAAACCTCTACTCTTGACTTACAGTAATTCATCCTATAGTCAGTGTAACTTTTTCCAACCACATTTTTTACTGATTCAGATTGTCTTTGAAACTTCTAGTTCTTTTTTAACACATGATTAACTCTCCCTATAATTTACTTTTTGTTTTAAATTTTTTTGAGCTGAAGACATTTATTTATTCCTTTTAAATCTCATCATATAGGTAGATTTGGCCCATTGTTTCTGCTTACCAACTTTTTTTAGTTCTAATTGTTATCTGGCATATTAATGAACTTTCTCAGCTTATGAACTTGAAGAGGACTGTATCAATAACTAGGCATTATTTATCCTACAAGAGGCTTTTTGTTCAACATATGGGTGTGGTATTTCAAGTGGTTATAATACTATCTATTAATCTAACAAACCTCTTAAGAAAATAAAGGTCATTTGGCATTTCTTGTTCTTTGTAAATGTATTGTTGACTCCTGTTGATCTACTTTTTTCAACTTATCATTCATTTAAAAAATAATCTATATTTTGAAAAGTAAGTTGTTGTTTTTTTTGTATTTGGAAATGTAGCCATTTATTCATCTACAGTTTTCTGGCAGTCCTTTTTCTCCATTATTTTCTGAAATATATACTCTGAAGTTTACCAATCTTACCTGAAAGATGGGAAACTTAAACTTTGAGACATGTTGCTTTAAAATATTTATGAAATATTTTAAAGTATATATATATTATTTTTGATCCTCTTCCTAGATATATTTTTAGTGGATACCAGATGATTGCTTTCATAGTAGTCATCCTATGGACCCAGGTTCCTCTTCTTTATAGTTTTATTGGATATTTTTCAGACCTAGTATTTTAATGTCTTAAGCCTTATGGGATAAACTAAAATGTCTTTAGCTCTATGAACAGTTATTCCCTTCCCATCTATTTATTTCTCTTCTAAAATCTCAGCTTTTAATTGACACCAGAGTTGAAAATACCTTGTGTGATCCAGGAAACCTTGAGCTTCATCGATTTCTTTTTAATGCCATCAATTTTCCCATGTGATCCCATGGAAGCAGCTAGTAATTACCTGTGTTAGTAAGACCAAGCGTTCTCTGTCATGTTCTCTCTTCTGTTATCTATTGCTGCATAACATATGGTTCCCCAGTTTAGCAACCTGAAATATTACCTCACAGAGTTTCTGAGAGTCAAGAATCTGGGATTGGTTCTGGTTCCTAGTCACTTGTAAAATAGTGGTTAAACTGTTGTCAGGGGCTTTGGTTCTATGTTCATTAATATGCCAGATAACAATTAGAACTAAAAAAAGTTGGTAAGCAGAAACAATGGGCCAAATCTACCTTTTGGTCTGAAGGTTTACTGGAGCTGGAGGATTGCTTCCGAGAAGGCTCATTCACATGGCTGTTGGTAAGAACCTCACTTCATCTCTGCTGTTGGCAGAAGGCCGCAGTTGCTTGCCATCTGGATCTCTCCATAGGGCTGCCTTATTCTTTCCAGGATGTTACAGTTGGCTTCTCCCAGTGTGAGTGATTGAAGAGAGGAAGAGAAAAAGCAAACAGGCAGCTGTAGATACCTTTTATGACCTAATCTTCAGAGTTGCACGCTATTACTTTATTTGTTGTTTGTGAGTCACTTAGCCTAGCTCACACTCAGTGAGAAGGGAATTAGGCTCTACCCTTTGAAGGGAGGAGTATTAAAGAATGCTTGGATGTTTTAAAACATTCACGCTTACTCATGCCCCTCTGCTCAAAATATACACATTTTGGTTCTGTTTTCCGAGGCTGTTAATTGAATTTTTAGTGGAAACAGTAATTCTCATATAGTGAGTACAGATCATAATCTTGGCAGACCTCTTTAAAAATGTCATGTACCTGGCTATCCCAGACCTATTGAACTTGAATGTAGGAGTAAGGCATGATGACTCTCTGTGCTTTCAGAAATAAATTGTATGAGCTAAATCCCTTGTAAGTCTTCCTTCCCACCTTAAGAACCATTGATTTATATTAGTCCTGCATACCATGTTTTAGAGTGTTATTATGTGATGAGAATAATTAAGTATATATGGAAAATTAAAATTTCCTTTTGTAATTATCTTAAAATTTACTGTGGAGAATTTTTTTCAATGGTAATTTCTTTCTGAAGTTACCAATTTTATAATGTAAGCTAATTAGTGCTAAGCAATTACAATATAAAGCATTGCTTGAGAAATACATTCTAGAATGGAACTTAAATTCAATAGAACTTTAATTATTTTTCTCATGGAGGGTTTTTATGAGAAGTAAACTTTCTGCTAGTGTTTTTCCATTAAGAATCTTTGAAAATAGTAGCCTCAAATGATGGGGGGATAAAAGCAAAATGAAAGAACAGCAAAAAGTGGTTTTAAACTTTGTCACTTTTAATCATTCATTACCAGCTGCTGATGAAAATTAACTTTTTAATTTTTCTCTAATTCTGTCATGTCATTTGGTGATCAAGGCAATCTCTATATTTAGAAAGATAAGGGTTCTGCAATTCTGCAAGTTTGTAGCTCTCCTTTTCTGTTTTAATTGTCTTGGTGAGCTTAAAATATTTTACCAACTATCTTTTCTTCTCTGACCTTCCAATTGATAGTCCCTATTTCGTCCTGTTTATACTGAGGACATATCAATAACGTCTCCTGGGATGATATGAGTTAAGGGTTATATAATTCTGTTATAATGTAGCTGGGTGAAGGAGCATGTCCCAGGTTAATTCTCCTGATACTCAATTCTTTCGTTTAAATTTTAAAAATATTAAAGTGATTTAAAATATTTTGGAAATTTAACACGTATTTATCTTTTCCTTATTTCAGTTGATTACAAACATAGTGGCACCAGTGCAACAGCTCTGATGGTTGCTGCAGGACGAGGTTTTTCAAGTCAAGTAGAGCAGTTAATTAGTATGGGAGCCAATATCCATAGCAAAGCATCAAATGGCTGGTAATTTTAAACTGCATCCATTTTTTGTGTATCTTTGTATAGCTACATGTATCTTTTTTGATTTCTTGCTATTGTGTGATAATTGCTGGTACATCTCTAATGAGTGAATGAATAATTTTGAATGACTTAGTTTTATAATTTGTAGAACATTATTTCTCTGTCTTAATTTAATATCTTTGAATTTTGGCAGGATGGCTTTAGATTGGGCTAAACACTTTGGGCAGACTGAAATTGTGGATCTTCTAGAATCGTACAGGTAAAACTTTATACTATGTTTAATTCTAACTACTTTTTTTAAATATATTTTTTGAATTTTTCTGAAGTGAGAAGCAGGGAGGCAGAGAGACACTCTTCTGCACGTGCCCAACTGGGATCCATCCGGCATGCCCACCAGGGGGTGATGCTCTGCCCATCTGGGGTGTTTCCCTGTTGCAACCAGAGCCATTCTAGCGCCTGAGGTGGAGGCCATGGGGCCATTCTCAGTGCCTGGGCCAACTTTGCTCTAGTGGAGCCTTGGCTGCAGGAGGGGAAGAGAGAGACAGAGAGGAAGGAGAGGGGGAGGGGTGGAGAAGCAGATGGGCACCTCTCCTGTGTGCCCTGGCCGGGAATCGAACCCGGGACTTCTGCACGCCAGGCCGATGCTCTACCACTGAGCCAACTGGCCAGGACCCCTAGTTACTTTTTATAAAAACTTAGCTATGTAAATCATAGAAAGTGACAAATTTACAATCTCTTATCCAGACATTTCTTTTTTTGTAATTCTAAGAATTTTTCTGATTTTTTTTTTTTTTTGGTAAGTTGCTAATAAGATCCGCTAATTAGTTTTTATAAAAACTTAGCCATGTAAATCATAGAAAATGACAAATTTGCAATCTCTTATCCAGACATTTCTTTTTTTGTAATTCTAAGGAATTTTTCTGATTTTTTTTTTTTTGGCAGGTTGCTAATAAGATCCACTGTTTATATTTATCTTATTTTTAATTTTATTTTGAAAATGCAGAAGGGGAATTTCCAGTTAAACATGGTAGCTAAAAACATGTATTTATCTCTGCATTTTCCTAAAACATCACTAAAATGGTAAAAAAGGAATATAAAATAAAATTGTAAACTGACAAAGTTATTTGGCAGATCCAAATGCTCATTCTGGTATGGTAGGTTTTATTGTCATTTCAATACTAGCACTCAGAACTTGCAGTCCTTTTTAGTGCTAACATTTTGAATGTTTCAGACATTCTTATGCTGTTAGGTATATCTCACTAGACACTATAAATTAACAATAAAGTTATTATCTGGATAATATTTTAATTATCCTGATTAACTGGGCTTTCTTTTTATTTCCCAGATCATGACATTATCAATTATAAATTTCAAATATTTAAAATTATATTGGTTATGTTTGCTGCATAATTGATAATTGATATCTAAAGTTTATAACTTAAAACAAAGAACATAATATCTTCTTCATTCATGTGTTAAAGAGTAAGAATAAAACCTTGGAATGTTTTAAAATTGATCTTAAAATTAAATACTGCAATTATAGAGTTGTATAAGTTTAATATTTTCCCTGTTGAAAGCATTCTTATGTTTATCTTTTTGCTAAACTCTTTTAGAGTGATTGCACTATGCTGAACTTCCTAGAAATGTTATCAATAATTATTGGTAATGGCAATAGTTTGTATTTTTACATATAGGATAAAGAAGCAAGGCATTTATTTCAGTAATTTATGCTGATTCTGGCTTTTGGAAAATAGCATAATTAACCTGCTTTTGGTATAGAATTACCAAATTAAGAATCTTGTTAAGAATATTTTTTTAAATGTGGATTTTTCTTCAGTGTCATTTATTATAGTGAAGAATGAGAAAATAACCTGTTAAGAAAATGTACATGATAACCAGAAGTTTGGTTTTTAAATTTATTGAGATAAATTTTACAAACCACACACCGTATCTCCCCATGTATATGATGCACATTTTTTTCGAAAAATTTGGGGTCTAAAAACTGGGTGCATCTTACACAGTGTTTGTAGATTTTTTTTTACTTGCTTTTTCACGCTTGTTTTTGCATTCATTGTTGCAGACACAGATGAGGACAAGCTAATGGATGGGAGTTTTGACAGTGATGAGGAGTTGTATGAATTTTATGATGAATAAAACTTGAGTTCAATAACTTTATGTAATACATTTTTTTTTCAAATTTTGGGCACCAAAATTAAGGTGCATCTTATACATGGGATTGTCTTATACATGGGGAAATACGGTAATTCAACCATTTAAGTGTACAATTTAGTGGCTTTTTAGTATGTTTACAATGTTATGCAACCATTACCACAATCAATTTTGAGAACATATTACCCCAAGAGGAAGCCTTTACTAATTAGCAGTTACTCCTCATTTACCCTAACTTTCCCAGCTCTAGTCAAACACTAATCTACTTTGTGTTTCTACAGATTTATCTACTCTGGACATTTCAAAGAATTGGAATTTTATAATATGATTTGTTTTTTTGCAATTGGCTTCTTTCTCCTAGCATAATGTTTTCAAAGTTTATCCATCTTGCAGTATCCTTTTTTTGAGTAATATACCATTCTATGGACAGACCACATTTTGTGTATTCATTCATTAGCTGATGAACATTTTGGTTGTTTGCACTTTTTGACTGTGATGAATAATACTGATATGAACATTTGTCTGCAAATTTTTATATGGACATATACTTTAATTTTTTTGCATATATATATATATATATACACCTAAAAGTCAAATTGCTGGGGCATTATGGTAGCACTATGTTTAACATTTTGAGGAAATGTCACATTGTTTTCCAAAGTGGCTGCAATAGTTTATGTTCCTACTAGCAATGTATGGGGGGAAGTTCCAATTTCTCCACACCCTCTCAAACATTTTTTTTATTATAGTCATCAAAATCATTGTGAAATATTATCTCATGTGGTTTTAATATTTATTTCTCTAATGACTAATAACATTTTCACGTGCTTTTTGGCCATTGTATATTTTCTTTGGAGAAATGTCTTTAGTTTGTGTTTTTTAAAAAGCACTTATTACCAAATTATACTTTGAATAATGTACTTAAACCAAAGCATAAATTATAGCTAAGACATTAAGTATCACTTACCTTCCTTAGTGTATATTGTATTAAAAATTTGAAGAAGGACATAATGGGGCACATTAGCCTTAAAAGATTACTCTTTTTAATAAAAAATCGACTTGGTCCTTATTTACTTATTTATTTATTTATTTATAGTGCTTCGTTGGAATTTGGAAATCTGGATGAAAGTTCTCTGGTTCAGACAAATGGAAGTGATCTCAGTGCAGAAGATAGAGAACTCCTGAAAGCTTATCATCATAGTTTTGATGATGAAAAAGTAGACTTGGATTTGATTATGCATCTTCTATACAATATCTGCCATAGTTGTGATGCTGGTAAATAAGTGTTGTCTAAAACAGTATTTTTCAACCATCGGTCCAGGGACCAGTCCGCCAGAAATTTCATGCTGGTCCATGAAAGAGTTAATCACCCTGATACTGTATGAAGATTACAGACCTAATGATCTTAGTCAAATTCTCTTATGCTCAGGGTGATTTCTGCCTTATAGGTCCCTGAAATAACTCTCCTATTTTCATTGGTTCCCAAGTATAAAATAGTTGATAACCATTGATCTAAAAGACCTGGAACAAAAATGTATACTTTGATTTAAAAATTCATATTTTGTGTGTACAAATTTTTATGTAATTCCCTTGATAATGATGCACGATTTCTTAAATGTCATCTTATTACATTTTATCAGTACTTGAAAACGTGATGTAGTTTATTATAGCTAATTCTATTGATTGGGTTTGGTTTCACAGTGAAATTTAATATTAACAAAATCATTTTTCTCCAAGGTGCAATATTAATTTTTCTTCCTGGATATGATGAAATTGTTGGACTGAGGGATCGCATCCTATTTGATGACAAGCGGTTTGCTGACAGTACACATAGGTAAAAGCTAAAGCTTTATATTTTTTGCTTTATATAAGAGATACATACCATAGCATACTTTCTCTTTCCATTGTGAACAGATATCAAGTCTTTATGCTTCATTCAAATATGCAAACATCTGATCAGAAGAAAGTATTAAAAAACCCACCTGCAGGTGTTCGGAAAATAGTAAGCTTCATAATGTCTTATTTTTTCTATTTTATTAATCATTGTTTGTTTTTGTGTTAACTATAACATGACATCCCTTTACAGATCCTTTCCACCAATATTGCTGAAACCAGCATCACAGTCAATGATGTTGTCTTTGTTATTGATTCTGGTAAGGTGAAAGAGGTATGTATAGATAAGTTGTATTTTTAACTGAAATGAGGAAGGCTAAATTCTATTCAAATGCATACTTTTATAAGCAGAATTCACTTTATTGGAAAAATTTCTGGTTCTAGATAAATTTAACATAGTAAATGTTAGTGAGTATTCTGCCTTAAACAATTCAGTATATAGGATCTATCTTGTTATTTTAACAAATTATGCAAAACAATTATCTTTTCTCACTAAATACTAGGAGGAAAGTAAAAGGTTTGGCTAGTTACAGTGAAAATTTTATCAATTACATATTTTGTATGTTTTACATATTTTGTATGTTTTCCTTCTACATGTAGGAATGGCCTATGTCCTTCTTATTTATTGTTATGTCTTCAGTGCTACACATATAGTAGGTTTGCAAAAGATATTTAGTGCAAGAGAACCATGCTGAAATAAAGTGAACAAAACCATTAGCCTATCACCTGCTTTTATAAAAATAAATTTTATTGGGAAACTGCCATGTTTATTCTTGACCCACTCTCTGTGGCTACTTTTACACTGCAATGGCAGATACGAGTATTGCAACAGAAACCCTCTACAAAGGCTAAAATATTTAGTACCAGTTCCTACTGTAAATAAAGGCAATATAGGCCCTTGCTGGTTGGCTCAGTGGTAGAGCTTTGGTCTGGTGTGTGGATGTCCCAGGTTTGATTCCTGTCAGGGCACATAGGAGAAGTCCCCATCTGCTTCTTCACTCCTCCCCCTCTTCTTTTTCTCTCTCTCTTTTCTACTCTCCCACAGCCATGGCTTGATTAGAGCAAGTTGGCCCTGGGTACTGAGGATGGCTCCATGGCCTCTGCCTCAGGTGCTAAAAAATGGCTCCAGTTTCAACGAAGCAATGGGGTAGTGTCCCAAATGGGCAGAGCATCACCCCTTGGTGATCTTGCTGGGTGGATCCTGATTGGGACATGTGTGGGAGCCTGTCTCTGCCTGCCTTCCTCTCACTAAAAAAAACACCCAAAAACAGAAAGAATATAGGCAGCATATATGTTCTTTTAGTATTGGAATGCCTAGCAACTCTCAATATACTTAACCTTTCACTGAACAAATTGAAAATGATAGTAGTAGTTGATTTTTCAAGGAAAGAAGTACTATTCATGTTGTAGAAGGTGAATTATGTCCATTCTAGTGGAGATAAATGATTTTTTTTATGATAGAGACAGAGAGACAGAGAGAGGGACAGATAGAGACAGACAGGCGGGAAGGGAGAGAGATGAGAACCATCAATTCTTCATTGCAGCACCTTAGTCTTCTTAGGTGTACATTGATTGCTTTCTCATATGTGCCTTGATCAGGGGCTACAGCAGAGCCATTGACCCCTTTGCTCAAGCCAATGACCTTGGGCTCAAGCCAGCAACCTTTGGGCTCAAGCCAGTGACCATAGAATCTTGTCTATGACCCTACGCTCAAGCTAGCAACGCCGTGCTCAAGCTGGTGAGCCCTCACTCAAGCTAGCATCCTCGAGGTTTTGAACCTGGGTCCTCTGCATCCCAGTCCAATGTTCTGTTCACTGCACCACCGCTTGGTCAGGCTAAATGATTATTTTTAATGTGAAAATTTTGTTAATTACTTTATAATGTTTTCAATATAGTTTTTAGGAATAGCTTATTAAAAATAAAATATCATTATAAAATTTTGACATTTAATTATATTGGATATTGTAAAAGAGGGATATATTTTATTTTTTATAGGAGGATAAGAATATTATCATTAAAAGTCTGAATAAGGAATCAATGAAAATTCAGATTTTATTGCCCTAAAATTATCTAAAACTGAAGTAGATTTTGACTAAGAAATTAATTTCTTTAAATGTTATTTATCAAATAAACCATAGTTTAGAAGATGATGCTAGTGTCAAAAGTAATTTACATACAATATTGACAAATGTAATATTTCATTAAAAACTAAGCAACATCTTTACTAATCCCACAATTAAACTATTAGAACATTTGTTTGTTTTATATAGTTATTTTTCAAAAAAGAAAGTATATCACTGAATGAAGTATATATTTTAGTTAAGAATAAAATCTTTAAAAATATTTTTCTACAGTACATTTTCACTTTAGATTCTATGAGGAAGTATGCTGTAACAATCTGGATAGGCTAACTTCATTAGTCTCAGCAGGAGGTAAAATGGAAGGGGTTAAAATTTTTTCACTTTGAGATAGGATTGGTTCAGAAATTGTTGTTCTTATTTCTCCAGATCAAGCTCCCTGAAAAGTATTTTATAAAACTGTCTTTCCCTGATCATTTCTATTACCAACAGTAATGTAAATCTGATGGAAAGTGACATGGAGAGAATAGACCAGCTCTTTCCAGTCTTTGATGCTTGTGAGAACTGACTGCTATTACTCAGCTATAGCAGAGAGAAACAGATAGCTCAGCAAGGCACAGAGAGAGGAAGTTTTTAAGCTCTTCTGAGTTGTTTTCATTCTTTTCCTTAGAATGTTTTTATTCAGAAATCTGGATTAAAAAGAAATTAAGCCCTGGCTGGTTGGCTCAGCGGTAGAGCGTCGGTTTGGCATGCGGGGGACCCGGGTTCGATTCCCGGCCAGGGCACATAGGAGAAGCGCCCATTTGCTTCTCCACCCCGCCCCCCCTCCTTCCTCTCTGTCTCTCTCTTCCCCTCCCACAGCCAAGGCTCCATTGGAGCAAAGATGGCCCGGGCGCTGGGGATGGCTCCTTGGCCTCTGCCCCAGGTGCTAGAGTGGCTCTGGTCGCGGCAGAGCGACGCCCCGGAGGGGCAGAGCATCGCCCCCTGGTGGGCAGAGCATCGCCCCTGGTGGGCGTGCCGGGTGGATCCCGGTCGGGCGCTTGCGGGAGTCTGTCTGACTGTCTCTCCCTGTTTCCAGCTTCAGAAAAAAAAATACAAAAAAAAAAATAAAATAAAATAAAAAAGAAATTAGTCCCCTGTTGTCATTATCTAATCAAGAGGAGCTTTGAATTAAACTTGGCATATTAAATATATATATATGTAGTAATATTTTTGCTATTTCTTCTTAAATACCTTTTATGTTTTGACATGAAGTTGATTTAAATATTACAATATTACAGAAATCCTTTGATGCACTGAATTTTGTTACAATGTTAAAAATGGTGTGGATTTCCAAAGCTAGTGCCATACAACGAAAAGGCAGGTAATGTCTATCTAATGTACATATTATCTTCTTTCAAGTCTTTAAGGAATGAATTGGTAGAGACAAAAATGATGGTAGGAGGTTCTTTCTAATAATTCCATTTATAGGGAGAAATGAGAGTAGCCTGGATTGTTATAGAGGTGGTAGAAATAAAGAGAAGTAGATAATTCACTCAGGAGACATTTAGAAGAGTAGTATTGGTGATCATCTGTCCAGGGGTTCAGGGGTAAGGAATATAGTGGAATCATGGGTGTCATACATGTTCTTTTTTTTTTTTCCAAAGAGAGAGGGACATATAGGGACAGACAGAGAGGCAGGGAGAGAGATGAGAAGCATCAACTCATAGTTGTGGCACTTTTAGTTGTTCATTGATTGCTTTCTCATATGTGCCTTGACTAGGGGGTTACAGCTGAGCCAGTGACCCCCTTGCTCAAGCTAGCAACCTTGGACTCAAGCCAGCAACCTTGGGCTTCAAGCCAGTGTAACCATGGGGTCATGGCTATGATCCCACACTCAAGCCAGCGACCCTGCACTCAAGCTGGTGATCCTGCGTTCAAGCTGGTGACCTAGGGGTTTCAAACCTGGGTCCTCAGCATCCAGGTCAATGCTCTATCCACTGTGTCACTGTCTGGTCAGGCAGTACAGGTTCTATTTCAGAGAATTTTGTGGATAGTGATGCCATTGTCTGGTAGGGAAAATGGGAAGAGTAGTTATGTTGAGGAAAATAATTAATTTTTGCTTGTGTTGATCTAGAGCTGACTATGGAATATCAAGCGGAGTTAAGAGGCTTCTGAAGTATAGGTTAGAATTAGTATAAAGAGATCTAGATGGATAGAAATTAAAGACAGGAGGATAATGAAAATCACCTTGAGAGAGGGAAGAATAAGAAGAGCAGAGGTGAGTCCAAACTCAGAGGAACATCAACACTTAAGGATTTGCAAAGAGAACTTCTCAGAGGAGGCTGTCCAGGTGGGAGAACTGATGGGTGTATAGTAAGGGAAGCATTTGATGAAGGAAGAAATGGTCCAACAATGTTAGAGTTTATAACCTGTATCACATTCTGTTATAGTTTTGTTTGCCACTGTGATCTGTGAGCTTTGCGAAGATAGGGATTGTTTCTGTATCTTTATCACTTAGCATATTCAACCTTGCCATTAGCAGATATAGCAACTGGGTGAAATTAAAAGATTACTTTTCCTCAAAATAATTTTGTCACTGTCTAAAAAATTATACAAATCTCTATGATGATGGGATAAATGACACTGCCTTGGGGTTGTGTAATCATGGATAATTTGTATAACTTGCATCAGTGTACCTGAACACAGTGCTTGGTATCAGCTCAGTAAAGTTGGTCAAATTTAAATTACCATATGTTTATTCATGGTTTATTTTTTACTCACTTTCATATATAATTCTTTTTTTTTATTTCTACCATCAGCTTAGACTGTACAGAGGTGGGCAAAAGTAGGTTAATAATAATATCAATAATAAATACAATAAATAAATAAATAATAATACAAGCATAAACTGTTTCACATCCTCACACTGTAAACCTACTTTTGCCTACCCCCGTATATCATGTAGGTATCATTCATGAATCTTACTTTATAAATGAGATAATTAAGTCCTAGACAACTGAAGTGCCTTCTGAAAGGATTCATAGAGGATAAGTATCAGAATAGAGATTCAAACTTAGATGTCCTGATACTGGTTTATTTGTTTTGTCTCCTAAATCACATTGGTTATACAGTTTTCATATTATGGTCTTTATTCCTTGAGTCATACTTTTATATTTTACTTTAAAGGGCAGGGCGATGTAGACCTGGAATTTGTTTCCGTCTGTTCAGTAGACTTCGATTCCAGAATATGTTGGAATTTCAGACTCCAGAACTTTTGAGAATGCCATTACAGGTAGAAGTATACTTAATTCTAAAAGCCTATTTTTGTGGGTGAGGGAGGAGAAGGGACCATTTCAGCTTATGCTGATTGTATTTTTCAGTAATCAATTTATAAAACAAAATTATTAAATACATATTATGGAGAGTGGTTATGTATATAACTAATATTTTTTATATATAAGAAAATTTATTTCATAAATGTCCAAAGTTTTAAAGAATTACTTGAGAACACTTAAGTGATAATACAGTTTATATAAGCATATCATTTGTTTTTATGCAGCATTCTAAGAGTCTGTCAACCATGTAGTGTTCACTATTATATTCTCAATGAGGATTAGAAAACAAATTATTTAAGGTCCAAAACATAACACGAAAATCTCAGTTTAAAATGCTGATATTACCTTGGTAGATTTGGAAATAAGTTCATTGAGATTTTCTGCCCTTGTTTTCCTTTGGGTTTTCTGACTTCATGCAACAGCCAGACATGGTAGCTTCTGGGGAAAACTATCAGAACATTAATATGATACTTTGATGTGCTGAGCTAGATGCTGATTTCCAGATTTTTAAAGAGACACTGGATCAGATTTTGGTTACCACTTACTTAGATGACTTCTTACTCCCTCATGCTCATGTGCCATTCTATGTATGTTCCTCTTAGAATTAAATACAAAATTATATCCACTGCCTAAATTATCTCTCCTACTTGTGTTTCCAATTTAAATGTTTTAGTTCTTTCCTTTTGTCTTCTCTTGACTCATACCTGTAATTTCAATTTCCCCACCACATCTTATTTGTTTCTATCTTAGGGCTTTCATATGTGCTGTCTTCTCTCCCTAGACTCCTCCCACCCCTTATTCCTTTAACTCCAACTCAATTTTTACATCTTAGTTTAAGATCATTTTCTCAAAGAAATTGTTTTTGACTTCCCCATGGCCTTTTCCTGCTTGTTCCTCAACTTGATTAAATGTTTTGTTTTACCTCTAAAGTTCCGTGTCCTACATAGCACTTATCACAATTGTAATTAAGAAGTTAATTACATAATTATTCTGTTTTTCACACACAGTGAAACTCCGTAAGGGCAGACATTTGTCTGAAAATCTGTCCTCTTCTTTTTCTCCAATTGGCTGCATAATATCTAGCACTTAGTAAGTACTTAAGTATTTGTTGAATGGATTCCAGAATGTAAAGGAGGAAAAAAGATTTTTTTGGACAGTGACTCTTATATGTAAAATCAGTATGAGGAGACATTGTCAATGGTGGCAATGGTAATCTTAATATGAGTTGTTGGAGGGTGTTTGTAAAAATCTGGTTCCTATGGCAAAGCATAAGCCCATCTTTCATTGAAAGATATTGTTTCCTTTACTGTTCATTTTAATCAGAGATTCTGCTAGTCTTTATTTGGGAACTATAGTTCTCATGAGTTCTTTAAAAGTAAAAATCACTTATAAATTTTAATATTTCAAAATTATTTGCTATTCTAATTTACAGGAACTTTGTTTACATACCAAGCTGTTAGCCCCAGTTAACTGTCCTATTGCTGACTTCCTTATGAAAGCTCCTGAACCTCCACCAGCTTTAATTGTGAGAAATGCTGTACAAATGCTTAAGGTTGGTGTCTTCACAGTTTTAGTTAACCTATTTTACTTGAAACTTAAGCCAAATGAGAACACATCTTAACTAATTTTGTACTTTAAAAAATTATCTTAATCATGTACTTTGACTAATACTGTTGTAGTTATAATAAAACTAGTTTTTTTGTATATTTGAAACAAAATATATTTTTTGTGAGATGTGATAGCAAAACAAAATTTACATTCTTTTTCTTACAGATTGTTTTTAGGTATGTCACTTGCTTAAGCGTTGTTTTCGGTTATGTCAAGTTCTGTTTTGTATCCTTTTATTTAGACAATAGATGCAATGGATGCATGGGAAGATCTCACTGAACTTGGATATCATTTGGCTGACTTGCCAGTAGAACCACATCTTGGTAAAATGGTCCTGTGTGCTGTTGTTTTAAAGTGTCTGGACCCCATCCTTACAATTGCTTGCACACTAGCCTATCGAGACCCCTTTGTCCTGCCAACCCAGGCCTCTCAGAAACGTGCAGCTATGCTTTGTAGAAAACGTTTCACTGCAGGAACTTTCAGTGATCATATGGCACTTCTCAGAGCATTCCAGGTACTATCAGTGTTACTTTATTTCTGAAAATGTTGCTGGTTAAACACACTCCTTGAGCAAGTGTAAGAAATTTAAAAAGTAGATATGATTCCATTAATTTTGTTTCATTAGAAAGTCAACTTTTTTAATAGCCCAGAAGAAAACCTTCCTACTGTTAAGTATGTTAAAATTGTCAGTTTTTCTCTACCATTTTTCTTTCATTTCCTCCTTGTTAGGAATATGTGTATTGTTTTGTATATATTTTTTTATTTTTATTTATACTTGTATTTATTTTCAATACTCAGGTTCCTTATCTTTCAGTAATATCTTAGGTGAGGAATGCTCCAAAATTTTAGTTAATAAATATTGTATATTATTCTAGTATGTAGAAGAAAGCTTGAAAGAAAATTATCTTGATTTTAATATAATTTTTTAGAGTACATCTTTTTCTTGTGTGTTCAAGACACTATGCTAAAATCTTAATTTTATACAGCAGAATCATAGGATCATTTAGAATCTCTTAAGATAATAGAAATGAAAAATTGAGGGAAGTGCTAAATGGGAAAAAAAGATAAGGAAAGTGAGACTCTGAAGAAGGGAAATTATATGTAATTTAGAGATTTATATGCAGGGAAGAAAATGTTACTTCCTGAAAAGGTAGACATGTTATTTATCCTTAAATTCTCTTAAATGTAGTCTATACCTGTACATTAAAAAAATTTTTTTTTGTTTATGCAGAAAGTACTTTTTTCCCAAGCATTTTTTTATAATGCATACAATTTACACAAATAATGATAACCTTTTTTGTGAGCATTAAACAATGGATAATGCATTGCTATTAATTGAGTCTGTTCAGTACCATATATTTTAAAGATCAGTTGCATGATAATAATTAGAGGGAGATTTGGAGAATTACTGTCTATTTCTTGCTTTTCCCCTACTCCCTGAAAAGCAGAGAAGATAGATAATACTGCTTTTTTATATTCCAAAGGAAAAGAACGCATTTTCAATAGGAGCTGTTTTATTCTGCACATTGATGGTTTCTAGAAATTCCACTTTCCAGTCTCAGACTGATTAGGAGGTTTATAAAAAGGTTATTTTGGGAAGAATGGAGGATTCTTAGGTATAACTGATGTTATGATGGCTTAGTTGAAAAATCTCCATACTCTTCATGGAGAAAAATTAACAGCTATATATGAAAGGTAAATGTTTTTACATAGCTGGTCAGTTAGGTTACCTGATATTTAGTTCTTTCACAGGGATTTTATAAACTCAGAGGCTTTCATAGCATTTGAGTATAAATTAACTAATGATACATTTTATTTGATCACAAAGTTTTAGATTTTATTTTTATATTTAATTTTTAAATTATTTTTTAAAAATTAAGGTATAATTGGCATGTAAGTTTCAGGTGTACAACATAATGATGTACTATTTGTAAATCTAATTAAAACATTCATCATCACACCGTTGAAATTTTTTTTTTTTTTTTAATAAATAAATTTTTATTTTAATGGGGTGACATCAATAAATCAGGATACATATATTCAAAGATAACATGTCCAGGTTATCTTGTCGTTCAATTATGTTGCATACCCATCACCCAAAGTCAGACTGTCCTCCGTCACCTTCTATCTAGTTTTCTTTGTGCCCCACCCCCTCCCCTCCTCCTCTCCCTCTACCCCCCCCCCCCCCCCCCCGTAACCACCACACTCTTGTCCATGTCTCTTAGTCTCATTTTTATGTCCCACCAATGTGTGGAATCCTGCATTTCTTGTTTTTACTGATTTACTTATTTCACTCTGTATAATGTTATCAAGGTCCCACCATTTTGTTGTAAGTGATCCGATGTCATCATTTCTTATGGTTGAATAGTATATCATGGTGTATATGTGCCACATCTTCTTTTTTTCTTTGTTCATGTTTTTTTTTTTTAAATAATTTTATTTTCTTAATGGGGCAACATCAATAAATCAGGATACATATATTCAAAGATAACAAGTCCAGGTTATCTTGTCGTTCAATTATGTTGCATACCCATCACCCAAAGTCAGATTGTCCTCTGAAACCTTCTTCTAGTTTTCTTTGTGCCCCTCCCCCTCCCCCTTTCCCTCTCCCTCTCCCCTCTCCCCCCATAACCACCACACTCTTATCAATGTCTCTTAGTTTCACTTTTATGTCCCACCTACGTATGGAATAATGCAGTTCCTGGTTTTTTCTGATTTACTTATTTCACTTCGTATAATGTTATCAAGATCCCACCATTTTGCTGTAAATGATCCGATGTCATCATTTCTTATGGCTGAGTAGTATTCCATAGTGTATATGTGCCACATCTTCTTTATCCAGTCATCTATTGACGGGCTTTTTGGTTGTTTCCATGTCCTGGCCACTATGAACAATGCTGCAATGAATATGGGGCTGCATGTGTCTTTACGTATCAATGTTTCTGAGTTTTGGGGGTATATACCCAGTAGAGGGATTGCTGGCTCATAAGGTAGTTCTATTTTCAGTTTTTTGAAGAACCACCATACTTTCTTCCATAATGGTTGTACTACTTTACATTCCCACCAACAGTGTATGAGGGTTCCTTTTTCTCCACAGCCTCTCCAACATTTGCTATTACCTGTCTTGTTAATACTAGCTAATCTAACAGGTGTGAGGTGGTATCTCATTGCAGTTTTTTTTTTTTTTTGGATTTTTCTGAAGCTGGAAACGGGGAGAGACAGTCAGACAGACTCCCGCATACGCCGACTGGGATCTACCTGGCACGCCCACCAGGGGGCGACGCTCTGCCCCTCCGGGGCGTCGCTCTGTCATGACCAGAGCCACCCAAATGCCTGGGGCAGAGCCCAAGGAGCCATCCTCAGTGCCCGGGCCCTCCCCGCTCCAATGGAGCCTCGCTGCGTTAGGGGAAGAGAGAGACAGAGAGGAAGGAGAGGGGGAGGGGTGGAGAAGCAGATGGGCGCTTCTCCTGTGTGCCCTGGCCGGGAATCGAACCCGGGACTTCTGCACGCCAGGCCGACGCTCTACCACTAAGCCAACCGGCCAGGGCTCATTGGAGTTTTGATTTGCATTTCTCTAATAACTAAAGAAGATGAGCATCTTTTTATATATCTGTTGGCCATTTATATTTCTTCCTGGGAGAAGTGTCTGTTCATGTCCTCTTCCCATTTTTTTTATTGGATTGTTTGTTTGTTTGTTGTTGAGTTTTATGAGTTCTTTGTATATTTTGGATATCAGGCCCTTATCTGAGCTGTTGTTTGAAAATATCATTTCCCATTTAGTTGGCTTTCTGTTTATTTTGTTATCAGTTTCTCTTGCTGAGCAAAAACTTCTTAGTCTGATGTAGTCCCTTTCATTAATTTTTGCCTTCACTTCTCTTGCCTTTGCAGTCAGATTCATAAAATGCTCTTTAAAACCCAGGTCCATGAGTTGAGTACCTATGTCTTCTTCTATGTACTTAATTGTTTCAGGTCTTATGTTTAGATCTTTGATCCATTTTGAGTTAACTTTAGTACAGGGGGACAAACTGTAGTCCAGTTTCATTCTTTTGCATGTGACTTTCTAGTTTTCCCAGCACCATTTATTGAAGAGGCTTTCTTTTCTCCATTGTGTGTTGTTGGCCCCTTTATCAAAAATTATTTGACTATATATATGTGGTTTTATTTCTGGACTTTCTATTCTGTTCCATTGGTCTGAGTGTCTATTTTTCTGCCAATACAATGCTGTTTTGATTGTCGTGGCCTTATAATATAGTTTGAAGTCAGGTATTGTAATGCCCCCAGCTTCATTCTTTTTCTTTAGGATTGCTTTGGCTATTCGGGTTTTTTTATAGTTCCATATAAATCTGATGATTTTTTGCTCTATTTCTTTAAAAAATGTCATTGGAATTTTTATGGGAATTGCATTAAATTTGTATATTGCTTTGAGTAATATGGCCATCTTGATTATATTTATTCTTTCTAACCAAGAACAAGGTATATTCTTCCATCTTATTATATCTTTTTCGATTTCCCTTAACAATGGTTTATAGTTTTCATTATATAAATCCTTTACATTCTTTGTTATGTTTATTCCTAAGTATTTTATTTTTTTTGTTGCAATCGGGAAGGGAATTATTCTTTTGAGTTCGTTCTCAGTTGTTTCATTGTTGGCATATAGAAAGGTTATTGACTTCTGTATTTTGATTTTGTATCCTGCGACCTTACTGTATTGGTTTATTGTTTCTAGTAGTCTTTTTGTGAATTCTTTGGGGTTCTCGATGTATAGGATCATATCATCTGCAAAAAGTATACCTTTACTTCTTCTTTTCCGATATGGATGCCTTTAATTTCTTGGTCTTGTCTGATTGCTCTGGCTAGAACCTCTAGTACTACATTAAATAAGAGTGGAGAGAGTGGACAACCCTGTCTTGTTCCTGATTTAAGGGGGAAAGCCTTCAGTTTTGTGCCATTTAGTATGATGTTAACTGATGGTTTATCATATATGGCCTTTATCATGTTGAGATATTTTCCTTCTATACCCATTTTGTTGAGAGTCTTAAACATAAAATTGTGTATCGAAAGCCTTTTCTGCGTCTATTGATAAGATCATGTGGTTTTTGTTCTTTGTTTTGTTGATACGATGTATTACGTTAACCGTTTTACGTATGTTGAACCATCCTTGAGATTCTTGGATGAATCCCACTTGATCATGATGTATTATTTTTTTAATATGTTGTTGTATTCAATTTGCTAGTATTTTGTTTAGTATTTTAGCATCTGTATTCATTAGAGATATTGGTCTGTAGTTTTCTTTTTTTGTGCCATCCTTGCCTGGTTTTGGTATGAGGGTTATGTTGGCCTCAAAGTGTGTTTGGAAGTATTGCTTCTTCTTCAATTTTTGGAAGACTTTGAGTAGAATAGGAACCAAGTCTTCTTTGAATGTTTGATAAAATTCGCTGGTATAGCCGTCAGGGCCTGGACTTTTATTTTTGGGGAGGTTTTTAATGGTTTTTTTCTATTTCTTTTCTACTAATCGGTCTGTTTAGGCTTTCTGCTTTTTCTTGACTCAGTCTAGGAAGGTTGTATTGTTCTAGGAATTTATCCATTTCTTCTAGGTTGTTGAATTTAGTGGCATAAAGTTTTTCATAGTATTCTAAAATAATTCTTTGTATATCTACGGTGTCCGTGGCGATTTCTCCTCTTTCATTTTGGATTTTGTTTATATAAGTTCTTTCTCTTTTTTTCCTTGGTAAGTCTTGGCAAGGTTTTGTCAATTTTGTTGATCTTTTCAAAGAACTAGCTCCTTGTTCTATTAATTTTTTCTATAGTTTTTCTGTTCTCTATTTCATTTATTTCTGCTCTGATTTTTATTATTTCCTTTCTTTGGCTGGTTTTGGGTTGTCTTTGTTCCTCTTTTTCTAGTTCCTTAAGGTGTGAAGTTAAGTGGTTCACTTGGGCTCTCTCTTGTTTGTTCATATATACCTGAAGTGATATGAACTTCCCTCTTATCACTGCTTTTGCTGCATCCCGTAGATTCTGATATGTCGTATTGTCATTTTCATTTGTCTGTATATATCTTTTGATCTCTGCACTTATTTCTTCTTTGACCCATTCATTTTTTAAAAGTATGTTGTTTAGTTTCCACATTTTTTTTTTTTTTTGCATTTTTCTGAAGCTGGAAACAGGGAGAGACAGTCAGAAAGATCCCGCATGCGCCCGACCGGGATCCACCCGGCACGCCCACCATGGGGCGGCGCTCTGCCCACCAGGGGGCGATGATCTGCCCATCCTGGGTGTCGCCATGTTGCGACCCTCCTGGGCGTCGCCATGTTGCGACCAGAGCCACTCTAGCGCCTGGGGCAGAGGCCACAGAGCCATCCCCAGCGCCCGGGCCATCTTTGCTCCAATGGAGCCTTGGCAAGGCTGCGGGAGGGGAAGAGAGAGACAGAGAGGAAGGCGCGGCGGAGGGGTGGAGAAGCAAATGGGCGCTTCTCCTATGTGCCCTGGCCGGGAATCGAACCCGGGTCCTCCGCACGCTAGGCCGACGCTCTACCGCTGAGCCAACCGGCCAGGGCCAGTTTCCACATTTTTGTGGGATTTTTTTCCTCTTTTTTGCAGTTGAATTCTAGTTTCAAGGCTTTATGATCAGAAAATATGCTTGGTACAACTTCGATTTTTCTGAATTTGCTGATGTTGTTTTTGTGGCCCAACATATGGTCAATTCTTGAGAATGATCCATGTACACTGGAGAAAAAAGTATATTCAGTCACTTTGGGATGAAATGTCCTGTAGATGTCTATCATATCCAGGTGCTCTAGTTTTTGTTTAAGGCTACTATATCTTTGTTGATTCTCTGTTTGGATGATCGATCTAGAGCCATCAGCGCTGTATTGAGGTCTCCAAGTATGATTGTATTTTTGTCAGTTTTTGTTTTAAGGTCAATAAGTAGCTGTCTTATATATTTTGGCGCTCCTTGGTTTGGTGCATATATATTAAGAATTGTTATGTCTTCTTGATTCAGTGTCCCCTTAGCCATTATGAAATGGCCATTTTTGTCTCTGAGTACTTTTCCTGTCTTGTAGTCAGCATTATCAGATATGAGTATTGCTACGCCTGTTTTTTTTTGGATGTTATTTGCTTGGAGTATTGTTTTCCAGCCTTTCACTTTGAATTTGTTTTTATCCTTGTTACTTAGATGAGTTTCCTGTAGGCAGCATACAGTTGGATTTTCTTTTTTAATCCATTCTGCTACTCTGTGCCTTTTTATTGGTAAGTTTAATCCATTTACATGTATTGTAATTATTAACACTTGTGAGTTCCCTATTGTCATTTTATAGATTGCTTTCTGTTAGTTTTGTGTCTTGTTTGATCCTTCTCTTTCGTTTTTCTATCTTTTGTTTTTATTTGGTTGTATTCCATACATCTTTCCTCTGTTGCTATCTTTTTTATCTCATGTGCTTCTGTGGTGCTTTTTTCAATGGTGGTTACATTTAAGTAATGAAAAGGATTCCTACCCTGTTCATTGTAGCGCACTATTTTGGGAGTACTTTTGCAATCCATCGTCCTTTGCTACTGTTAATCTCCATCCTCTCCACCCCTTTCTTTTTGTTGTTGTCACAGTTTAAATTTGGTTTTATTGTGTTCTTTTTGGAGCTTTTACTTGTGGCTCTGTTTTTTTTTTTTTTTTCTTTGTATCTGATGGAGAACCCCCTTTAGTAATTCCTGGAGTGGGGGTTTTCTGATGATAAATTCCCTCATCTTTTCTGTATCTGTGAATGTTTTTATTTCTCCTTCATATTTGAAGGATAGCTTTGATGGGTATAGTATTCGTGGCTGAAAGTTCCTCTCTTTCAGGACTTTAAATATTGGGGTCCACTCTCTTCTAGCTTGTAGAGTTTCTGCTGAGAAATCTGATGATAATCTAATGGGCCTTCCTTTATATGTTGTATTCTTCTTTTCCCTGGCTGCCTTGAGAATTTTTTCTTTGCCGTTGGTTTGTGCCAATTTCATTATGATAACCCTTGGAGTAGGTTTCTTGGGGTTAAGAAAACTTGGAGTTCTGTTTGCTTCTTGAATTTGAGGCTTTAATTCTTTCCACAGGCTTGGGAAGTTCTCATCTATTATTTGTTTGAGTATGTTCTCCATTCCATTTTCTCTCTCTTCTCCCTCTGATATACCTGTTATTCTTATGTTATTCTTTTTGATGGAGTCAGATAATTCTTGTAGGGCTATCTCATTTTTTTTTTTAATTTTTGAGTCTCTTTCTTCCTCTCTCTGTTGTGCCTCAAGTTGCTTGTCTTCTATTTCACTAATCCTCTCTTCTATCTGGCCTGTTCTATTAGCTAAGCTTGTTACCTCGTTTTTCAGCTCGTGAATTGAGTTTTTCATCGCTGTTTGATTTGTTTTTATAGTTTCAATTTCCTTGGACATATATTCTTTGTGTTCATTGAGTTGTTTTCTGAGCTCCCTAAATTGCCTTTCTGTGTTTTCTTGTATATCTCAGAGGATTTTTTAGGATTTCTATTTTGAATTTTCTGTCATTTAGCTCCAAGGTTTCCAATATATTAAATTTTTTCTCCATAGATTTTTCCTCATCTAGCTGTGTTACCTCTCTTTCTTTTGTATCCATGATATTTGATTTTCTCTTCCTTAATGGCATCTGAGGGTGGTTTTGTTGATAGTATTAATGAGATTTAATAAAGAATAAAAAGTTAAAAAAATAAAAAATCGAAAAGTTGTTTTTTTAAAAAAAATTAATAATGAAATAAAGAAAAATAAAAATTTTAAAAAAAGGAAATTATTCCCCCCCCTTTTTTTCCTCTCCTCTCCTCTCCCCGCTTTCTTGAGAAAATCTTGTGGTGAACTGTGAATTATATTGTATTATATATAACAATGCCTTTAATGGAGGGCCTGAATTGGGGAAAAGTAATAAATGGGCAAAAAAATAAATAAATAAAATAAAAGAAGGGGGTATGGACCCACAAAAAGCAAATAAGGAAAAAATTTGGGTCAAGAATAAAATGATTTGCTTTTAGGTGTTGGTTGACTAAGAGTTATGATGAGAGGAATAAGAGGGAAACAGGAAAATGGGGGGACAAATTTAAAAATTACTATTGTATTTATTGGAACAAGAACTAGATAAAATGGAGAGCCAGGGATGGGAGCACTGCTAGTGAGTTAAAAAGGTGAAGTAAAACCCCCCCTGAAAATGCCACAAACATATGTTTGAGTCCCAGATAAGATAATTTGTTCGTTATTGAGGTTTGAATGAGAGGAGATGTAAAGGAGAAAGGAAGAAACTAATATAGAGGGAGAAAAGAAAGAGAGATAGAAAAAAAAAGAGGGAACCACTAAAAGAAGAAAAAAAGAGAGAGAGAGAGAGAGTTAAGAGTTTTGGAGTGCAACCCTCATAGAGAGAAAGGAAAAGAAAGAAAAGCTAATGGGAGATGTAACACTTATGGGTAGTGTAGTTCAAGGAGAGGAGAGAGTAAGACCGGCAGAGAGTTAATCGACCAAATTGGAGGAGGAAGAAAAAAATATCAAGAATGAAGATAAGAGAAACTAACGAACAAATATAATAAAATGGGGTAGGTTATAAAGTCTGCGGATTATTCTTGATTTTGAGAGGTTATCTTCTTGCTTTTTCTTTTCTCTCCCTCTTCCTGGTCGGTGACTCTGTACCCCGGGTTCCGCCCCTTTGGCATGCTCAGGTAGAGGTTTGCAGTTGATAAGTCTCTATGGCGATGTCATGTATTGTGCTTCAGTCTCGTTGGCAGTCGAGGCTCATTAACATTTATAGGCTCCGACAGTGAGAGAGTCCGTGTTCCTGGAGCCTTTCTCCTAGTCTTTCCTTCCTCAATTAGTAGCCTGATAATCCAGCTATGGGGTTGCTGCTGCCTCTGCGTGGATAGTAAGAGGCTCAAAGAGCTGGCAACTCCCCACTCTATTTCCACTCAGCACAGGGCTCTGGGTGAGGCTCAGTCAGTCAGAGCTGCTAGCATACTCAGGCGGGGCTTCCGCCCACTCCAAGACCTCTGGCTCTGCCACTCTGCCCCGTAACACGTGCGGGCGCCCACTCGCGGGGCGCTTGGAGGAAACTCTCGCTCACTATCTGCGCGCGCAGACCAGGATATCAGGCCGGCAGTCTCACACTCTGAGTGAAACCCCCACCCTCATCGAAAATTTCCAGTGTTGGAATTGGTTCTTGCTCTGTCCCCATGCGTGGCTTTTGCAAGGTGCTGGGGTGGCCCGAGATTCCGCTTTTGGCCCACACAAAGGCCCCTGACTCTGCTCCTCTGTGGGATAACACGGGCGCACACTGCTGAGGTACTCGGAGGAATCTCTCGCTCACTATCTTCACGAGCCGACCAGGAGATCGGGGAAAATGGCTGCCGCACTTGTCTTTCTTTGTCTGGGTTTGGTGCGAGTGTTAGGTTGTATTGCCTTGGTTGCCACAGGAACAGTTTTTCCTCGCCTTGTATCTCCGTGCCACAGCCTCGTTCGGCCGTTTGTGCTGCGGCCTGGATCTATTCACCCCCTTTGCCCGCCTTAGTTTCTATATTCTCAGTTCCCAGTGAAAGCCGCCCTGTTTAGGTTAGTGAGGAAGGCGGAGCATTTCTTACTCCCTATTTCCTTCGGGGTTTGGTTATATATTTAGCCAATTTTTCGCTCGACCATACCTTTGGGTGTATTGCGAAACATCTGGAGGCTCCAAGGATAGGTTTTTCTGTTTCTGGTTGAAGATCTTGTTGAGTTTTGGGGGAGATTTATCGGTATCACTTCCTACCCCGCCATTACTCTGACGTCATCCTGTGCCACATCTTCTTTATCCAGTCTTCTGTTTTGTTTGGTTTTTACAGTGATTAAAGCCTTTAAGAAAACTCTTGGCCAATACAGCAAGAATCCATAAAAGAGTAGTGTTCTTAACATGTTCACCAAATCCAAGTTGGCCCCAACATCATGCCAAATACCTGAAAAATGCAACCCAACCCCAGTTCAGTCTGTTAGGAGCTGTCACAGGGAGCAGGAGTCCAGGAACAGTCCACATCCAGGGAAAATCTGCATGGCACTGGAATTGTTGTCACAATTCTATACTTTGCAGCTCACATCCAAGTCCCAATGCCCGCTGTTTCTAGCTGGTAATGATTCAGGTAGACTGGAAAAGCCATCTGCATCATGCGTGGAGATGGAATTTCTGTTCTCCTAGCCTGGAGAGATGAGACCAGGTTGCTTTTCCCTGGAGCTCTGCGACTGTGGCTTGGTAAAGAGAACCTTGGGATACACTAAGATGGGTGGCAAAGGTAGATTCATAATAGAAGTTGGCAAAAGGGGGAAAGAGAGCTCTAAATTAGGAGTAGGTCCCAGCCTGAAATATGAGTGGGGCATTGAGGTAGGAGGAATAAAGGAAACACTATATATTAAACAAAGCAGCAGGAAATAGGACTGTCAACACCCACAACAGAGATCTTCGAGGGAAGAATAAAAAACCTGACTATTCAGGCAAGACATAGTTAAGTGGCCCTTGTGCAAATGAGATCAGTTTACCTGCTTCTTGGAAGAAATACCCTAGGCTCGTCCACAGTGTCATAGATGGGGCCGACGGTCCTGGGCACCTTCAGCCTTCAGTGGCAAACCCCAGCATTCTGGGCAAGGTTAGGTCATAGGTGGTTGGAGCAGGGCTGGAAGAGACTGAACCCTCCCTTAGAGGAGCGAGGGAGAAGCCTACCTTCCAGTGTCCCTGTTTGCTCACGGCAGAGGCATGTAAGTCTGGCAGGCTTTTAGCTCAATGACCTTCCTTTCCACTATTGAAGCAGGACCCAGATGGAATCCTATGAGACCCCTTTGGGGCATTGGAGCCTTTAAGGGTGTATCCTAAAAAAAAACTGGTAGTTCCCTTGATCTCTATTGGGCCTTTTCTGCCTCTAGGTATCTTAAAAGCCATGCTCAGAAGATCTCGCTGAGGGGTTTGAGGATCCTCATCTGCCTATATAAATCTTTTCCATATATCTGGAGCTATTTGGAAAAAGACAAAAAAGTGTTATTAGCTGGATCAAATAAAGAAGATAGTAGTTTGCAGGAGAAAAAGATTTGGCATCTTTTGTTCACTAGCATTCAAAAGAAATTAAAATTTTTTTTAAGTAAAAAGCATGATATGATAGACCCGTAGGAGTTCCAGGATATGACTCCCCCCTTTTAAATTTTTTAAATTTTTTTAAATTGACCTTAAAATATTTGCTGGGTGCACTTTAATAATACCTTGACTTGAAAGATTGTAAGAATGACAAAATACAGTAAATGCTTTTGCTCCATATGCAGGAGTATTGTCAGTTTAACCAGTTTAGGAAATCTAATAATAGAACAATGCATACAGACAGTGAGCTATAACATGCTTAGCAGCCTCTCCTGTTCTGACAGAGGTTACTATAAATCCAGAATATGTATGCATTGTAACGTGGACATAGGACTGTTTGCCAAATGAAGGTATATGAGTAACATCCATTTGCCAAAGTTGTCCTGGTAGGGGTCCTTGAGGGTTAACTCCAAATGAAGGGGCAGATTGTAGAATAGGACCCCTTGGACAGGATTTCCCAATCTGCCGTTCTGCTTCCCGAGAAAGTTGAAACTGTTTACACAGGGCTGCAGCGTTCTGGTGATGAATAGTATGAGACTGAATTGCTCGGTCTGTCATGGTTGCTCCAAATAATTTTCTTTTGGGTAGCTTGATCAACAAGGGCATTCCTAGGCCCTGGCTGGTTGGCTCAGTGGTAGAGCGTCGGCCTGGCGTGCAGGAGTCCCGGGTTCGATTCCCAACCAGGGCACACAGGAGCAGCGCCCATCTGCTTCTCCACCCCTCCCCCTCTCCTTCCTCTTTATCTCTCTCTTCCCCTCCTGCAGCCAAGGCTCCATTGGAGCAAAGTTGGCCTGGGTGCTGAGGATGGCTCTGTGGCCTCTGCCTCAGATGTTAGAATGGCTCTGGTTGCAACAGGGAAACACTCCAGATGGGCAGAGCATGCCCCCCTGGTAGGCGTGCCGGGTGGATCCTGGTCGGGCGCATGCGGTAGCCTGTCTGACTGCCTCCCTGTTTCCAACTTCAGAAAAATACAAAAGAAAAGAAAAAAAAAAAAAAGAAATAAAAAAGGGCATTCCCTTGTGCTAGAGCTCCAGGGAGCATGGAGTGGGCTCGAGTATGTCCTATAAAACATGGAGCTCTATGTTAACATACAAGTCTTTGAAGAAGGAGGAACTGCTGAAATAGTTCATCAGCATTTGTCCCTAAGACAGCAGTCTTTATAGTGGAAACACCATAAGTAAATATTTGCTGTCTGTATTAGATTAAAGGGGGAATATGGCAAATGCTAAAAATCCATGATAATGGCATATAATTCTAGACTTTGAGCTGATTTTAAGTTGACAGTTTCAGTATAAAGTCCATTGATTTGCAAGAGCGATTTGCCATTTAGTGGAAGTTTCCCAGAGCCATTGTTGTTGATCCTTTGAAAAAAGGAACAACAATAATTTTGAGGCTCAAAACCTATAAACTGTAAGGGTTGCCTATGCCCCTTGATAATCCAGGAGGCAACAAGATCAAAATATGGAAATGTATTCCATGGGCTATTAGATGGTTCAGTGTGCCCAAACTGTAGCTGCTCTTGTACCAATTGAGCAGCTGCCCTAAGTTTCTCCTGAGAAAGGGGCCATTGGTCTACCCATCAGAATTATCTGATTTCCAAGTAATTGGGTCTGCACAATGCATTATTGGGGTAGCAGGAGCTACCAAGGCCCCTATGCTAAATTTTGATATCCTAATCCACACCTTCTGATATTGGGTGCCACTTCTATGGGGGTGAGAATTCCTCGCTATTCTTTCCCTAGTCCCTTAGTGGGCAAAAATCTGCGATCAAGCATCTGAGTACTGACTAAACCATTAGGACTGACAAGCAGCGCTCCCATATTTTTCAAAACATCTCTACCCCACAAGTTAACTGGCCATCCAGGGAGCACATAAGGCTTAAAAAATCCAGAATGACCTTCTTAATCTTCCCAATGTAGAAAACTAGAACTTTGTTGAGGGAATTTATTCTGCCCTATACCTTGTAAGAAATTTTTTTCTTTTGTGATGTGAACTTTTAAGATCTCTAGACTGTTAACTAGATTTAGTGTGAAGATAGTTTCACAATATATACAAATATCAATCACTATGTTTTACTCCTGAAATTAATGTTATATGTCAATTATATCTCAGTAAAAATAAAACGTTTATTTTAAAAAAAGATCTATTCTTTTAACTACTTCCAAATATCACCTATAGTCACCATTGCTGTTCATTACATCCCCAGGACTTAAAACTTAATTTATAACTGGAAGTTGTGTCTTTGACCACCTTTACTTATTTTACTTACTCCTTCCTGTTGGTAACCACCATTCTGTTCTTTATATTTACAAGTTTGGTTTCTGAAAAAAAGTCATAGATTTTATAAAATAATTAGATGGAGAATTGATGTTGAGTGGTTAATATACTGGCTTTCAGTTACTTGACTGCCTACCTAAGAAGTTATTGGTAAATGTATCTATCTTATTATATAATTTTTATAGGCATGGCAGAAAGCACGAAGCGATGGGTGGGAACGAGCCTTTTGTGAAAAGAATTTTCTTTCACAAGCTACCATGGAAATAATTATAGGCATGAGAACTCAATTGCTTGGTCAACTTAGAGCATCAGGTAAAGTTTTTCCCCAAAGAACCTATTTAAACCACTGAAAGTACCCTGCCCATACCTTGTAGTATTTCTAGTGTTAACTGATACCATCATATATTATTTTTATGACATTATCACATTATTGTATATCTTATATTCATGAACTGCTTTGTAGACTTCTGTGTGACCTCAACTTTTGTCTGTTGAAAAAAATGATATTGCAGAAGTTTTAGCTGAGAAATGTATGAATACCTTTGATACTGTTGGCAGCAAGCAATTTATAATGCTTTTTTTGGCAAAGATAATTTAGATATTACAGTAGTCATTGTTAACAATTATTTAGCTCTATGAAATAAAAAGTATAAAAATTTAAGTAGATTGATATGAATGCTGGCCTTCATATTTTTAGAACATAAAGCAACAAGTAACACTTGAAGGTGCTTTGATTTTTATTTTTTTAAATCAAAAGAGAATGCCAGTGTTGCTATTTTATTTTAGAATTGTTCATTTCTTTTTGAGTAGTGTAGTACATTGAAGAAATACTCAGAAGAGAAGTGCCGGAGCCTGGATTTATGGATTAGCTGAAGTGCCAAAATAATGTAAAGATAAACCAGAGGAATTAGAGTTGTCTCAAATATGGGGAAATCTGAAAGACTTTAGAAACTTAAGCAAGAATACTCTATATTTACTCGACTTTACCTCCAATGTTTATCATAACCAAAAAATTATTAATACTTGTCAATGGAATGATTTAGGTTTTCAGCTATGATTTTAGTGTGTTTCAGATAGCAGCTTATGAACAACTTTACTGCAAGAATATGTAATTTTTAAAAAGTTCCTAAGTTTCTAATGAGTTTTCTACTTTCTTTATCCTGAGCAAACCTAAACTTTCCTAGAACTTTTATTCTATATTTTAAACTAGATTTTATTATTTATTGTAGAATTTGAATATTACTAAACTTATCTGAGTTATATAATTTTTTGTAAAAAACACAAATTTAAAAGCATATTTTGAACAATAGGAAAAGTGGGTGTGGTTTTTTCCTCTTTCTAGGTTTTGTTAGAGCACGAGGTGGTGGTGACATTCGAGATGTTAACACAAATTCTGAAAATTGGGCTGTCGTTAAAGCTGCATTGGTGGCAGGCATGTATCCTAATTTAGTCCATGTGGACAGAGAGAATTTAGTATTGACAGGGCCAAAGGAGAAAAAAGTACGGTTTCATCCCACTTCAGTTCTCAGTCAGCCTCAATATAAAAAGGTAAAACATTTTTAATACTCTTAGGCCTTGAGGTTTATAAAACTAACCTAATTTAGATGGTTGAAAAAATCAACAAAAAAAGGTTCCAAATACTGAACCTGTTTTATGAAATTAGTTTTATATGTATAATTTAGCATTGGAACAAAATTATGATTCACTCTTAGAGTTGAAAGAGTTAATTGTGTTAAGTAATGAGGACCTCTGTATAAACTACATGAGCAATGATTTGCTTTAATTTCTGCTTGGATATACATCACATATTTCATCAAGGGACTGTTTACATTTATAAGTATTGCCAGTTAACGATTTTTTGATTTTTTTTTTCCTAATAGATTCCTCCAGCCAATGGTCAAGCGGCAGCAATTCAGGCACTGCCCACAAATTGGCTAATTTACGATGAAATGACCAGAGCCCATAGAATTGCTAACATTAGATGCTGTTCAGTAGTGACACCCGTCACTGTATTGGTATTCTGTGGACCAGCTAGGTTGGCGAGTAATGCTCTTCAGGAATCTTCATCCTTCCGGGGTAAATGTATTATGAAGGAAATAAAAATCTATTGGAAATGAATTTTTTTACTAAACCAAATTTTGAGATTACAGAAACTTAGGTAGTAGTAGCTCCCTTTCAATATATTATGACTAATTTAAAAATACTAAAACATACCACTGTTCTTGAAATTAACTTCTAAGATAACTTGATTTTGATTAATCTTGCTGATAGGAAGTTTGTTTTTCTCTTCTATTGAATTTAAATGATAGTTTAACATAAATAAAGGTATTTATTTAAATGAAGTAATAATAGTAGTTACTCATAGTCTTTTTTACCCTTATTTAAATAATTTTTAATATATATATGAGAAATATTTTTATATATTATAAATTATATATTACAGATAGAAAAATATATAATAAACATGTATATATATGTTGTATATGTATACATATTTATGTATGTATGTATATGTGTGTGTGTATGTGTGTGTGTGTGTGTGTGTGTGTGTATATATATATATATATTTTTTTTTTTTTTTTTAATTATTTTACCCATCCATTTTTTTTTTAAGTATGAGGAAGGGAGATATTGAGATAGACTCCTATATGTGTCCCAACTGGGATCCATCTGGCAACCCCATCTGGGGCCAATACTTGAGTACTGAGCTATCCTCAACTCCTGGGGCCACACTTGAACCAGTAGAGCCACTGGCTGTGGGAGAAGAAAAGGGGGAGAAGAAAGGAGAGAGAAGCAGATGATCTCTTCTTCTGTGTTCCCTGACCAGGAGTTGAACCCGGGAGGTCCATATGCCTGGCTGATGCTGTATCCACTGAGCCACTGCCACAGCCCCATACTATTTTTTATATTCTTTTATTTTAATTATTTAATATATAAAAATATTTTAAGTATTTTATACTAATGGCTGAAAAATATTCTGTTGCAATAAAGTGGCATAATGCATTTAATATGCTTCTTTATAGTTGGACATCTTGATTATTTTTATCTATTGTTAGTGATTCAGCACATATTTATTGGGCATCTATTATATGTCAGGTATGTGCTAGGTATTGAGGATGTAACAGAAAGCAAGATAGACAAAGTGTTTCTGTCCTTAGGCATTTACAGGGTTGCAGATGTTAGACAGCAAAAAAGTAAGTAATTTGTGTAGTACTATGAAAGAAAGAAAGAAGCGGCTTTAGGGTTGACCTACTTTAGAAAGAAACCCTAGACAAGTTTCTCTGAGGAGATGTGATTTAAGCTAAAACCTAAAGTAGAAGAAGCCAGCCATGTGAAGATACAAAAATAAGCTGGCAAGGGCCAAGATTCTTTACTAGAATATGATCTAAGAATTGACAGAAAGATTATGTGATTGGAAACACAGTGGTCAAGGAGAGAGTGGGATGAGATAGGTTGAAAGAAAGGCAGGGACTTGTAAGTGGGAGAAGAAAGTGGGGTAAATGCAAGGGAAAACATTAAAAGGTTTTAAGTAAGGGAGTAACATGATGTGATTTATGTTCAAAAAGACCATTTGGCTGTGAGAATGGAATGCTGAAGGAACAGAATGGGAGGGAGGATGCAGGTAGGAGTTTTTGCAGTGGTCTTTTGACAGATAATGATGGCCCAGAACTATAGTGTTGGCAGCTGATATTAAGAGAAGTACATTCAGAATTATTTTGGAGATAGTATTAGTAACTACTGGGTTGAATGTGGGTGTTGAGTGAAAAGGAGAAGTCATTAACTCCCAGGTTTTGGTTGTGGTAGCTTGTTGAATAACTGATGCCACTTATTTGAGATTGAGGTTGTATAGAAGTCAGTTCTGTTTTCTACATGCTAAGTTTGAGACAGCTAAGGCATCCTAAATAAGACATTTTCTGGAGATATTGGATTTACATATCTGGAGTTCAGGGAAGAAACCTAGGCTAGCAATACAAATTTGGAAGTCACCAGCTTATAGACAATACTAAAGACATTAAAATGGATATCCTGATGGAATGTGTAAGTAGAGAAGAGGGTTCTTGACAACACTCAGAGAAATTCTAAGTTTTAGAATATGAGTAGAGGAAGAAAGAATGACCAGGTGTTGAAGGTAAATATGCTTCAAAATGGAATAGTCAGCTCTCCTGAATGTTACTTTGAGAGATTGAAAAAGATGTGTACTGAAAATTGTTTGTTGTATCTGTCAGTATGGCGGTCATTGATGACCTTTACAAGAGCAGTTACAGTGGAGTGATGGGGCCCATAGAGGGTTAAGTTTGCCTAGAAAGAGTAGAAACAGTATGGTAAGTAACTCATGAGGACATGAGTAAGTTGAGGGCATTGATACATTTATGTCTTATCTGTGTGTCCTTTTGCTTTCATAAAATATTTTCTTTGATATAAAATTCCTTTAAATAGAAAAAGAATATGAATATTATTTATGGTTCTTACTTCATACACAGCCATTGTAGGGCCATTAAGAGTGAATTTCATTGCAACTACATACCATCATTAGGTACTATTGTAGCTTTAAAAAGTAAATTTGCGCCTGACCAGGCGGTGGCGCAGTGGATAGCGCATTGGACTGGGATGCAGAGGACCCAGGTTCGAGGCCCCAAGGTCGCCAGCTAGAGCGCAGGCTCATCTGGTTTGAGCAAAAGCTCACCAGCTTGGACCCGAGGTTGCTGGCTTGCGCAAGGGGTTACTCGGTCTGCTGAAGGCCCGTGGTCAAGGCACATATGAGAAAGCAATCAATGAACAACTAAGGTCTCGCAACGAAAAACTGATGATTGATGCTTCTCATTTCTTTCCATTCTTGTCTATCGGTCCCTGTCTATCCCTCTCTCTGACTCTCTCTCTGTCCTTGTAAAAAACAAACAAACAAAAAGTAAATTTGCTATATTAGTAAATATGTTAATAAAATATATTTTTAAAGAAGATTTTTAAGTTTACACTTTTAATTTTATTTCTGTGAAAAAGAAATTATTATCCATGCATTTGCTTATATTTCTCTTTAATTGAGTTGTTTAATCTTTTGCCTATTCATTTGAGTGCTGATATTTTTCTTAACTGTTTCATGACTTTAAAGCTGTTAGTCTTTTTTCTATCATATGTAATATAATATAATATAATATAATATAATATAAGATAATATAATATAATATTTTTTCTTGGCTTTACATAACTTGAGTCTGTATTTTGATTACTATATATTCAAACTGAATAATCTTTTTCTATACTGCTCATTTCAAAGCTGAGAAAGTTTCATCTTGCATGGACCTAATAAGTACATTTTTTTTCTTCTTCTATAATTTGATTTTTAAGGTATTTTTTCTAAACATGTTGCATTGTCTCTGGTTTAGAGCTAATGTTTTTCTAGTGTAGATGTAATGTTTTTCCAAGTGCTTTTCCCTTACCGGCACCATTTATAAATAATCCTTCTGTATCCTCCTTTAGAAAGCTTACATTGATTTCATATTACATTTGGCATTTTAAAACTTTTTGTATATTCCTTTAAACTTCTGCTATATTATACCATCTTAGTCAATAGTTTTGTTTTTTAATAAGCTCTAATATCTGGTAGTGGAGGATCTACCTGTAACTTTATGCTGCTTTTCTGTTGTTAAGTTTTGATAATCTTACCTACTTTTTAATGATTATTGAATAGTCATCTTCTTGTAACCCTTTTTGCACCTAAGAAATCTTTTGTGATTTTAACTTACTGTTACTTCCAGCAAATTTAATATATTCTATTTAGTCATACCTTCTATTAAATTTAGCCATATTTTTGGGGGTAACTTTATAAAGGTTAGATATAATTCTTAAAATGATCATTAAGCTGTTTTATTGCTGGTTTTGAATTATTACAGTAGATAGGTTATTTTTCTCATTTTCCTGCTGATTTTGCTTAATAGGAACAATACTGTGGACAGTATATTTTATTTGCTGCTTTACTAAGCTCTTATTAATCCTTTAGATTATTTATTAATCTAAAGTAATACTTTGTTACCATAATTTATTTTTTCAATTTCTTTTTTATGATTTTGGAAAACCATGTTAATAGTCTGTTTCATTTTTTAAAATTTTAAAGGTTTGAATTTTAAAGTTGTACCATTGATTTAATGTTAATTTTTGTTTTAGTAAATTAAGAAGGATTGTTATTTTTGATGTTTTAAAAAATGTGTTGAATTTTATTTATTTATTTATTTATTTATTTATTTATTTATTTATTTATTTAATTTTTCCAAAATGAGAAGGGGCGGGGAGGAGGCAGGCAGACAGACAGACTCCCACATGCGTCCGACCGGGATCTACCCGGCATGTCCACCAGGGGGCAGTGCTTAGCCCCTCTGGAGCATTTCTCCGCTGCACTGGGAGCTGTTCTACATTCTAGCACCTGAGGTGGAGGCCATGGAGCCATCCTCAGCACCCAAGCCAGCTTTGCCTCAATGGAGCCTTGGCTACGAGAGGGGAAGAGAGAGATAGAGAGGAGAGAGGGAAGTGTGGAGAAGCAGATAGGCGCTTTTCCTGTGTGTCCTGGCCGGGAATTGAACCCGGGACTTCCATACGCCTGGTGGACGCTCTACAGCTGAGCCAACTGGCCAGGGCCAATGTGTTGAATTTTTAAAATAGTTTTTGAGCATTTCATATAATTTGTTTAGCTCACTGACATGATATATATGTTTGTGGGTTTTTTTGTATTTTTCTGAAGTTGGAAACAGGAGGCAGTCAGACAGACTCCCGCATGTGCCAGACCGGGATCCACCCGGCATGCCCACAGGGGGCGATGCTCTACCCATCTGGAGCGTTGCTCTGTCACAACCAGAGCTATTCTAGCACCTGAGGCAGAGGCCATGGAGCCATCCTTAGCACCCGGGCCAACTTTGCTCCAATGGAGCCTTGGCTGCAGGAGGGGAAGAGAGAGACAGAGAGGAAGGAGAGGGGGATGGATGGAGAAGCAGATGGGCGCTTCTCCTGTGTGCCCTGGCCGGGAATCGAACCTGGGACTCCTGCACACCAGGCCGACGCTCTACCACTGAGCCAACTGGCCAGGGCCGATATATATGTTTTTTTATGGAACTATAATTTTGTGCCAAGGATAAACCTTTGTTGAATTAAGGATCATTTATTGTAATGCTAAATATTTTAGCTAGCATTTATTAAAATTGTTATATTCACTAGTGAGGCTGACCTATAGAGTTTGTGTGTTCTGTGCATGTGCTCATTTACTTATCTTCAGATTTTAGGTTTTATCAGGTTTTAGGGTTTGGTTTATATTTCTCTGATTAAAGGAACTGGCTATTATTTGATTTTTGAAAGTTTGAGAGACTTGATATTCTGGATTTCTTTATTGTTCTTTAAGGACATCTTGAATTTTATCCTTAAATAATCTGAGTTTTTCTGTATCTTATTCTTTCAGTTTTAGTAATTATGTGTTCTTTCAGTTTATTTTGTAGAAAAGAATAAATTTATTGGAAAGTTTTAAGTTCCTTCCATAATTATGCATAGTATATCTTTTTAGCTTAATTTTTATATTCATTTTTATAACCTTATTCTCAGTTCTGATTTTGTAGTTAGATTTGCGCTTTTTTCTCTTAAATTTACCAGAGGGTTGCCTATTAGGTTTTCAAGAACTGGATTATAGCCTGACCAGGTGGAAGTGCAGTGGATGGAGTGTTGGACTGGGACACAGAGGACCCAGGTTCAAAACCCTAGGTTTGCTGGCTTGAGCACGGGCTCACCAGCTTGAGCCCAAGGTCACTGTCTTGAGCAAGGAATGACTTGCTCTGCTATAGCCCTCAGGTCAAGGCACGTATGAGAAAGCAATCAATGAACAACTAAGGTGCCACAATGAAGAATTGGTGCTTCTCATCTCTCTCCCTTCCTATCTGTCCCTATCTGTCTCTCTCTCTGTCTCTCTCTCTCACACACACACAAAAAGAAACTGGATTATAGTTTTAAATGTGAATAACATTTTGTCTTAATACATCAATTTTTTGCTTAATAATTTTAGTTATTATTTAACTTAATAAATTTAGTTATTATAATGTTCTTTGTCTAGTAATTATTTGAATGTACTTTTGATTTTTTAATTTCTTGTCTTTTTTGTTTTGTTGCATTGTGTTAGAGATGGTAGTCTTTACAATTCTTTTTTCCTTCTCCTTTTAAATATTGACATTTAATTTGTGACTTGTGGGGTTTAGAGAACTCCCACATGAATTATTAGTATAGCAGGAGGATTTCTTTAAATATGAAGTGTCTATCTAATTTACTTATTCTTTTTTGCTATCATATAAGATGGTAAAAGTGAACTTTTTTTTTCAATATTTGTTTGAACAGTGGATGGTATTTCTAACGACAGTAGTGATAGTGAAATGGAAGATAGAACTACTGCTAATTTGGCAGCTTTGAAACTTGATGAGTGGCTCAGTTTCAAACTAGAGCCTGAGGTAAGTTGCTTTTTAGTAGTGTGATAAATTTTTTTTATTCAGTTCATATGAATTGATAAACAATATAAAGAAAATTATGTCTATAATATTGCGCTCTTAATATTAGGGAATACAGCTTGTTTTTCAGTGTTAATAAGGCCATCAGATAGTCTTTGCTGTATTGGGGTTTATTCCAACAGAGGATTTGGAAAACCTACATGAGGGTCCATATTTATGTATGGTAATATTTGAGTATTTCTGTGTATATAAGAAAACTTTGAGTATTGGCTACACAAGCACTCCCTTTATTTTGTATAACTCTTTCTAAGAGAAAGACCTGAGTTTTTATATTCATTTTTTGTTTTGTTTTGGCAGCTAAGCTGTGGATAGTCAACACTGGCTTGATTTACTTTCTTACTAGTCATTTGTTCATTCATTTCTTCAGCCTACTGTATGTAGTCTTACTCGCATTTCCACCTGTCTGTCCAGTCCGTCACTTCACTGAAGTTGTACTTGCTGAGGCCAACACTGTCTTCATGTTGTCAAAGCCAACCTGCTGTCCTTGACAAATTTGACCTTCTCTTGTTTTTGACACTATTGTCCATACCTTTCTTTTTGTAATTCTGTCTTTCCCATTTTTCTTTCTCACCCCTGCCTGACCTTCTTTGTCACCAGTTACTGTGACATTAATCCTTCCTGATTCTTCTTTGTAGAGAGATCATTCATTCTTAGTTTCTTTCACTCACTCTTCTATATGTGTTTGTGCCTTAAATGATATGTCTTCCAGTACTCCTGTTTTCACTGTCTCTGCACAATCTCTAGGGACCTATCTCTACATGTGGATTTAGTAACCATTTATGCATTGATAACTGCCATGTCTGTATCTAGCTTAGGACTTTCTCTGGACCTATGAATTCAGCTGCTTTTTGGATATCATTGTTTGGATGTTCCACAAACAGTAAAATAAAAATTGAATGGAACTAAATGTATTTTTGTTTAGTTACCCTGCTGTTGATTTTCCATATTAATAACACTCTACCACATATTGTATACTGTCTCTCTCATTAAACTTTCATTTGATTTTGTGCTTCAATTATGGTAAATAAGTTTTATTTCACTCATGCTGCAAAAAGAATGAAATTAGTAGTAAATTATATGAAATGTAAAACTTGTTCTATATTTGCAGACCTTAACTAATAAACAGCTCTCTTGCAATATCTATTTGAACTAAGGACACTATTTTATTACAGGCTGCCAGTTTATTGCTGCAGCTCAGACAGAAGTGGCACAGCTTATTTTTACGCCGAATGAGAGCTCCATCTAAACCTTGGTCTCAAGTTGATGAAGCTACCATTAGAGCAATTATAGCTGTTTTAAGCACTGAAGAACAGTCTGCAGGTTTACAACAACCATCTGGGATTGGCCAAAGGCCAAGGCCTATGTCTTCAGAAGAACTTCCTTTGGCATCATCTTGGAGGTCAAATAATAGCAGGAAAACTTCAGCTGATACTGAATTTTCTGATGAGCCTACTACTGCAGAAAGGTACATTTACAACATTTTATTGAAATGGGAGACAGTTTCTTCAGGAAAATGAGTTATTTATCATTGAACCATGTGCTTTTTTAATATTTAGAAATTACATTTTTATAATGTAAGATACAAAAAAGGTCACAATAAAATGCGAAGAGATGTTTCCTTTTCAAGCATAATTCTTATAAGCATTAAGATAATAATAATAATGATTTTAAGCTCCTGACGTGAGCTATTTAATAAGGATTTTTTTGGGGGGTCAGGAAGAATTCAAAATGTTAAATTTCAAGAATTCACCAATTTAGGGTCTGTTAAAAAGATAACAACGTTTATTTATTATACATTTTAGTTAATATATGTTAAGTGGCACCTTTCCTAGATACCCTACGAAAGGAAGTATTGGCTATGGTCATTCAAAAGGACAACCTCCTGCCCTGGCCAGATAGCTCGGTTGGTAAGAGCATTGTCTCAATATGTAGAGGTGACTGGTTTGATCCCCGATCAGGGCACATACAGAAACAGATCAATGGTTTTGTCTCTCTCTCTCCCTTCTTCTTTCTCTCAAAATCAAATAAATTAAAAAAATAAAATAATAACTTCCCCACAAGTATTACCTAGCTATCAATATTACTGACTAGTATCTCTACAGAAAAATCATTCATTTATTCATTCATGAGAGGAAAACTTGAATTTATCAGAGGAAAAAACCCTGAAAAATTATCTTTTATACTTATTATCAAGTTGTTACTGATTCACATATACATTTTTTGTTGCTGTCTTTTAAATTTTTATTTATTTATTTATTTTTATTTATTTTTTTATAAATAAATTTTTATTTTAATGGGGTGACATCAATAAATCAGGGTACATATATTCAAAGAAAACATGTCCAGGTTATCTTGTCATTCAATTATGTTGGATACCCATCACCCAAAGTCAGATTGTCCTCCGTCACCTTCTATCTAGTTTTCTTTGTGCCCCTCCCATTCCCCCTCCCCCTCTCCCTCCTTCCCTCCCCCCACCCCCCGTAATCACCACACTCTTGTCCATGTCTCTTAGTCTCGTTTTTATGTCCCACCAATGTATGGAATCCTGCAGTTCTTGTTTTTTTTCTGATTTACTTATTTCACTCTGTATAATGTTATGAAGATCCCACCATTTTGTTGTAAGTGATCCGATGTCATCATTTCTTATGGCTGAATAGTATACCATGGTGTATATGTGCCACATCTTCTTTATCCAGTCTTCTATTTTTTTTTAACAGTGATTAAAGCCTTTAAGCAAACTCTTGGCCAATACAGCAAGAATCCATAAAAGAGTAGTGTTGCTGTCTTTAAGTTTTAGCTATTTTATTTTATTTGAGAAATAAGCAATCCTTTTTCTAAAATATTTTTTTTCTTTTGCCTTTTTTGTTTACGTTTCAAAATAAACACCGCACATTCTCATTTTACCCTCCGGTATTTAAATATGCAGCTCTTAAAACTACAAGCTTGATTTTCTGCAAAATCAAAATCTAATTATCAATCCCAATAAAATGATCTTTTCCCCAATTCTCTATAGATTTATTGAAATTAGCATCCAAGGGAGGACTTATATATTGTATTAGGGTATTTCTTTCTTTCTTTCTTTCTTTCTTTCTTTCTTTCTTTCTTTCTTTCTTTCTTTCTTTCTTTCTTTCTTTCTTTCTCAGAGACAGAGAAAGAGTCAGAGAGAGGGACAGATAGGGACAGACAGGAACGGAGAGAGATGAGAAGCATCAATCATCAGTTTTTTGTTGTGACACCTTAGTTGCTCATTGATCGCTTTCTTATATGTGCCTTGACTGTGGGCCTTCAGCAGACCGAGTAACCCCTTGCTCAAGCCAGCGACCTTGTGTCCAAGCTGGTGAGCTTTGCTCAAACCAGATGAGCCTGCGCTCAAGCTGGCGACCTCGGGGTCTCAAACCTGGGTCCTCTGCATTCCAGTCTGATGCTCTATCCACTGCGCCACTGCCTGGTCAGGTGTATTAGGGTATTTCTTAAGTTTCTTGTGATTTAGAGCAGTTCCTCTACTGACTTTTTTGAAGAAACTAGGTCAATTGTACTGTTAGATGTACACCAGGTCGTTGAATAACATCATTTTATTCAAAGTGTTTCATTATAACGTTGATGAGATAAGATGCCATAGTTACTTAACTTTGTTTATATCAATTAGCTTATGGTAAAATTGGTTTCTTTTTTTTTTTTTTTTTTTTTTTGTATTTTTCTGAAGCTGGAAACGGAAGAGACAGTCAGACCAGGATCCACCCGGCACGCCCACCAGGGGCGACGCTCTGCCCACCAGGGGGCGATGCTCTGCCCCTCCGGGGCGTCGCTCTGCCGCGACCAGAGCCACTCTAGCGCCTGGGGCAGAGGCCAAGGAGCCATCCCCAGTGCCCGGGCCATCTTTGCTCCAATGGAGCCTTGGCTGCGGGAGGGGAAGAGAGAGATAGAGAGGAAGGAGGGGGGGGGGTGTGGAGAAGCAAATGGGCGCTTCTCCTATGTGCCCTGGCCGGGAATCGAACCCGGGACTTCTGCACGCCAGGCCGACGCTCTACCGCTGAGCCAACCGGCCAGGGCCAAATTGGTTTCATTATACATCATTTGCTTAAAGTCACAGCACCTGTTGAGAATGCTGAGTACTTACTGAACCACATTCTGGTTTTGTCTCTATTTTTTCCTGGCATTATTTATTGCTCTACCTTAAGTATTTCATATAAAATGGTAGTTAGCTCTCAGTGCTTGATTAGATCCTACATTTTGTGAGAATATATTATAGGTGGTACTGTGAACTCTATATTGCATGACTTAAGGAAATACTTAAAAAAATTTTTTTGTTAATGTCTGGTAGTTCCACAAAAAAAAGCTCAGATAAATTAAGAGACTTGCTCAGGATCACATACCTCATTAGTTGTAAATTTATTACTGTCCTAGAAATCTTTTACCCTGACTCTTGTCTAGTATTATTTCCACTTTACCCTAACATAATTTTTAGTAAGATTTTTTTGTTTTGTTTTTTGTTTAACAAGAACGAGAGACAGAGAGAGGGACAGATAGGGACAGACAGAAAGGGAAAGAGATGAGAAGCATCAATTTTTCATTGCAGCATTTGTTTTTCATTGGTTGCTTTCTCATATGTGCCTTGACTGGGGGGTTCCAGCTGAGCCAGTGACCCCTTGTTCAAGCCAGCGACCTTTGGGCTCAAGCCAGTGACTATGGGGTCATGTCTATGATTTCACGCTCAAGCCATTGACCCTGCGCTCAAGCTGGTGAGCCCTCACTCTAGCCAGATGAGCCCCTGCTCAAGCTGGCAATCTCTGGGTTTTGAACCTGGGTATTCTGCACCCCAAGCCGATGCTCTATTTACTCTACCACCACCTGGTCAGGCATTTTTAGTAAGTTTTTAAAATCTATTTTATTTGGCTGTAAGGCAGCTCTAAAGTATTGGATAAAGGTAGAAGGGAAGTAGAGTGGGTGATATTCTTATAAGGGTCAAAAAGACATTAAATATCAATATAAAATACAGTTGTTAAAGACCTCTGCTGTACCATCATAAAAGAGGTTAGGAATTTTGTAGGGGAAATAGTACTTGAGTAATTGTTAATATTAACTTAAAGTCTTTTGTAGACTGTTTTAAATGTATTTTAGCCTATTATTTTTGTTAAGTATACCCTAATAGTCCAACTGTTTCTTAACTTCCAAATGTAATAAAAGAATGAAATTCCCCTTTAAAATAATATTCTGTCAGTTATACTGTCCTTGAAATTTTGATTTGAAATGGCATCTGCATTGTATTATGGATTTACATATAACTTAAATATAATGGATCTTTGCTTCCTCCTTCTTACTCAAGAGTATTGATGAAATCTCCATCTCCAGCACTACACCTACCTCAGAAGTACAAAGATAGAGGAATTTTACATCCTAAACGAAGCACTGATGACCGATCAGATCAGTCATCTGTAAAATCTACAGAAGATTACCCAAGTCCTTGTGCTAGCCCTTCTCCTCCATCCTCAGGAAAGGTAGAGTGTCTAAAAGTTGATGTAACAAGGATCAGATTTGTAGCAGATATAATATTACATATTTAGACAAAATTATAAACCAATTATTTTCAGTTACTAATTGTGGTCTTTATTCTAGATATATATTGAAGCTGGCAAACTTGAGACACCTTGAGTAAAGTTTTTACTTTTTTTTGCTTGCCAAATTTTTCTAATTATTACTTGGTGTGTTTTTAAAACTAACAGATTATTCACTGATGGCATATATATAGATAGCTAGACAGTTCTTTATTTTCTTTCTACATCTTTAGAACTTTTTTTTGTTAAATAAGATTATCTTATCTTAATTTTGGTTTATAATTTCAGAATTGAAAATAATGTTTTATTTGGTTTTATAAATTCAGTATATATACTATAAAACAAGACAGGATAGGGTTAGGAAGATAGGAAATGTTGATAGGGAATTTAGAACTATGTATCTTTTAAAAAACTTATAATATGAATGATTTCAAATCTTTGGGATATATTTTATTTTACTCTTCTGTGTTTTGAATACCTGAGTAAGTATTTCATTAAGGATTGTTTAGCTGTTTATTGTGTTCTGGTGAAAATGTCTGCTGAAACATTCTTGTTAAATAAGAATGTTTTTGCTGATTTACATTCTTAGGTTTTGGGTTTTATATTTTTACATACCTTTATTAAAGTGTAATTTTCACACAGTAAAATTTATCAATTTAAACTGTACAATTCAATGAGTTTTGAAAAAATATATACAATCATTTAAACCATACTACAGTCATATACAGAACATTTCTATCACTCCTGGCTCCCATTAGCCACTGAACTGTTCTCTCTTTCAAGAATTTTGCCTTTTCTGGAATCTTCTATAAATAGAATCATGTATGTTGTTTTTTTAGTGACTGGCTTATTTCACTTTTGAAATTCATCCATATTTTTGAGTATATTATTAATCTATGATAGTTCTATTTGCTCCATATTCTTGACAATGCTTGTTATTATTAGTCTGTAATTTTAGCCATGCTAGTGGATACATACATAGTGATATCCCACTGTAGTTTTAACATGCATTTTCCTATTGACTAATGATATTGAGCATCTTTTTCTGTTCGTATTTGCTATTCCTGCATCTTTGGTAAAGTATGTATACAAACTTTTGTTCAACTGTTTTGGGCTCATTTATTTATTTATTTATTTAGTATTTTTCTGAAGTGTAAAGTGGTGAGGCAGAGACACAGACTGCTGCATGTGCCCAACCGGGATCCACCCGGCATGCCCACTAGGGGGTGATGCTCTGCCCATCTGGGGCATTGCTCTGTTGCAACTGGAGCCATTCTAGCACCTGAGATGGAGGCCATGGAGCAATCCTCAAAACCCTGGCCAACATTTGCTCCAGTGGAGCTTTGACTGTGGGAGGGGAAGAGAGAGATAGAGAGGAAGGAGAGGGGGAAGGGTGGAGAGGCAGATGGATGCTTCTCCTGTGTTCCCTGGTGGGGAATTGAACCTGGGACTTCCACACTCTGGGCTGATGCTCTACCACTGAGCCAGGCAGCCAGGTCCTGGTTTGTATATTGGTTATCTTCTTTTACTTAGTAGTAAGAGGCTTTTAAAAAATATTCCGAATACAAGTCAATTGTATATGACCTGGAAAGTTTTTCTAACAGTCTGTGCTTGCATTTTTATTTTCTTAAGTGTCTTTTGAAGAGAAAATGTTTTTAATTTTGATATAGTTCATTTAACCTATTTTTTACTATCTTGGTTTCATGTATTTTTTATATTATGGTTTATTTTTTTTTTAAGTGAGAGGAGGGGAGAAAGAGAGACAGGCTCCCACATGTGCCCCAACCCCTATCTGGGGCCATTGCTTGAATCAACCAAGCTATCCTCAGCACCTGAGGCCGACACTCAGACTAACCAAGCCATCCTCAGTGCCCGTGGCCGATGTTCTAACCAATTGAGCCACTGGCTGTGAGAAGGGAAATGAGAGAGAAGGAAAGAGAGAAGAGTGAGAGGGAGGGGAAGAGAAGTAGATGGTCACTTCTCATTTGTGCCGTGTCTGGGGATCAAACCCGGGGTGTCCACACGTGGGGTTGACGCTCTGTCAACTAAGCCAACTGGCTAGGTCCAGTTTTTATTTTTTGTGTACTAAAAAATGTTTTACCCAAGATTACAAAGATTTTCTTCCATGTTTCCTTTTTGAAATTTTATAGTTGGAACTCTGATATTTAGGTATACAATCTATTTCAAGTTGATTTTTTTTGGCATTTGCCTATACGATTGTTCCAGCACATACCTTGAAAAGATTTTCCTTTTTCCATTGAATTACCTTGGCAGCTTTGTCAAAACTCAATTGACCATAAATATGTGGTTTCTTTATTGGATTCTATTCTGTTTCATTGCTCTGCATACTTACTTTTTGCCAGTGCTGCAGTAACTTGATTATAGTAGCTTTATATATATACATATATATATATTTTTAGCTTTATATTAAATCTTGAAATCACTTAAAGTTTTTCCTCCAACTCTATTTTTCAAAATTGTTTTGGCTATTTATGTGCTTTATTCTTTCATATAAACTTTAGAAAAAGCTTGTCAGTTTGTTCAGAAAAAATTTTTGATACTACACATTTTTTATTAAATTTATCCATATTTTATATTTTGATACTGTTTTAAAATTTTTAATTTCCAGTTATTCATTGTGAGCATAAAGAAATACATTTGATTTTCAAATATTTACTCTATATCCCATGATCTTACCTCACTTACTATTTTTATCATCAATTTATGTATTTTCTCAGGATTTTCTAAATGGATAATCATGCCATCTGTTAGTAAAGGTTTTTAAATTTTTTCCTTTTTAATGTGGATGCTGATCATTTCTTTTCTTGCCTTTATCTCTTTGGCTGGACCCTTCAGTAGTATTTGATAAAACTGTTGAAAGCAGACATATTTACCTTGACTTTTTAGGGGAAGAAAGCCTAATTCTTTCACCATTTAGCATGCTGTGACTATGGCATTTCTCCTTTTGTATGTAGTTGCTGAAAAGGTTATGATGAGCATTGAATTATGTTCAGTGCTTTATCTTAAAACATCTTTTGAAATGATAATTTTTTTGTATATTTTTATAATGGATTTCATTGATTGATTGTCTAATGTTTATACCTCAGTTGGTCATGGTATATTATCCTTTCAAAATATTCCTGGATTTAATTTTGTTCAATTAAAATTTTTGTTAAATGAAGAATCTTTGTTCATGAGGGATATTTTGTAGTTCTCTTGTGTTATTCTATGTTTTTAGTGTCAGGGTAATGCTGGCTTGTTAAGATTAGTTGGAAAGTATATTCTCTACTTCAGTAATTTGGAAGAAATGTGTAGATTTGGCATTGTTTTTACCATAAATGTTTGTTACAATTCACTAGTTATGCCATTTTTAGCTTTTCCTAATATATCTTGATTGTGCCACTTTCTGTATAGATTGAGAACCATTTATCAGTGTACTTTTATTTACCTTTTAGTCCTTTGTGTTATTGGTTTCATATATTTTATTTCTACATATGTTATAAATGCCACACTGTATTATTTTTTACTTACATAGCCAATTTTATCAAAATTCAGAAAAATATCTTTTATATTTACTAAATATTCACTATTTCTAGTGCTCATTATTCTTTTGTTAAGAATTTCTGTATACTTCTTCCTAAAAACCTTTGTGTAACATTTCTAGTACAGATCTGCTGGAAATGGATTGTCTAATTTTTTGCCTGGAAGAAATTAAAATTTTTCACTTTTATTTTTATAAGATATTTTTATTGTGTGTATAATTCTATATTGACGTTGGATTTCTTCATTACTAAAAAGCTGTCACTCCAGTATTTTCTGGTTTGCATAGTGTCTGATGAGAGATTTACTATCATTGTTATCTTTGTTTCCCTGGATATAATATGTCTTTCTTTTTCTAGATGTGTTTAAGATATTCTTTTTACCACTTGTTTTTAGTAGTTTGATTTTAGTATTACTTGCTCTGATTCTCCTTCTATTTCTTCTTCAATCTCTATATCTATATATTCCATCAATTTTGGAGAATTTAAAACCATTATTTCTTCATATACTTTTTAAAGCTCAGCTCTCCTGTATCCTTTCTGGGATCCTGGATACAATATCTAAGACCACTTGATACTGTTTTGCAGGTTACTGATGCTCTTTTTATTTTTTTGTTTCTTTTTTTATCTCTTTGCTTCATTTGAGATAGTTTCAATTGCTATTACTTTAATTAGTTCAATAATATTTTTATTTGTGGTGTCTTATCTACTATGCATTCTTTCTAGTGTATTTTCACTTCAAATACTATAACTTCATCTTTAGAGCACCCTTTCGGTCTTTAAAAATACCTCCTATTTCTCCTCTCATCATGTCCATGCTTCCTTTGCCTTCTTGAACATAGTGAACGTATTTATAATAACTACTTTAACATTCTTGTCTCCTAATTGCATCATCTCTGAGTCTGTTCTTATTGATTAGATTTTTGGAGGGATTTTGGATTGCATTCTTCTGTTTTTTGGTGTTTTTTTTTTTGTGTTTTTTTTTTACATTCCTTAAAAAATTTTGTTTGGCTGCTAGGTTTTTGTTGTATTCCTTTAAATAATTTTAGACATCCTTCTGGTACACAGTTAAGTTAGTGGCAATCAATTTAATCCTTTCAAGATTTGTTTTTAAACAGTGTTAGTGTGGGTCCAGAGCAGCTTTTATCTGGTACTAATTTAGTTCCAATACTAAGATGTGATGTTTCTCTGGGCTAATGCCCTGTGTATTACCAATTCTTTTTATTATGGCTAGGAATAACATGAAATAGTCCCAACCATGTGTGAGCTCTTGGAAGTGTTTGGTCTACTGCTTTCTTTTGAATTTTTTCCTGGTCATATTTCTACAGTCATGTGCATGTCAGTATTTAGCCAAAAACTTGTGGGGAACCCTCTACAATTCCCCCCAAACTCTCTTTCTGTGTAACTTCCCTCTATCTGTTCATTGCTATGCAAATCTAGCTACTTTGGCTTATCTCTGCGGTTCAGCAAGACCACTGGTTTCTTTTTGTTTCCTTTCCTTGCGCTATTGTCTGGAGAAGTTTTTGTTTTGTTTACAGACTTTGAAGTTTGTTTAAATATTTTCTGAAAGGACATTTGGAGTATAAGTCAGATTTGGTGACCCAGGATCCTTTCTTGATAAGGGATTTTGAATGCTCTAAAACTCGGTACTTTATTTTGACTCTTTAACCTCATTTTGATTGAGCTTCTGTAGGTTTTCAGGAATGATAGAGCTATTTGCATTTGGTGAATATTAGGTAAAATATTTTGGTTTATATGTTCATGAAGATGTTATTTAATGGAGCCTATTGATTTCGAAAGGTCAAATTACCTTTCAAGAACTTATGCATTCTTTTATAGGGGTCAAAATCTCCTTCACCAAGACCAAACATGCCTATACGATACTTCATAATGAAGAGTAGCAATTTGAGAAACCTTGAAATTTCTCAACAGAAGGGTATTTGGTCTACAACCCCTAGTAATGAGCGGAAGCTAAATCGAGCCTTTTGGGAAAGCAGCATGGTTTACTTGGTATTTTCTGTTCAAGGATCTGGACATTTCCAGGTGAGCCATCCTGAAACAGTAAGGGTTTTTCTGGCTGCAGGTTAGACCATAGAGATAAAAAAGCAACCCCCCACTGGCTTTTATTGTATCAGAACTCAAGAATTCATTTTGCTTGTCTGCGAGTGAGGAATATAGTGTATCTCTTCAAGGGAATGATAAATAGGGATGGATCCCTTTGTTTTTGTCTAACCTTACCAGAGAGCCTTTCCAGATAAACAATTTCTGCTTCTGAAAACAATGTAGATTTACCATAACTTAGGTAGAATAAAAGTACTGAGAAACTTGACTTTTTGGTAAAATGTTTATTTAAATAGGCCAAGGAAGTTAGTATTGACAATCAAGAAACTGAGTGTGCGTCTTAACTCATCTTGATTTAATATGTCTCTGAATTTACAAAATAATGAATTTATTTGATATTATAATTTTAGAAGTAAAAACTTAGAGGTTAGACTGTATCCATTTATCATAGAAGAACTGAGTTTAGAACTATTGATACCTTATTTAGAAAATATATTTAAAATTATGTTGGAAGGCTGAAATTGATCTTTCCTATAACATTTGCTAATATTTTGATAAAAAACACTTAGTAAGAAGCTTATTTCTTGTTTTTGTTAGCTATGAATATTTTTACCTTAAAGTAAAAAATAAAACTCAGAGCTTTCTCAGATAAATTGAATTCAGACATTTTAATATTGTCCTCATTTTCACTCTTTTCCCTCATTTTACCCCCAGGGATTTTCTAGGATGTCGTCTGAGATAGGAAAGGAGAAGAGCCAGGACTGGGGCTCAGCTGGACTAGGAGGAGTATTTAAGGTGGAATGGATACGAAAAGAAAGTCTTCCTTTTCAGTTTGCACACCATTTACTCAATCCTTGGAATGATAACAAGAAAGTCCAGATAAGCAGAGATGGGCAGGTATATAATGGCATTTAATATTTTCCTTCTACTTTTCTTTTTATTTTGTTTTGCTGTTATTCAGTGATTCCTTTGAGGAGCAAACATAAGAATATTTATTGTGTTTTCCACATGCACATGGGAGATAGTAGTTCAGATTTGTAAAAGAGCTAGTGAAAATTTATCTGCAAATGTCTTTTATGGAGATCACTGCTTTTTTTTAAACATTTTGTAAATTTGGCTTTTTTTCTGGCATTGCATATATAAAATCTTTCATAACTTTCTTTATGGAGGCTCCTTTGTTTTATTAAGATATGATAAAAACCGAGTGTAATTATGAAAGAATTTCACTCAAATCTGAGGATGGTAACAGTAGCTAACTCCTTTATGTCTTTAATTATGTAATATAAAACATAACCTTTATATTTTTATGGCTTGTTTTATTTCTATTATGTTTTGCTTTGCCTTCATTATGCTCCTGACATGCATTTTAAACTAGTTAGGGTGATTGAAATTACCATTTATATGAACTATTGTGCTAGTTGCTTTGTATGAGATAATTGCATTTAATGCATATAATGAACTATTAGCACAATTTTATGTAGAATAAAACAGGCTCAGAGAAATTAGTCTTGCCTAAGGTCACACAACTAGTAATTTATTTTAACCAGTGACTCACTTTAGATTACCATGTAAAAAGTGTTTTGATTCTTTTTAAAAGAATCACAAGAGGCCTAGGTCACAAGAGGACTAAAAATCACATTCTTTTCAGTTGTATAAGAATATCTTTATTTTTATCCTAAATAGTGATTTTGAAATAAAATATCGAAGATAAGAGTATTATATAGTCACCTAAGATAGTTTCTTGAAAAAAAAAAACACCCAAAACATCTAATATGCTAGGTTGTATAATGAACCTTTTGAAATTCAATCTAGTGCTTTTGCCAAATACCTGTTAGAAATGAAATTTATTATTTCCATATACAAAAATATTCCAGCAATTGGTGGAAATCTGTCACCAAATTGTCACATATAATTGTGATATTTGCAGATTATTAAAGTCTGAAAATCAAGTTTATATATCTTAAAGCAAAGAATTAGAGCAATGCATACCATATAATTTTAGCATGTTCTGATAGAAAAATGAAATCTAAATAGATTTTCTTACATTTTTGTCAGTGTAAGTGTTGGTGATTAAAACAAATTCAATCTAGTTCTTTTTATGTTTATTCTGACTTTTGATTTATCTAGGAACTAGAACCTCAGATTGGAGAACAGTTGCTACAGTTATGGGAACGCCTTCCCTTGGGAGAAAAAACCACAACTGATTGACATTCAGGTTATACCATTCTTGACTTTGAGTACTGGTAGTGTTTACAAAGGATATGTTTCAGATTATTTATCTTTTCCTTTTTAAAAAAAACCTTTCTAGAGCAATTAGCTACAGAACATCTTGCCTATATCTAACCACTAAATGCACTGACTTCCAAAAACTTGAATGGGTTTGTGTGTTATGAATAGACTTTTCTGGTTTAGAGTATTGCTTTAGAACCACCATCTTTGTATAAAAGAGAAAAGGATAATTTTTTTGTAGTGATTATAAGGAATGATTATGCAATGTTTGTTAATTGTATTTTTCTAATTGAATAAAATAGTAGTAGTTTCATTATTTGACACAATAGCAGTTATTTTAAATATACTTCATTTTAAATGGAATATTTTATATGTTTAAAACACTGAATTGCAATTCTCATTCATGATTTTTTTTTAATGCAAAGCAAATTGTTTACTGTTAAGAAAAGCCTGGATATATTAGTACATCTGAGCACCATTTTAGAAGAGTCAGCTCTTAAGACTTATCACTATTAAACAAGCAAACAAAAGCACAATGTTTCATTAAAAACAGTGTGTATGGATTAAGGACTATTTATTCTGCCATTTTTAACTCGAGGTACATTAAGAAAAAAAAGGAAGGATGTTCTTTTTCTGCAATTATGAAATGCAGTAAAGTCTGAAGAAAGGCACCATTCCTCCCTGTGTGTGATCAGATCGGATTCAGTGCTTCGTTTTCTTCCTGGTTCTGCCTCTTGTAACCTGGATATGCACCATACCTCTTTCTTCCCGTGTTACAACCTTCACACATCTCTTATATGAGCACAGTAATTATGACCTCTTTGTTTTGTCTAAGAAAACTTGATTTAGGCAAGTTAAAAATTTAAACAAGTTATACAAGTTAAAATAAAGTGTTCATCAGTTAGCGGTATCTTGATTGCTTTATGTTTTCCAAACTAAAGCCCACAAGCATCACAATTCTAAATGCCTTATACTTGTTTTCCAGCAGTTTTTATCCTGCTTATGTTTTTGGATATGATCTCCCCCTCTTTTTTGCATTTATAGTTTAATAAAAGGGGTGGTGGTAATTTTTTCTAAACCTTTATTAGTGCTATCAATCTACTTTGCCATATCAGAATTATTTTGGTTGAACTGTTTACCACCACTGTCTGTAAAGTTTCCTAAAAGGCTTTTGGAAAGGAAATAGAGATGCAGTTAAAAAAGGAATATATGTCTTGGTTACTGAGCTCTTAATAGAACAGGTTTGATAGCATTTCTCACAATACATTTGGGTCATTGCTACACAACAAAAAAACCCCATGAAGTTAATTTAAAGACAAGAAGAAACTCCAAAGTAATTTGCTTTTGTATTTGAGAACAAAGAAGTGAAAAATTATAGTTCAACATAAAATCTTGAGAACCCTTCTACTTTCTCTGGGAAAGCATTGTATATTGGTGCATTAGTTTAGAATTTCAACTGTGATTTTTGCCTGTTTTTGTAGTTATTTGGCTTTTAAAAATTTGTTTTATACTTTGAGACATACCCATAAGCTGAACCTATGTGAATTATGTTCCACTATATGTTTATTATAGTTCTTTCCTTTTAGAGCAAGTTGTGTTTTTCTAATAATGTTTACATTTTGTTTGAGTATATATTTAGCAATTCATGGTGTTCTCAATTTGGAAGTTAAAGACTTTAAAAAAATAAAACTTGTTTTAATTTTTATCTGTTTTCTAATATTCAACCCTCTATGTAAATGATGAGTTTGTTGATATTTAAAATGAATACAATTTGAATGTAATTAAAATGCTGTTTTTGGAAGAGATGAACTTTAAATATACTTATTAAATGAAATTCTATTAAATTATTTTTATCTTCTTTCTGCTACTATATAATAGGATTAAGATAACAATGATCAGCAATATCTCTGGAAATATTGATTTTCAAGCACATTGAAGAATATTAAATTGATAGAGAAGGTAATGGTTTCATATTAGTATCCCCTCCTTGAGAATAAATAGCCTTATTATGATAGGGGGATAGAAAAAGTCTATCTTTACTATAAAATCTTTTGAATATTGATAAAATATTTAGCCATCTATCTACCTTCTTAGGACACTTCATTATGGTAATTTGCCATTGTAGCCACTGAACAATCCCACTTCACTCTACCAATTACAGCAGACAGGCAGTGAGGAAACAATAAACTTAAATTAATACTTCAGGAAAAGACAGGTTCATTTAAGAATTTTTCCTCAGAGATTTATTCTTTACCATTAAAAATTTTATATCCTAAAACAGAGAAAGTCAAATGAGCTTTACCCTGGAATCAACACCAGGGCAAAAATATTGCAACTGAACATGTAATTCACAAGTGACCACACTTCCCAGACTGAGTGAACAGACACCTTCACTATGCTCTAGATCTCTCCATAATTCCACTCTACCCAAAGGACCACACAGTGTATGCCCAGGGCCACTGATGCATCTTGTTCTTTCATCCAAATGTGAAATTTTCACTTGGCAATCTAATAAAAAAACTAACCTCTACATCTTAAAAATTGAACTACAATTTTTTCCTTATAGCCTCTTCTACCAAAGCTGTCTGTCTTCCTTTCAGTTGATGCCAATTCTAGTCTTTTGGTTTCTCAGGCCAGAAAAGTCAGTCATTCTTTTCTTTTTCTTTTTCTTTCTTTTAGCATGCGTGAGAGAGAAAGAGAGAGAGAGAGACAGACAGACAGGAAAGGAGGTGAGAAGCATCAACTCATAGTTGCCGTACCTTAGTTGTTCATTGATTGCTTCTCATATGTGCCTTGTCCGGGGGGCTCCAGACAAGCCAGTGATCCCTTGCTCAAGCCAGCGACCATGGGGTCATGTCTGTGATCCCGCGCTCAAGCTGGCAAACGCCTGTGCTCAAGCTGGAACCTGCGCTCAAGCCAGCGGCCTTGGGGTTTTAAAACTGGGTCCTCGGCATCCCAGGCTGATGCTCTATCCACTGAGCCACTGCCTGGTCAGGCACTTGGAGTCATTCTTGATATCTTTCTTTACTCAATCCAGTGCATCAGAAACTTTTCTTGGATCTGCTTTCAAAATATTTCTGTACTCCAGCTGTTTCTCACCACAACTGTCATAATCATTCTGAACTGAGCTGCCATCATTCTCACCTAGGTTATTGAAATAGCTTCCTAAGATACGTTTTCTCTTCTGTCTTTCCCTGCTGCCACCAATCTATTTTCCTTTTTTTTTTTTGTATTTTTCTGAACTGAGAGACAGGGAGGAAGAGAGACAGACTCCTGCATGTACCCGACTATGATCCACCCAGCACATGCCCACTAGGGGGCGATGCTTGGCCCCTCTGGGGCATTGCTCCATTGCAACCAGAGCCATTCTAACACCTGAGGTGGAGTCCATGGAGCCATCCTCAAAACGCGGGCCAACTTTGCTCCAATAGGACCTTGGCTGTGGGAGGGGAAGAGAGAGAGAGAAAAGAGAGAGGGAAGGATGGGAAAGCAGATGGGTGCTTCTCCTGTGTGCCCTGGCTGGAAATTGAACCTAGGACTTCTGCACGCCAGGCCGGGGCTCTCCCACTGAACCAACTGGCCTGGGCCCACCAATCTATTTTCAACAGAGAAATTTTAAAACATTAAATGAATTAAGTCATTTTATTATTCATTTTATTTATATTACTGTGCTGCTCAAAACCCTGCAGTGGCTCCTCATTTCACTCAAAAGCCAAAGTCTTTATAATGGCATAAACACTTTACCTGTTCTGGTCCCCCATTATCTCTGACCTCTCTTCTACTCATTCTACTTTAGCCATATTGACCTCTTCACTATTCCTTTACTTTGTCAGGCACGTCCAGCCTCAGAACCTTGTTTTAGCTGTAAACTCTGCCTGGAATACTCTTCTCAGAATATTTGTGTGGCCAACTAGTTACCATTTAGCATAGGTTTAGTGTTAAGTTTTCTTTAAAATTTATTTAACTTTTAGAATTAACATAAATTAACTTTTTAAAAGATGTACAGCTCTATGAATTTTAAAACATGTACAGTTTTATATCTTTTACCATAATCAGGCCACGATCAGGATACATTTCCATCACTCCCCCGCCTAATTCCCTCATGCTATTCCTTAGTAGTTACATCCTCTTATTCCTAATTCGACAGCTATTGTAGTTTTTCCTCTTGAGAATGTCATATAAATAGAATTATTTTTCACTCAGCATAATGCCTTTGAAATTGATCCAAGTTGTTGTTTATATCAAAGTACATTTCTAGACTTCAGGTCAAGGTAGTGGAGTGGGTCAACACTGTGCTCACATCCTCCCACAACTACAACAAAATTACAACTAAATTATAGAATAGCTGTCATTGAGAACCATCTGAATACTTGCTGAACAGAAGTCCTGTAAGGATACAAAGAAGTCATGTCAAGATTGGTAAGAGGGGCAGAGATGAGGCATGGACAGGTCCCACATGTAAGTGTGAGGATTAAAAGTTGTGAGGACTAACTCAGCTGTGGAGGTCTTCCCTGAGGAGCATGGGGCCCCAACCCCACACTGGGATCCCCAGTCCAGGGCTCCAGCTCCACGAAAAGGAGTCCCTATGGCTGTGAAAACCAACAGGGATTGTACCCAAGTGAGATGGAGGGTTGCTGGAGACCTAGGTGGTACAGGTCTTAAAGGGCCCAAGTACAGACTCACTCACAGATTTACTTGCTCTGGGCGCCAATATAGTAACAGCAGCTCAAAGTGTACCAGGGACATATGGAAAGAACTTCAGGGCAAGGGCTAGAGGGACAAGGATCAGGAAAGCTCTCTCTGGAGATGGAGGTGCAGGAAGGTACTATTGTTTCTTTATTGAGTCTTTCCCCCACTCAGCTGGCCTGGCACAGGTGGGCATTGTAAGGACCAAGAGAAGATGAGAAAATAAACAGGGCACTAATGGAACAGGGAACTTAAGGCAGGTCCTGCTCCTGTTCTGTTAGGAATAACATGCCCAAGGTCGTTCAAGAAGCAGAGACAGATAGGGACTCTGGGAGGCTGAGAGAGAAGAAAAAAAAAAAAAAAAGAAAAAGAGACAAACGTTCGCATTCTATTGGTTAAAAGACCCTTATCAGAAGTTTAGGTTTGGAATTCACCAATGAGCTAGACCCCAGCCCCTGTTGCTATGCTATGTGCAGCCCCCTTAGCAAATAGGTTACCGCCACATCTGCTTCTGTATTAGGCTTGCTTGCTTAGCTTATAAAAAGATTTAGCTGTGAGCGCTAGGTGCGATCCCCATCTGCAGCTCCTTGTGAGCACAGTGTCTCTGGATACCTCGGGAATTTGCCCCTGCGCAGGTAAAACTGGCCAATAAAATTACATCTATACTCCTGAAAGTCTCCGACGTTTGTTCTTGTACCCGGTGGATGTTACAGGCATCAAGTATGCGCTCTTCATTAACCTGCCTAACTCACTTTGCAACACCCAACATGTGTGTCCACCCAACCTTTCAGCAGATCCTCCACACAAGCAGCCTGCCTCAGCTCATACTGTAGACTCTTCTAAGTTCTCTCAAAGATGCACAAACCTCAAATAAATAGCAGCTGGCTTTAGTGTACCCTGTACCTCCTGCTAAGCTTCCCTAATCCTGGCATAAGCTGACTGGTCTCAGCTTGTATTATACCTCCCATTAGATAGCCCCAAGCTTGGCATAAGCCACAGCTGGTCTTGGCTTGGAATGTAGCCTCAACTAAATGGTCACAAACTGGCACAAGTGGCAGCTGGCCTCAGCTCACATTATGATGGCCACCAAAGTGCCGTAGCCTGACACTAGTGGAAACTAGCCTCAGTTCACAGAATAGCCTTACCTGAGCACCTCCAAACTCAGCACAAGCAACAATCAATTACAGATCACTTTGTTGCTCCTACCAGACAGTGACCAGCGGTGTCTGACCTTGACATGTAACAGAGCCCCTCCCATGAGACTCCAGAACCAACACATCTGATCTCAGATCACACCAGAGTACCACCAATCAGCTCCATAAATGACACACTCAGAGGGTAGACTTGGCTGGCTCTAAAGCAACACTTGACCCATAGGGACAGCCCTGGCAGAACAGCTCATTTCCTATAGTCATGGCCAGCCCTCACAGCCAGTCAGCCTGAGGATGAATCTCATCCACTGATGTACCAACAGCAATCAAGGCTCAACTACAATAGGAGGGTACACATAACCCACAAATGGGACACCCCTGAGAGCATACAGCTCAGGTGACCAGGAAGACTGTACCTTTGGGCTCAACAGGACACCTACTACATAAAGCCACACTGCCAAGACCAGGAGATGTAGCAGATTTATCTAATATAGTACATAGAAACAAACACAGGGAGTCAGTCAAAATGAGATTAAGAAAGATGTCCCAAATGAAAGAAGAGGACAAAATTTGAGAAGAAGAGCCAAAATGGAGACAAGCAGTCTACCAGATGCAAAGTCCAAAGCACTGGCTATAAAGATGTTCAATAAACTTAGGGAAAGAATAGATGGACTCAGTAGGAACTTCAGCAAAGAGATATAAACCATAAAGAAGGAGATAGAAAACAAAAATGAACTAGTCAGAAATGAATACAATAATTGAAATGAACAATACATTAGTGGGAATTAATAGTACATTAGATGAATAAGGAATTGAATCAGTAATTTGAAACAGCAAAAATAAAAATAAAATAAATAAGGATACTTTAAGGGACCTTAAATACAATATCAAGTGTACCAATATTCACACCATAGTAGTACCAGAAAGAGAGAGCAAGAGAATGAAAACTTACTTGAAAAAATGACTAAAAACTTCCTTTCCTAGCAAAGGAAATGGAGTTATAAGTCTAGAAGTACAGGGAATCCCAAAGATGAACCCAAAAAGGCCCACACAAGCACACACCAAAATTAAAACGTTAAAGGTTAAAGACAGAAAATCTTAAAAGCATCAAGAGATAAACTGTTAGTTATGAACAAAAGAGCTCCCATAAGACTGTCAGCTGATTTCTCAATAGAAACTTTACAGGCAAGAAGAGATTGGCATGAAATATTTAAAGTTATGAAAAGCAAGGACCTACAACAAGATTGCTCTACCCAGAAAGGCTATCAATCAAAAATGATCAAGAGATACAGGTTCCCAGACAGGAAAAGCTAAAGGAGTTAATCACCTCAAAACAAATATTACAGCCCTGGCCGGTTTGCTCAGCGGTAGAGCGTCGGCCTGGCATGCGGGGGACCCGGGTTCGATTCCCGGCCAGGGCACATAGAAGTGCCCATTTGCTTCTCCACCCCCCACCCCCTCCTTCCTCTCTGTCTCTCTCTTCCCCTCCTGCAGCCAAGGCTCCATTGGAGCAAAGATGGCCCGGCGCTGGGGATGGCTCCTTGGCCTCTGCCCCAGGCGCTAGAGTGGTTCTGGTCGCGGCAGAGCGACGCCCCGGAGGGGCAGAGCATCGCCCCCTGGTGGACAGAGTGTTGCCCCTGGTGGGCGTGCCGGGTGGATCCCGGTCGGGCGCATGCGGGAGTCTGTCTGACTGTCTCTCCCCGTTTCCAGCTTCAGAAAAATACAAACAAAACAAAACAAAACAAATATTACAAGAAATGTTTAAGGTCTCATTTTAGAAAAGAAAAAAAATGACTAAAAATATAGGAAAGAAAAATATTTTTACTGATAAAGGCAAACACTTAGAAAAAATAGTGGATCAACAAACTAGAAAGCTAATACAAAGGTAAAAAAAAAAAGGTAGAAAGAACATATGCCATTATAACACTAAGGGATACATACACACACAAGAAATAAATAATGACAAAAACATAAATGTGTAATGGGTGAGTAAAAATGGCAGTGATTATAGAATGTGTTCAAACTTAAGCAACCATCAACTTAAAATAGATTAGTATAAAAATAGGTTTTGGCCCTGGCAGTTTGGCTCAGTGGTAGAGTTTTGACACAGCATGTGGAAGTCCTGGGTTTGACTTCCAGTCAGGACACTCAGGAGAAGCGACCATCTGCTTCATGGCCCCCCCCCCCCCCCCTTGCAGTCATGGCTCGAACGGTTCGAGCAAGTTGGCCCTAGGTACTGAGGATGGCTCTCTGGCCATGGTCTTGTGTCAGGTGCTAAAATGGCTCAGTTGCAGAGCAACGAAGCAGTGACTCCAGATGGGCAGAGCATCACCTGGTAGACTACTTGCTGGGTGGATCCTGGTCAGGGCACATGTGGGAGTCTGTCCCTCTGCTGCCCTGCCTCTCACTTAATAAAAAAAAAATTAAAATAGGTTGGTATAAGGAAGCACATAGTAACCAAAAACCAAAAGTCTATAAAAACAAACACATACAAATAACAAAGAGAAAGGAATTCAAATACAATAATATAGCATGTCAACATACAAGAGATCAGGAAAATAAGAAAGGAACAGAGAACTATAAAAAAAATAAAATGGCAATAACTGCATACCTATCAAAAATCAAATGTAAATGAACTAAATAGTCCAATCAAACAACATAGGGTGATGGCCAATAGACATATGAAAAGATGCTCAACATTACTAATTGCCAGAGAAATGCAAATTAAAACCACAATGAGATAACACCTCACACCTGTCAGAATGGCTGTCCTCAATAAATCAGCAAACATGTTGGTGAGGATGTGGAGAAAAGGGAACCCTTGCGCACTATTGGTGGAATGAAGATTGGTACAGCTATTGTGGAAAGCAGTATGGAGTTTCCTCAAAATATTAAAAATGGAACTGCCTTATGACTCAGCAATTTTACTTCTGGGAATATAGCCAAAGAAACCCAAAACAGTAATCTGAAGGAATATATGAACCCCTTTTTTCATTGCAGCATTATTTACAATAGCCAATTTTGGAAGCAGCCCAAGTGCGCATCAGTAGATGAGTGTATAAAAAAAGCTGTGGGTACATTTACACAATGAACTACTACTCCTCAGCTGTAAATAAAGGAGGAAATTCTACCTTTTGCAACAGCATGAATGGACCTGGGAGTATTATGCTAAATAAAATAAGTCAGAGAAAGACAGTACTATATGATTTCACTTATATGTGGACTTTAATGAAGAACAACAACAAAACAAAATAGAAACACTAATGGAGAACAGACTGAAAGCTGTCAGAGGGGATGGGGGTTGAGGGGCTGGGTAAAAAAGGAGAAGAAATTAAGCAAAGAGAAAAACTTATAGATACACAACAGTGTATGGATTGCAGGAAGGAAAAAAGGGTGGGAGAAGGTTGAGGAGAGTAGAGGAGGGGATAGATGGTGGTGGAGGGAGACTTGACTTGGAGTGATGAACACAGTGCAATACACAGATGATGTATTATAGAATTATATGCCTGAAACCTGTATACTTTTATTAACCATTGTCACTCCAATAAATCCAATTTAAAAAATTTTTAAAAAGACATAGGTTGTCTCAATGGATAAAAAAAACCCAAGACCCATGCATATGACTTCTACAAAAGACCCAGTTCAGATCGAAAAACACACACAGATGAAAGTAAAGGGTTAGAAAAAGATACATGTGCAAATGGAAATAAAAATGCTGGGGTAGAAATATTTATATAATGCATTTTTCAAAATAGACCACATACATATTAGGCCACAAAACAAGTCTCAATAAATTTAAGATTGAAATCCTATTAAGTAAGCATCTTCAATCAAAATGGTATGAAACTTGAAATCAATCACAATAAGAACACTGAAAACACATAAACACATGAAGACTAAATAACATGCTACTAAACAATAAATGGGTTAACAAAATGAGATCAAGGAAGAAATCGAAAGATACCTGGAGACAAATGGAAATAAAAACAATGACCCCAAATCTTTGTGATACAACCAAAGTAGATCTAAGAGGAAAATTCATAATGATTCAGGCTTATCTTAAAAAACAAGGAAAATCAAAAATACTCTAACCTTATGTCTAAAGAAACTAGGAAAGCATCAACAAACAAAACCCAAAGTGATTAGAAGGAAGATAATGGTATAGAAGAGAGTTAAAATAAACAAAATAGAGTCTAAAAAAAATACAAAAGATCAATGATGGGGTGATGGGTATGCAGCATAATTGATTGACAAGATAACCTGGACATGTTTTCTTTGAACATATGTACCCTGATTTATTGATGTCACCCCATTAAAATTAATAAAAAATTAAAAAAAAAGACCAATGAAATGAAGAGCTGGTTTTTTGAAAAGATAAGGAAAATTGATAACATTTAGCCCAACCCAACAAGAAAACAAGAGAGGGCCCAAATAAATCAAATCATTAATAAAAGAAGACAAGTAACAGCTGACACCACAGAAATACAAAGAATTTATAAGCAAATACTAGAAACAATTACATACAAATGAATTGGATAACCTGGTAAAAATGTATAATTTCCTAGAAACATACGATGTTTCAAGACTGAATCAGGAAGAAAAAGAAAATTGAAACAGACCAATAACTAACAAATGAATGAATTAGTAATCAAAAAATTCCCAACAAACAAACGTCCTGGACCAGATAGCTTCATAGGTGAATTTTACTGAACACTCAAATAAGAATTAATATCTATTCTTCCCAAACTATTACAAAATATTGAAGAGAAGGCAAGGCTTTCAAACCCACTTTATGAGGCTAGTATTATCTGATACCAAAAGCCAACAAAGACATTAAGAAAAAAAAAAGCTAATAAATAAGTAAATAAATAAATTCTGGACCTATATATACTATGATCAAGTGGAATTTTTTTCCAGGGGTACAAAGTTGATTCAAAGTTTGCAAATCAATGAACATGATACATCACATAAAAACAATGAAGGATGATAATATAATTATATCAGTACATGGAGAAATTTGACAAAATTCAATGTACATTTATGATAAAAGCTCTTAACATAGTAGGGATAGAGGAAACATGCCTTAACATAATAAAGGCCATATATGACAAACCCACAGCTAATATGCTCAATGGGGAAAATCTGAAAGCTTTTACTTTAAGATCAGGAACAAGACAGGGATGTATGTCCACTTTCTTTTTTTTATTTTTATTTTTTATTTACAGAGATGGAGAGAGAGTCAGAGAGAGGGAAGGATAGGGACAGACAGGAACGGAGACAGATGAGAAGCATCAGTCATCAGTTTTTTATTGTGACACCTTAGTTGTTCATTGATTGCTTTCTCATATGTGCCTTGACCGGGGGGCTACAGCAGACTGAGTAACCCCTTGCTCGAGCCAGGGACCTTAGGTCCAAGCTGGTGAGCTCTGCTCAAACCAGATGAGCCCGTGCTCAAGCTGGCGACCTCGGGGTCTCAAACCTGGGTCCTCCGCATCCCAGTCCGATGCTCTATCCACTGCACCACCGTCTGGTCAGGCTGTATGTCTGACTTTCAACACTTTTATTTAACATAGTATTGAAAATCATAGCCACATCAATCATATAAGAAATGAAAAAGGGCATTCAATTGGAATGGAAGAAGTAACTGTATTTGCAGATGATGTGATACTATATATAGAAAACCCCAAAGATTCCACCAAAACGCTCTTAGAACTAATAAATGAATTTGGTTGCATTTTTATACATCAATAACAAACTATCAAGGAAAAAAATTAAGAAAACAATATAACAATTACAACAAAAAGAATAAAATACCTAAGAATAAATTTAACCAAGGATGTAAAAGACCTGTAGTAGGAAAATTATAAGACATTGAAGAAAGAAATTAAAGAAAATACAAATAAATAAAAGCATATTTTGAACTCATGGATAGAAAGAATTAACATTGTAAAAATGTCTATATGACTCAAAGTGATCCTCATAATTAATGCAATTCATATCAAAATATCAGGGCATTTTCACAGGACTATAATAAATAATCCTAAAATTTATATGGAACCACAAATGACCCTGAATAGCCAAAGCAATCTTAAGAACAGAATTGGAGATATCATTCTACCTGATATCAAACTATATATGCCACAAGGCCATAGTAATCAGAACAGCATGGTACTGACATAAAAACAAACACATAGATAAATGGAACAGAATAGAGAGTCAAGAAATAAACTTGCAACTTTATGGTCAATAAATATTTGACAAAGGAGGCAAAAACATACAATAGGGTAAAGATAGTTTCTTTAATAAATGGTATTGGGAAAACTGGACAGATATGTGCAAAAAGATAAATAGAACTAGACCACCTCTTTACACCATATACCAGAATAAATCAAAATGGATGAAAGACTTAAATGTAAGTCCCAAACCGTAAAACTACTAGAAGAAAACATAAACAGTAAAATCTCTGACATTGCTCTTAACAATGTGTTTTGTATTTTTTTTTTGATATGTCTCCTCAGGCAAGGGAAACAAAAGAAAAAATAAACAAATGAGCTACATCAAACTAAAAACTTTTTGCACAGCAAAGGAAATCAACAAAATGAACCTACTGAATGGAAGCAGATATTCAACAATGATAAGAATTTAATATCCAAAATATATAAGGAACATACAATATAACAATGAAAAACCTTGCAATCAGATTTTAAAATGAGCAGAGGACCTAAATAGTCATTTCTGCCAAGAGGACATACAGATGGGCCAACAGACCTATGAAAAGATGTTCAATGGCACTAATCATCAGGGAAATTCAAATTAAAAGCACAATTTAATCAGGGAAATTCAAATTAAAATCACTTCTATCACCTGTCAGAATGGATATCATCAATAAATGAACAAATAAAGAAGTATTGGCAAGAATGTGGAGGAAAGGGAACCCTCATGCACTGTTTGTGGGAATACAGACTGGTGCAGCCACTGTGGAAAACAAACAATGTGGAGGTTCCTCAAAAAATTAAAAATACAACTGCCATATGACCCAGCAATTCTACTTCTGGGTATTTAGCTGAAGAAATTCAAAGCACAACTTTGAGAAGATATATGCACTCTTATGTTCACTACAGCATTATTTACAATAGCCAACCTATAGAATCAACTTAAGTGCTCATCAATATGTGATTGGATAAAGAAGAGGTGGTGCATACATACGATGGAATATTACTAAACCATAAAAACGAGTCAAATCTTGCCATTTGTGCAACATGGATAGACCTAGAGGGGATTATGAGATAAACACTATATGATTTCACTTCTATGTGGAATTTAAAAAACAAACAGAATATTGCTGGTTGCCCGATGGGGAGGTTTGTTGGGGGTTGAGTAGAAAAGGTGAAGGAGTTGAGAAGTGCAAATTGGCAGTTAAAAAAAGTCATGGGCTGTAAAATACAGCATAGGGAATATAATCAATATTATTGGATACCAGACTTATTGGGGTGGTCACTTTATAAATTATATGTCTTGATTACTATGTTGTACACCTCAAACAAATATAACATTGTATGTTATCTATAATTGAAAAGTAAATATTTTAAAACTTTATTTCCTTTTATTGTGGAGTAGAGTTTATTGCATAGAATATGCCAATTTATTTTTCAATTTTATCTGTACTGGTTTCAGATGTTTACTTAGTGGTTATACATAGTGTTCCCCGGATATTTCCAGTACCCCAAATAGTACCATACATAGTTATCACAATACTATTGACTATATTTCCTATGCTTTACTTACATCTCTGTGCCTATTTAGTAATTGCCAGTTTGTGCTTCTTAATCCACCCTGTCCTCCAAACTCCCTCTCTTCTGGCAACTACTACTTTGCTCTCTGTGTCTAATAAGTCTGTTTCAATCTTGTAAGTTTACTTTGTTCCTTAGTGTCCGATATAAGTTAAATCATACAGTATTTGTTTTTCTCTGACTGACTTAGTTCACTCAGCATAATACCCTCTAGGTCCATTCATACTATTGCAAATGGTAAGATTTTGTTGTTTTCTATGGCCAAGTAATATTTATTGTATATGTGTACCAGAGATTATTTATCACTCGCATATTGATATGTACTCAGGTCACTTCCATAGCTTGGCTATTGTAAATAATGCTGCAATGAACAGAGGGGAGTATATATTCCTTCAAATTAGTGTTTGAGGTTTCTTTGGATAAATCCCTAGAAGTGGAATCGCTGGGTCAAAAGGCAGTTCCAGTTTTAATTTTCTGAGGAATCTTCATACTGTTTTCCACAGTGGCTGCACCAGTCTGCATTCCTATGAATAGTGCATGAGGGTTCTCTTTCCTCCATATCTTCACCAACATTTGTTTGTTGATTTATTGATAATAGCTATTTTGACAGGTGTAAATTGATAGCTAATGATGGTTTTAATTTGCATTTCTCTGGCAATTAGTAATGTTGAGCAGCTTTTCATATATCTACTGGCCTTGTGTATAGCCTCTTTGGAAAAATGTCTATTCAGATCTGTGCTGTGGCTAGGACTTCCAGTACTATGTTGAATAAAAGTGGTGAAAACAGTCCTCCCTGTCTTGTTCCTGATCTTAGGGGAAATGCATTTAGTCTTCCCCTATTGAGTATAATGTTATCTGTGGGTATGTCATATATGGCCTTTATTAGATTGAGGTATGTTTTTTCTAATCCCACTTTGCTGAGAGTTATAATCATAAATTGGTGCTGGATTTTATCAAATGCCTTTTCTGCATCTTTTGATATGATTATGTGATTTTTATCCATCATTTTGTTTATGTAGTATATCACATTAGTTGATTTTTAGATATATTACCAGTCTTGCACCCCAGGAGTAAATCACATTTGATCGTGGTGTATGATTTTTAAAAATGTATTGCTGGGTCTGGCTTGCTAATATTTTGTTGAGGATATTTGCATCTATGTTCATCAGGGATATTGGCCTATAATTGTGTTTTGTTTTGTTTTGTAATGTCTTTATTTGGTTTTGAAATTAGGATAATGCTGGCCTTGTAAAATGAGGTTGGGAGTCTTCCCTTCTCTTGAATTTTTTGGAATAGTTTGAGAAGGATTGGTGTTAGTTCCTCTTTATATATTCGATAAAATTCACCGTAAAGTCATCTGATGGTCTAAGACTTTTAAAGTTTGATGGGAGTTTTTTTTAAATTAATGCTTCAATTTCATTTGTTTTAATTGTTCTGTTCAGATTTTCTGATTCTTCCTGATTCAATTTTGGAAGATTGCATATTTCTAGGAATTTATCCATTTTGAGTGAAAAAATTTTAAATCACTTTCCTGTTGAAGCATATTTAGGTTATTTCCATACTTTTGTGCATGATTATAAATAGAAGAGCTAAACATTTGTGTGCAGGTCTTTGTGTGGCAATATGTTTCAAAATTTTTTTTGTATGACAGAGACAGAGAGAGGGACAGATAGGGACAGACAGACAGGAAGGGAGAGAGATAAACATCAATTCTTCGTTAGTTGTTCATTGATTGCTTTCTCATATGTGCTTTTACCAGGGTGGGGAGTTACAGCAGAGCAATTGATCCCTTGCTCATGCCAATGACCTTGAGCTCAAGCCAGTGACCATGGGGTCATGTCTGTGATCCCTCATTTAAGCTAGAGACCCCACATTCAAGCTGGTGAGCCTGTGCTCCAGCTGGGCTGGCGACCTAGGGGCCTTGGACCTGGGTCCTCTTTGTCCCAGTCCAATGCTCTATCCATTGTGCCACCACCTAGTGAGGCTGTTTATTTCTTGAGTAAATATAAAGGACTAAGATTACTGGTTCAAATGGTAAGCATGTGCTCAGTCGTAGAACGTGGGCCCAGTGTGTGGATGTCCCAGGTTCAATTCCCAGGCAGGACACACAGGAGAAGCGTCCATCTTCTTCTTCAGCCTTTCCCCTCTCAGTTCTCTCTATTTATCTCTCTTTCCCTCCTGCAGCTATGGCTTGAGTTGGCCTCAGGTGATGAGAATAGCTCCATGCCCTCTGCCTCAGGTGCTAAGAAGAGCTTGGTTGCTGAGAAACAGAGCAATGCCCCAGATGCGCAGAGCATAATCTCTTAGTGGACTTGCTGGGTGGATTCCGGTTAGGATGTATGTGGTAGTCTGTCTCTCTGCCTCCTCTCCTCACTGAATTAAAGAAAAAAAAAGCTACCAAAGTATTTTTCAGAGTTGCTATATTATTTTGCATTTGTACTAGCAATCTCTGAGAGTTCTGGTTGTTCCACATACTTTATGGCACTTACTATTGTCACTTTTTTATTTTTACAAATCTAATAGATGTGTAATAGTATCTGATTGAGGTTTTAGGTTGTATCTCTCTAATGGTTACTAATATTGAACATCTTTTCATGTGTTTATTGTCATTGTCTTAGTCTGTTTAAACCTTTATTACAAAATGCCACAGATTGTGTGGTTTATAAACAACAGAAATTTATTTCTCACAGTTCTGGAAGCTGGAAGTCCAAGATCAAGGTGCCAGCATGGTTGGGTTGTAGCATAAACCCTTTTCCTGATTGCAGACAGCTGACTTCTTGCTGTGTCCTTACATGGTGGAAGGGGTATAAACAAGCTCTCTGGGGCCTTTTTGTAAGACAGTATTTTCATTGTTGAGGGTTCAGCCCTGTCACCTAATCACCCCCAAAGGCTACAAGAAGGCTACTAGTATTATTACATTGGGCATTAGGATCTTAATATACAAATTTTGGGGGGGACACAACATTTATCCTATAGTAGTCACTCATATATTCTCTTTGGTGAAATGTGTGTCTACGTGTTTTGACCATTTTTAAATTAAGTTGTTTTCTTATCATTTTGTTTTGAGAATTCATTGTATATTCAGAATATAAGTATTTTGTCAGCTGTGTGATCTGCAAATACTTTTTCTCTATTTGTAGCTTGCCCTTTCATTCTCTTGATAGTATACTTTGTGGATATTTTTGTTTGGAAAACTACAATTTATCAGATCTTTTATTTTATGGATTGTGATTTTATTGTTGTTGTAAGAACTCTTTGCCTAATTCCCTTGTCAGAGTCTATAAAAATAATCAAGACTCAGTTGCATGATGCCTACAAAAAAATGTACTTTACATATGAAGACACAATAGACTAAAGGTTAAAAGTGGAAGAAGTTATACCATGTCAGTATTATTAATGAAACCAAGGATAAAGACAGTCATTTAGTAAATGATGAAAAGGTCAGTGGACATAATAATTCTAAATGCTTAGGCACCTAATAAAAAAGCTTCAAAACACTGAAGTAAAAATTAATAGAACTGAAAAGAAAAAAAATAACTTTACAATTATTGTTAGAGATTTCTATACCCCTCTCGCAATTTTGAAAGAAAAAATAGGCAGAAAATCAGCAAAGGTGTAGTGGGATTGAAAAACCCTATCAAGCAACTTGACCTAACTAACATTTATAGAACATACCATCCAAAGCAGCAGAATATATCTTTTTTTTTAAAGTGCATACAGAACATATGTCATGACAGACCATTTATTGGGCCATAAAACAAACCTCAATAAGTTTATTTATTTTTAAATGTAGTAAGAGCACTTAAGATGATATTTATCCTTAACAAATTTTAAACGCACAACACAGCAACGTTAATGGAAGGCACAGTGTTGTACAGCAGATCTCTAGAACTTACTCATCTTGCATAACTGAAACTTTATATTCTTTTTTTTTTTTCTTTTTTTTTTTTCTCAATCATATAAATTATTTTTTATTTAGGAAATTAAATTTAACAAGATGACATTGATCAACAAGAGCACATAGATTCTAGATAAACATCTCCACATAATTTGGACAGTTGATTATAATGTATAACCATCACCGAAAGTCAAATCACCCTCCATCATATTATATTTGTTCCTCTTTTTTATTTTTATTTTTTTTATTTTTTTTTTTATATAATTTTATTTTTTTAATGGGGTTACATCAATAAATCAGGATACATATATTCAAAGATAACAAGTCCAGGTTATCTTGTTGTTCAATTATGTTGCATACCCACCACCCAAAGTCAGATTGTCCTCTGTCACCTTCTATCTTGTTTTCTTTGTGCCCCTCCCCACCCCCTATCCCTCTCCCATTCCCCCCTCCCCCCCGTAACCACCACACTCTTATAAATGTCTCTTAGTTTCACTATTATGTTCCACCTACGTATGGAATAATACAGTTCCTGTTTTTTTCTGATTTACTTATTTCGCTTCGTATCATGTTATCAAGATCCCACCATTTTGCTGTAAATGTTCCGATGTCATCATTTCTTATGGCTGAGTAGTATTCCATAGTGTATATGTGCCACATCTTCTTTATCCAGTCATCTATTGATGGGCTTTTTGGTTGTTTCCATGTCCTGGCCACTGTGAACAATGCTGCAATAAACATGGGGCTGCATGTGTCTTTACGTATCAATGTTTCTGAGTTTTGGGGATATATACCCAGTAGAGGGATTGCTGGGTCATAAGGTAGTTCTATTTTCAGTTTTTTGAGGAACCACCATACTTTCTTCCATAATGGTTGCACTACTTTACATTCCCACCAACAGTGAATGAGGGTTCCTTTTTCTCCACAGCCTCTCCAACATTTGCTGTTACCTGACTTGCTAATAACAGCTAATCGAACAGGTGTGAGGTGGTATCTCATTGCCGTTTTGATTTGCATTTCTCTAATAGCTAAAGAAGATGAGCATCTTTTCATATATCTGTTGGCCATTTGTATTTCTTCCTGGGAGAAGTGTCTATTCATATCCTCTTCCCATTTTTTTATTGGATTGTTTGTTTGTTTGTTGTTGAGTTTTATGAGTTCTTTGTATATTTTGGATATTAGGCCCTTATCTGAGCTGTCGTTTGAAAAAATCATTTCCCATTTAGTTGGCTTTCTGTTTATTTTGTTATCAGTTTCTCTTGCTGAGCAAAAACTTCTTAGTCTGATGTAGTCCCATTCATTAATTTTTGCCTTCACTTCTCTTGCCATTGGAGTCAAATTCATAAAATGCTCTTTAAAACCCAGGTCCCTGAGTTGAGTACCTATGTCTTCTTCTATGTACTTAATTGTTTCAGGTCTTATGTTTAGATCTTTGATCCATTTTGAGTTAATTTTTGTACAGGGGGAGAGACTGTAGTCCAGTTTCATTCTTTTGCATGTGGCTTTCCAGTTTTCCCAGCACCATTTATTGAAGAGGCTTTCTTTTCTCCATTGTGTGTTGTTGGCCCCTTTATCAAAAATTATTTGACTATATATATGTGGTTTTATTTCTGGACTTTCTATTCTGTTCCATTGGTCTGAGTGTCTATTTTTCTGCCAATACCATGCTGTTTTGATTGTCGTGGCCCTATAATAGAGTTTGAAGTCAGGTATTGAAATGCCCCCAGCTTCATTCTTTTTCTTTAGGATTGCTTTGGCTATTTGGGGTTTTTTATAGTTCCATATAAATCTGATGATTTTTTGCTCTATTTCTTTAAAAAATGTCATTGGAAGTTTGATGGGAATTGCATTAAATTTGTATATTGCTTTGGGTAATATAGCCATCTTGATTATATTTATTCTTCCTAGCCAAGAACAGAAACTTTATATTCTTTGAACAGCAGCTCTTTGTTTTTCTCTCCCCCTAGTCCTTGATAAATACTCTTCTCTCTTTCTATGATTTTGACTATTTTGACTACCTCACATAAGTGGAATGATGCAATATTTGTCCTGTGACTGGCTTATTTCACTTAGCATCATGTTCTCCAGCTTTATTCCTATTGTTGCATAATGCAGGGCTTCCTTCTTCTTCTTCTTTTTTTCTTCCTTTTCTTTTAAGGCTGAATAATATTGTGTTGTATGTATGTAGTACATTTTCTTTATCCATTCATTTGCTGATAGACATTCAGGTTGTTTCCATATCTTGGTTATTATGAATAATACTACAGTGACTTATAAAGGTATAGTACACAAAACAGCTTGGTATCGGCATAAAGATAGACAAATAGATCATGGGACATAATGGAGAGTCTAGAAATAAACCCAATATCTATGGACAACTGAAATTTTAACAAGGGTGCAAAAGCATATAGCCCTTTCAATAAGTGGTGATGGAAATATTGTCTATCCATATGCAAAATAATGAATTGAGATCCATGCCTCACATAATAACAAAAATCAATGCCTAATGGATTATAGGCTTAAATGTAAGAGCTAAAACTATAAAACTTCTAGGAGAAAACATTTCTTATCTTTGTTTATGAAGAGATGTCTTAGGTTTATTATCTCTAAAAGAACAAAAGGATAAATTTGGCTTCATCAAATTTAAAAGTTCTGTTCTTCAAAAGACACTGTTACGAGAATGAAAACACAAGCCATAGATGGGATAAAATATTTGGAAGACATGTACTTAATAAAGGACTAGTATCAGAATACTTAAAAAATTCTCAAAACTCTACAATAAGAGAACAAACAAACCATTTAAAATATCGGGCCATTTGAACAAATACTTCACCAAAAAAGATACACGGAAAACAAATAAGTACATAAAAAGTGCCCAACACTATTGGTCATTAAGAAAATACAAGTTAAAAAAAAAAAGAAAAAAAAAAAAGAAAATACAAGTTAAAACCACAATGAGATGCCATTATACTTCTATTAGAATGGCTAAAGTGAAAAAAGGACTTAACCATGCCAAGTGCCAACAAGGATGTAGAGAAACTGGATTTCTCATACACTGCTGGTGGGAATGTAAAATGATAAAATTACTTTAGAAAATAGTTTGGCCTTTTAAAAAAAGTTAAACAGACATTCACCACATTCCACTCTTAAGTACTGACATAGCTTTTTCCTCACTGCTTTGCATTTTCATTATAGAAATCAGATTGCTTTATGCCTGTTCTTATGTCTGCCTCCAGCTGCTCTTGTCCACAGACTATATACACTCCTTGGAGGGACAGAATCTTTCAATTTTATATGCTGAGTATCTTATCTATTATCTAAATCCCTATAGGGATTTAATAAATACTTGTTTAAGAAATCACTAAAAGCAATGATGAAAATAACAATCAGAAAAATTAATTATTGAATATGAATTTTGCCTAAACCCTTTTATAATATAGTATATTTTATTCTATTTATTTTCACTTATAATTATATGATAATGTTTCCTTCATGTTATTGCAGACTTTGATTTATACTAATGGCTAAATAATAATATATTTTCTTTATTATAATAACATTTATAATTTTATTTTGATTTTGTATAGTGAATAGTATTGCAAACATTTTCTTATATTAAGTAATCTCATTAGACAGATACCCAGGAGTTGTATTACTAGATAAAAGGGTATGAACAATTGTACTATATTATTTTAAAATCTCTTACATACTGGAATATTATGTTTCTTCAGCAGAATGAGTTCAGTATGGAAATGGCCTTAGCTATACTTGAGTAAGTTTTTAAAATTTATTTTTAAATCAGGGAAAGAATCTTTCCAAAATTTGGGCCTATTCTGTTTGGGTTTGACATAAAAAAAATAAAACAAACAAAACCTCTTTTCAATATTGGTGGTTCTTTTCTCTTTCATGTGGCAATAACATTTTAAAAACAATTCTACACTTACAATTTTTTCCTTAAGAACTTGCTTAACCTACTCTTATTCCATTCTAGCCATCTATCAGATACCCTTAGCTGAGTATATAAGTATAGAAAACACTCTGTCTTCTTCCAAAAAGGATTTGAGATTATATTAAATTCTGGTGTGAAATGCAGGGGAAAATAACAGAACAAGAAATAATGTTTTTTTTTTATTTAATTAAGCAAGAGGTGGGGAGGCAAAGACAGGCTCCAGCATTAGCCCTGACTGGGATCCACCCAGTATACCCCCTACCGGGCAGTGCTCTGTCTATGTGGGGCCACTGCTCCATTGCTTGGCAACCAAGCTATTTTAGTGCCTGAGGTAAGGCCATGGAGCCATCCTCAGTGCTCAGGGCCAACTTGCTCAAACTGTTTAAGCCATGATTGTAGGAGGGGGAGGGGGGAAGAGAAAGTGGGAGAGAAGGGGGAGGGGTGGAGAAGCAGATGTGTGCCCTGACTGGGAATTGAACCCAGGACATCCATATACGGGGCACATGCTCTACCACTGAGCCAGTGGGCCAGGGCCAAGAAATAACCTCTTGAAAGACTGTATAAATAGCAAAGTGCAGGACTCTTTTTTTTTTTTTTTTTTTGTATTTTTCTGAAGTTGGAAATGGGGAGGCAGACAGACTCCCGCATGCGCCTGACCGGGATCCACCCGGCATGCCCACCAGGGGGCGATGCTCTGCCCATCTGGGGCGTCGCTCTGTTGCAACCAGAGCCATTCTAGCGCCTGAGGCAGAGACCATAGAGCCATCCTCAGCGCCTGGGCCAACTTTGCTCCAATGGAGCCTTGGCTGCGGGAGGGGAAGAGAGAGATAGAGAGGAAGGAGAGGGGGAGGGGTGGAGAAGCAGATGGGCGCTTCTCCTGTGTGCCCTGGCCAGGAATCGAACCTGGAACTCCTGCACACCAGGCCGATGCTCTACCACTGAGCCAACCAGCCAGGGCCAAGTGTAGGACTCTTTAGGTGAGAGAAGGGTGCCCGTAAGTCTGGACTGGACTGCTGTAAGGTACCATCAACACTTTATCTTTAGAGAAGATGTGACTCTGGAAATTTTAGTTTAGTTTTTGGTCTTTTGCTTTAGATAAAAGTGCAAATGATAAAATATGTTGCATTGAAGGAGAGATACATTTTTGGTCACTTCTAACAATTTTATATGTATACCAATGAAAAACTTTGGTGTTACTTAATTGTAAGTAATACATTCTGACTTAAGCAGTAAAGGGATTTATTGGAAAGATATTAAACAGTTAAGAGAATTGATGTGATTGAAGAACCAGATATGGACATAGACAAAGAAGTGGGTAGATGATATTAGAGCCAAGGAAATGTCAGGCCAGGACCTCACCCCTGGATTTGCTGCTACTGGACACTCTTAATGCTAGATTCTCACTTCTTTCTTCAATAATTTTTTTTCCCAGCCTTCCCTGTGTCTTTTGTCACATCCTCTCAGGAATCAAAGTGTTTGGGAGCAATGATTGGCCCAGTGACTTCCTGCTAAGGAGTAGGAAGCAGAAGGATCTGGCCGTTTCTGCCATGGAAGGTGGGATCCTGCCTTCCCCCAGCCCTAAGACAATGAAGTAGTATCCCCAATAGAAGGAGGTTTGGGTTATAGTTAGGTTAAAAATAAAGACAAGACCCATGACATCTATTGATTCTTTACCATTATAAGATTATTTAAAAAATTTTTTTTTTTTTTTTTTGTATTTTTCTGAAGCTGGAAACTGGGAGAGACAGTCTGACAGACTCCCGCATGCGCCCGACTGGGATCCACCCGGCACGCCCACCAGGGGCAACGCTCTGCCCACTAGGGGGTGATGCTCTGCCCCTCCGGGGCGTTGCTCTGCCGCGACCAGGGCCACTCTAGCGCCTGGGGCAGAGGCCAAGGAGCCATCCCCAGCGCCCGGGCTATCCCTGCTCCAACGGAGCCCCGGCTGCGGGAGGGGAAGAGAGAGACAGAGAGGAAGGAGGGGGTGTGTGTGGAGAAGCAAATGGGCGCTTCTCCTATGTGCCCTGGCCGGGAATTGAACCTGGGTCCCCCGCACGCCAGGCCGACGCTCTACCGCTGAGCCAACCGGCCAGGGCATTTAAAAATTTTAATGGTTGAAATAATGTATATACAATGGAGATTGTTAAATTGTGGCCCATGCATAGCTGGGGAGGGGTTGCTGCACATGGCCATAGATTCCCTTAAATTGTATGCAGATTTTTGATCTATGTGCTGCATTTGTATTTGTGGGGGGGGGGGGGCAAGATGGTCTATAACTTTTTTTTATTTTTTTAAATTTTTTATTCATTTTAGAAAGAAGAGAGAGAGAGAGAGAAGGGGGAGGAGCAGGGAGCATCAACTCCCATATGTGCCTTGACCAGGCAAGCCCAGGGTTTCGAACCGGCGACCTCAGCATTTCCAGGTCGATGCTTTATCTACTGCGCCACCACAGGTCAGGCCGGTCTATAACTTTTGTTAGATTCTCCAAGATGCCCACAATCTATAAAAAGTTAAGAAATATTACTTGGAATGTTCTACATAATTACGTACTTTCTCTTTGTGAATTTTCATTTCATTTATCTCTGTTAATTGTCACTATTTACTACCTTTGGTCCACTAGATGGTACTGTTGTGTGCATTTTCAAACACCAATCAAACTTTATTGAGACTCATGGAAAACCACAGTGCTTTACATGGCAAGTTCTCAAGATCATTTTAGGGTTGGAAGTAATTTTACAAATCACATACTTCATCCCTATTATTTTACAGATGAAGAACCTGATGCCCAAAAAGTTAAGGGAGAGGTTTGAGCAGAACCAGGCCTTTGGGAAAGTCAAAAGGGGAAGGAACACCTGGAGCTGGGCTTCTCCTCCTTCAACCAGAACAGAACTTTGAAATGCGCTCTGGCTGCTATGGGTCTGGGGGTGGTACTGGTTGTGGACTTCAGATTCTTTGACTCAGACATCTGTACATTTTAGTTATAATCATGACTTAAAGTCTGTTCCTTGTCCCCGAGGGATCAGTACTAATGCTCAGAAGGGCTGTGGGTAAGTAGAAAGCTTGTACAGATCCTTGCTGGGACCAACTCTCCCTACCCCCTTGCCTGGTCAGCTTTAGACATGCCTTACAATTATGTGCATTGTGTTCTTTCCAGAACCAATGGTAACCCTAGAAATGTATGTATAAGAAGTATTGATGACACAACAAGGGACATGCTATAAATATTGGTGTTTAGATTCCTCAGACTTGAAGAGAGAGAAAACCCAAGTCAAATGGAGAGACAACTCGGAAAAAACAGTTTCTCTGTGGTATCCTGTGTACGGAACTGTAAACCAAGGCACAAATAGGAGCAATGGCATGTGCTTAGGACCCATCCTTTAGGATAATCCTTCCAGATTTCTCACCAAAAAAGTTTTGAGGTATCCAAGTCTTCAAAAAATGTGCTATTTCTGGCCCTGGCCGGTTGGCTCAGCGGTAGAGCGTCGGCCTGGCGTGCGGGGGACCCGGGTTCGATTCCCGGCCAGGGCGCATAGGGGAAGCGCCCATTTGCTTCTCCACCCCCCCCTCCTTCCTCTCTGTCTCTCTCTTCCCCTCCCGCAGCCGGGGCTCCGTTGGAGCAGGGATAGCCCGGGCGCTGGGGATGGCTCCTTGGCCTCTGCCCCAGGCGCTGGAGTGGCTCTGGTCGCGACAGGGCGACGCCCTGGAGGGGCAGAGCGTCGCCCCCTGGCGGGCAGAGCGTCGCCCCTGGTGGGCGTGCCGGGTGGATCCCGGTCGGGCGCATGCGGGAGTCTGTCAGACTGTCTCTCCCCGTTTCCAGCTTCAGAAAAATACAAAAAAAAAAAAAAGAAAAAAAAATGTGCTATTTCTATTTTCCCCTCCACTTCTCTGTTTTCTTTGTTCCTTGGTTCTTTCTGATTTTGACAATACCTTCCGGCCCACCTAGCCAAGACAGGAACCAAAGTACCCATCATTCACACCTGTTTCCACCAAAGCTAACAATATGGAATCAGTGAAGTACCCTTTCCATTTGCGCTGATAAATATACCTAACCATATCTAAAACTCAGTGTGTGCCTTAAATGTCCGTCAGCAGTTGTGAAGGTTGCTATGACAGTTGGTCTCTGTTCCTGCAGATCCCTCTCCTTTATGCGCCGGGTGCTGACTGTAGCATCCACCGGGTACAAGAACAAACGTTGGAGACTTTCAGGAGTATAGATGTAACTTTATTGGCCAGTTTTACCTGCGCAGGGGCAAATTCCCGAGGTGTCCAGAGACACCGTGCTCACAAGGAGCTACAGATGGGAATCGCACCTAGCGCTCACAGCTAAATCTTTTTATAAGCTAAGCAAGCAAGCCTAATACAGAAGCAGATGTGGCGGTAACCTATTTGCTAAGGGGGCTGCACATAGCATAGCAACAGGGGCTGGGGTCTAGCTCATTGGCGAATTCCAAACCTAAACTTCTGATAAGGGTCTTTTAACCAATAGAATGCAAACGTTTGTCTCTTTTTCTTTTTTTTTTCTCCTTCTCTCTCAGCTTCCCAGAGTCCCTATCTGTCTCTGCTTCTTGAACGACCTTGGGCATGTTACTCCTAACAGAACAGGAGCAGGACCTGCCTGTAACCCTTAAGTTCCCTGTTCCATTGGTGCCCTGCTTATTTTCTGATCTTCTCTTGGTCCTTACACTGACTTCCGTGTCCTCTGACTTCTAGTGGTTTTGGGCAATGTGAAGCACCAACCAGTGATGGGAAGGGGAGAGGAAACAGAGCTGGAGAATTTGTTTTCCTACACCTCTGTATGTGGGGTCTCTGGGCAGGTTGGCCGTGTCCCTTATCCTCTGCTGAAGGCCATTGCTCTCGTCAGCGCTCTCCTGCAGCTAGTGTAGGTAGGGTGCAGAGCGCATTCCTAGCAGCTATGGCTGATGCAGTGCTATGAGAACACTCCAGCACCTGGAACCCTCCCAGGCACACCCAGGAGGGAGCTCACCCGTTGTAAGGAAGTAACTCAGCGCTAACCAGGCAGCTTCCTGACCTTTTCAGCCATTGGCTTTGAAGAACACGCTGTAACACCCTATGGGCTGAACCCATGTATATAAGCTAGCTTACTTCCTGAATAAAGCGGATCTGCGTCACTGAACCTGGTCCCTGGAGTCGGGTCTCTGTGTCTCCGTCATCCTCACCCCTGGTGGGCCTTGTCCACATACTGGCGCTTCAAACAGGGACCCAGCCAGCACTCAAAGGTCGGGTGAGTGACCATCTGCAATGGGAAACCTTCTCCCCCACTCTCGAGCCCCATAGGCTCGAGCCCTGCACACCCTATTGCAGAGTAGGCGAGTTAAAGTTAGTGAAAAGGATCTCTGTCCTTACTGGGAGATTCTCTCTGGTTTTAATCCCTGGATTGAGGACACGCCCCTCTGGGACCAGGATACTTGGGCCCAAGCTTTCCAGCGCATCTGTTCCACCGAAGTACATGAAGGACAAACCTTCTCTCTCAGCCTCATTCCTGCCCTGTTAGCAATACGCGCCTGCCTGACCAGTGCTCCTGCTGGGGACCCTCCGCCGGTGCCAAAGATACTGCAGGCTGCCTCTCTCTCTGGGGAGCTCCTACCTCCCTATTTGCCCCCCTCCACTGAAGAGGAAAGTAGTTTAGCCTCCGAGTTTAATGGACTTGCAGCCGAGTGTGCAGAAACGAAACTAGATACATTAGAAACTGCACCATCAGCTCCGCTACCCGAAGAAGTGAAAGTTGCTACTTTCACATTCCCTGCCAGGGCTTAATGCCCCGCCCCAGTCTCTCAGACGCCATTTTCTACCCCAGCTTTAACTCCAACACATGTTCCCGCTGTAGACCCATGGGCCAGCCTATATGCCCCCATGTGTCTTTTCTCCCCTCATTTGTCTGTCTGTCTGTCTTGTCTGTTTTTCTGTATCTCTTGCTCTCTCTCTCCTCCTCCCCTCTCTCTGAAATGATGCTGGAAGGACCCAGCCACAGCACAGTGGTGGGGATCACACCCTCTCCTAATGCAAGGGAGAGGTTATGCTTGTGTTTTTCAGCCAATTTGGATCCCAGGAACCCCCCAACCTGCTTGACAGGGTTTCTTGGGCACCCACTAAGTGGTTCAGTCTTCACCTGTCCAAAGCCACAGCCCTGGTCTTCTCCACACTGACTACGCCTGAGGGGAGGAGGGCCTCAGCGCTCCAGAAGACCTCCTGGCCTGCATGCACGCCCCATCGCCTGGGGGGATGTGGAGGCTTCAGTGGAGCAAGCCCAGAGAGTGGCCCCTGGAGGGCCCCAAGCCCTGGTGCTCTGTTCCTCCTCATGTGTGCCATTATCACAGTGAACTCCCAGGCGTGAGGAGATCCTCATGTCTGGGCTGCTGTTCCCCACCCTGGCATAATTATGCCTGTTGAAATTAATAGCCCAGTTTCCAGCAGTATATTCCAGTAACTGCTCCCTTAATCTCCCTCGTGACAATAGTGGCCGGGAATCCCAACAGTGGGATGGCACTATATGGGGTAACCTCAGTGACCCAATGCTACTTAAGTTTATTCTGAATAATAATACCGTCCCCTCAGATGGGTGGGTCCTCCTTCGAAATCATACTACAGGGGAATTTGCTGAAAACAGTGCTACCGACCAAGGCTCAGTACTTGGCCTACAAGCCCTCCTCCCCCTAGCTACCAACAGAAGAGGTTTTTGATGTTTGCATTATTGGTATCTTCTTTTTGATATTCAATTGTGTATAGCTCTGACTAAATATACAATATTTAATCAATATTTTGATAAAATATTGAATATTTAATTGGTATTTAAATATTTGAATTAGAGACTGTTCTGGAAAGATGGTAGAATAAAAGTAGGTTTACCTTATTTTTCTCTCTGAAACTTACAGAAATAGAAAGAAACAAATACGTAGAGGACAAAAAAGGACCTATAAAGAAACTAAAAAACAGTTAAATTCAACATCAGAGATTAAAGAATATCTTCTAGATGCAATATCATTTGAACCATATTGAAGAGGGATGATCAGAGCTGATTCTTATAATCCTCTGATATTGGGAAACGGACAGATTTCCAAATGTGAATTAGTGGATTATAAAGAGCCCTACTAGTAACGTTTAATTTGATACAATAAGGACTAATCCTGTGGGTAGATCAAGGAGAAATAGGGAAGACCTTGACTGGTGCACATTTCTATTCCAAAACTGGCAAGGGAGACCATGTTGAAAGAGACCATGTGCCTATTCAATCTTTATTGTCTATGACCTGATCCCAGACTGGGATGACTTTCAGAATGGCCAGGATTCTAAGAGATCACTCTCACAAAACCAATATGTTTACACAACAGAGGATTTATCAATTTTGTAGGAAAAGAATTTATATTAAGCCCAGTTTTTTATAGAAAAGCCAAACAAACAAACAAACAAAAGCCCCAACACAAAATCTCTACGAGAGGAAAATAGAGGTCGCTGGTCTGCTGACCAGTTGGCCAGAAATTTTGTGCTGGCCTCAAAAGAGTTAACCACCCTGATGTTGTATGAAGATTATAGATCCAAGGATCTTAGTTGAATTCACTTATGTGTAGGGTGATTTCTGCCTTAGCAGTCCCTGAAATAATTCTCCTATTTTCTCCAGTTCCCAAGTGTAAAACAGTTGAAAACTATTGTTCTAAAGCAAGTGGTTTTTTTTTTTTTTTAAACCAAGAGATTCTTTTTTTTTTTAAATGTATTTTTATTTATTTATTCATTTTAGAGAGGAGAGGGAGAGACAGAGAGAGAGAGGGGAGACAGAGAGAGAGAAGGGGGGGAGGAGCTGGAAGCATCGACTCCCATATGTGCCTTGACCAGGCAAGCCCAGGGTTTTGAACCGGCGACCTCAGCATTTCCAGGTTGACGCTTTATCCACTGCGCCACCACAGGTCAGGCAGCAAGTGGTTTTGACAATAAAATGATCAAGAAAAAAAACTAATTGTGAAACTTTGGTACTATTCAGTGCTGTTATGTCTTGAGGAAATGTCTGGTCCCTGGTTTGAACATAGAGAAATAAAAAAATTCTGAAGTAATTTTCACACATGCATAGTTTACTCCAATTCTATTTGATTATTATTGGCCCATAGAGTGTTAGACATTTATGGCATTAGTTCTCAGCAACCTAACCACTTTTTAATACTAAATAAGAAAAGGAATTGGTGAAGCAAATTTGGAGCTCTTTCCAAGATTTTTATAATTTAGCTATTTTCTGCTTTCTGTGTCCTGAGATGGTCAAGAGTTGACTGGAGGTAAAGATATTACATTGAAAATCTCTGTTATTGGGTGATTTCTTTTTTTACTTTCAGGGTTTCTAATGTACACAGGTTATCAGTTGTTCCTTACCATTATTTCCTACTAAGTTTCAGTAGTCCAAATACAAGGTATTAATGTGTGGCTCTGCTGTCTACTTATCTGTGTGACTTGGGGCAAGTTTCTTAATGTGTTCAGGTTTTGCTTTTGTAAAATGCAGATAATATTTACCTTATAAGGTTGTTGTGAGGACTAAACAAGATAACATGGAAAACACCTGGTTCAGAGTCTGGGCCATAGAGGGCACCCCAGTAATAAACTGTTGTTTCTTATTCTTCATAAGAGCTCATAACTAATGAAGTATGGTAATGCCAGAAAGATTACTTCCTTCCCTGAAGAAATTTCCCCTCTTAGGTAGTAGCCCACCCACGACATCTGTTACATTACTCTATATTCTTAAAATTAGCATAGCATTGCATTCTTCTGGATATTTTATGGGTGGAAATAATTAGAAATTTTATTTTTGGTTCAGATAATGGCCTCTGAGCATATGGAAGTCTCTTAATTCATTGGCAATGAATTCATAAACTCTGTTGGATCTACAGCTGTGAACCTACAGTACACATCCTCTGGGCATTTTTAACAGATTTTTACTTGGTGATAATTAATAAATTAATAATTGGTGCTAAGAGAATTTAATGTATCATGCAAGGGGAAGAAGAAACAGCAAGTAAAAAACCCACATGTTTCTATAAGGGACATGCTACTAGAACAAAAGAAAAGCTGGAAAGGGGACTTACTTGATCTTGGCCCCCACCCACTTGTGAGGGTAAAATGAGTGTCCTTCATTTAAACACTGGTTACTGATGCTATGGAAGTTATGTTTTATTAGAATAGTGATATGATGGGAACTCTTGAATTATTAATGATTAGTGCTTAAATATTAAATTTATATGGAGTATATGTGCAGTAAGAAAAAGTGATGCACATCTTGTCTTTGAAAAACTGTTTATGTTGGAAGTCATGGTCTCCGACATAATTGCTCTCCTTCAGAAAAAAAGATCTTTTTGTATAGTCTTGTCATTATTCTCAATAATTTACCCAAAGATCAGTGCAATTGTGGGAACCCAATAATAAGAATTCAGAATCCATACATTGTTTTTTAAAGAGCTTTCTTAAGTTATTTTGCATTAAACCTTTTGTTATTATTATTACTTAATATCCAGAGATTGACAGTGTTTGTCAGGTTATAGGTTGTAGTGCTTTTCAGATAGAGTTGTGTCCAGAGAATGAAGCTGTCCTAGTAAAAACAGTACCTCTTTCTTCATTAATATCCTTGGAAAATGGAGAAAGGAGTAAGAAAGGTACTGGAAGACAAAATTGATTTTCTTTGTTTCTTTCTTTTTTATCTATGTTAAATTTCTAAGTGTGATACAAGGCCATGTAAAGAACTAATGTTCCACTGCCTATTTGACATCTCTGTTGGATGTCTCGAAGGAAACTTAAATCACCATGTCTAAAACTGTACCAACCTCACAATTTGGACTTCCCAATTCAGCAAATGCCACCACAATTCACGGAGATGCATGTCAGGAACTGGGGGGTTTCTTAATCTGGATGCATCCTTCTGCTCTACCTCCCACTACACTACAACTGACCACTTTACTTCTTAGTATCTTTCAAATCTCCATCTTCACTGCCACTGCTGTCAATAAAGCCATCAGCATATCTCACCTAGAGTACTGCAGTAGCCATCTAACTGGTCTCTCCATTTCCACTTCCCCTTCAATCCACTCTCTGCTATTCAAGTGGGCCATTTAAAACCTAGTTGGATCACATCACTGACCTACGTAAAATCTTTGCTCTTGGGATACGTATGACCTGTTTGACCTGGCCTCTGCTTATCTGTCCAGCTTTGCTTGAACACCTCCTCTTCATCTGCCACTTACTGTCTTACAATCCTTCAGCTGTGATGGGCTTCTTCCCACAGGGGCTCACCTGGGTTAACTCCTTCAGACCACAGTTCAAAAGTAACTCCTGGAAAGCCTTCTCAGATACTTTAGGTCAAATCCCCATTATGTGGTTTTATTGCACCAAGTACTTTTTCCTAGGACATTTATCACACATATACACATATACATTGTGTGGTTGTTGTTCAGGGTTTTTCTGTGCAGGAACACTGTGTATTAGGCATATGGTTGTGGCTTGCTGCCTGGGACTTTGTAGCCTTTCCCCATTATTTTAACTTAATTCCTTAGCTTCACTCATGGTTCTTTTTAAAATTTTTTTTTATGAATTTTAATTTATTGTGTTAACATGGATTCAAGTGTCCCACTGAATATAACTCTCTCACCCCCACCCCATGTCCCTTTTTATACTTCCTTTGTCCCCCTCCCCCCAACTCCCTCCCCTTTTCCCTCTGGGATTTGCTGTCCTGTTATCTGTATCTATGTGTTACGTATATATAGTTTCACTAATTCCTTCGCCTTCTCTGATCCCATCCCTTCATCCCCCTTCCCTCTGACAGATGACCCTCTGTTCCCTGTGACCCTGCCTCTGCCTCCATTCTGTCCTTCAGTTGATGATGTTCATTAGGATCCACATATAAGTGAGATCATATGATATTTGTCTTTCTCTGCCTGGCTTATTTCACTTAGCATAATCATCTCCAGGTCCATCCATGCCATTGCGAAAGGTAAGATTTCCTTCTTTTTCACAGCTGCTTGGTATTCCATTGTGTATATATATCACTGATTTTTAATCCACTTGTCCACTGACAGACACTTGGGCTGTTTCCAGATCTTGGCTATTGTAAACAATGCTGCCATAAACATGGGGGTGCATATCTTCTTTTGAATCAGTGATTTGGTGTTCTTAGGATATATTCCTAAAAGTGGGATAGCTGGATTAAAAGGAAGTTCCATTTTTTATTTTTTTGAGGAAATACCATAGAATACTGTTTTCCACAGTGGCTGCACAAGTCTGCATTCCCATCAGCAGTGCAGGAAGGTTCCTTTTTCTCCACACCCTTGCCAGCACTTACTGTGTGGTGATTTGTTAATGAGCGCCATGCTGACAGGTGTGAGGTGGTATCTCATTGTGGTTTTAATTTGCATTTCTGTGATGATTAGTGACATTGAACATTTTTTCATCTGCCTATTGGCCATCTGTATGTCCTCTTTGGAGAAGTGTCTATTCAGTTCTTTTGCCTATTTTTTTTTGTGTGTGTATTTTTCCAAAGGTAGAAGTGGGGAGGTAGTCAGACAGACTCCCGCAGGCACCTGACCACGATCCACCCAGCATACCCATCAGGGGGCGATGCTCTGCCCTTCTGGGGCATTGCTCCATTGCTGCCAGAGCCATTTTGATATCTGCACTTATTTCTTCTTGGACCCATTCGTTTTTTAAAAGTATGTTGTTTAGTTTCCACATTTTTGTGGGATTTTTTTCCTCTTTTTTGCAGTTGAATTCTAGTTTCAAGGCTTTATGATCAGAAAATATGCTTGGTACCACTTCGATTTTTCTGAATTTGCTGATGTTATTTTTGTGGCCCAACATATGGTCAATTCTTGAGAATGATCCATGTACACTGGAGAAAAATGTATACTCAGTCACTTTGGGATGAAATGTCCTGTAGATGTCTATCATATCCAGGTGCTCTAGTGTTTTGTTTAAGGCCACTATATCTTTGTTGATTCTCTGTTTGGATGACCGATCTAGAGCCGTCAGCGGTATATTGAGATCTCCAAGTATGATTGTATTTTTGTCAGTTTTTGTTTTAAGGTCAATAAGTAGCTGTCTTATATATTTTGGCGCTCCTTGGTTTGGTGCATATATATTAAGAATTGTTATGTCTTCTTGATTCAGTGTCCCCTTAGCCATTATGAAATGGCCATTTTTGTCTCTGAGTACTTTTGCTGTCTTGTAGTCAGCATTATCAGATATGAGTATTGCTACGCCTGCTTTTTTTTTTGGATGTTATTTGCTTGGAGTATTGTTTTCCAGCCTTTCACTTTGAATTTGTTTTTATCCTTGTTAGTTAGATGAGTTTCTTGTAGGCAGCATACAGTTGGATTTTCTTTTTTAATCCATTCTGCTACTCTGTGCCTTTTTATTGGTGAGTTTAATCTGTTAACATTTAGTGTAATTATTGACACTTGTGAGTTCCTTATTGCCATTTTATAGATTGCTTTCTGTTAGTTTTGTGTCTTGTTTGATCCTTCTTTTTCATCTTTCTATCTTTTGTTTTTATTTGGTTGTATTCCATACATCTTTCCTCTGTTGCTATCTTTTTTATCTCATGTGCTTCTGTGGTGGTTTTTTCAATGGTGGTTACCATTAAGTAATGAAAAGGGTTCCTACCCTGTTCATTGTAGTGCACTATCTTGTGAGTACTTTTGTACTCCATCGTCCTTTGCTACTGTTAATCTTCGTCCTGTCCCCTCCTTTTTTTTGTGTTGTCACAGTTTAAATTTGGTTTTATTGTGTTCTTGGTGGAGCTTTCACTTGTGGTTTTGTTTTGTTTTGTTCTTTGTATCCAGTTGGAAAACCCCCTTTAGTAATTCCTGGAGTGGGGGTTTTCTGATGATAAATTCCCTCATCTTTTCTGTATCTGTGAATGTTTTTATTTCCTTCGTATTTGAAGGATAGCTTTAATGGATATAGTATTCGTGGCTGAAAGTTCCTCTCTTTCAGGACTTTAAATATTGGGGTCCACTCTCTTCTAGCTTGTAAAGTTTCTGTTGAGAAATCTGATGATAATCTAATGGGCCTTCCTTTATATGTTGTATTCTTCTTTTCCCTGGCTGCCTTGAGAATTTTTTCTTTGTCGTTGGTTTGTGCCAATTTCATTATGATGTGCCTTGGAGTAGGTTTGCTGTGGTTAAGAAAACTTGGAGTTCTGTTTGCTTCTTGAACTTGAGGCTTTAGTTCTTTCCACAGGCTTGGGAAGTTCTCATCTATTATTTGTTTGAATATGTTCTCCATTCCATTTTCTCTCTCTTCTCCCTCTGATATACCTATTATTCTTATGTTATTCTTTTTGATGGAGTCAGATAATTCCTGTAGGGCTATCTCATTTTTTTAAGTTTTTGAGTCTCTTTTTTCTTCTCTCTGTTGTGCCTCAAGTTGCTTGTCTTCTATTTCACTAATCCTACCTTCTATCTGGCCTGTTCTATTAGCTAAGCTTGTTACCTCATTTTTCAGCTCGTGTATTGAGTTTTTCATCTCTGTTTGATTTGTTTTTATAGTTTCAATTTCCTTGGAAATATATTCTTTGTGTTCATTGTTTTCTTTTTTTTTTTTTCTGAAGCTGGAAACGGGAAGAGACAGTCAGACAGACTCCCGCATGCGCCCGACCAGGATCCACCCGGCATGCCCACCAGGGGCGATGCTCTGCCCACCAGGTGGCAATGCTCTGCCCCTCCGGGGTGTCACTCTGCCACGACCAGAGCCACTCCAGCGCCTGGGGCAGAGGCCAAGGAGCCATCCCCAGCACCCGGGCCATCTTTGCTTCTATGGAGCCTTGACTATGGGAGGGGAAGAGAGAGACAGAGAGGAAGGAGGGGGGGTGGAGAAGCAAATGGGCGCTTCTCCTATGTGCCCTGGCCAGGAATCGAACCCGGGTCCCCCGCACGCCAGGCCTACGCTCTATTGCTGAGCCAACCGGCCAGGGCCATTGAGTTGTTTTCTGAGCTCCCTAAATTGCCTTTCTGTGTTTTCTTATATATCTCTGAGTATTTTTAGGAAATCTATTTTAAATTCTCTGTCATTTAACTCCAAGGTTTCCAATATACTAAATTTTTTCTCCATAGATTTTTCCTCATCTATCTGTGTTACCTCTCTTTCTTTTGTATCCATGATATTCGATTTTCTCTTCCTTAATGGCATCTGAGGGTGGTTTTGTTGATAGTATTAATGAGATTTAATAAAGAATAAAAAGTTAAAAAAATAAAAATAAAAAAATCAAAGTTTTAAAAAAAAATTAAAGAAAAATAAAATAAAAAATTTAAAAAAAAGGAAAGTATTCCCCCCCTCCTTTTTTCCTCTCCTCTCCTCTTCCCTCTTTCTTGAGAAAATCTTGTGGTTAACTGTGAGTTATATTGTACTAAATAGAACAAACAATACCTGTACTGGAGGGCCTGAATTGGGGAGAAGTAATAAAGGGGCAACAACAACAACAACAAAAAACACCAGAAAAAAGGAGGTATGGACCCACAAAAAGCAAATAATGAGAAAATTTGGGTCAAGAATAAAATGATTTGCTTTTAGGTGTTGGTTGACTAAGATTTATGATGAGAGGAATAAGAGGGAAACAGGAAAATGGAGAGACAAATTAAAAAATTACTATTGTATTTAGTGGAACAAGAACTAGATAAAATGGAGAGCCAGGGATGGGAGCACTGCTAGTGAGTTAAAAAGGTGAAGTAAAAACCCCTCAAAATCCACAAACATAAGTTTGAGTTCCAGATAAGATAATTTGTTCGTTATTGAGGTTTGAATGAGAGGAGACGTAAAGGAGAAAGGAAGAAACTAATATAGAGGGAGAAAAGAAAGAGAGAGAGAAAAAAGAGGGTACCACTAAAGGAAGAAAAAAGAAAAAAGAGGAGAGAGAGAGAGAGAGAGTTAAGGGTTTTGGAGTGCAACCCTCATAGAGAGAAAGGAAGAGGAAAGAAAAGATAATGGGAGATGTAACACTTATGGGTAGTGTAGTTCAAGGAGAGGAGAGAGTAAGACCAGCAGAGAGTTAAATGACCAAATTGGAGGAGGAAAAAATGGAAAAAAAATCAAGAATGAAGATAAGAGAAACAAACGAACAAATATAATAAAATGGGATAGGTTGTAAAGTCTGCAGATTATTCTTGATTTTGAGAGGTTATCTTCTTGCTTTTTCTTTTCTCTCCCTTTTCTTCATCGGTGACTCTGTACCCCGGGTTCTGCCCCTTTGGCATGCTCAGGTAGAGGTTTGCAGTTGATAAGTCTCTATGGCGATGTCATGTATTGTGCTTTAGTCTCGTTGGCAGTCTAGGCTATTAGCATTTATAGGCTCCACCAGTGAGAGAGTCCGTGTTCCTGGAGCCTCTCTCCTAGTCTTTCCTTCCTGAATTAGTAGCCTGAGAATCCAGCTATGGGGTTGCTGCTGCCTCTGCCTGGAGAGTAAGAGGCTCAAAGAGCTGGCCACTCCCCACTCTATTCCCACTCAGCACAGGGCTCTGGGTAAGGCTCAGTCAGTCAGAGCTGCTAGCATAATCAGGCGGGGCTTCCGCCCACTCCAAGACCTCTGGCTCTGCCACTCTGTCCGGTAACACGGGTGGGCACCCACTCCTGGGGTGCTTGGAGGAAACTCTTGCTCACTATCTGTGTGTGCAGACCAGGATATCAGGCTGGAAGTCTCACCCTCTGAGTGAAACCCCCTCCCACAAGGAAAAGTTGCAGCGTTGGAATTGGCTCTCGCTCCGTTCCCCTTGCACAGCTTTTGCAAGGCGCTGAGGCGGCCCGAGATTTCGCTTTTAGCCCACACAAAGGCCCCTGACTCTGCCCTCTGTGGGATAACACGGGCGCCCACTGCTGAGGAAGTCGGAGGAATCTCTCGCTCACTATCTGCTCGCGCCGACCAGGAGATCGGGGAAAATGGCTGCCCCACTTGTCTTTCTTTGTCTGGGTTTGGCGCGAGTCTTAGTTTGTATTGACTGGGTTGCCACAGGCACAGTTTTTCCTCGGCTTGGATCTCCATGCTACAGCCTGGTTCAGCCGTTTTTGCCGCGGCCTGGATCTATTCACCCTCTTTACCCGCCTCAGTTTCTATATTCTCAGTTCCCAGTGAAAGCCGCCCTGTTAAGGTTAGTGAGGAAAGCGGAGCATTTCTTACTACCTCTTTCCTTCGGGGTTTGATTATATATTTAGCCAATTTTTCGCTCGACCATACCTTTGGGTGTATTGCGAAACATCTGGAAGCTCCAAGGATAGGTTTTTCTGTTTCTGATTGAAGATCTTGTTGAGTTTTGGGGGAGATTTATCGGTATCGCTTCCTATCACGCCATTATGCTGACGTCATCCTCTCTGTTTCTTACTTCTTAAGGGAAGCTTGCTTGTAATGCTATGAACTTCCCTCTCAGGACTGCTTTTGCTGTGTCCCATAAATTTTGAGTTGTTTTATGTTCATTTTTATTTGTTTCAAGGAAATTTTTCATTTCTTCCTTGATCTCATTGTTAACCCATTTGTTATTTTATAAAATGCTATTTAGCCTCCAAGTGTTTGAATGTTTTTCAGTTTTTCTGTTGTAGTTGATTTCTAGTTTCATGCTGTTGTGTTCAGAGAAGATGCTTGATATATTTCAGTCTTCTTAAATATATTGAGACTCATTTTGTGTCCTAACTTGTGGTCTATCCTAGAAAATGTACTATGAGCACTTGAAAGGAATGTATATCTGCTGCTTTGGGGTGAAATGTTCTATAGATATCAAATCCAGCTGATCTAATGTTTCATGTAAAGTCGCTATTCCTTTGTTAATTTTCTGTCTGGAGGATCTATCCATTGATGTTAGTGGGGTATTAAATTCCCTACTATTATAGTACTACTGTTGATCTTGCCCTTTATTTCCATCAAAATCTGCTTTATATATTTAGGTGCTCCTATATTATGTGCATAAATATTTACAATGGTTATATCCTCCTGTTGGATTGCTCCCTTTATCATTATGTAGTGATTTTTTATTTATTTTTTAGTATAGCCTCTGTTTTAAAGGCTATTTTGTCAGATATGAGTATTGCTACCCCAGCTTCTTTTTCATTTCCATTTGCATGAAATATTTTTTTCCTTCCCTTCACTTTCAGTATGTGTATCTTGTTCTGAGGTGGGTCTCTTGTACACACAGCGTATATATGGGTCCTGTTTGCTTATCTATGCAGCTACCCTATGTCTTTTGATTGGAGCATTTAACCCATTTACATTTAAGGTTATTATTGATATGCACTTATTTATTGCCATTTTATTCTTTAAATCTATAATCCTCTTTTTTCCGATTTCTATTTTTTCCCTTTACTCTTTTTATAGCAGGCCCCTTAACATTTCTTACCATACTGGCTTGGTTGTAATAAATTCCTGGAGTTGTTTTTTTTTTGTCTGGGAAGCTTTGTATTTCTTCTTCAATTTTAAATGATAGCCTTGCTTGATAAAGTAGTCTTGGTTGTAGGTTCTTGTTTTGCATCACTTTGAATTCTTTTTGCCAATTCCTTCTGGCCTCAAGTGTCTCAATTGAGAAGTCAGATGTCATCCTTATGGGGGCTCCCCTGTAGGTAATTAATTGCTTTTCCCTTGCAGCTTTTAGTATTCTTTCTTTGTCTCTTAACTTTGGCACTTTAATGATGATGTGTCTTGGTGTAGGCCTCCTTGGGTTCCTTTTTAATGGGACTCTCTGTGCTTCTTGAACTTGTGTGACTTTTCTTTCATCGATTCAGGGAAGATTTCAGCTATGATTTCTTCAAACAGTTTCTCCATCTCTTGTTCATTCTCTTCTCCTTCAGGAACACCTATGATATGATGTTGTTTCTCTTCATGTTATCACTGAGGTTTCTTAGAGTTTTCTCAGTCTTTTTGTGTTTCTTTTCGTTTTGCTGTTCTACTTCTGTGCTTATGTTTATCTTGTCCTATAAATCTCTGATTCGATCCTCTGCTTCATCCAGCTTGCTGTTGATTCCTTCTAGTGCAGTCTTCATTTTGAGATTGTATTTGTCATTTCTGACTGCTTCTTTTTTATGATATCAATGTCCTTTTTTTTATGCTTGCTATCTCTTTATTTAGGTGCTCATTATGTCCATCCTTTGTTGCTCTAAGATACTTGAGCATCCTAAAAATCATTATTTTAAACTCTGTATCTGTAACTTGGTTACTTCCAAACATTTAGTTCTTTTCCTGGGGATTTCTTTTGTTGATTCATTTGGGTTGCATTTCTTTTCCTGCCCATTTTGTCTGTGTATTAGACAGACAAACTGTCTGACTGACTTTGAAATTTTTGTGGGTCTTTATGAGGAAGATGGACTCAGTGGTACTGACCTCCAGGCCACCTGTTTTCCTTGTTCTAGGAATGCTTCTTGAGGGTACTATTTTCCCTCCTGTTGTATGTGAGTAGTGAATGCAATTGGTCCTTTTGTGGGTACAGTTATTTTTCAGGCTGTCTGGCTCTAAGGGTCAGCCTTTATCATGTGTATTACAGACTGTGCAATGTCTGTCCTGTTGGGTGTACTTATTCTCCATAGTGTCTGGTGCCTGCTGGACTCCTCCTTTGGATGTGCTGCTTGTGTAGCTAGCTGAGTCTAGGGTTGGTTCTGTCTGCCACCCAATACCAACTGTGTTGGTTTTAGATCTTCTTGGGTTGGCATCAGCTGTTGTTTGTAACCCATGCTCTTTTCACTGTTTGTGCCTGCATTTTCTGTGCCTGGGTAGTGTGAGAGGGGCCAACCTGTGTATTATGATCAGCTTCCTTCTGCTTAGAGATGACAGCAGCTACATAAAAGCCCCAAGCTCCATAAGATTTGCCTCCACTTTTCAGCTGCTCCACCTCCTTTTGCAGCTGCCTAGTCTTCCCACAGAGTCTTCTGTATAAAGACTGTAGTGTGGGCTCAGACTGGCCTCACTCAACCAACCCCTTTACAGGTTGCAAGCTTGTTGGGTTAGTGTAGCTGAGGTTGGGAATACAATGTTAGTGGGGTCTCTTGGTCAGGAACTCAGTATGGGTAATGTGGCCCCTATTCCAGAGCTTAATCCCTCAGCCACTGCTGGATAGTCAAATTTTATTTCTTCCTAACAAGGTGAGTATCAGGGTCAGATCGAATGTGGCCGACAGTCTTCTCTGCAGCAGTTCTTTCAGCTGGTTAGACCTTGGTCTCAGGGAGGAAGATTGAGAGAGTCCTCTCCTGGGGCTGACTATGTCCCCCTAGGAAGTGACTAAGACCCTCAACCAGATCCAACAATAGGCTCACAGGGACCCACACTTTAACTGTTTATACTCTAAGCCTCTCTCCCTTCCCACTGTGGAATCTAGCCCAGCAGGGCAGGATATCCAGCACCTAGGCCAGCTGACTCTGAAGCTCCACCCTATCCAATGCACATGAATCACTGTGCCAGTGCTGATCACAGAGAGTGGAACTTGCCTCAGCTGTGCCAGTCATGAGGAGCCCTTCCTTAGGATACCACTCTAGCAAGGGTTGTTAGGTCCTGTACCAATGCTCTCCACAGCTGGCCACTGGATGTGCCAGCCCTCGGCCTCCCTGGCAGGAACCTGGTGCAGACCAGTGGGAAACACTACCCATGACTAGCCCTCAGCAACCTTCTTGGAGATACAAGCAATCCAGAGTTTTTGGCTGCCTCTGCTGGGTCCAGGTGCTCACTGAAATATGAAGCTGCACTCCTAGGCTGGCTTTTCCCCACACCGGGCCTAGGGGAAGGTCTGCTTAAAAGGCCAAGGTTCCCTGAGTCCTGAATCCTGCAGCCTCTGTCTGTTGGCTGCTTGTTGGGCTCAGCCACTGAAGAAACCTCTTGTAGAGTTTAGAGCCTGTGGCAATTCAGGGATTAGGAAGGGTAGTGGGTGTGGTGCTACCCCTCAGCCCCAGGTGTCAGTCTGTCCAGTTTTTTTACAGACTTAAATAGGGTGTGGCCCTAGGAGTACGGTGGTATGGCCTCTGAGACCCAGAGATGTGGTCTGTCCACAGTCTGGACAGTTTCCACTGAGTCTCCTATGAGGCAGAATTATTAGACTCAGGAGCATGTGGGGGAAAGCTCTGGCCTCAACACCAGAAAACTGAGTCACTGACATGCCCTCTGCGTCCTGGCTTCTCAGAACAACCCCATCTCCTTGACTGGGGCAGGAGAGACTCCCCAGCATGGGGCAGTTGCTTTTCCCTAGGCTGATGCCACTCAGAGGGGACTGTTCTACTCAGAAAAGATAGTGACTGAATTATTGGGAAATGACTCAGCACAGGGTTTCTGGTGGCCATCCCCCATGGTGTATCTCCCTGGGCTCCAACTTTACACTCTCCACACACAACTCCAGTCTTCTCAGCCCCTCCCCTGCTGGAGCCCCGGGTAAGTGGCTGTGAATGTGATTTTCTGTGCTGGCCCTTTAAGATGGAGACACTGGCTCCAAGAGCTCCTGTCTCTTCCTTATAGACAGAAACCCGGCTCTTTTCACCTCCAAATACTGTGTGGGAGCCTCTTCTAGGATTTGGGGCTCTAGGCTGGGGCTCCAGGCCTGGAAGCTGAGCACCCACACCTCTTAGGGGACCCTCCCCGCAGTGAGAGTCCCTCGGGAACCTCAGCTGCCCCTTGCTCCTGGGAGCAGGCAGCCCTGTCTGCATCTCTGCCCTTCCTACCAGTCTGGGTGTGGCTTCTTTTGCGATCCTTGATTATAGGCTCCACTTCATTTAATCCAAAGTTGGTTTTTTAAGATGATTGTTCTTAAATTAAGTTGTAATCCAAGTTGGTCCTGGGAGGTGGCAGTTGGAATATTTGCCTACTCCGTTGCCATCCTGCAATCTTCTCATGGTTCTTTCTTATGTGTCATCTTTCTGGTTGGGTTGGGGAAGGAAGTAAGAGCCTGTGATAATTAGCCATCTTGCCAGGAACAGGGAATTCCTTATTTCTATTCTTTATAATTTTCATAATTAAAATTCAGTGACTTTGGTATATTTTATCTAATTGATGTACACAATATGAGCCATTCATTAAGGCAAGAAAAGTATAGTATTTAGGATCATAAAAAGGTGATAAAAGTATATGAAAAACAATAAAGTGATTATCATAAAAGTCAGGATAGATATTATCTTCATGATGAGGGAAAGAAATTTTAATTTGGAAGGGCAAGTTGAAGTCTTCTGAAGTGTAGCAAATTTTTTGGTTTTTTTTTTACATGGATGGTGATCAAGATGGGCTACATAAAATCTGGAGTCCCTTGTTTTCAAAATTATTGAACATCTCAAGACAGTGACAGCGGCTCACTGAACAAAACGTGGGACCGTTTGAATAGCGGATCCCTGTGTAACTGCACAGACTGCAGGCCTGTGAAGTCATTCCAGGTGGTGACTGGAGGAGCATTCCTTCTATGATCATTTGCTAAGCTAGATATTTGTGTTTTATGCATTTTTCCTCTGCATTGATATATTTCACAATTAGAGGTTAAAATAATTGAATAAAATGAGATCTCACAAATGAAAAATGATTAATTAAAAACTATATAATAACTTTGAGCCACTCCCACTGATTAGGAAAAGATAATAAGGGCAGAAAATATATAAACAAAAAGTAAAAACATATGAATAGTAAAAAGAATTGTGTTAATATCTTTATAATAAATAGGAGTCTCTACAGAAGGAGAAAAAATTAATCAATGGAATAAATATTTTAAGAAATAATAACTGAACATAGGGTTGCATATATTCTTTTGAATTCATGTTTTGGGTGTCTTCAGATATATTCACAGAAGTAGATGGAACTGGAGATTATTATGCTAAGTGAAATAAGCCAGTCAGAGAAAGACAAGAACCATATGATTTCACTCATATGTGGAACCTAATAAACAAAATAAACAAAATAGAAACAGATCTAGAGACAGAGAACAGACCGACAACTGTCAGAGTGGAGTGGGGTTAGTGGGCTGGGTGAAAAAGATGATGAGATTAAGCAAAAAACAAAAAAAACTCATGTACACGGACAAGCATGGTCATTACCATAGGGATGGGGGGTGGGGGGAGCAAAAGAGGGTAAAGAGGGGAATAAACGGTGACAGAAGGAAACTTGACTTGGAGTGTAAAAACACACAATACAGTATACAGATGATGTATTATAGAATTGCACACTTGAAACCTATGTAATTCTATTAATCAGTGTTACCCCAATAAATTCAATAAAAATTAATAAAAAGAAATAACAACTGAAAATGTTCAGAATGAGAGAAAAGTAGAGAGAATTCATAGAATACAAAATAGGATAGATAAGAAGAAATCTACACCTAGATATACTATCATAAAATTTAAGAGCAACTAAGGACCAAAGAAAATTTTGAAAGCCTATAGAAACAACAGATAACTCATAAAGAAACAAGAGTAGAATTAATGCCAAATTTCTCTTCAAGGACATGGAATGTAAGAACATAATGAAGTACTATCTTCAACGTGATAAAGAAAATATTTTTAAACATAGACTTTTATATTTAGCTATCTAGTTCTTTTTTAAAAAATTTTATTTAGAAAATTAAATTTAACATGGTGACATTGATCAATAAGAGTACATAGGTACCACATAAATGTTTCTATAGCATTTGAACAGTTGATTATATTTTAGCTAACTAGTTCTAAAACTTTTTGATATCAGAACTTTACATTTTAAAAAGTAATTGAGGACTCAAAAGAGGTATTTTGTATGTGGAATATGTCTATTGATATTTAATGTACTTCATATGAAAACAAAAATTGAAAATAGTTGTATTATTTTATTTAAAAATTAGCAATTATATTTTAACATTAAGAGCATTTTTTATGAAAAGTATGTTTCTTTTTTTACTGAATTTATTGGAGTGATATTGGTTCACAAAATCATACAGGTTTCAAGTATACAACGCAGAAAAACATAATCTGCAAATCACATTGTGCCTCTACCACCTCAAGCAAAGTGTTTTTCTGTCTTCATATTTCTTACCTTTACTCACCTCTACCTATCCCCACCCCCTTTTCCACTTCTGCTTTTGCCACACTGATGTCTGTGTCTATATGTTATATATATATATATATATATATTTAGTTTTCATCAAGTGAGAGGCATGGAGGCACAGAGACAGATTCTGGCATGCTCCCCAACCAGGATCCACCTGGCCACCTCACCTGGGGATGATGTTCTGCCCATCTGGAGCTGCTGCTCCGTTGCTTGGCAACCAAACTATTTTGGTGACTGAGACAAGGCCATGGAGCCATCTTCAGTGCCCTGGGCCAACTTACTCATTTGAGTCATGGCTGTGGGAGGGGAAGAGAGAGAAAGAGAGAAAGAACGGGAGGGGGTGGAGAAGCAGATGGTTACTTCTCCTGTGTGCCCTGACAGGGAATTGAACCTAGGACATCTACACGCCAGGCCCATGCTCTACCACGAAGCCAACTGGTCAGAGCCTGTATATATATATTTTTGCTTAATCCCTTTACCTTCTTTTACCCAGTACCCTGCCCTCCCCAAGAGTGTTAGTTTGTTTTTTGTCTCTGAGTCTGTATCTGTTTTGTTTGTTAGTTTATTTTGTTCACTAGATTCCATATATAAGTGGGGTCATGTGGTATTTGTCTTTCTCTGACTGGCTATTTTGCAAAGCATAATAATTTCCAGGTCCATCTATGCTGTTGTGAAAGGTATGATTCCCCTCCTTTTTTTTCAAGCGAAAGGAGGGGACATAGACAGACTCCCACATTCAGTGCTGGGATCCTCCCAGTAGTCCCGTCTGGGACTGATCCTTGAATCAACTGAGCTATCGTCAGTGCCTGCAGCCAATGCTTGAACCAATCAAGCCACTGGGTTCAGGAAGAGAAGAGAAAGAGGAGGAAAGGGGGAGTGGGAGAGAAGCAGGTGGTCAGTTCTTATGTGTGCCCTGACCAGAGATCGAACCCGGGATATATAATACATATGCTGGGCTGATGCTCTATCCACTGAGAAAACCAGCCAGGGCCTTTTTTATTTTTCAGCCGAGAAGTATTACACTGTGTAAATGTACCACAGCTTTTTTTTTTTTTTTATCTACTCATTTACTGATGGACACTTGTGCTATTTCTAGATATTGGCTATTATAAATAATGCTGCAGTGAACATAAGGATGAATACATTCTTTCAAATTAGTGTTTTAGATTTCTTAGAATGTTTTTCTAGAAGTGGAATTGTTGGGTCAAAAGGCAGTTCCATTTTTAATTTTTGAAGTAAATTCATACTGCTTTCTACAGTGGTTCCACCAGTCTGTATTCCCACCAACAGTGCACAAGGGTTCCCTTTTCTCCACATCCTCTCCAACACTTGTTTGTTGATTTATGATGAGCACCATTTTGACAGGTGTGAGATGATATCTCATTGTGATTTTATTTGTATCCCTCTGATGACTTGTGACATTGCAAACAAAATAACTGTAGTGAGAGGAATGATATTGTAATTACCTGACCTGACTCAAGACTTGATCTGTGGGAAATGCTCTATCCCCAAGGCATTTGTCAAGAATAAAAATCAGGCTCTGGCTAGATGGTTTAGTGGATAAAGCATTGTCTTGGAGTGCCAAGGTGGCAGGTTCAATCTCTGGTCAGGGCACATAGGAGAAGCAACCAATGAATGCACAAGTAAATGGAACAATGAGTTGATGCTTCTCTTTCTCTACCCCTCCCCAAGTCAATGGAAGAATTAAAAAAAAATAATAGCAAGCAGGAATTGTTTAGTATTTTAGCTGCCTGATGCTGCAATACCAGTTGAAGCAAATAAGCCTGGCCAGAAACTTAAGAGGAAAATCTGGGAGACAAGAAATATATTGGGGGCTTTGAAAAGCTGTGACTTAGCCCTGAAAATCTAAGAGGCCATGTTTGTGCATGTGAGCATACCCAGGAAAGGGCCTGTCTCTCACTTTGGCTGACCTTGAGGCTCTGGGCAAGCAGGAAGTGAAGATGAAGGCAGAATTGTAACTTCCTGAATGTTTTACATAGACTCCAGAACAAACTCAGAGCCCTTTGTCAAAGCTTCCAATTTCAAAATAGTTCTGTGGGATACAGGAAGATGCCTTATACCTAGTAAAGGAATGTTCTTTTGGTGATCAAGAGAGAGGGTCTGAACATATTCAGATATTATTTTCCTCTCTATAGATCGCACGCAAGTAATGACTCTATTTGTTTCTCTCTTCTTGACCTGCACATTCTCTAAAGGTAGTTCTAAAGGCTTGTGAAATAAGAATGTGGGTAATGAGAGGACACCAGTTTCTCTCATAAGACATACTCTAACATGAGGCTTTATTTCCACTGAACTTAACATCAGGAAACAAAAGCAAACAAATACAAATAAAAGACCTAATCTGTTTTACAGCATTAAAATGGGCTCCAGGGTAGAGTTGACAATAGTGTTTTAGAGAATAAGATCAAGAAAAATGAATAATGCTGAAAGCACATAGTAAATGACACCTGTTTCAAAGCAAAAGGGCTAAATCAAAACCAAAAAAAAAAAAAAAAAAAAATGTAGGCAATTCAGGGAACAATAGAAGTGTGCCTTTAAGTTGAGCAAGTTTTGAATAAGAAGGAATCCAACCTCTGTTTGGGGAAACCCTTTCCATTTCAAACTCACAAAACTAAGCTCTGTCATTTAAGGGTTAACCCTTGAAAAAAACAAGCTTTTATATACATATGTGTCTTGCCCCACCAATTTTCTTTACTTGGGGTGGCACTGAGAGTGCAAATGATGTGAAAGGAGGCCACAGCTCTCTCCCTAAATCAGAAATATAAGTTGGTCATGTTTTAATGGGGTCTACTCTACTGTTTGTTTTTAAAAACCTACTATGGATAGGGCTGCGGAATGGGGAGAGTAGACTCGTATTACTTTTTGATCTTGTTGCCCAATCTTAGACTTGTTCGTATTTCTGAAGCATTACCATTTTGGGAGTTGAGATGAATTCTCTAGGCTCACTTCCTGCTGGTTGAGTGTAGGAGCCCTGTGCATGCCTTTCCTCCCACACTCAGGAATCACATCTGTTTGAGGCTAATCCACTCATACAGGCTGGGCAATTCAAAGCAGATGAGGCAACCAACAGAGAAATTCATATCCCCATTCAAAACTGTTATAAAGGACAGGAAAATGCTTTATAACTGGTTTCAAATTCGTTGAATCTTCCACAAAAGGTCTCAGACCTGAGACCTTGTCATTGTGAGCACTGGAACAATGCAGACATATTTGAAATGCACAAACTTTGTGAGGACACCAGGATTGACTTTCCCTCGTCAAAAAGTTCGTTTATTATGTTGGTTCAGCTAAGATATTCACATCCCATAATTTCTTTTGAAATTTACAAGCTGCTTAAAAAACCCATAAGAAAAACAGCCGGATGTGTGGATGTATGTAGTAAGATTTTATGACAGGTAAAAAGTGTATCCCTGAAGCTTAATTATGGGTCCTCCATTCAGAAAAAATGTTGACATAATGCAGGCATTCCAGGGCTCCCAGGACAGGAAGGTCTGCAACTCACTGTCTGTTCTAGGTTTCTCAAAGGAAAGAATTCAAACACAAGCCAGCATAGAGTTTAAAGTGTCCTGGCCAGGTATTTCTGTTGGTTGGAGCGTCATCCTGAAACACCAAGGTTGTGGGTTCAATCCCCTGTCAGGGTACATAAAAGAATCAACCTACAAATGTGTGAATAAGTGTAACAACAACTTGATCTCTCTCTCTCTCTCTCTCTCTTCCTCCCTCCCCCCTTCCCTTTCCACCCCCTTCTTTTCTATCAATTAAAAAAAATATTGAAAGTGAGTTTATCAGTGAAGCAGTGAGACAGAGCATGGGCTACTCTTTCTAGCAGAATTTGCTTTCTTTATTGAGGTTAATTTAATTGGTGGGTAGGGTATTCAATAAGGGGAGGAAAATTCAGGATCTTCTTGGGAAAGGTGGAGATTTCTCAGATCTATGTTGGTCATTTTGTGTCCTTATATATGTTTTCTGTTGCTGATCATGGAGGCATAGAGTGTATTGTTTAGCATGCATTGTTTTAGTATTACAATAAATGCATTATGAGGCTAAGCTTTGCACAAGGTGAAATTAGTTGCCATGTTGTATCAAACTGGTCTCTGATGATTTTAAGCCATAAATATGGTGGTGGTGGTGGTGGTGAGGGGTGTTTTCCTTCTTCTTGACAGCTCCTGGAGCTTTTATTAGTTCCAGCTGTTCTGCCACATGCCTATCTCTGACAGAGGGGGCAGGATGTAGATCAGGCGCGTGGGACTGTCTGGATGACTGGGACTTAATGTTTCTAGTCACATCCTAATTCCAGATTGTAAGTACTTTCTAAAGGCTGCAGGAGAGAGGATTTGCTGCCTCAGTTTTTACCCTTACTCCAACTCATTATGTGGAAATGAGTTTAAGCCTAGAAATAATGATGCTTTTAAGACAGGGTCAGGGTCCAAGTCTGAGGCATTCATGTGGTTGAGTGCAAAATCAGGAGATAAAAGGGGTACTAGAGTCCTCTGTAACTTCACCATCAGCACCTTGCACTCCCCTCCCTCCTCAGTCAGGAGCAAGGTGAATGAAGGTTGGGGGTCCTGGCTGCCCTCCCTGCCCACTTCATACTGTAAAGTTTCAACTTCTGAATCTTTAATGCATGTTCAGAATACCATCTCACTGTCAGGATATTTCCTGAGGGGGGCATGGAGCCCTGACACCAAAAGCAGAAGCCGCCCTCCTCAGGGGGCACAGGGAGAGGGCACAGGTACTAGGCAGGGAAGAATGACTACAGTTTTTAAGGCCAGAGAGTACAGAGGTGAGAGCACAGGCTCTGGGCTCCGACCCTGAGCCCGCCATTTCCTGCAATGGGACTCGGGCAGATTGCTGGATTCCTTAGTGGCCTCATCTGAAGGAAGGCTCAAACAGCTTTGCAGGGTGGTTTTTAGACACGTGAGACAATATGTGCAAACTGCTTAGTAAGTGTTCATAAATTTTCACTCTCATTAAAAATATGCACTCTCTATTGCCTTGGGTGAAATCATAAAGTTGAGGAAATTGCATAGGAGCAGATAAATCACAGGGGTCCTGTTGGAGGGGCTTCTCTGATGGGGATGCATTCTGAGTGGCCTGGTTCTGTACACTTGGCAGCAACTTTATGCTAAATTGGCAGTTCTTCAGTTGATGATGAATCATTATTTCACCTCATTAGAAAAGAGCAGAAAATGACTATGATATGAATGGGTCATTAGCAAAAATTCTATTGTATTTTATCATATTAAATACCACTTTCAGAGATTAGAATAAGATCATAAGACTTAAAAACCTGTTACAAATTAGCTTAATATATATATTTCAAATGCTGCAATAGAGCTCATATCATGCCTAGGTAAAATTGCCCCCAATATTTAAGTGTTTCCTATAATTTACTTTGCATTTTTTACTCATGAATTTGTCTAAATCTTTGAAAAATCTACTGTCATGATATCTTTTTTTTTTAATTTAGAAAATTAAATTTTTTTTTTTAAATAAATTTTTATTAATGGTAATGGGATGACATTAATAAATCAGGGTACATATATTCAAAGAAAACATGTCTAGGTTACCTTGTCATTAAATTATGTTGCATACCCCTCGCCCAAAGTCAGATTGTCCTTCGCCACCCTCTATCTAGTTCTCTGTGCCCCTCCCCCTCCCCCTAACTCTCCCCCTGTCCTCCCTCCCCCCACCCCTGGTAACCACCACACACTTGTCCATGTCTCTTAGTCTCATTTTTATGTTCCACCAATGTATGGAATCATGTAGTTCTTGTTTTTTTCTGATTTACTTATTTCACTCCTTATAATGTTATCAAGATCCCACCATTTTGCTGTAAATGATCTGATGTCATCATTTCTTATGGCTGAGTAGTATTCCATAGTGTATATGTGCCACATCTTCTTTATCCAGTCTTCTATTGAAGGGCTTTTTGGTTGTTTCCATGTCCTGGCCACTGTGAACAGTGCTGCAATGAACATGGGGCTACATGTGTCTTCACGTATCAATGTTTCTGAGGTTTTGGGGTATATACCCAGTAGAGGGATTGCTGGGTCATAAGGTAGTTCTATTTGCAGTTTTTTGAGGAACCACCATACTTTCCTCCATAATGGTTGTACTACTTTACAGTCCCACCAACAGTGAATGAGGGTTCCTTTTTCTCCACAGCCTCTCCAACATTTGCTATTACCCGTCTTGTTGATAATAGCTAATCTAACAGGGGTGAGGTGGTATCTCATTGTAGTTTTGATTTGCATTTCCCTAATAACTAATGAAGCTGAGCATCTTTTCATATATCTGTTGGCCATTTGTATCTCTTCCTGGGAGAAGTGTCTATTCATGTCCTCTTCCCATTTTTTTATTGGATTGTTTGTTTGTTTGTTGTTGAGTTTTATGAGTTCTTTGTAAATTTTGGATATTAGGCCCTTATCTGAGCTGTTGTTTGAAAATATCATTTCCCATTTAGTTGGCTGTCTGTTTATTTTTATATCAGTTTCTCTTGCTGAGCAAAAACTTTTTATTCTGATGTAGTCCCATTCATTTATCTTTGCCTTCACTTCTCTTGCCATTGGAGTCAAGTTCATAAAATGTTCTTTAAAACCCAGGTCCATGAGTTTAGTACCTATGTCTTCTTCTATGTACTTTATTGTTTCAGGTCTTATATTTAGGTCTTTGATCCATTTTGAATTAATTTTAGTACACGGGGACAGGCTGTAGTCGAGTTTCATTCTTTTGCATGTGGCTTTCCAGTTTTGCCAACACCATTTGTTGAAGAGGCTTTCTTTTCTCCATTGTGTGTTGTTGGCCCCTTTATCAAAGATTATTTGACCATATATATGTGGTTTTATTTCTGGGCTTTCTATTCTGTTCCATTGGTCTGAGTGTCTATTTTTCTGCCAATACCATGCTGTTTTGATTATTGTGGCCCTATAATATAGTTTAAAGTCAGGTATTGTAATGCCCCCAGCTTCATTCTTTTTCCTTAGGATTGTTTTGGCTATTCGGGGTTTTTTATAGTTCCATATAAATCTGATGATTTTTTGTTCCATTTCTTTAAAAAATCTCATAGGGATTTTGATGGGAATTGCATTAAATTTGTATATTGCTTTGGGTAATATGGCCATTTTGATTATATTTATTCTTCCTATCCAAGAACAAGGAATATTTTTCCATCTCATTGTATCTTTTTCGATTTCCCTTAACAATGCTTTGTAATTTTCATTATATAGGTCCTTTACATTCTTTGTTATGTTTATTCCTAGGTATTTTATTTTTTTTGTTGCAATCGTGAAGGGGATTATTAGAAAATTAAATTTAATGAGGTGACACTGATCAATAAGAGTACATAGGTTGCAGGTAACATCACCTATTGTGTTGTGTGCCCATCACCCAAAGTCAAATCATTTTCTGTCACTAAAAATTTGTCCCTCTTTCCTTCTCTTCCTCTATCCCACTCTCCTTGGTAACCACTTCACTTTTATCTATGTCTAGGAGTCTCAGTTTTATATCCCACCTTTGTGTAAAATCATATAGTGTTTAGCTTTTTCTGGTTTACTTATTTCAGTCAGTATAATGTTCTCAAGTTTCATCCATGTTGTCGTAAGTGGCAATATCTCATCATTTCTTATGGCTGAGTAGTATTTCACTGTATATTTGTGCCACATCTTCTTTATCCAATCCTTATTGAGGGACACTTTGGTTGTTTCCATGTCTTGGCCACTGTGAATAATGCTGTGATGAACAATGTCATGATATCTTGAAGGTAGTGGGTTCCCTCAGTTATTGCCCATACTATTAAGTAGAAATTTTATCTCTTTCAAACACAAGTTGTTTTTTTGTTTTGTTTTGTTTTTTGGTTATTTTCTCATACAAAAGAAATGAGAAAAATGATGTTTAACTTTCATGATGCGTACTCATTTTTGAAATGACATAGTTTGAAAGTGACCTGGCGAATGAAATAGATTATTTACAAAAACACAGGAAGCACTGTTTTTTCTAGTCCAGTAAAAGCAGATGATTTCTTAAAATGGCTGTATACTGTGTCTCACTGTGAAATACAAGGCCCTCTGTCAAGAGTTAAAGTTTAGAGATTGTTGTCTTGGGCAAATTTTGTCAGCAAGGCTTCTCTGCTTTTCTGGGGCATGGTTAAGTACAGAACCTAATGTGAATATTGTTGTCCTTACTTTCCACTGGAAAATTAAGGAAACAAACTCTAGATGACTAAGAATTTTTAATTGAGGATGTACAGACTAAGTATACTTCCTAGGAAGAATGACCTGAACAATAAACTGTACGTATTGGCAGACAGTTCTCCCTGTGTCTCTTGTGGTTATGCACATCTTGTGACATAGGCACTGAGTGACTTTGTTTTGGGCTATCTCTTCATTGATGTTTGTATAGCAAACAGCCTTGGAAGATAGAGACAGGGTCTCCTTCTGGAACAAAGGGAAGGCATGCTTACTGTCCTTGTAGAAGGTTGCGTTTCTGCAACAGCCCAGTGTGGGTGTAGGTGTCCCTTGACTCTCTTTGCTTTGCCCTTGGAAATGGACTCAGGGAACTGACACAGAAAATGTGAAAACAATGCGACTGGTATCTCTGTGAGTAACAGTGTTTTGACTCTGACCCAGGAGTTTTATGTCTTCTGTCAGGATCCATAAACTGTGGCACATTGAAAGTAAAGAGGGGTTTACTGAAAGGAGAGTTGGAGTACAACTACCGGAAAAGAAAGAAATGAATGCTGGGCGAACAATGACCAGGTATCTGCTACTGTGACATATACTTTGTATCTTTGGGCCTTGGAGGCTACTGATTTTCATGCTCAGTGGCTCTATTTGTCAAAGTTTTAGTCTTTACTCAAGGTTGAGCAAGTCTCTCCAGCCCAAGAATGGCATTGAACCTCTTGGAATCTCATTTTTAGAACAATGTGTTGTATAAAGTAGGTACTCCATAAGTAATAGTTGGTGCTTTTTATGTGTTCTCCTATATGCTCTGGCTGTACGATCTTGCTGGACAGAGAGTGTAGCCTCTGGGATTCATTAAAATCTGCAGCTTATATTGAAGCATAATGTAAAAAGTTTTATTAATCTAGTTAATACATATTATCCATTTTAATAAGTAGCTTATTACTGGTGTCAAGCTTATATTGTAGGAAAAAATCAGTAATATAAAATATATGAAAAATAGGTACAAAATCTATCTTTTGGTAAATGTAAGTTGTGTTCTAATGTGTTCTGGGCTTTCAGAACATGCTGTATTCTTGTGAACTTTAAGATTTAGTGTGAGGAGAAATGCATACTAGGAAATATTGTTACCTAAAATATTTTAGCAGAATGATAGAAAATTTGATAAAAAATTAATAAGGAGAATGAAAAGATGGGTGATGGTTTTAATATGCAAAAGCTTGTTTAACTATATGTGTGGCTTAAGGTAAGCTTCTATTTGCACAGAGAGAAACGAGGCATGTTCCTGAATGCACTAAGTCTTAGAACCAGTACTATGCCCTGAGATTCTCTCTAAGATCATGGACCTCATTTAGAAACATTCCAAATGAACTCTCTTGAAATATGAAAAATGGCATCTCTTTTCCATATTCATATTAAGATTCCTTCAAAATGTCACCTCTTCCTTTTCTTCTCTGGGTTTAATATTTTATAGACCTTAAAGGTTTAAATATTTAATCATTTTTAAGAGAAATACTTCAAAATTATGTATAATTTCAATGTGTACAAAGCTTTACTCAAAGGAATTAAATCCAAAGTGATTTGCCTCTGCCTTTGACAGTTGTGTATACTGAGGCAAGGACTGGCAATTTGTGGATCTCTAGGGTGAGAGCAGTTTCTAAGTTCCTGGAAACACAATCAAATATCCAATAAGATATTTTTTTTGTTTTATTTTTATAAAATGACTTCATTTTTTAAAAGGATGTTATTGATTTTACAGAGAGAGGAGGTGGGGGAGTGAGAATTATCAACTCATAGTTGCTTCACTTTAGTTGTTCATTGGTTGCTTGTTGTATGTGCCTTGACCAGTCAAGCCCAGGGTTTCAAACTGGCAACCTCAGTATTCCAGCTCGATACTTTTTCTACTGCGCCACCACAGGTTAGGGTAAAATGACTTCATTTTAACACAAGAAACCACAAGGAAAAGTTTGAGTTTTAATAAACAAATAGAAAAAGTAAACCAGAGAGTTTTGAACTGAAAGATTAGAGAAACTATACAGAAACAAAGAACTGTATGACAGCAGTGGTTCCCAAATGTTTTTGCACATTAGAATGACCTGGGGATCTTTAAAAACCATTGATGCTTGGTTAAACATAGCTATTTAGTTGGCATGAGGTGCCACCTTGGAACCATTGTGACAAAGAATATTTCTTCAATAAGATGCTTCATAATCTATGACAGATTTTTTTGTGTGTGACAGAGACAGAGAGAGAGAGATAGAGAGAGGAACAGATAAGGACAGACCGACAGAAAGGGAGAGAGATAAGAAGCTCAATTCTTTGTGGCATTTGAGTAGTTTGTTGATTGCTTTCTTATATATGCCTTGACCATGGGCTACAGCAGAATGAGTGACTCCTTGCTCAAGCCAGCAACCTTGGGCTCAAGCCAGCGACCTTGGGCTTCAAACCAGTGACCTTTGGGCTCAAGTCAGCAACCAGAGGGTCATGTCTATGATCCCAAGCTCAAGTCAGCGACCCTGCGCTCAAGACAGCGACCTCGGGGTTTTGAACCTGGGTCCTCTGTGTCCCAGTCTGATGCTCTATCCACTGCATCACTGCCTGGTCAGGCCTTTGACATATTTTAAAGGATATTAATTACTTGTAGGGGACTCAATGGTGGTCTTTCAAAAGATATGTCCATATCCTGTGTTACCTTATTTAGAAAAAAGGATCTTTACAGATGAATTAAGTTAAGGATTTTGAGTGAGATCATCTTAATCAAAAGATAACTGAATCTGAGTGGCCCCTAAGTCCAATGACAAGTGTCTTTATTGGAAGGAAATGGAGGGACATTAGACAGAGAACAGAGAAGGCCATGTGACCATGGAGGCAGAGATCCCCCCTTTGGCCTTTTGAGTATTTATGACAGCACTAATAATGATATTGACATGAGCCCAGATTAAAAGTAGAAAAACTAATTTAATATGTGCACATGAGAGATCATAAATGATGCTCAAAGAAATGATAAAAGCAGCCAGCCTTAATATTTTTTAGACAAAAGAAATGACAAATTTGTGAAGAACCAACAGGATAAAGAAACAGATTTGGGTGCTCTTTAGAAAAGAATTTAAAAAGGAAGAGGGCTTGGGTAGTAAATTAGTAAAAAACAAGGTTTGTTTATACAGGCTTCTTGGCTCTGGATTTCTTAACTGTAGAAATGAGGAAATCTCTCTGCCTCCTTGGAGTAAGGAGGGTACTTTTCACAGTGGAGATTATTTGCTGCATTCAAGGAAACAGAGGAGGGTCAACACACTCTTCTTACACTAAATACTTTCAAGGAACTTTAATATGAAATAATCTATATACCAGTGTGGGGTATATTGAGACAACCTGCTAAAGGCCCTGACAAAATGATGTCTTGCAAGCCCAGGAATGCCAATAGTCACCAGAGGCGGGAAGAGGCAAGGACTGGAATCTTCCCTAGAGCCTCTGAGAGGGCGTGGCCCTGCCATTGGCTTGATTTCAGACTTGTAGTCTCCAAAACTGTGAGAGAATAAATTTCTGTTATAGTAAGCCACAGTTAGTTTAAATCACAGTTTTTGGTTGAGTTGTTGTGATATCTCTAGGAAACTAACACATTACCTAATGCTCCTGTAACAGCAAAGCCGATGCTAAAATGAGGGGTAAAACTAATAAATGCTAGCTTTTAGGCACAAACACATCATAGCCAGATGGATCCCTGAGTTGTCATGTAAGAAGTCCTAGGCTGCCGTGCTCTGAAGATGCCCAGACCAAAGAGAAAGACCTTTATATGCAGGTATTCCAACCAATAACCCAAACTGAGATCCCAGCCAACAGCCAGTATTAACTCTCAGACACAAGTCACAAAGCCTCCAGATAGTTCTAGCCCCCAGTTGTTGAATCACCCCAACTTTTGAGTCTTCCCAGCTAAGGTTACAGACATTACGGTGAAATGACAAGCTGTCCCTGACAAGTTCTTTTCAGTTTTCTGACTTGCATAATTCATGAGCATAAAAATAGTTGTTTTAAATTGCTAAGTTTTGGAGGTAGTTTGTTACACAACCATAGATAACCAGCAGTCCGTGACCACTTATTTCTTTGTTTTTCATCTTCTAGAATTTTCTTGTTATCACATACTCATTGCTTTCTTATGTTCTTTTTCTGTTTTTGTCTTTTTTGTTTGTTTAAACCTTTTATTTTTTTAATGTTATTTTAGGGATTTTTGCAGGTAGTTGAGATGAATACACATTCAATTTATAGTGTTTTGATGGATAACTGTTTCAAGTTTCTTCCATCTTGTTGAAGTACATTTCAAGATGTTTTTGTGTTAAGTGTGGTATGGCTGTAGATTAATATCTCTGTGACTGGGTGTGCCTGTGTACGCACAGAATTTATTTATTTGATCATTTTGAGAAAAATGAGGAGAGTGACTAGTACATAAAAACACTGTTCTTATTGTAAAACATGCCCATGGTATTCCTCTAAGGCTAAAGTGCTCTAGACAAAACACGTTTCCCATGTCCTTGGTGCTTGAAGATAGTATATTCTTGAGTTGTTGTACAGACAGTTACAGAAATACTCAAAGCCTCTGACATGAAATAACTAAATAGTATTTTTTATTTGCTGAATTATGTTCCCTCAAAATTCATATGTGAAAGCTTTAATCCCCAGTACCTCAGACTGTGATGGTATTTGGAGATAGGACCTTTAAATAGGTAATTAAATTAAAATGAAACTTTTAGAGTGGACCTTAATCCAATCTGATTGGTGTTTTTATAAATCTTTTTTGTTTGTTTGTTTTGTTTTGTATTTTTCTGAAGCTGGAAACGGGGAAAGACAGTCAGACAGACTCCCGCATGTGCCTGACCAGGATCCACCCGGCATGCCCACCAGGGGCGGATGCTCTGCCCACCAGGGGGCAATGCTCTGCCCCTCCGGGGCGTTGCTCTGCCGTGACCAGAGCCACTCTAGCGCCTGGGGCAGAGGCCAAGGAGCCATCCCCAGCGCCCGGGCCGTCTTTGCTCCAATGGAGCCTTGGCTACGGGAGGGGAAGAGAGAGACAGAGAGGAAGGAGGGGGGGTGGTAGAGAAGCAAATGGGCACCTCTCCTATGTGCCCTGGCCGGGAATCAAACCCGGGTCCCCCGCACGCCAGGCCGATGCTCCACCACTGAGCCAACCGGCCAGGGCCTGATTGGTGTTTTTAAAAGAAAACGACACACAAACAGAAACCAGAACACCAGGGATGCATGTGCACAGAAAAAAGACAATATGAGGACAGAGTGAGAAGGTGTCTGGCTGTCTGCAAGTCAAGGAGAGAGGCCACAGAGGATACCAAACCTGTTGGCACTTTGATCTTTGACTTCCAGCTTCTGTAGCTGTAAGAAAATAAGTTTCTGTTGTTTAAGCCACTTCATCTGTGGTGTTTTTTATGGTATCAGACAACAAAGTTAGCAAACTAATATAAATAATAAGTGTTTCTACTTTCTCTATAGGTCCCCACACCTGAAAGAAAACAAAGAATCAAATCAAGTCGCATCAGATCAAATCCAGCAGTGTTTTTGGAGCTCTTTAGGTAGAGTGATAGGTACAAGAGCACCTCTCAAATAGTGCGTGGAGGAGATCAGTATGGAATATCTGCTGCCTATCCAGGTCACATTGGGCTGATGGGGCTAATGTATTCGATTTGATCATTCCCAGAGTAGGAAGAGACAAACATCTAAATGGAGTCTCTAAACAGAAATATTTAACATGTTCTAGCTAGTGTCTAAGGCATTTCCTTTGAATTTTTAATTCTATCAAGATTTTACTTCTCCCAAACCGCTGAGTATACTGCTAAGGAACTTACTACCACTTCCGAACTGAAAGAATAATACCAACACAGCACAGACCAAACCAAGGTGTGCATTAAGAGAGCCCATGGAAGAAGAAGGGTGGGAATGACTCAGGGAGCCCAGACCCTTTCTCTCCCAGGCCTCTTCCTTTCGCCTTTGAGGTTCCGCCCCTGCTATGTACAAGGGCCTTCTGCCAGAAACGTCTTCCTGCGACTCCATCTCGTCGACACAGTCAACTTTACCCAGTCCTCATACCCGATTATTGCTCTGCATTGTGAAACCTTCTCAGCTCAGCCTCACCAGCTCCTCATCAGCTTTTTCTTGGATTAGTCATCACTGATGGTACGGATATGGTTTTTACAGACACTGTGAAGGTAAAATGTAACTTTTTTTTAAAACTGCATTTAATATTTAATGAGCACCACTAAGTTAATTCTGAGTTATTCAGTTTTTTAAATTTATTTTTTATTTATTTTTTTATAGGAAGGGAAAGGGACATCTTATTCTTGAGTCATTAGTCCATATTGTCATCTATCTGTCTCACTCATACTGACCCATTTCTGCTTGTCTTAATTGTCAGCTTCTGTCCTTGCTAACATCCATGAAACATGGGCTTTCCAAATGGATTCAAGTGCAAGCTCTATATAGAATATATTCTCTGTTCCCTCAGTCTGACTGACCTTGAGACTTCTTTGGGTTCCTGGGCTTTCTCTGCTACACCAAATCCCCACAGGCTCATTGACCCCTCGGTTAGCCCAGGGAGATTTCTGATGCTCTTCCAAGCTATACGGGGCCATGAGAACACAGTGGAGCTGTGTCTTAAGCTCCTTCTCTCTGGTCATCATATCTGCTCCACCACTGAAGAGGGTGTGTGAATTTTAGAATTTCATTTAGGAAGCAAGGTTCAATTTTATCTGTTCTTATATCCCCAAATTTACAGTGGGTTCTTTTAGCTGAGAGGGCAGCGGCAGTTACCAGGGACACTCACTAGTCTCTGGTTTCTTGCTTCCCTTCTGACTGCTCCTTCGGCTGACATAGTCTCCTCTGGGGTAGAAGATTCTTGCCGCAAGTAGTCATCTATGTGTTTCTGATCTCGACTTGGAAGCACCAAAGCCAATAATTTGAATCCTTTTTTTTCTCTGGGTTGCTTGTGACAGTTCTCCTTGTGTCCTTTCACCCCCTGAAACAATGGGCACAAATTGTGACTTTTCTTTCTATCAGGTGAGTGTGTGTATGGTTTTTCCTTATTTTTTAAGGTTTTATTTGTGCAGATAAAGATGTACTCTTTTTGCTCTTTCTTGCATTTTCTCCCTCTGGCTGACTAGAGCAGCTGCAAGGCGTCCTTGAAGATATAATTCAGTCTAAGGATGGTCGGCAGGATACAAAGAGGAAGCCTAGGTCCCTGATAACTTCACAGAGCAAAGATCCCTGCTCTGGACTGCCTTAGCCTAGGCAAACAGCCCTATGTCTGGATTCCCCTATGGAGAGAACACACCCTTTGTGTTTAAGCTACCATTATTTTTTCTTTATATGCAGCTAAACCTATTTCTCATGGATAGCACTACTCTTCAAACTTGAGTCTGTGCATATTGAGTAGACACAAGGTAAACAGGACATTGTTGTTCTCAAGGAGCCCACGTGCCAGGATGAAGGACAGAAATTTGCACAACTCTGGCACGAGGTAAGGTAGAAATACAGAAGTGATGTGCAAAATGCTGAAAGAGATACACGTTTAGCATGAAACAGATATGACGGAAGACTCAGGGAAGGTGGTTTTTGAAAGATAGTGTTTTTTTTTTTTTTGTTGTTGTTGTTTTCTTTTGACTGGAGTCAGGAAAAGAAGGGCTTTGCAGGCAGAATGAATAGCGTGAGCCAAGGAGCACTGTGTGCTTTCCGTTTAAGAACACTGCACTGTCTGGTGTGGCAACATTCCTGTGTGGAAAATGGCATTTCCATGTACTTGACTTTCTCCATAGTCAGCCACGCATGCAACTTCTTGGGGATCAGAAACATTAAAATTCTTAAAGTTGGAATGCAAACGAGAAGCAAGTGTTAATATTTCGCTTATGAAATTCAAAATAGGATTTAGCACCAAGACAATAAGCTTGAAAGCCAAGTTCTGTCTTAAAAGGAGAACAACTTTCTGAATTCTTTTAATAGGCTGAGAATAAAGCCCAGAGGCCTCTGATCAGAGGATTCTGCTACAGAAATGAAAAGATTCCATGTCCCTTTGTCATCTAGGCCTGGAGGCTTGATGTCCAAGTAGAAATCAAGAATGAGGCTTCCCAATCTGTGTGTTCCCAGTGAGTTAGAAGCATATTCTGACCCTTGGTTTTCAGGAGAGACTGGCATGAGCTGAGGTGGCCATACACCTTGGCTAGTACCTGTGGCACCACTGGTAGCTTCTGGACATGAACTATTTTATCTGGGACTTGAGCAAAATGGAATCATGTTCCCTCCCTGTGCTTGGCCTAAGAGATGCTCTGTACTCGGGCTTGAACTGCAGCAGCCAGCTAAGGGGCAGAGTGTGTGGCTACCCACTGTGGACATGTTGCCTCTCATGCTGCTGGGGGTTGCTGTGTGTGTGTGTGTGTGTGTGTGTGTGTGTGTGTGTGTGTGTGTGTGTGTGGAGGGGTATGTCTATTCTTCCATGTTGAGCTCAGGAGACTGGGATGCAACCTGAGGGCCGGTGGTCAAGGGTCAGAGTTGGGGAGCTGGTTGGGAGCACCTGGTAGACCTTTAGTTACTGTTTGCCATTTATCAGATACGTGTGCTTTTGTGCAAAAGGTGTGCCTTTTTTTTTTTTTGTATTTTCTGAAGCTGGAAACGGGGAGACAGTCAGACAGACTCCCGCATGCGTCAGACCGGGATCCACCCGGCATGCCCACCAGGGGGCGACGCTCTGCTCACCAGGGGGTGATGCTCTGCCCCTCCGGGGCGTCGCTCTGTTGCGACCAGAGCCACTCTAGTGCCTGGACAGAGGCCAAGGAGCCATCCCCAGCGCCCGGGCCATCTTTGCTCCAATGGAGCCTCGCTGCAGGAGGGGAAGAGAGAGACAGAGAGGAAGGAGAGGGGGAGGGGTGGAGAAGCAGATGGGCGCTTCTCCTATGTGCCCTGGCCGGGAATAGAACCCGGGACTTCTGCACGCCAGGCCGACGCTCTACCACTGAGCCAACCGGCCAGGGCCAAAAGGTGTGCCCTTTTTTTTTTTTTTTTACAGAGACAGAGAGAGAGTCAGAGAGAGGGATAGACAGGGACAGAGAGATGAGAAGCATCAATCATTAGTTTTTCGTTGTGCATTGCGATACCTTAGTTCATTGATTGCTTTCTCATATGTGCCTTGACCGTGGGCCTTCAGCAGACCAAGTAACCCCTTGCTCGAGCCAGCGACCTTGGGCTCAAGCTGGTGAGCTTTTGCTCAAACCAGATGAGCCTGTGCTCAAGCTGGCAACGTCGGGGTCTCGAACCTGGGTCCTCAGCATCACAGTCCGATGCTTTATCCACTGCGCCACCGCCTGGTCAGGCAAGGTGTGCCCTTTTATAGTGCCCAAGCTACTGCTGGAGTGACTGCTCTAAGAGTACACATGCCATCTGCAAATTAGCTTTACCATTAGTATGAATACTTCATGTGGGAATGAAGTTTGACTGGACTCTAAGTGCTTTTGCATTATCACCAAAAAGTTTAATATTACTTTTGTCCATGAAAGAAAAGAAAGAGCTGATTCATTCTTTAAATGTCATTTCAACTATTTTAAGTTTTTGGTTTTGTAAAATTTCAAAGATTTGAATGGCTTTAAAATATTTGGTGTAAAAATGGTTTTAGAAATGTTACCCATTTGTGAGAATAAAGATTCTCATAAAAGGAACTCTCTAGGATTTGAAGAGCTCATCATTGAAAACTTGATCAGGAGTAGTTTGTGCCTATTTTTTGAGATAGAAGCTGATATAAAATTTATGCACATAGGATCCATTTATGAACTTCTCATCAGTTCCAAGATGAACACACACCGTTTCTGGAATAAGACCCTATCTCTGCTCCCTCCAACAACCCACACTAAAATTCTTTACAATGAGAGCTATAAGTTTTCCTGTTAGGAAATAATCCGGCCAAATGAAGATGCTAATTAGAGCTTTTATGTCAGTTCACACTATTTATCAGTTTTTTTCTAAATCCTAACATGTACTAAAATACATTAGGTAACAACATGGTGATGAATCCACTTACATAAAGTAGCTATAAGTAGAGATTGTTTTTTAAAAAACTGGCATTGAGACATCACCAAAAACACCCTCCTAGGTCTGTAGAAGGGATTTGGGAAATGGCATGTGATACATTAATTATGTTTCCCACATACCACGGGATAATTATTTTTTAAGCTGAATTATTGGATGATTATTTGTACAATGTGAAGTGTCTTTCCATCATAGAACGTGCATTGTGAAATGCCTGTCATATGTTTCTCTGTGGTTGGGAATCTTTAGGCTACAGACAAATAAACATGGAAGCAGAAACATGAGTGTTGTGGGGAAGCTGGGCCTTTCAGTGATGGTGTTGGTGTGTCTTGGCCCCTCCCGCCTCTGACGTGACACTTTGGCTCAGGACTTAACTTCTAAACTCTTCTGCCTTGCCCTGTTTTCTTTATTTCTGGGGTGAAGTATCTCTTGGAACACTCATATTTTATCACACATTGTGTGGGAGTCATTTAGTAAATATGCTTTGCAATTTAGAAAGTGCTTTATATTATTTTCTTTGAAAAAGAAAAAGGGGAAAAGTACAGTTAAGATGCTCAAATTTGAATTATATACATAAAAATATGAATATTACTCATTGAAAATACAAATTCTCTACCATTTTTTGGTTCTAAATTATACCATTAATCAAAATGTTGTAAAGGAATATCTGGTTTATGAAAGGTGATTAAGTTAGGAGTGATGGATGCTTAGCTTTTAAATAAAACATGTCAACTCTTTAATGTATCACGAGGCCTAATTCATAAGGTCTGCCTCTTTAGCAGCCTGCCCATCTCACGTGTCTCCTTGCCTTTCTTTATTGTGAATGCACAATAATGCTGTTTTCCCAGGGCGGGGTGGGGGGGAGTCCTCTGGTATGCTAGTGATGAGAGACTAGGGAGGTCTCAAAATGATGACACAATGTTTTTTTATTATTCTGACAGTCTTTAAATTGGAGAGGGGTAATATGTTCACTATTTAAATTAATTATAAACCTTTTTTTTTAATCTCTGAAAAAAGGGAAAACATTAAGGTTTTAGATAGTACTTGTTCTTTGACTTTGGACATCAGTCTTTGGAGAAATTCTCTTTGGTAAATGCAATTCACATGCACGCAGTGGAAACAGCCATTAAAAGCTTCCATACAGAAGCTAATAGTATAGAGTAATAACTACTTTGCAAGGGTGTTGGGGGAATTAATCAGAGAGGTTCTGTAAAGTGCTTTGGAGACTCAAAGCGCAATATAAATGCTAAGTAGCCACATACTTTTCTGGGAAGAGGTGCAGTAAATGTAATCAGGGCTCTGCTCAAGCTGAGCAGCCTGATGGCCGCCTCCGCACTCATATTTAATGCTAATAGAACCACTGGCAAAACTTCCAACCCAGCATTTTCCCCCCTCCTACCACAACGTAAATAATTTCCACAAGACTCAGGGCAACTCAAGAGTCTAAAAGCTTTTGCAGCATCGTGAAGAAAAAAACCAGGCATACAGTATTTACATAGTAGGTGCTCAATAAATATGTTTCTTTTATTTTACCGTTGCTTTTTAGGACCCCTTTACTCCTGTGCTGTTGAATTCCCTTAAAACAGTATCAGCACTAGATGGCACTATGTCACCATGAAAGAGTGGTGGGGGTGAGGGTGGGGGTGGTGGGACTGAAGGTGGTGAGTGAATCTCTACTTTCTTAATTAGTCAAAAATGTAGATAAACAGAAGTTTAATTTATGTCATTTCCTCTTCACTTGAGAAGAAATGACCTTTTTATATTGAAGAAGGGGCGACAGGGACCTACTGTATTATTCTACCTCTGCATAAAGCAAGTGCAAGCAAGTTCAATTTGACTTAATTCTCACTTTGAGGGAGAAACCGCCAGAGTGCTGCCAGCCCTGTTTCCTCCTGTGTGGCATTGGTGATGGGCTCAGACACCCTCCCTCCTGTTACTGACACTGTCACACAAGCAGTGAGGAAGGTGACTTGAAATTGGGAAATAGGAAAGTGCATGACTGATTCACAATGAGAACGTGCGTTCTAGCCTTTCTGTCTCTGAAAGCTAATGACTTTTTAATTTTTATTAGAATAAAAGCATTATTTTGTCATAGTCCTTGAAAATTCCCATAATGGACGAAAATGTTCCTTTACCCTTTAAAAACAGTTTTTAATGATTCAGACTATTACTATGATTTTAAAAATAATTGAACAGTTAAGCTTTAAGGTAATATATTAGAGCAAATTCTAGCAAAAGAGATCATTGGCTTTTAATATAAATAGAATGATCTTTTCAGGGATAGAGACTATTCCCCTTAGCCTCCCATCATTTATATGTGAGAGGAGATGTGTTTAAATGGTTAATGGTGTTATGATCTGTTCAGTATTTAAAACATTCAAAGGGGATTAACTCCTTCAAGAAGCCAGAGAATGAAGGAAATGGGTCCTTCTCCAAGATAGAAGGCCCTCAATGACTGTATTACTACAATGAGATGCATGGTTACGTGCATATATACTCATGCCTTATTAAGACAGTCTTGGGGTTGCTCATACAGGACATTGGGAAGCAGGAATTTTAGAAAGGAAGCCAGCAAAGCTACTCAAGAGGCTACAAGTCACTTTGATGAAGAGAAGGAAAGAGGTTTAGGAATATGGTAACCCCACAGTCCCTAAATTGTGTACTGGGACACCCCGGGGAGGTACCACAAACCCTCTAGGATCTCATGGGACATTTTAATATTTGAGAGAAGCAAAGCAACATCTGACGGAGACCAAGCAAACTGTTTCAGAGTGTCAGTATTAGATTGCACTCACATTCTTTCGGATGACATCATATTTTTGGAAAGTTGGGTTTTCAGAAGTTAATGGGATAAAAAGCAAGTTCTATTTAAAAATCAGAATGGAACAGTGAGTGAGGTTGGCAGTGTCTGATCTGATTACAATGTCCAAGGAGTTGTGCAGTGTCCAAGAGTACCACACTCCTCATTTGTAAGTAATTGTGGTTATTCACAAGTAAATGAAACTTTTTTCCCCATTTATGCATATCATTTTTGTGAATGACTACTAAGTTGTTGGCACATAAACATTTAGGATTTAATTACCATATTTCTCCATGTATAAGACACACCTTTCTCGAAAAATTTGGGGTCTAAAAACTGGGTGTGTCTTATACAGTGGTTGTAGTTTTTAAACTTGCATTTCCCGCTTTTTTTGCACTCAGTGTTGAAGACAGTGATTCATCATCAGACACAGAAGAGAATAAGCTAATGGATGGGAGTTCTGACAGTGATGAAGAGTTGTATGAATTTTGTGATGACTAAAACTTGAGTTCAATAACTTTATGTAATACATTTTTTTTTCAAATTTCGAGCCCCCAAATTAAGGTATGTCTTATACATGGGAGTGTTTTATACATGGGGAAATATGGTAGCAATAAAAGGAACTGTTAGGTATTTATTTTGGCAGAGTGGTACTGTGAAAAAGTTATTAAGACACTTAGAAAGTTTGAGAACTTCTGGGCTACCACTGAGAGTGCTTCCATGATACTCCTTGAGGAGTGGCAGACATGCTCCCGTCTCAGAGCCTGGGCTGTGGCTGTTCCTTCCATCTGGAACACGCTTCCCTCAGATACCTGGCTGCGTTCATCACTTGCAGTAAAGTAAGTCTCTGCTCAGGTCTCACCTCGTCATGGAGGCCTGTACTCACCACCACCCTGTCTGCCCACCCCAGCAGTCAGCGACCCCTTCCTCACTCTACTTTTTCATCATGCATAGCACTTTTTATGGTACTATATAATTTAATTGTTTATCATTTTTATGTTTATTCCTCTCACTAAACTGTATGAGCAAAGTTTTTGATGCTGTGTTATTTACTGACTAGTAAATAAGTGTTTAGAAGAGTGCCTGGCACTTAGAGTTTTTTGTAAATATTTGTTGAATAAGTAAAAAGTAATTTGTGGTATCTTAAGCCCGGTCCATATATATTTCTTTATATATTTATTATTTTAAAAAGTATACAAAAGTAACATTAGGACCCTTTTCTTGCTCAGAGGTATTTTTGTGGTTTATATATTGGAAGAATTGTTAACTGAGACACTGTTGTTATCATTATTATGGCTGCTTAAATAAATCCTTATATTTTTACTTTATAGAATGAGGAAGTGAATGGATGCAAGGTTCTATTCTTGCTTTTCCTAGTTCTCTGTTCTTTAAGATGAACCTAACATGTGCCTAGAGCTATACTCATGAAATGCCTTTAATTGTCCTCCAGTAGAGGTGATCCTTATTTCTGTGAAAGAACTAAAAAGTATTTCCAGGTGTTAACTTAAAACTTCAGACTTCCCTGAAGTGAAGAAAACTTCACAGAGATAAGTATTATCCATTTGTATAGTGAGGGTTGAAATCATTATGAATAAATGAGGGAAGGATATTACTGAACTTGGTTGATTCAAAATAAAAAGGATTGCATGTTAACTCAGTGTATTAGCTTTCTATACTGCATAACAAGTTCCCACAAACTGGGTGGCTTGAAATTTATGATCTCACAATTAGTGTGGGTTAAGAGTCGGCACAGGTTAGCTGGGCCCTCTGTGTAGGCCCTTGCAAGGCTGCAGTCAAGGTGTTGTCCAGGTTGCACTCTCAGCTGGAGGTTTGATAGGGAAGAAATGCTTCCAACCCATTCAGGTTGTTGGAAAAACTCATTTCCTTGTGATTAAATGACTGAAGACCCCTGCTATTGGCTGGTGGCCCTCTTGGATTATTGAGACCACTTGCAGTCATTTGCAATGTGACTGTCTCTATAGCCAGTTTCTAACATAGCTTGTTTCTTGTGTAAGGCCAGCAAGAAGGGCTCTCCTTTTTGCTAGGATGGAGTCATAATTATATAACACAATCATGGGAGAGATAGCCATCACCTTTGCTATATTTTATAGGTTAGCAGCAACTCATGGGCCTCACACTCCAGAGGAAGACAGTTCACAAAGGGCATTAAGTGGGATTTACTAAGGTCTGCCTGGTACTCAGGGGGCAGAAAATGAAGCAGTTTTTATTTTCTATAGGAATCCTATATTTGCCACTTCATCTATATTTTAGGCTAACCCTCTTTTCCTACCCTCTATTCTGCATTCAGAGCTATGGAGACTGCTGAAAGGCCTGTGTGCTCCCGGTGTGAACTCAGAGCGACGAAGTCCTCCAGCCTGAGCTGCTCTGAGACCTGCTGGCCACCATTGCTACAGCTGCCCCCTTGTCTGACAAAAGTGGTTCTTCTTTAGCCTCTGCTGCAGAAGCTCTGGGTTTGTTAAAAATTAAAGGATTGAAAATATATTTTTTATTTCAGTTCCTCTCTGTATTAGGCTGAATTATTATTTTTTATATTCATGACACTTTTTACTTCTTTTTTCTTTTTCAATTATATTTTACATTCAATATTATTCTGTATTAGTTTCAGATGTGCAGCAAAGTGGGTAGAAAATTATGTGCCATACAGAATAGTCCCTTACTGCTTCAAGTACTCACCTGGCCCCATATCTATTTATCTCGATATTATCAACTGTATTCCTCACGCTGTAACCTCCATCTCTGTGGCTATTCTGCAATTATCAATTTGTATTGTTTAACCCCTTTACTGTTTTCACCCAATCCTCCAACCTCCCCCCCTCCATCTCCACCATCAGTCTGTTTTCTGTATCTGTGAGTCAGTTTCTATTTTGTTTGTTTATTTGGTTCATTAGATTCCACATATAAGTAAAATCATTTAGTATTTCTCTTTCTCTGACTGGCTTATTTCACTTAGCATTATGCTATCCAGGTCATCCATATTGTCATAAAACGGTAAGATTTCCTTCTTTTTTACAGCTGAGTAGTATTCTATTGTGTAGATGTATCACAGCTTTTTTATCCACTCATCTACTGATGGACACTTGGGCTGTTTCCATATCTTTGCTATTGTAAATAATGCTGCAATGAACATAGGGGTACATATATTTTTTCAAGTTAGTGTTTCGGGTTTCTTGTGATAAATTCCCAGAAGTGGAATTGCTGGGTCATAAGGCAGTTCCATTTTTAATTTTTTTGAGGAAATTCCACACTGTTTTCCACAGTGGCTGCACAAGTCTGCATTTCCACTAGCAGTGCAGGAGGGTTCCTTTTCTCCACATCCTTACTAGCACTTGTTGTGTGTTGTTTTGTTGATGAGCGCCATTTTGACAGATGTGAGGTGATATCTCATTGTGGTTTTAATTTGCATCTCTCTGATGATAAGTGATGAGTGATTTTTTTATATTTCTTTTGGCCATCTGTATGTTCTTTTTGGAGAAGTGTTTATTCCAGCCCTTTGCCCGTTTTATACTTGGATTGTTTCTTTCTGGTGTTGAGTTTTATAAGTTCCTTATAAATTTTGATTATTAACCCCTTATCAGATATATCAGTGAATATGTTCTCCCATTCAGTGGGTTATCTTTTCATTTTGTTGATGGTTGTTGTTGTTGTTGGTTTTTTTTTGTTGTTTTTTTTTTGCTGTGCAAAGCTTTTTAGTTTGATGTAGTCCTGTTTATTTATTTTTTCCTTTGTTTCACTTGCCCGAGGATATACCTCAGCAAAAATATTGCTACAAGAACTGTTTAAGATTTTATTGCCTATATTTTCTTCTAGAAGTGTTATCGTTTTGTTTCACATTTATATCTTTAATCTATTTTGAGTTTATTCTTCTATATGGCATAAGAAGGTGGTCTAGTTTCATTTTTTTTGCCCATTTCTGTCTAATTTTCCAATACCATTTATTGACTGTCTTTACCTTCTTGTATGTTTTGCCTCCTTTGTCAAATATTAATTGACCCTATCGGCATGGGTTTATTTCTGGGTTCTCTATTCTGTTCCATTGATCTATATGTCTATTTTTATGCCAGTATTATGATAGTTTGATTATTATGGCCTTGCATCAAAAAATAAAGTACCTAGGAATAAATGAAAACAATTTGGTAAAAGATCTGTACTCATAAAATTATAAGATACTGAAGAAAGGCATTAAAGAAAATACAAATAAGTGGAAGCATATACTGTGCTCATGGATTGGAAGAATTCACATAATTAAAATGCTCATACTACCCAAAGCAATCTATGAATTCAATGTAATTCTTATCAAAATACCAATGACATATTTTACAGAAATAGAACAAATAATCTGAAAGTTTATATGATACCACAAAAGATCTCAAATAGCCTCAGCAATCTTGAGAAAGAAGAACAAGGTTGGAGGTATTTTAAGTTTATTTTTGGAAATTTAGTTGTTACACTTGTGACCCAATGAATTATTGCCTTTGAATCAACAATAACATGTTATGTATAGCAAAACATGTTTAGATACACATCTAGGGGACCTAACAGGATACATAAATGTTCTTACCACAAATATAAAAAAATTACCTATCAGTAACTCTGTGCCTTAACCCTGTTCTTGACTAATTCGAACTGCTAGTCTATTTATTGCTAGCATAGGGAGGGAGTGCAATGATATTCTGTTAATATCAAAGATACATTGCAGTAATAAGAAGTCATGAACAGCAAGGTGGAGTTAACATGTAGCTGCAACTGACCACTCCTGAATTAAAACTAAATATTTTATACCCTCTCTCTTTCCCTGCTCTTAGATTTTTCTCAGGAGTATCATCATGAGACAAACTTCAGTCCTTATAAAAGTTGGAGGTAATTCGAGCTCACTTAAGAAAAGTTTAGACAAAAATGTGACTCTATTTTTTATGCAGGAAGATATTAAATGCATATTAAGTAACTATATTTTAATTACTTTGGCCATAAACTGTCATCATATTATAGCATACATTTTATTAAGTATTGGCAACCAACATCTTTTAAAAAATAAGGATAGGAAGACAAGGTGGCGCTGGAGTAGGCGGACGTACCAACATCCACCTCCCAGAACCAAAGTGGATTACAAAATAATTTTAAGAACTATCATCTGGAAAAACCAACTTTGGACTAAACTAAGAGGACTCTTCAACCAAGGAACACTGAGGAAGCCACACCGAGACTGGTAGGAAAAGCGGAAATGCACAGAGGGCTGTCCAGCTCCCTGGAGCGAATGGCATCTGGGAGAAACTCATGTGGTGGGAAGTAAGTTTAGCAGAGAGAGGAGGGTCCTGAGCCTCAGAAACAAAGCCCCAGCCTGCAGCCCCAGAGCCCAGAAGAGGTGTAAGGACAGTATTTAGCTGGAAACAAGTCAGGATACTGTTTGTGAGAAAGAGACTGATTTCTCAGACCCAGGATTCTTCTTAAAGGGACCGTGCAGAAAACCTCTCTCACAACCACTCACCCGGGGCTCCGGGAAACAGGGAGAGAGGAGAGGACCAGAGTAGCAGGAAGAAAGTGTAAGCTAGGAGGCACAGGGAGAAACATTTTGGGAGACAGCCACCCTAATCCCTGGGTTGAGTCACTCCCCAAATCTGAAGTGAATATTTCCCCTGGAAACAGCAATACCAGCAAAGGGAAGCAGGAGAGCAGCCAAACATGCTCCCCCGGGGCACTCAGAGCAGAGTCGCTTAGAAGGAGGGAGCTTTCGGGTCTACAGTAGTGAGTGTTAGGGTCTGAGCGGCAGCGCCCACACCCCACACGGCTGAGGGTCACCGGAGGGCGGGCAGCGGCGGGACACAGAGGCTTGGTTATGTCGGCAGGGGCGGAAGCCTGATGGCCGCCACTGGACTCATGTGTGAGCTCAGTCTTGCCCCGCTAGGGAGGAGTAGGTGGGAAAAAGTGGTCAAGCCCAGCTACCAGCAGCCTTTAATCCAGCCTGCAGGAGAAGGATGGGAACCCCGGAAGGGGTGGAGACCATCCCTTGAGCAAGGGTGCAGGAGCACAGCCTTGCCCTGCCCTCGGAACCTAGGCTTGTGGCCTAAATTGGGGGCCGGCTCCACCCATGGGGGTGGAGCCAAAAACCCAGAACAGGCAGAGTTCTGCTACTGAGCTGAGCGTGGGCACTTAGTTCTGCTTCGCCAGGTAGAGCCAAGGCTAGCAGCCGTTTCACAAGTGGGCTCCCCTTGCAAGGGTGGGGCAAAAGCCCGGAAACAGGCAGAGACCCACAGCTGAGCAAAGGTGCTCGCCACTGCCCTCAGGGCAGAGCATAATGCCACCCACGGGGGCGGGGCAAAGGCCAAGGCCAACATGGCTTGTGCACCCGAGCACGTGATCACAGCCACTCCTGTGAAGGAGAGGTGGAAACCACAGCAATAGCCTCAGTGGGCAGGCACTGGCAACACCCAAACCCAAAAGCCCTAGATAGCAACAAAAGAGGGGGTGGCGGGCCTGCAGACAGACCATACCTAGGGAACAGAGGCCATACCCAATGGACTCCAGTGGCCAAAACCTTTACACAGAGAAAATGCAAAAGCAGAGAAATGCAACACAAATGAACCAAGAGAAATCCCCAGAAAAGGACCTAAATGAATCAGATATAACCAAATTAACAGATGCAGAGTTTAAAATAATGATTGTTAAGATGCTTAAAGATATTAGAACAACAACAGATGGTCATTACGAAAACCTAAATAAAGAGATAGCAAATACATAAAAAAACATTGAAATAATAAAAAAGAATCAGTCAGAAATGACAAATACAATATCTGAAATAAAGAACACAATGGAAAGAATTAAAAGCAGGATGAATGAAGCAGAGAATTGAATCAGTGAGTTAGAAGACACGATGAATAAAGGCACAGAAGCAGAGCAGAAAAAAGAAAAGAGACTCAAAAAGTCTGAGGAAACTCTAAGAGAGCTCTGTGACAACATGAAGAGAAATAACATCCACATCATAGGGGTTCCTGAAGAAGAAGAGAAAGAACAAGGGATAGAGACTTTGTTCAATCATATCATAGCTGAAAAATTCCCTCAATTAGGGCAGGAAAACATCTCACATGTTCAGAAAGCACATGGAACTCCATTAAGGAGAAACCCAAAGAAATCAACAACAAGGCACATCATAATTAAAATACCAAAGCTAAGTGATAAAGAGAAAATATTAAAAGCTGCTAGAGAAAAAAAGACTATCACCTACAAAGGAACCCCCATAAGGATGACTTCTGACTTCTCAACAGAAACACTTGAGGCCAGAAGGGAATGGCAAGAAATATTCAAAGTAATGCAGAACAAGAGCCTACAACCAAGACTACTTTATCCAGCAAGGCTATCATTTAAAATTGAAGGAGAAATAAAAAGCTTTCCAGACAAAATAAACTTAAGGAATTCATACAACCAAACCAAGGTGGCAAGAAATGCTAAGGGACCTGTTGTAAACAGATCAAAGGAGAAAAAGAATATAGCAAAAGAGGAACACAGTTTTAAAGAATAAAATGGCAATAAACAATTACATATCAATCATAACCTTAAATGTAAATGGATTAAATGATCCAATCAAAAGACATAGGGTAGCTGCATGATAAGAAAACAGAACCCATACATATGCTGTCTACAAGAGACACACCTTAAATCAAAAGATGCACATAAGCTGAAGATAAAAGGATGGAAAAAAATATTTCACGCAAATGGAAATGAAAAAAAAGCTGGGGTAGCAATACTTATATCAGACAAAATGGATTTTAAAACAAAGACTATAGGAAGAGATAAAGAAGGTCACTACATAATGATAAAGAAAGCATTCCAAAAGGAAGATATAACTGTTATAAATATCTATGCACCTAATATAGGAGCACCTAAATATATAAAGCAGACGTTGATGGATTTAAAGGGCGAGATCAACAGCAATACTGTAATAGTAGGGGATTTCAATACCCCATTAACATCATTAGATAGATGCTCAAGAAAGAAAATTAACAAAGAAACAGCAGACTTAAAGGACATATTAGAATCAACTCGATTTAATAGATATCTTCAGAACCTTTCACCCTAAAACAGCAGAATATACATTATTTTCAAGCACTCATGGTACGTTCTCTAGAATAGACCACATGTTAGGGCACAAAAGCAGTCTCAACAAATTTAAGAAGATTGAAATCATATCGAGCTCTTTCTCTGATCACAATGGCATGAAACTAGAAATCAACCACAACAGAAAAACTGAAAAATACTCAAACACTTGGAAACTAAATAGCATGTTATTAAATAACAAATGGGTAAACAATGAGATCAAAGAAGAAATTTAAAAAATCCTAGAAACAAACGATAATGAGCATACATCAACTCAAAATTTATGGGATACAGCAAAAGCAGTCCTGAGAGGGAAGTTTATAGCATTACAGGCATACCTCAAGAAGCTAGAGAAAGCTCAAATAAACAACTTGACCCTACATCTAAAAGAACTAGAAAAAGAACAGCAAGTAAAGCCCAGAGCTAGTAGAAGAAAGGAAATAATAAAGATCAGAGCAGAAATAAATGACATAGAGGCTAAAGAAACAATACAGAGGATTAATGAAACCAGGAGCTGGTTCTTTTTTTTTTTTTTTTAAAGAATTTATTTATTTTTATTACTTTTACTAGGGTGACATCAATAAATCAGGGTACATATGTTCAAAGATACATGTGCAGGTTATCTTGTCAATCAATTATGTTGCATACCCATCACCCAAAGTCAGATTGTCCTCTGTCACCTTCTATCTAGTTTCCTTTTTTTTTTTTTATAATAATTTTATTTTTTTAATGGGGTGACATCAATAAATCAGGATACATATATTCAAAGATAACAAGTCCAGTTTATCTTGTCGTTCAATTATGTTGCATACCCACCACCCAAAGTCAGATTGTCCTCTGTCACCTTCTATCTTGTTTTCTTTGTGCCCCTCCCCACCCCCTTTCCCTCTCCCATTCCCCCCTCCCCCCCGTAACCACCACACTCTTATCAATGTCTCTTAGTTTCACTATTATGTCCCACCTACGTATGGAATAATACAGTTCCTGGTTTTTTCTGATTTACTTATTTCGCTTCGTATCATGTTATCAAGATCCCACCATTTTGCTGTAAATGTTCCGATGTCATCATTTCTTATGGCTGAGTAGTATTCCATAGTGTATATGTGCCACATCTTCTTTATCCAGTCATCTATTGATGGTCTTCTTGGTTTTTTCCATGTCCTGGCCACTGTGAACAATGCTGCAATGAACATGGGGCTGCATGTGTCTTTACGTATCAATGTTTCTGAGTTTTTGGGATATATACCCAGTAGAGGGATTGCTGGGTCATAAGGTAGTTCTATTTTCAGTTTTTTGAGGAACCACCATACTTTCTTCCATAATGGTTGTACTACTTTACATTCCCACCAACAGTGTATGAGGGTTCCTTTTTCTCCACAGCCTCTCCAACATTTGGTATTACCTGTCTTGCTAATAATAGCTAATCGAACAGGTGTGAGGTGGTATCTCATTGCCGTTTTGATTTGCATTTCTCTAATAGCTAAAGAAGATGAGCATCTTTTCATATATCTGTTGGCCATTTGTATTTCTTCCTGGGAGAAGTGTCTGTTCATATCCTCTTCCCATTTTTTTTATTGGATTGTTTGTTTGTTTGTTGTTGAGTTTTATGAGTTCTTTGTATATTTTGGATATTAGGCCCTTATCTGAGCTGTTGTTTGAAAATATCATTTCCCATTTAGTTGGCTTTCTGTTTATTTTGTTATCAGTTTCTCTTGCTGAGCAAAAACTTCTTAGTCTGATGTAGTCCCATTCATTAATTTTTGCCTTCACTTCTCTTGCCTGTGGAATCAAATTCATAAAATGCTCTTTAAAACCCAGGTCCATGAGTTGAGTACCTATGTCTTCTTCTATGTACTTAATTGTTTCAGGTCTTATGTTTAGATCTATGATCCATTTTGAGTTAATTTTTGTACAGGGGGAGAGACTGTAGTCCAGTTTCATTCTTTTGCATGTAGCTTTCCAGTTTTCCCAGCACCATTTATTGAAGAGGCTTTCTTTTCTCCATTGTGTGTTTTTGGCCCCTTTATCAAAAATTATTTGACTATATATATGTGGTTTTATTTCTGGACTTTCTATTCTGTTCCATTGGTCTGATTGTCTATTTTTCTGCCAATACCATGCTGTTTTGATTGTCGTGGCCCTATAATATAGTTTGAAGTCAGGTATTGTAATGCCCCCAGCTTCATTCTTTTTCTTTAGGATTGCTTTGGCTATTCGGGGTTTTTTATAGTTCCATATAAATCTGACGATTTTTTGCTCTATTTCTTTAAAAAACGTCATTGGAAGTTTGATGGGAATTGCATTAAATTTGTATATTGCTTTGGGTAATATAGCCATCTTGATTATATTTATTCTTCCTAGCCAAGAACAAGGTATATTCTTCCATCTCATTATATCTTTTTCGATTTCCCTTAACAATGGTTTATAGTTTTCATTATATAAGTCCTTTACATTCTTTGTTATGTTTATTCCTAAGTATTTTATTTTTTTTGTTGCAATCGTGAAGGGGATTATTCTTTTGAGTTCCTTCTCAGTTGTTTCATTGTTGGCATATAGAAAGGCTATTGACTTCTGTATGTTAATTTTGTATCCTGCGACCTTACTGTATTGGCTTATTGTTTCTAGTAGTCTTTTTGTGGATTCTTTGGGGTTTTCGATGTATAGTATCATATCATCTGCAAAAAGTGATACCTTGACTTCTTCTTTTCCCATATGGATGTCTCTTATTTCTTTGTCTTGTCTGATTGCTCTGGCTAGAACCTCTAGTACCACATTAAATAAGAGTGGAGAGAGTGGACAACCCTGTCTTGTTCCTGATTTAAAGGGGAAAGCCTTCAGTTTAGTGCCATTTAATATGATGTTAGCTGATGGTTTATCATATATGGCCTTTATCATGTTGAGATATTTTCCTTCTATACCCATTATGTTGAGAGTCTTAAACATAAAATTGTGTTGTATTTTATCGAAAGCCTTTTCTGTGTCTATTGATAAGATCATGTGGTTTTTGTTCTTTGTTTTTTGATATGGTGTATTACGTTAACCGTTTTACGTATGTTGAACCATCCTTGAGATTCTGGGATGAATCCCACTTGATCATGATGTATTATTTTTTTAATATGTTGTTGTATTCGATTTGCTAGTATTTTGTTTAGTATTTTAGCATCTGTATTCATTAGAGATATTGGTCTGTAGTTTTCTTTTTTTGTGCCATCCTTGCCTGGTTTTGGTATGAGGGTTATGTTGGCCTCATAAAATGTGTTTGGAAGTATTGCTTCTTCTTCAATTTTTTGGAAGACTTTGAGTAGAATAGGAACCAAGTCTTCTTTGAATGTTTGATAAAATTCGCTTGTATAGCCGTCAGGGCCTGGACTTTTATTTTTGGGGAGGTTTTTAATGTTTTTTTCTATTTCTTCTTTACTGATAGGTCTGTTTAGGCTTTCTGCTTCTTTTTGACTCAGTCTAGGAAGGTTGTATTGTTCTAGGAATTTATCCATTTCTTCTAGGTTGTTGAATTTAGTGGCATAAAGTTTTTCATAGTATTCTACAATAATTCTTTGTATATCTACGGTGTCCGTGGTGATTTCTCCTCTTTCATTTTGGATTTTGTTTATATGAGTTCTTTCTCTTTTTTCCTTGGTAAGTCTTGCCAAGGGTTTGTCAATTTTGTTGATCTTTTCAAAGAACCAGCTCCTTGTTCTATTAATTTTTTCTATAGTTTTTCTGTTCTCTAATTCATTTATTTCTGCTCTGATTTTTATTATGTCCTTTCTTTGGCTGGTTTTGGGTTGTCTTTGTTCTCCTTTTTCTAGTTCCTTAAGGTGGGAAGTTAAGTGGTTCACTTGGGCTCTCTCTTGTTTGTTCATATATGCCTGAAGTGATATGAACTTCCCTCTTATTATTGCTTTTGCTGCATCCCATAGATTCTGATATGTCGTATTTTCATTTTCATTTGTCTGTATATATCTTTTGATCTCTGCGCTTATTTCTTCTTTGACCCATTCATTTTTTAGAAGTATGTTGTTTAGTTTCCACATTTTTGTGGGTTTTCCCCCTCTTTTTTGCAGTTGAATTCTAGTTTCAAGGCTTTATGATCAGAAATATGCTTGGTACAACTTCAATTTTTCAGAATTTGCTGATGTTGTTTTTGTGTCCCAACATATGGTCAATTCTTGAGAATGATCCATGTACACTGGAGAAAAATGTATACTCAGTCACTTAGGGATCAAATGTCCTGTAGATGTCTATCATATCCAGGTGCTCTAGTGTTTTGTTTAAGGCCACTATGTCTTTGTTGATTCTCTGTTTGGATGACCGATCTAGAGCCGTCAGCGGTGTATTGAGGTCTCCAAGTATGATTGTGTTTTTGTCAGTTTTTGTTTTAAGATCAATAAGTAGCTGTCTTATATATTTTGGTGCTCCTTGGTTTGGTGCATATATATTAAGAATTGTTATGTCTTCTTGATTCAGTGTCCCCTTAGCCATTATGAAATGGCCATTTTTGTCTCTGAGTACTTTTCCTGTCTTGTAGTCAGCATTATCCGATATGAGTATTGCTACACCTGCTTTTTTTTGGATGTTATTTGCTTGGAGTATTGTTTTCCAGCCTTTCACTTTGAATTTGTTTTTATCCTTGTTACTTAGATGAGTTTCCTGTAGGCAGCATACAGTTGGATTTTCTTTTTTAATCCATTCTGCTACTCTGTGCCTTTTTATTGGTGAGTTTAATCCATTTACATTTAATGTAATTATTGATACTTGTGAGTTCCCTATTGTCATTTTATATCTTGCTTTCTGTTAGTTTTGTGTCTTGTTTGATCCTTCTCTTTTGTTTTTCTATCTTTCGTTTTTATTTGGTTGTATTCCATACATCTTTCCTCTGTTGCTATCTTTTTTATCTCATGTGCTTCTGTGGTGGTTTTTTCAATGGTGGTTACCTTTGATTAATGAAAAGGCTCCCTACCCTGTTCATTGTAGCGAACTATTTTGTGAGTACTTTTGCACTCCATCGTCCTTTGCTAGTGTTAATCTCCATCTTCTCCCCCTCTTTCTTTTTGTTGTTGTCACAGTTTAAATTTGGTTTTATTGTGTTCTTCTTGGAGCTTTTACTTGTGGCTCTGTTTTTTTTTTGTTCTTTGTATCTGATTGGAGAACCCCCTTTAGTAATTCCTGGAGTGGGGGTTTTCTGATGATAAATTCCCTCATCTTTTCTGTATCTGTGAATGTTTTTATTTCTCCTTCATATTTGAAGTATAGCTTTGATGGGTATAGTATTCTTGGCTGAAAGTTCCTCTCTTTCAGGGCTTTAAATATTGGGGTCCACTCTCTTCTAGCTTGTAGAGTTTCTGCTGAGAAATCTGATGATAATCTAATGGGCCTTCCTTTATATGTTGTATTCTTCTTTTCCCTGGCTGCCTTGAGAATTTTTTCTTTGCTGTTGGTTTGTGTCAATTTCATTATGATATGCCTTGGAGTAGGTTTGTTGGGGTTAAGAAAACTCGGAGTTCTGTTTGCTTCTTGAACTTGAGGTTTTAGTTCTTTCCACAGGCTTGGGAAGTTCTCATCTATTATTTGTTTGAGTATGTTCTCCATTCCATTTTCTCTCTCTTCTCCCTCTGATATACCTATTATTCTTATGTTATTCTTTTTGATGGAGTCAGATAATTCTTGTAGGGCTATCTCATTTTTTTTAATTTTTGAGTCTCTTTCTTCTTCTCTCTGCTGTGCCTCAAGTTGCTTGTCTTCTATTTCACTAATCCTCTCTTCTATCTGACCTGTTCTATTAGCTAAGCTTGTTACTTCGTTTTTCAGCTCGTGAGTTGAGTTTTTCATCTCTGTTTGATTTGTTTTTATAGTTTCAATTTCCTTGGACATATATTCTTTGTGTTCATTGAGTTGTTTTCTGAGCTCCCTAAATTGTCTTTCTGTGTTTTCTTGTATATCTCGGAGGATTTTTAGGATTTCTATCTTGAATTCTCTGTCATTTAGCTCCAAGGTTTCCAATATATTAAATTTTTTCTTTATAGATTTTTCCTCATCTAGCTGTGTTACCTCTCTTTCTTTTGTATCCATGATATTCGATTTTCTCTTCCTTAATGGCATCTGAGGATGGTTTTGTTGATAGTATTAATGAGATTTAATAAAGAATAAAAAGTTAAAAAAATAGTAAAAAAATAAAAAATCGAAAATAGTTGTTTTTTTTAAAAAAAAATTAATAATGAAATAAAGAAAAATAAAATAAAATAAAAATTTTTTAAAAAAGGAAATTATTCCCCCCCTCCTTTTTTCCTCTCCTCTCCTCTCCCCTCTTTCTTGAGAAAATCTTGTGGTGAACTGTGAATTATAACAAACAATGTCTGTGATGGAGGGCCTGAATTGGGGAAAAGTAATAAAGGGGCAAGAAAAAAAAAGAAAAACGAGAAAAAGAAAAAAAAAAAGAAAAAAAAAGAGCGTATGGACCCACAAAAAGCAAATAAAGAAAAAATTTGGGTCAAGAATAAAATGATTTGCTTTTAGGTGTTGGTTGTCTAAGAGTTATGATGAGAGGAATAAGAGGAAAATGGAAAAATGGGGAGACAAATTAAAAAATTACTATTGTATTTAGTGGAACAAGAACTAGATAAAATGGAAAGCCAGGGATGGGAGCACTGCTAGTGAGTTAAAAAGGTGAAGTAAAACCCCCCCAAAATGCCACAAACATAAGTTTGAGTCCCAGATAAGATAATTTGTTTGTTATTGAGGTTTGAATGAGAGGAGATGTAAAGGAGAAAGGAAGAAACTAATATAGAGGGAGAAAAGAAAGAGAGAGAGAGAGAAAAAAGAGGGAACCACTAATAGAAGAAAAAAGAAAGGAGAGGGAGAGAGAGAGAGAGTTAAGGGTTTTGGAGTGCAACCCTCATAGAGCGAAAGGAAGAGAAGAGAAAAGATAATGGGAGATGTAACACTTATGGGTAGTGTAGTTCAAGGAGAGGAGAGAGTAAGACCGGCAGAGAGTTAATCGGCCAAATTGGAGGAGGAAAAAAAGTATCAAGAATGAAGATAAGAGAAACAAACGAACAAATATAATAAAATGGGATAGGTTATAAAGTCTGCAGATTATTCTTGATTTTGAGAGGTTATCTTCTTGCTTTTTCTTTTCTCTCCCTCTTCCTGGTCGGTGACTCTGTACCCCGGGTTCTGCCCCTTTGGCATGCTCAGGTAGAGGTTTGCAGTTGATAAGTCTCTATGGCAATGTCATGTATTGTGCTTTAGTCTCATTGGCAGTCGAGGCTATTAGCATTTATAGGCTCCGACAGTGAGAGAGTCCGTGTTCCTGGAGCCTTTCTCCTAGTCTTTCTTTCCTCAATTAGTAGCCTGAGAATCCAGCTATGGGGTTGCTGCTGCCTCTGCGTGGATAGTAAGAGGCTCAAAGAGCTGGCAACTCCCCACTCTATTTCCACTCAGCACAGGGCTCTGGGTAAGGCTCAGTCTGTCAGAGCTGCTAGCATAATCAGGCGGGCTTTCCGCCCACTCAAAGACCTCTGGTTCTGTCTGCCACTCTGTCCGGTAACACAGGCGGGCGCCCACTTCCGGGGCGCTTGGAGGAAACTCTCACTCACTGGCTGCGCGCGCAGACCAGGATATCCGGCCAGCAGTCTCACGCTCTGAGTGAAACCCCCAACCGCAGGGAAAAGTTGCAGCGTTGGAATTGAGTCTCGCTCCGTCCCCTTGTGCGGCTTTTGCAAGGCGCTGGGGCGGCCCGAGATTCCGCTTTGGCCCACACAAAGGCCCCCGACTCTGCCCCTCTGTGCGATAACACGGGCGCGCACTGCCGAGGCACTCGGAGGAATCGCTCACTCCTTATCTGCGCGCGCAAACCTGGATATGAGGCCGGCCGCGCTTCCCTCTGAGTGAAACCCCCAGCAGCACGGAAAATTTCCACCGTTGGAATTAGTTCTCACTCCCTCCCGTGCGTGGCTTTCCCAGGGCGCTGGGGCTGCCCAGAGACTCTGCCCTCGGCCCACAGAAAGGCCTCTGACCCTGCCTTTCCGTGGGGCAACACGGGCACCCACTCTTGGGGCCTAGGAAGAAATCTCTCACCCACTAACTGCGCACCAACCAGGAGACCGGGTAAAATGGCCACCCCGCTTGTCTTTCTTTGTTTGGGTTTGGCGCGAGTGTTAGCTTGTATTGCCCGGGTTGCCACAGGTTCAGTTTTTCCTCGGCTTGGATCTCCGTACCACAGCCTGGTTCAGCCGTTTGTGCCGTGGCCTGAATCTATTCACCCCCTTTGCCCGCCTCAGTTTCTATATTCACAGTTACCAGAGAAAGCCGCCCTGTTTAGGTTAGTGAGGAAGGCGGAGCATTTCTTACTCCCTATTTCCTTCGGGGTTTGGTTATATATTTAGCCAATTTTTCACTTGACCATACCTTTGGGTGTATTGCGAAGCATCTGGAGGCTCCAAGTATAGGTTTTTTTGTTTCTGGTTGAAGATCTTATTGAGTTTTGGGGGAGATTTATCGGAATCGCTTCCTACCCCGCCATTACTCTGACGTCATCTCCAAGGTTATTTCTTAAAAGTTAGGAGCTGGTTCTTTAAAAAGGTAAATAAGATCAATGAACCTTTAGCCAGACTCACCAAAAAAAAAAAAAAAGAGAGATGATTCAAATAAATAAAATTAGAAATGAGAGTGGAGAAATAACAACTGACACAACAGAAATACAAAATATTGCAAGAAAATACTATGAAGAACTGTACACCAAAAAAGTAGACAACCTAGATGAAATCGACAAATTCCTTGAAACATATAATCTTCCAAAAATTAATCTGGAAGAATCAGAAAACCTAAACAGACCAATTACAACAAATGAGATTGAAATAGTTATCAAAAAACTCCCCAAAAAGAAAAGTCCTGGGCCTGATGGCTTTACAAGTGAATTCTACCAAATATTCAAAGAAGAACTAACTCCTATCCTTCTCAAGCTATTTTAAAAACTTCAAGAGGAAGGAAGACTTCCAAGCTCCTTTTATGAGGCGAGCATAATTCTGATTCCAAAACCAGGCAAAGACAACACAAAAAAAGAAAATTATAGGCCAATATCCCTGATGAATTTAGATGCAAAAATCCTCAACAAAATATTAGCAAACCGGATCCAGCAATATATGAAAAAATCATACACCATGATCAAGTGGGATTTATTCTTGGGAGGCAAGGCTGATACAATATTCACAAATCAATCAATGTGATTCATCACATAAACAAAAGGAAGGAGAAAAACCATATGATAATTTCAATAGATGCAGAAAAAGCATTTGATAAAATCCAGCACCCTTTCATGATCAAAACTCTCAGCAAAGTGGGAATACAGGGAACATACCTCAACATGATAAAAGCCATATATGACAAACCCACAGCCAACATCATACTCAATGGGAAAAAATTAAAAGCAATACCCTTAAGATCAGGAACAAGGCAGGGGTGCCCCTTTCACCACTCTTATTCAACATAGTTCTAGAAGCCCTAGCCACAGCAATCAGACAAGAAGAAGAAATAAAAGGCATCCAAATTGGAAAAGAAGAAGTAAAACTATCATTATTTGCAGATGATATAATATTGTATATAGAAAACCCTAAAGTCGCAGTCAAAAAACTACTAGACCTGATAAATGAATTCAGCAAGGTGGCAGGATATAAAATCAATGCTCAGAAATCAGAGGCATTTTTATACACTAACAATGAACTGTCAGAAAGAGAAATTAAGGAATCAATCCCCTTTACCATTGCAACCAAAAAAATAAAGTACCTAGGAGTAAATTTAGCCAAGGAGACTAAAGACTTGTACTCGGAAAATTACAAAACATTGATAAAAGAAATCAAGAAAAATACAAACAAGTGGAAGCATATACCGTGCTCATGGTTAGGAAGAATAAACATCATTAAAATGTCTATATTACCCAAAGCAAATTATAAATTCAATGCAATACCTATTAAAATACCAATGACATACTTCAAAGATATAGAAGACATATTCCAAAAATTTATATGGAACCAAAAGAGAACACGAATAGCCTCAGCAATATTGAAAAGGAAGAATAAAGCAGGAGGTATCACACTTCTGGATATCAAGTTATATTATAAGGCCATTGTACTCAAAACAGCATGGTACTGGCATAAGAACAGGCATATAGATCAATAGAACAGAACTGAGAACCCAGAAATAAACCCACACTTTTATGGACAACTGATGTTTTACAAAGGAGGTAAGAGTATATACGTTGGAGTAAAGACAGCCTCTTCAACAAATGGTGTTGGGAAAATTGGACAGCTACCTGCAAAAAAATGAAACTAGACCACCAACTTACACCATTCACAAAAATAAACTCAAAATGGATAAAAGACTTAAATGTAAGCCGTAAAACCATAAGCATCTTAGAAGAAAACATAGGCAGTAAGCTCTCTGACATCTCTCACAGCAATATATTTGCTGATTTGTCTCCACAGGCAAGGAAAATAAAAGACAGGATAAACAAATGGGACTTTATCAAACTAAAAAGCTTCTGCACAGCTAAAGAAAATAAGAACAGAATAAAAAGACAAACTACACAATGGGAGAATATATTTGACAATGCATCTGATAAGGGGTTAATAACCAAAATTTATAAAGAACTTGTAAAACTTAATACCAGGAAGACAAACAATGCAATCCAAAAATGGGCAAAAGAAATGAATAGGCACTTCTCCAAAGAGGACATACAGATGGCCAGTAGGCATATGAAAAAATGCTCAACATCACTAATTATCAGAGAAATGCAAATTAAAACCACAATGAGATGTTACCTCACACCAGTCAGAATGGCTCTCATCAATAAAACAACACAGAATAAGTGCTGGCAAGGATGTGGAGAAAAAGGAACCCTCCTGCACTGCTGGTGGGAATGCAGACTGGTGCAGCCACTGTGGAAAACAGTATGGAGATTCCTCAAGAAATTAAAAATCGAACTGCCTTTTGACCCAGCTACAGCACTGTTAGGAATATACCCCAAGAACACCATAGCATTGTCTGAAAAGAAGAAATGCACCCCAATGTTTATGGCAGCATTGTTCACAATAGCAAAGATCCTGAAACAGCCCAAGTGTTCGTCAGAGGACGAGTGGATTAAAAAGCTTTGGTATATATATACTATGGAATACTACTCAGCCATAAGAAATGATGACATTGGATTTTTTACAACATGGATGGACCTTGATAACATTATACTGAGCGAAATAAGTAAATCAGAAAAAACTAAGAACTATATTATTCCATACATAGGTGGGACTTAAAAATGAGACTCAGAGACATGGACAACAGTGCTGGGGTTACAGGGTGGGGGGAGGAGAGGGAGGGGTTGGGGGAGGGGAGGGGCACAAAGAAAACCAGATAGAAGGTGACAAAAGACAATTTTATCGTCACCCCATTAAAATTAATTAAAAAAAAAAAAGAATGTGTTTCATAGCTAATTCAGGCAGTTAGAAGAATAGTATAAGGATGCTAATTCTGCTTCTCAGGCCACATCCTGCAAATGGGGCCCCAAGCAAATTGGTGATTTGGCTCCTCTGATTTTGCCAATTGGATTTTTAAAAAAAAATAGGTCAGGAACCCCCTGAAATGGAACTAACAATACATGAGCATAAATTTAAGGAGCTGATGTATCTGTTATTGCTAAGCTACATTGGCCTTCTTCCTGGCCCAGTCTTGCAGCAGCCACAGAATTACAAGGTATAGGGCAGAGTAAATGCCCTCAACAAAGTTCTAGTTTTCTACATTGGGAAGATTAAAGTCATTCTGGATTTTTAAAGCCTTATGTACTCCCTGGATGGCCAGTTAATTTGTGGGGTAGAGATGTTTTGAAAAATAAGAAAGCATTGCTTGTCAGTCCTAATGGTTTAGTCAGTACTCAGATGCTTGACCGTGGATTTTTGCCCACTAAGGGACTAGGGAAAGAACAGCGAGGAATTCCCACCCCCATAGAAGTGGCACCCAATACCAGAAGGTGTGGATTAGGATATCAAAATTTAGCATAGGGGCCATGGTAGCTCCTGCTACCTCAACAATGCATTGTGCAGACCCAATTACTTGGAAATCAGATAATTCTGTATGGTTAGACAAATGGCCCCTTTCTCAGGTGAAATTTAGGGCAGCTGCTCAATTGGTACAAGAGCAGCTACAGCTTGGGCACATTGAACCATTTAATAGCCCATGGAATACACTTCCATATTTTTATCTTGTTGCCTCCTGGATTATCAAGGGGCATAGGCAACCCTTACAGTTTATAGGTTTTGAGCCTCAAAATTATTGTTGTTCCTTTTTTCAAAGGATCAACAACAATGGCTCTGGGAAACTTCCACTAAATGGCAAATCGCTCTTGCAAATCAATGGACAACTTTATACTGAAACTGTCAACTTAAAATCAGCTCAAAGTCTAGAATTACATGCCATTATCATGGCTTTTCAGCATTTGCCATATTCCCCCTTTAATCTATATACAGACAGCAAATATTTACTTATGGTGTTTCCACTATAAAGACTGCTGTCTTAGGGACAAATGCTGATGAACTATTTCAGCAGGTCCTCCTTCTTCAAAAACCTGTATGTCAACATAGAGCTCCATGTTTTATAGCCCAAGGGAATGCCTTTTTAAATTTTTGTTGTTGTTTTCTCTCTTTTTTCTCTGTCTCTTTTTTTCTTTTGTTTTTTGTTTTTTGTATTTTTCTAAAGTTGGAAACGGGGGGGCAGTCAGACAGACTCCCGCATGTGCCCGACCAGGATCCACCTGGCATGCCTACCGGGGGGGGGATGCTCTGCCCATCTGGGGTGTTGCTCTGTTGCAACCAGAGCCATTCTAATGCCTGAGGCAAAGGTCACAGAGCCATCCTCGGCACCTGGGCCAACTTTGCTCCAATGGAGCCTTGGCTGCGGGAGGGGAAGAGAGAGAGACAGAGAGTAAGTAGAGGGGGAGGGGTGGAGAAGCATATGGGCGCTTCTCCTGTGTGCCCTGGCCTGGAATCGAAACTGGGACTCCTGCATGACAGGCGACGCTCTACCAATGAGCCAACTGGGCAGGGCCTAGGAATGAATGCTGATGAACAGGAGACATCAAATATTTTTCTCCTGCAAACTACTACCTTCTTAGCTCTGATATATGGAAAAAGTTTATATAGGCGATGGGGATCCCCCAACCCCTCAGCGAGATCTTCTGAGCATGGCTTTTAAGATAACAAGAGACAGAAAAAGCCCAATAGAGATCAGGGGAACTACCAGCTTTTAGGCTACGCCCTTAAAGGCTCCAACACCCCAAAGGGGTCTCATAGGATGCCATCTGGGTCCTGCTTCAATAGTGGAAAGGAAGGTCATCGAGCTAAAGCCTGCCAGACTTACACGCCTCTGCTGGGAGGAAACAGAGACACTGGAAGGTGGGCTTCCCCCTCGCTCCTCTAAGGGAGGGATCAGTCTCTTCCAGCCCTGCTCCAGCCACCTATGACCTAACCTTGCCCAGAATGCTGGGGTTTGCCACTGAAGGCTGCAGGTGCCCAGGGCCGTTGGCCCCATCTATGACACTGTGGATGAGCCTAGGGTATTTCTTCCAAGAAGCAGGTAAACTGATCTCATTTGCACAAGGGCCACTTAACTATGTCTTGCCTGAATAGTCAGGTTTTTTATTCTTCCTTCAAAGATCTCTGTTGTGGGTGTTGATAGTCCTATTTTCTGCTGCTTTGCTTAATATATAGTGTTACCTTTATTCCTCCTACTTCAATGCCCCACTCATATCTCAGGCTGGGACCTATTTCTTATTTAGAGCTCTCTTTCCCCCTTTTGCTAACTTCTATTATGAATCTACCTTTGCCACCCAGCTTAGTGTATCCCAAGGTTCTCTTTACCAAGCCATAGTCACAGAGCTCCAGGGAAAAGCAACCTGGTCTCATCTCTCCAGGCAGAGAAGAACAGAAGCTCCATCTCCACGCATGCTGCAGATGGCTTTTCCAGTCTACCTGAATCATTACCAGCTAGAAGCAGCGGTCATTGGGACTTGGGCATGAGCTGCAAAGTATAGAATTGTGACAACAATTCCAGTGCCATGCGGACTTTTCCAGGATGTGGACTTTTCCTGGACTCCTGCTCCTGTGACAGTTCCTAACAGACTGAACGGGGGTTGGGTTTCATTTTTCAGAGATTGGGCAAGGTGTTGGGGCCAACTTGGACTTGGCGAACATGTTAAGGATACTACTCCTTTATGGATTCTTGCTGTATTGGCCAAGAGTTTTCTTAAAGGCTTTAGTCACTGTAAAAAAAATATATAGAAGACTGGATGGGGAAGATGTGGCACATATATGCCATGGTGTACTATTCAGCCATAGGAAGTGATGACATCGGATCACTTACAGCAGAATGGTGTGATCTTGATAACATTATACGGAGTGAGGTGGGTAGGTCAGAAAAGACCAAGAACTGCAGGATTCCATACATTGGTGGGACATAAAAACGAGACTAAGAGTCATAGACGGGAGTGTGGTGGTTGCGGGGGGTGGGGGGAGGGAAGGAGGGAGAGGGGGAGGGGAGGGGCACAAAGAAAACTAGATAGAAGGTGACGGAGGACAGTCTGACTTTTGGTGTTGGGTATGCAACAGAATTGAATGACAAGATAACCTGGACATGTTTTCTTTGAATATATGTACCCTGATTTATTGATGTCACCCCATTAAAATTAATAAAAATTTATTTATTATAAAAAAATAAGGATAATTTCATTTTGGCATTAAGAGAAAGAGGGTTCAAAGTAGATTTTTTGCATTAATCTCTACAGAATAGTTTCATTATTCTAATAAATTCTACTAATTATAAAATTGAATTATAAAAATAAAAGAAAAATATAAAATATTGGTTTAAGAAAAACTATGGTAATCTATCCTTTTAACAGTGAATATATACAGTCTATTTAAAAAGAAAAATTGTTTTTAATACACAAATTAACCTATCAAAAGACACACGAGAGCTATTTAAAGAGTTGTAGGAAAAAAGTCATTTTTGAGGTTTTTTTTTTTTTTTTTTTTGCATTTTTCCGAAGTTGGAAATGGAAACAGTCAGACAGACTCCCGCATGCGCTTGACTGGGATCCACCCTGCATACTCACCAAGGGGCGGGCGATACTCTGTCCCTCTGGGGCGTTGCTCTGTTGCAACCTGAGCCATTCTAGAGCTTGAGGCAGAGGCCACAGAGCCATCCTCAGCGCCCGGGCCATCTTTGCTCCAATGGAGCCTCAGCTGCAGGAGGGGAAGAGAGAGACAGAGAGGAAGGAGAGGGGGAGGTGTGGAGAAGCAGATGGGCGCTTCTTCTGTGTGCCCTGGCTGGGAATCGAACCCAGGACTCCTGCAAGCCAGGCCAACGCACTACCACTGAGCCAACCGGCCAGGGCCATTTTTGAGGTTTTATGAAGTAAAATTTCATTGGGAAGAATATGTACTAGAATATTTTTGTAATACCCATGAGAATCATAAATCCAGAGAAATGGAAGAGTCTTATTCTGCTTTGGTAAAAAAAATGATGTGTGAAACTTTACCTAGGGTTATGAATTTTCATTTATAAAAAGCTATAAAAATTTTACTAAACCCTGGTTTTTAATCATCTCACCATTCCATAGATTTCATTGTACTGTGAGTGAACTCTACCCACAGAGCGTAAGATAGGTAATTACTCAACAATGTAGTCCGAATTCAACTATTCTAATAAGTAAATAAGCATATTAAAAATGTTCGTTAAGCATTGCCAATGTTTTGGTTGTCATATAGAAAATACGTGATTTTTCTCTCTGGCTTTATAATTCAAGACGTCATGGCATCCATTACCTTTGGATGGTAAAATACAATATTGTGCATATGTGTACATTCCTTCTAAAGGGATGTTTATTTCAATCTTTTAAGGTTTTGTAGGCTTGATGTGGACTTTATATATAAGGACAAACTCTTAAAGACGTTTAAGGCAGAGATTATCTGTGCCCATAGTGGGGAAGCTTCTTGAAAAAGGTCAGAGAAGTGGGACTTAATAAGAGGCAGGCAGTGACCGCTCCAGGTGTGGGGCTCCACACAGAGAGGCTGCAGCATACAGAGCAGCTGTGAGACCCATAGCAGTGGTTCGGAAACTTAAGACTCCATCAGAATCACCTGGAGGGCTTGTTAAAGTCAGAATGGTTACCTGCACCCCAGTTTCTGATTCAGCAGATTGGGAAGTGGGGTCTGAGAGTCAGCATTTCTCACAAGTTCCCAGAAGAGGCTGACGCAGCTGTCCTGAAGACTGCATTTTGAGTAACACTGACGTAGACGGTCCAGCTCTACCTGGCTGGGTTAGGAGCTAGCTGCTTGCAGAGTAAATAGGAGGTAAGAAAAGCTGGAACACTTCATATGAGAGTGAGCACCCTGAGACTTGATGTGGAATGTTTTTAGGGAGCCCATGACATTGGGAGCAGTCACTCCTTCCCTTGTACTGGCTAGAAAACAAGTACTGGTAATTGTTCTTTTGGGGAAATAATTCTCATGGTGATGAGGGCCACAGGCTTTGGAATCAGCTGAGACACAAACAAGTCTGAATTCCTGCTCCACTTCAGAGTGCCAGGGTGTTGGGAAAATAGCTGTGTTAGGCTGGCTCACTGGTTTACTGGCTGCAAGCACTTTGCTTGATTAGTGCCTGAGCACGTGGCAGCACCATGTGTGTATAGTCTAAGTAAGCCTGTGGGTGCTTGTGCTCAGGGCAGACTGTGGATGGCAAATTGAGGTTTCCGGTCTGCCACTGTGAGGGGCCGTTTTGCTGTTCATTTGCCTGAGAAGGGGTTTCCCTGGCCTGTTTGCTCCTATGCTGTTGTGAGACTACTAAACAAGAACGACCCACCGCTTTCTGGCTCTGCAGTTTCTCTATATGCTGCCGAAATCCAGTGTGGACCTGCCTGGCCTCGGTCACCATCGTTACACAGAGCAAGCCTTTCCACCGCTTTAAAGCCATAATCACCTCTCAGAGAGTTAAGGTCGCAGAGTAGATTCTCAGGAAAAATAGTGTGGTAGACATTTATCCTTCCAATTGGGAGGGAACCCTGATGACTGTAATTCGGCCCACCCTCCCTCTGCCCATTCCTGACATGGGGCAAGGAGGCTTGGTGTGCTCTTGCAGGGAGGCAAAACCTTACCTCTACCTAGCTTCTGTTTTTAAAAAACACGGATTGACAATAGAGTTTATTAACATGTGCAGCTTCGACAGCATCTTCAGCATAGAACAACATATTTATGGAGAAGTGACAGGACGAAGGGGAACGATTTTAGGCTTCCAAGGGTGGCAAAAAGTGAGGTTGTAATGGAATAAGGTCTGTTTGCAGATTCCTCTGGTGCCTCATGTGGAATGATTAGAGTCTGTCTCCAGTAGAAGCAGAATTTATACCTGATTAGGCAGAAAAGGGGGAGAATAGAGAGAGGTTTTCAGGCATTTGCTGCTTATTAAGTGCCTTCAGCTTAAAATACGTTTTTATGTCAGAAGCGTACTTTGGGATGATGTATTCTGGTTTCCTTTAGTGACAAAGATGTTCTGTCTGGAGAGAGGGAATGGAATCAATGGAGGAGACAAAAATGAAGGTATGCTGTTGGGCAGATAAAATATATTATGCTCACTTTGTTAAAGATGGCGCTGCCCACATGGAAGCCCGTCGCCCAGGTGATTGCTTGGGATGGCCGTGATTGTATTAATGTGTGTTGGGGGCCGGCTGTGGGCTGGCAGGATCCTTTTAGCCTGGGGCTTAGTTTTAGGACTAAGCCTTACCCACCCTTTTTGATGTAGGGTGGTGCACTCTCATGAGGAATCCGATTATGCCTCAAATAAGTGACTTTGTATCAGAGACTTCCTTATTTGTATATTGGATTAAAGGTTTTGATTTCTACACTATAAAGTGGGGCAGACCGGGAGCTTGCTCTCTCTTGGTTCCTGAGATTAGCATTAGAGGGGAGAGCAGAGAGAGGCCACGTGGAGGAGGCCAGAAGAAGCAGCCAAGATGGCGGAGTGTTGAAGAAGCCAGTTTGTGCAGGGTGAAGGAAGGAGATGGGGAACAGAAGTGAATAAGGTTGGTGAGCTAGAAACCTTTGATTCTAGGAAACTCGGATAAGTCAGTAGCTTTGTGACCACTGAATGAGTGGGTTTTGGAGCCCAGTGTGTGTTTTTACTTGCCCGCTGGGTGCAAGCTAGGATTAAAGGTAATGGCTCACCAGTTCTTGGCTCCATTGTTTCATTACCATCTGTTCGAATCTAATGTGAACCTGCATGGGCCAGGCGGCTGTGATGGTAGCTGTGGTTAGAATTTATTAGTGGTCACAGTCCTATCAGTGTCCATCTGCAGTGGTGACAGCATTCGGGGGGGGCAGTGTCATAGCTGATGCCAAAATTGTTCATATCTTCACCTTTTTTGGGTCAAACCATTCTTATTTAAAAGAGTAATCACTCCCCCCCCCCACACACACACCTACAAAGAAGTCTCTCTCCCCATCCTTGCTTTAGTTTTCCATTTAGCATTATCTACCATGCTGTATATTTTTATTTGTTTTTGTCTAAGTCTCCATTGGAAGCTGAGTTTCATGAAGGAAGATATTTTCTTTCATTCACTGTTGTATCCCAGTGCCCAGTATAATACCTGAGATATAAGTAGTACTTGATAAGTATTTATTGATTGAGTGAACATTGTAGGCCTGGGATACTCCAGTAATTCACTCCACCTGAGAAACCTAAAATCTTTGTTGCTTATAGTTATTGACCCTGAATAACACAGGCAACTCTTGTTTTTTTTTTTTTGTTTGTTTGTTTGTTTTTTGTATTTTTCTGAAGCTGGAAACGGGGAGGCAGTCAGACAGACTCCTGCATGCGCCTGACCGGGATCCACCTGGCATGCCCACCAGGGGGCGATGCTCTGCCCATCCGGGGCATTGCTCTGTTGTGACCAGAGCCATTCTAGCGCCTGAGGCAGAGGCCACAGAGCCATCCCCAGCGCCCGGGCCATCTTTGCTCCAATGGAGCCTCAGCTGCGGGAGGGGAAGAGAGAGACAGAGAGGAAGGAGGGGGAAGGGGTGGAGAAGCAGATGGGCGCTTCTCCTGTGTGCCCTGGCCGGGAATCGAACCCGGGACTTCCGCACGCCAGGCTGATGCTCTACCACTGAGCCAACCAGCCAGGGCTACAGGCATCTCTTATTATGAAGGTTTTTATTTTTTTTTAGTGGTTTTTAGTTACTTCAAAAATCTTTCTATTCACATATTGGGATTACTGCTACACTGTTGGAGACCGAAAGCCAACAGGGTCTTTGTAGTTTAGACTTTTGGGGGACAGAGGTGTGGAGAACTGGCAGTAAACTGCCAGTCTGCCCAACCCCCCACTTCACTTGTTCTGTGAAGTTGCTAAAGGCTATTTTTTTCCACACCTTCATGTTGGCTGTGGTGCTAGATTGTTTATACTGGTCCTATCTCCCATGTCTCTCAGAAAGACTTGAGGCAATTTCATTTTTATCTGTTGTTTTGTGAAAGGATAAAAGAATGTTTTAATGGTGGGTCTTTTCTGTACTTGGTAGAGTTCTTGGGATGCCTTGAAAATGTGACTTTGTTTTAATGATCTCTGATTTGCTAATGGCCTCACTTTGCCCTATAAATAAAGCATGTAGGGTGGGTGGAGGCTCGCCTTTTGCAAGCTATCTTCTGCGTTGCAAAAAGTCCTCCAAAGCCCATCCTTTTTCTCTATAAGCCTATTCTTAATTCCCCGCTGTTCCCACTCAGGACCTGGAATTACTAGCTGTGCTGGTTCGTGGCACTATACTTTCATTTAGAAAAGTTTCAGCTAAGAATGTTCTTTATTAACCAGGATTTGGGGAGATGCAAGTATATGAAACAGCTTTGTTTCTTGTCTCCATGTTTTTCTTTCTGCTATCAAACGTGTGCTGTCAATTCTTTTGCACGTCAGCAATCCCTTGGACAGATCCCATTGCTTTGTGGACACTTTTGCTCATAAAATTCCAGTCCAGTTTAACTTAATCAGGTTGAAATATCAGCCTAATATTTAATAGAGAACTTTTCTCCTCTGCCAGTATTGGCCCGAGACTCACCAGACTGTGTAGGTGAGGGGACTGCATTGATGTGTGTGTGGGTGGGCTTACTCTTGCTCTTGTCTTCTTCCGTACCCTCTTTCCTTTTCTCTCCTGGGCTCCTCTTTCCTTCAGTGGGATTGAGAGGAAGAGTGGCAGAAGGGGCAAATGTCTTCATGAGTGCTGTGTTTCTCCCTTGGCTGGCCATGCCCTCTGTATGTCAGGCAGCAAATGACAATGCTGTTATTGCCCAGTGGGCAGCCCTGTGGCCACACCACGTAAGCCTGGACAACTTCCACGGTGTCCACTTGGCCCAGAGGAGGTACACCTGAAAGGTGGGAGGGAGAACACTGCATTGCTGCCCTTTTCTTCAGCCAGTCCTTTTCCCACAATTAATTCCCTGTATTCTTTGGGGGCACAGAGACATATCAACAAGTTCACTCAGGTAGGCCACCTTGGGAATGGAGGCTTGTCACCTCCTCTTGCAGCCAATGCTAATTTCTTGAATCCCATATCACTTGGCTTTGGGGTAAGAGAATAGCCCCATCACTGGAGGACGTACCCTTCCCCTCTGCCCGTATTTCTTAATGGCATTAATACTGGCAATCTGAGTGGGAAAATTCTCCATTGTAGGGTACTTAGTATTTTTGGAGTCTTCCCATTAAATGCCTATAGCATTCCCAGAAATGCCTCCTCATATTCCCAAACTCTATTCAGTTTGAGAACCATTACTAGGCCAACAACTCAGTAACACAGAATTCTAGAATTTCTAATCTATTACTTTTACAGGCTGGTGGGAGTAGTGGGTGATAGTTACTTTAAGTTCTTTAGAGATATGCCTGGCAGTGCTCTTTAGTGAGTGGGTGTCCTTAGTACCTATTATCTTCAGCTTTGGGCTTTAGTTGAAATTCGGAGCCAAGAGAAAAAGAATCTTTCAACATTCTATTATAGGCTGATAGAAACATGTTTCCAAATGACAGCATAAGATGTGTTATGTCTAGGGGTTTCCTTTACCTTCTAGACTGTGAGTTCCAGTCAGCCTCAATCAGAAAAGCTGCCCCTTTCTTATCTTCTTCCTTCAAGTTGTTATGGAGGACTCCTCATCCCCCATTCTTCGGAACAGTATAGCTCTAACTTATCATCTATAAGTGAAAATCTTATCAGAAGCACTGCAAATAATTTTTATGTCTGGAATTTTATAGGACCTTAAAAGTAAAGCTAATACTTTGCATTTGGTTGAGCAATGAAATGACCATTCATGTTGGTTAAAAATGATTGAATACCAGCAATTTTGTGTAATTTAATCTAGTTATGTTAGGGGACTCCATACCTAATTTGAATGCAACCTTAAAGCTTTAGCATAAAGCACTAGTGATTGTGATGGTGAGATGTTATTTATGAGATAGGCTCAGATTGTATCCCAGTTTACTGTGAATCACTCTTGTCTGAAGAACAGAGGGGACAGAAAAGGAGCTAACCTCTTAGGTTTGTAATAAGTTCTGCAGTTACAAGATTTTCAAATGCATGCTCATTTGCTCTTCATGCCAGCCTAAAACTCATTTTACAGAATAATATTTATGCTCTTGAGTAAAACTGAAAATGATCAGTTTCCACACTATGGGTAAATATATAAGCTCTTCAGTTATAGAAAAGCCATTTTGCTAATATTGAGGCATTTTTCTCAAATTTATTCTTTAATTAAGTTAAATATATAAAATAAAAACAATAAATACCACCTGACTCATGGTGTCGCAGTGGACAGAACATTGACCTAAATGTCAAGGTTCCCAGTTTGAAATCTGAGGTCACCAGTTTGAGCACGAGCTTGCCAGCTTCAGTGTGGGGTGGCTCGTATGAGCATGGTATCATCAACATGATCCTGTGATCACTGTCTTCAGCCCAAAAGTCACTGGCTTGAACCTCAAGGTCACTGGCATGAGCAAGGGGTCACTGGCTCATCTGGAGCTTCCTGGTCAAGGCATGTATGAGAAAGCAATCAATGAACAGCTAAGATGCTGCAACTACGAGTTGATGCTTTTCATCTCTCTCCTTCCTCTCTATCTCCCTTCTTGTCTCACTCTTTTTCTTTCTTTCTTTCTCTCTCTCTCTCTCTAAAAATCAATAAGAAGAAAGAAAAATGGAACTATTATAGATTAAAAGTTACTTGAGGCATATCAACTGAATGAAATGTGTGAACCTTATTTGAATCCTGACTGGAACGAACCAATTATTAAAGAAATTTGAACATTAACTAGGTATTAAATGAGTTTAGGGAATTTGTCAAAAAAAGAATAAGAAACACAAGAACCTTGTTATGATAGTAACATTATATGAATTACACTTATAATCATATTGTGGGTTTTAGTTAATGATTTCCACAAGTCCTAGAATGTGTGATTTAAGTGAAATGTCTTTCTTGAATATCTTGAACACTCAAATCCAGTAAGGAAAGTATCAGGGTTTCTTTCGTTTGTTTTCACAAATGCATGCTTGAAACAAAAGGGGGGGAGAATATTGATTTTGGGAAAAGAGCAAGGGTATTATCATACAGTTCTTAGGCTTTGTGACTTTTTAGGGAGTTCATAGTGGAGTTGAGGTTTTATCATTGGCTTGAAAATAAAAGAGATAGTCTTGTGAGTAAAAATAAAAGAGAAATTAGTTAATAATAAAAAAATCCTCAGACCTATTTATCAGTATGTATAAACAAGGAGGTCTTTGTTCTGGTACATGCCAACCCATGGAATTCCTTTCATTTGATTTTTTTCAGAAAAGAAGCTTTTGTCATAAAGTAGATTTAACCTTTGTGTCCATTCATGTGGATTTGGAGAATATATCTTAGTGAGTAGTAGCGCATTTATGTATGTATGTATGTATATATTTATATTTTAATTTTTGTGTTCCTTTATTGTTTTTAAATTGAATTGATTGGGGTGATATTGGTTAATAAAATTGTATAGGTTTCAGGGGTACAATTCTATAATATATCATCTGTATATTGTATTGTATGTTTAATCACTTCAAATCAAGTCTTCCTCCATCTCCATTTATCCCTCCTTTACTCTTCTACCTCCTCCCTTTTTCCCTCTGGTGACCACCTACTCTTGTCTGAATCTATGAGCCCCCCCCCCACTTAATCCCTTCACTTTTTCTACCCAGCCCCGCAAACAGCCCCCACTCTACAACTGTCTGTCTGTTCTATGAGTCTGTTTCTATTTTGTTAGTTTGTTTTGTTCATTAGATTCCACATATGAGTGAAATCATATGGTACTTGTTTTTCTCTGACTGACTTATTTTACTTAGCATAATATTCTCCAGGTGCATCCATGCTGTTGCAATGTGTAAGATTGCCTTCTTTTTTTGGTATTATCCCATTTTGTAAATGTACCATGGCTTTTTTATCCACTCATCTACTGATGGGCACTTGGGCTGCTTCCAAATCTTGGCTATTGTAAATAATGCTGCAACCACCTTCTTATACCATACTAAAGAATAAACTCAAAGTGGATTAAAGATTTAAATGTTAGACTTGAAACAATAAAAATTCTAGAAGGAAACATAGGCTGTATAATCTTGGGCATTTTTATAGCAATATTTTTCCTAATGTACAGGCAGTCACCAGGTTACGAATGAGATAGATTTTATAAGTTTGAAAATGTTTAAATATTTATATGCACAGGAAGCTAAAAATAAACAATATAAAAAATAAATAAAAAATATTAAGACAAACATCTAAGTTGCATTTAATAGGTAAATGTACCTGTTCCAAATTACATGCAAATTCAACTTAAGAACAAATCTACAGGACCTATTTTGTTTATAACCTGGGGGACTGCCTGTATTTGAAAAGGTTCTCATAGTACACTGTTTGTGTCTCCTAGGTCCTTAGCATATTTTTCTCATATTATAATAAAGCATATAATATCTTTCTTTTTGGAATTTAAGTTCTCTGAGAATAGAGACCACGTTGTGTTCATCTTTGTACCTCAGACATATCTTTTTTAGCCTAGTGTAAAGCCAGTATCCACGGACACCATCATAGCCGCCTGGCCCATGCAGGTTCGCATTGGATTTGGACAGTTGGTAAAGAAACAACGGAGCCAAAAACTGGTGGGCCATCATCTTTAATCCTAGCTTGCACCCGGTGGGGAAGTAAAACACACACTGGGCTCCAAAACCCACTCATTCAGTGCTCACAAAGCTACTGACTTATCCGAGTTTCCTAGAATCAAAGGTTTCTAGCTCACCAGACTCATTCACCTCTGTTCCCCATCTCCTTCCTTCTCCCTGCACAAACTCTGCACAAACTGGCTTCTCTTTCAGCACTCCACCATCTTGGCTGCCTCTCCTCTCCTCCACGTGGCCTTACTCTGCTCTTTCCTATCTCTGCTCTCTTCCAGCATGGGCTCCTCCTAGAACATAATCACTCTTCCTCCAGAACAACGTGATCTCTCTTCATTTTAAAACCTTTTGGTGGGTGACAGGCTTCCACATGGGCAGTGCCATCTTTAACAAAGTGAGCATAATATATTTTATCTGCCCAACACTTAATGTCAAGTATGATAGTTTCTCAAGTTTACAGGGAATTCTTTTCATTCTATATTATAATACTGATTGTTACGAGGAGCCACTGAGCCATTTCACCTGCAGGTGTTTAAAGTACCAAAGGCTACAGAATTAATATTAATATTTTAAGAGGCTTGGAGAACATTTTATTAATTTGGGTTAAGGTGTGCAGAGAAATTGTGAGAATAGTTTCTGTACTGTGTGATTGGCTAGCCAGGATGGCCCTTGGCATTGTATTGTAAATGCAAAGGGAAGGAAAACATGGATCCCCAGACATTCCACCACACCTGTGGGGAAAAGGGTGAATGGCTAGCCAGGTACAAGAAGAGAAAAGCCAAAATAAAACTTTTCTCATAGCAATGAGCCATTTGCGGGCATTTGTCCCCACCGAAACTACCTCTCCTATGTAAATGCATGTGGTAACACGTGTGACTCAGGACAGAGAGATAGCAAATGAACACTAGATAATATAGCAATGCCTTTTTTTTTTTTTTTTTCATTTTTCTGAAGCTGGAAACAGGGAGAGACAGTCAGACAGACTCCCGCATGCGCCCGACCGGGATCCACCCGGCACGCCCACCATGGGGCGATGCTCTGCCCACCAGGGGGTGATGCTCTGCCCCTCCGGGGCGTCGCCATGTTGCGACCAGAGCCAATCTAGCGCCTGAGGCAGAGGCCACAGAGCCATCCCCAGCGCCCGGGCCATCTTTGCTCCAATGGAGCCTTAGCTGCGGGAGGGGAAGAGAGAGACAGAGAGGAAAGCGTGGCGGAGGGGTGGAGAAGCAAATGGGCGCTTCTCCTGTGTGCCCTGGCCGGGAATCGAACCTGGGTCCTCCGCACGCTAGGCCGACTCTCTACCGCTGAGCCAACTGGCCAGGGCTATAGCAATGCCTTTTAATATGTAAAGAGACATCTTTCTACCATTGTGTTGGCTTGTAAACTTTGTTTTTCCCAAAAGGATGTATGGCTTGCAAATTGAACGTGGTCCTATCACGTTAAATGACATTGACTATAACCAATAGTGGTAAGGGGCTCCTAATTGCAATTTTTGCTTCTGTACTTCCCACTTACAAAACTATAAAAACTAAGTAGAACAAAGGGCCAGTGTGCTTTCCTTCAGAATTCTGTCAGAGTAGCCGCCGCTTGGCCAAGCTAGACAATAAAGCTTTGATGTGTAACTGACGGACCTTGTTCCTGTCTTCAATGTTACGGGTCCCTCCGAATTAGGCTTAACAGTTAGATTTCCCATCCTTCATAAAACTTTTCAATAAATATGCTGACAAATAGGAAAAACATATTTGAATTCTGTAGGGCCAGAGGCCACCACCATTGTGGCCATGTAGGTTCTCATTGAATTCAGACAGATGGTAAAGAAATAGTGAAGCCAAAAAATGGTGGGCTATTCCTTTATTAAAGTCTCTCACTGGCCAACAAGCACCACATGGGGAAAACACTTCACTCTCATTCAGAGCTCTCAAAGCCCTGACACATTCTCTGGTTCCACAAGCAGGAGAATCTTCTCCAGTTCCTCCTAGAATCAAAGGCCCCCACAAGCCTCAAAAGGGCTCCCCTGGCCAGTTGGCTCAGCGGTAGAGCGTCGGCCTGGCGTGCGAGGGACCCGGGTTCGATTCCCAGCCAGGGCACATAGGAGAAGCGCCCATTTGCTTCTCTACCCCCCCTTCTTCCTCTCTGTCTCTCTCTTCCCCTCCCGCAGCCAAGGCTCCAATGGAGCAAAAAGATGGCCCGGGCGCTGGGGATGGCTCCTTGGCCTCTGCCCCAGGCGCTAGAGTGGCTCTGGTCGCAACAGAGTGACCTCCCGGAGGGGCAGAGCATCGCCCCCTGGTGGGTAGAGCGTTGCCCTTGGTGGGCGTGCCGGGTGGATCCCGGTCGGGCGCATGCGGGAGTCTGTCTGACTGTCTCTCCCCGTTTCCAGCTTCAGAAAAATACAAAAAAAAATAAATAAATAAATAAAAAAGGGCTCCCAAAGCCCCTCAGGAATGGTTCCCCATCTGGACACCTCTCTTTTCCTGTAAAAACTAGCTTCTTCTTCAGCACCCTGCATTCTCTCTCCTCTCCCTGCAACCTACCTGGGCCCACAAAGACCCCTCCTCCAGTAAACATTAGCAAAAACAATGGTCTCTCCTAAGCAGGAATGGAATCTTCAATTTGAGATCAACTGCCCTGCTCTGAGGGCTAGCATACACGTGGCTGCCCAGCACCATTTTTTAACAATAAAAGTGAACAAACTCAAAAAATACAAATTTTACAAACTCATTTGCCCAACAAATTCCTCTGAAATTTTAAAGGCACTGATAAAAATATAAATAAACAATAAAACAAACAAGGCCCTGAAAGTACTAAATTTTAAAAAGACACCGAGCAGATAAACCGGTTTTGATTAGTTGAGGATGAACAGAATCACTGTAAGACCATTGACATTGCATTTAATCCAAAAATTTAGGGAGATAATGCAGCATTTTTCTTCTAACAAGAGCAAAGTGCTCATTAAAAGTTTTTTCTAGCTTATAATTCATCATGTGGCTCTGGAATAATCTTCAAATTATTTTTTTAACTCATAAAATCAAAACAGCAACAACCAAAAATAGCCTGTTGGGCAGATAAAATATATTATGCTCACTTTGTTAAAGATAACACGAGGAGGCCATCCCCCAGGTGATATTAATGTGTGTTGAGAATCCTTGTAGCCTGGGGTTTGGTTTTGGGATTAAGCCTTTCCTACCCTTTTTGATGTGGGGTGGTAAATCCAATCATGCCTCGGAGAAGTGACTTTGTATTAGAGACTTCCCTATTTTGTATATTGGATTAAGAGTTTGGATTTCTACTCTATAAAATGAGGACAGAGCGGGAGCTTGCACTCTTGGTTCCTGGGATGATTAGCATGAGAGAGCAGAGGGAGCAGAGCAGAGAGCAGCAGAAAGAGGCCATGTGGCCAGGAGAAGCAGCCAAGATGGCGGAGTGCTGAGTGAGATGCCAGTTTGTGTAGAGTTTGTATCTGGGATAAGGAAGGAGATGGGGAACTGAGGAGAATAAGGCTGGTGAGCTAGAAACCTTTGATTCTAGGTGTTGGGCAGATAAAATGTATTATGCTCACTTTGTTAAAGATAACACGAGAAGGCCGTCGCCCAGGTGATATTAATGTGTATTGGGGTGGGCTAAAGGCAGGCAGAATCCTTGTAGCCTGGGGCTTGGTTTTGGGATTAAGCCTTTCCTACCCTTTTTGATGTGGGGTGGTACAATCCAATCATGCCTCAGAAAGTGACTTTGTATTAGAGACTTCCCTATTTTGTATATTGGATTAAGGGTTTTGAATCTACACTATAAAATAGGGGTAGAACGGGAGCTTGGGCTCTTGGTTCCTGAGGTTAGCATGAGAGAGCGGAGAGAGTAGAGCCAACAGTGGAAGGAGGCCACGTGGAGGAGGCCAGGAAAAGCAGCCAAGATGGCGGAGTGCTGAGTGAGATGCCAGTTTGTGTAGAGTTTGTATTTGGGATAAGGAAGGAGATGGGGGAACTGAGGAGAATAAGGCTGGTGAGCTAGAAACCTTCGATTCTAGGAAACTCGGATAAGTCAGTGGCTTTGTGAGCACTGAATGTGAGTGGCTTTTGGAGCCCAGTGTATGTTTTTACTTGCCCGCCGGGTGCAAGCTAGGATTAAAGACGATGGCCCACCAGTTTGTGGCTCCGTTGTTTCTTTACCGACTGTCCGAATCCAATGTGAACCTGCATGGGCTGGGCTGCTCTGATGGTGGCCCTGGCCACGGCTACTGGCTTTACACTAGGAAACTCGGATAAGTCAGTGGCTTTGTGAGCACTGAATGTGAGTGGCTTTTGGAGCCCAGTGTATGTTTTTTACTTGCCTGCCGGGTGCAAGCTAGAATTAAAGACTATGGCCCACCAGTTTGTGGCTCCCTTGTTTCTTTACCGACTGTCCTAATCCAATGTGAATCTGCATGGGCCGGGCTGCTGTGATGGTGGCCCTGGCCCGGGTTCCTGGCTTTACATAGCTGTTGGTCAAATAAGTTTGTAAATATGATATATGTTTGCTCGCTTGTGACTTATATTGGGTGTGGGGGACAGGTTATAAGCAGGCCAGGTCGTTGTAGCCTAAGGTCTGGTTTTGGGACTAAGCTTTTCCCCACACCCTTGACTGATTGTATGATCTGGGTGGTGCACTCTCATGAGGAATCCAATTATGCCTTGGATAAGTGACTTTGTATCAGAGACTTCCTTGTTTGTATATTGGATTAAGGGATTTTGGTTTTCTACACTATAAAGTGGGACAGACCAGGAGCTTAGACACACAGTTCCTGCTATCACAATTGCAGGGGCTTCCCTGATCCCTTGCCCTTCATGGGAAGAGCTGGTTTTCTGCTTTTCCCTTGTCTTCTTTTGTGGTTTGCCTGTCTTGGTGAGACACCAATAAATAGGATGGCCCCCCGTCCTCTGACTCCGCCATTTCTTTATCATCTGCCCGAATCCAATGGGAACCTGCATGTGAATGGCCACGATGGCGGCTCCTGGCCTTACAATAACCCTAGAATATTTTTTCTCCTTCAGGTAATGGAGCTAAAAATAACTGGCAGGCACTTTACCTCGAGTGGAGGTAGGTCTGGAGCCTCAAAGATGATGGCGCCAGGGTACGAATGCAGTCGTTACTTCTCTTTGACTGTTATTTGGGCCGAGTATTTATAGATGAATCTGCAGTGTGGCAGGCAATTCCCCTGAGTGAAGCCTCAGGCCGTGAGGTTCCGATGAAACAGGCATGACACTGCAGATTTCCTAGAGCAAAGGGAGGGAACTGCAGGGAAGCCGAAAGCAATACTCTCCCAGCAACCTTCTCCTTGTGTTTTTCTTTTAACACATTTTTTCCCCCAAGGGGGTTTGCAAAACACTGATTCATTTTAAAAGGTGTTATGGTAAATTCCCTAGCAGAAGCTTTCCTCCCTGCTGAGACAAGTATTAGAGCCTGCAGAAATCTGAGTTACTGACTTTGAAGCCAAATAATTGGGATGAATGAATGGGCAAGAGCAAAGAGGCCGCACATAAAGGGAATCCCTTCTGACTGCATCTTTCATGCTGAAGGACATTAGGATGTGAGCAGATGCAGCCCATGGGTTTGGGTTGCCAGGTAACCAGAGTTTCCACAGATTTCCAATTTTTACTTTATTTCTGATTCAGGGAAGTAGTTTTCTTTACACAGAAAGGATTAAAGAACACTCCTCTTCACCCCTCCTCATTAAGGTCAACTAATCACATTCACCTGTTGTTGGCTAAATAATTCAAAGGACACAATTGTTAAATATTTATCTGTTTAGAAAATCCTTGGAAAATCTTGGGATGAAAATTCAGAGCGTGGTAACCTCCCTGCTTGGTATTCAGGCAGCCAGTGGAAAAACTCTGTGTGGCCCTGGGGCTTTCTGGGTTGGCTGAGAGGTTTAATCCTATAGCTTCAACAATTCAGGCTCTTCTGCCTCTCCTCCCCCACTGCAAGTTTCTCTGTCCTTTCAAAGCACCCAAGACTGACTTACAGAGGTACCTTGAGATATGAGTTTAATTCATTCTGTAACCGAGTTTGTAAGTCAGTTAACTTGTATATCAAACAAATTTCTCCCATTTAAAATAACTGAAATAGATTTAATCTTTTCTACCCTGTGAAACATCCCCAAACTACCCTAAATTATGAAAAAGACATGTTTTTAATTAAGAAACACACATGTATACTTTACCAATGCATAACAAAATATATGAAATAAAAGAAAAAAGTGTTATTTAGTACTGTATTCTTACCTTGGAGACAGACGAGTACGGCTAACGAAGGTGAATGGCGGAGGAAGAGGGAGGGAGGAAGGGATGCAGGCACTATAGTCACGTAAACTAAAACTGCACTTTCTAAACCTAAATGTAAACTAAAACTGCATTTTCTTTAAACAAAACTAAGACTATACTTTCTTTACTTAAAATGAAACCACAATAACTTAATTGTAAAAAAATGCACTTTCTTAACTTTAAACTAAACCTAAGCTTAACATTACGTATTTTTCATTTAATCATCACCTGTTTTTGCCTTTTTGGCTGCACTTTTGGCACTTTCACTTGCAGGACTTTTGGATAAAAATCTATCCAAAGAGGTTGTTTGCTTTTTCTGTAACATTTTAAAATGTTACAGAAATGTGACAAACAAGTGTCATTAAAAAGTGCTGAAGCACGACCAGTTGAAACTTTTTCTGGGTGTTTCTTTTCAATGTACCTTGAAAGTGTCTCTCACATTGCCAGCATGTCTTTAATTTCACTTGGAGAAATCACTTCCTCCAACTCTACCTCACTACTAATCTCTTGCAGAAGTTCAGTATGTTACATCATCTGTAGCTCCTTCAACTCCTCAGTTGAGAGTTCCTCCTCATGTTCTTTGACGAGCTCGTTTATGTCACCCTCATCTACCTCCAGACCCATCGACTTTCCGAGGGACACAATCTCCTCCAATACTTCTACCTCTGTCTTGGTCTCTGGTTCGAATCTTTCGAAGTCCCTGTCTGCAACAACATCAGGCCATAACTTTTTCCATGCCAAGTTCAAGGTTCTTCTTGTAACCTCTTGCCATGCCAAGTCAATAATGCATAAACATATCACGATGTTGTAGTGATCTTTCCAAAACTCTCGAAGGGTTAGATTTGTATTCTCAGTCACCTCAAAGCAGCGGCGGAACAAATGCTTTGTGTATAGCTTTTTAAGTTGGAAATGACCTGCTGATCCATAGGTTGCAAGATTGAAGTTGTGTTGGGTGGGAGGTAGGGGACTTTCACGAATTTGAACTCATTTGAATGTCGTCTTCAAGACCAGGTGGGTGGGTTGGAGTATTTTCAAAGATTAGTAATGCTTTCATCAGGAGTTTATTTTCTTGAAGATATTTCTTCACTGCAAGACCAAAGATGAGATTTCCCCATTCAATAAAAAACTGCCACGTAACCCATGCCCTAGCATTGGCATGCCACATAACCTGCAGTTTTTCTTTAAGAATCTTGTGAGTCTTAAAGGCTTGAGGATTTTCAGAATGATACACTAGCAGTGGCTTTACTTTACAGTCACCGCTAGCATTTGCACACAATGCAAGGGTCAGATGGTCCTTCATGGGTTTATGGCCTGGCAGCACCTTCTCCTCTGTGATGATGAAAGTCCCCTGGGGCATTTTTTTTTCCAAAACAATCCTATTTTGTTCAGTTGAACACTTGTTGGGGGATGTAGCCTTCCTTTGTGATAAGCGCAGCAAAACATGCAATGTACTCCTCAGCTGCCTTAACGTCAGCACTCGCAGCTTCACCATGCCTCACCACCGAGTGGATGCCAGATCTCTTCTTGAAATTTTCTAACCAGCCGCAACTTGCCTTAAACGTATCTTCTGCTGCCTCTTTTGAGGTTGATGGTTCTTTCTTCTTCAAGTTGCCGTAAATAATACGTGCCTTTTCGCATATTACAGTCTCCATCACTGTATCTCCTGCCAGCTCTTTCTCTTTCACCCACACCAGCAGAAGCTTCTCCATTTCTTCATGGATATTTGTTCTTAACTGGGACAGAACTGTAGTTCCTTTTGCTGAATTTGCGCTTTTGATGGCATCCTTTTGTTTAAGGATGGTACTTATTGTAGATGTTTTGCGGTCGTGCAGCTTTGCCAGTTCAATCACTTGTACACCACGCTCATGTTTTTCTATTATTTCTTGCTTTACTTCTATCAACATCATTCTATTATTCTTCTCAACAATGTCCTTTACACTCACTTTCTTTGGCCCCATGATAGCACACAAAAAAATTTAGTAAAATATGCAAAAATTATGCAAGAATTAGTACAGTGCATAAGATTCTACTTGATTCTGCGGGTAATGTGAGAAAGAATGAGATGCTGGTGTTGTGCTGCCGATACTGGACCCAAGCACCAATGCGCCAACTAGCGGCAGCTTCCTGAATCACAACTCATATCTCGGAATTTCGCTCGGATCTTGAATAAAAATATGGACCGAGTTGCAGCTTGTATCTTAAAAAAATTGTATGTTGGTCTGCTCGTATCTCAAGGTACCACTGTATTATTAACCAACTGTTTTCTGAAAGAGGAGTCAGCTTTTTCATGTTACTTTAAACAATATAGTAAAACCAAACAGAACAGAGTCCCCACTTCTCTCTCTTTCATAGAGAAGGAATATGAAGATTTAAAGCTTCAAGTCTTACGCTAAGCAGTTTTCTTTCCATTTGGTGGAAAAGCAGACAAAGCAAATAGCTTTTCAAATTATGTGTTGCAAAGGCAACATAAGCCTACAGCCCCGAGGCTGGTTAGCAATGAGCTTTGGATAGCTTGGATGCCTTTGGGTTGTATGTGACTGGATATGTGTGTGTGCAAACGTGTGTACAGTGGTGTTTCATTTTGTGGATGTGGCATAATTATCCGTCTCTGAGGACACTTGACCGGAAGCTTACTATAATACTCTGCCCTTCAATATGGCAATCAGTAGTAAGGTGAGTTAAGGTGACATTAGTATTTTTCCTATAAGGCAGATAGCAGTCTAGGAAATATTACAGAGAGAAGTTTCTACAGTTGGTTGAGTATGATGAGTGGGGCTGGTAAGACAAATCTTCAATCTGCTGTCTTTTGACACTGCCTGCCCAGGAAGTCTGTCTTTACAAATCTCAGTCATTTTCCGAAGCTCTGACAGGATGAAAGCCAAAGCAGAATGAGCCTTGCTCTGACCCAGCTGCCTTTAGCACTTTGGATAGTGAAAACTTGGTGGCTCAATGAGGTCATTTTCTATCAAAAAAACTTGAACATTTAGAAGGTTCAATGGAAATGAGCACAGTAGTGTTTAGTGAAATTCTTAAGTTTGCCATAACCTTCTGTAAATGAAATCTTGGTTGAATTAGCAAAGCTTGCTAGTAGACAACAAGTAACACCAATGGCTGGGTGCTTCTGCAATGCCTTTAGCCCATGGTACTCCAATGTTAGAGATGCTACTTGGGTTAGTTAGAATTATTCATGGGAAACAGTGCAATTTCCTGACTCCAGTATGGGAAAAATTACAGCATATAACAAAATATTACTTCTTCCTCAATATTTCTATAGAGATGAAATCTGGGTAAGATGAGCGTCAGGGGCAATGTAGATGGGAAAAAGATGTCACATGCACACACACACAAGACCAAAAACCAGAAAATTTCCTGATAAGTTACTTGGGTGAGGGTGGCTGTATTTTATAGTCCTCTAGATAAGGGAGATAATAAGCGATAATTGTTTTATTTTTGTATGTTTATGTATACTTGTGTATATATTTGTGGGCACAAATATGAATATGTAAGCACATGAACTAACCTCATTTTTTAGCACAAGTGAACACCACTACATTCTCCTTCATTTCTCTTTCAGAGCTTGGATTTATTGAAATTAGGGAATGAGAGTCACCCCAGGTGGTCCCACTGTAGGAAGTCTGTCTGCTGGAATGGTCAGGTCGGCTAAGATATGTACCTTTCAGCATGTAGTGTGTCATTGATAAAGGTGTAACTTACTGAATTGTGAGGGAGGAGGTGAGAGTGGGGTGAAAAGAATAAGGAGAAATGAGCTCCTTTTTAGATAGGAAGTGGAAATGTTAGCCCACAGGGAGTTGAAATGCCAGAAACAGAATTTTTATATTTGGAGACTAAAATATGACTTCCAAGCAGACTGACTCCACTTGCCCACTTTGATTTTAAGGACTCCAAAGGAAAGACTTTTTTGATTAATGAAGAGCTAGCTACAGAGGTGGGAAAAAGTAGGCTTACAGTAGTGAGTGTGTGAAACAGTTTCTCCTTGTATTATTAATTTATTAACTCTTATTATTTATTACTAACAACTTTAAACCTAATTTTACCCATCTCTGTACTGTTCTCATATTTCTCCAACATCTCACAGTCATCTTGGTGGTTACACACCACTTTTCTCTACTGCCTGCCATTCTTTTTTCTTTCTAAGAGCAAAAGAAAGAGTGAATAATTTTCATTCCAAGATGGGTACCTTGTCAGTTCAATTCAAAATTTCCCTCCCTCTTTTGGTCTCAAGTTAGCAGAGAAATGGTTTTATTTAGAGTGTATTCATACTTCCTCAGAAGCCAAAGGCACAATTTCAAAGCGTGTGAATGTTTTGTGCAGACTGCTAGGTCCAGTTATACTGTGGCTCCCAAGGAGGATTTCAAGGTTGTGTCTCTGTCCTTCCAGGAATAAGAATTACATTATGAAATGGTTTTTTTTGGTCTTATTTCTATGTTTAAATTGTTTATGCTGCTAAATGCTGTTGTAAAAATGATGTTTTCTGTGTGGTGATTTACAATATCTTGCCCCTTTTAGAGAAGTCTCTGGTTTTGACATAATGTAAAACTTTTGTTTAGGAATAAAATCACGTGGCTGGGAGGAAATGGATAGTTGCAGCGTTTTTAATTTGGTTTGCCTTCATGTCGGGTTTCCTCAGCAGGCTCTTGTCCAGAATATGCCTGGGGAAGAGACAGAAGCTGAAGAAAAATGATAATGGGATGCAAGCTGTTCTTGTTCCCCAATGACTTAGATGAATGTCAGAGAGCTCTTTCCTAATGGAAAAACAATGGCTGAACCAGAAAGCTTGCAGGAGTACTTTTAACCACACTATCCTTTTTAAGAAATAATGTTTTATGGGTGCCTAAAAATAGGGAGAAAGCAGTGGGGTATAAGAAACACTTATCTCTTCTATTCACATGCATGTACTGTGCACTTTGAGAAATGGTTCTCCATGTGCTGTTTCACAGATGGGAGTGCATCGTATCCCTCAGGAAGGTTCAGGAAGGGACTGGAGAACAGTTTGAGAACCTATATTCTAAGGAGCCTAATATTTCTCAAAGATCACAAAATTGTTGCATTAAAAATTATCTACTTAAAAACCCTTTATAAAGTAAGTGAGAAGAGTATTTTGAGCTTCACTGTTTAGAGGTCATATAAAACTGTGGGAAAAAACATCTGTGGTCCAAATATTGTGTCAATTGAAATAAAAAATAAATTTCCACTTATACATCTGGCTGAATTATAGGTAATGAGAGCATATACTTTAGGGTTTTCAGCACCTAAATGAGGCTTCCCAAATTATTAAAAGTAGAAAGAAGCCCTGGCCAGGTAGCTCTAAGATGTTAGAGCATCATCTTAAGTAGCAGTGGTTGCTGGTTTGATCCCTGATCAGGGCACATATAGGAACAGAGCGATGTTCCTGTCTCTCTCTTTCTCTCTCTCTCCCCGCCTTTCTTACTTGCCTACCTCAATAAATAAAAATTTATAAAAAAAATAGAAATATAATGCATCTCTTTTTAATTACTTCAAAGAATGTTTTTTTTGCAAGAGCAATTGGTCAGTGCTTAATTTATTAATTAGATTTTCCTTAATGTTTCTTCCTCTACTTCACTTCCCTCAAAAGCAATTAAATTTGGTGATAGAGAAAGAGTATATATGAGGAGAGTTATTGTTTTTAAAGCTTTTAGAGAAGGAAGGTAGAACTTTTTAATAAAAGCTATATTGTATTTAATCAAAAAATATTTTTTGCAGTCTCATGACTGTACTATCTATAGAGATTTCAAAGTCTTGAGTACATGAAATAATTAGGAGGTATTACTAGGTTAATTAGAAGCTCTGCCTTTTAATGATTCAAAATTATTCAGGGGAGAAAATTTCAAGAGAAGAGAGTTAAGGGAGAGGATATGTCTCAAAAAGCTGCTCTCCTGTGAAGGTCATGCTATTGTTATCCTATCGTGCTTGTGTTCTTCTAAGACACGCTCATTATGCCTGCTTCACGTTACCTGTGTTAAGTGAACAGTAATGTATGTGTTAAAATAATTTCTGTTCATTGATTGAATTAAAGCTAAAATACGAAACCAGCTTTGTCGGGAGCCGATCCACAACTGCTGGCTGACAAGGTCACAGCAGGAGAAGACCCACAACTGCTGGCTGACAAGGTCACAGCAGAAGAAGACCCACAACTGCTGGCTGACAAGGTCACAGCAGAAGAAGATCAAAAACTGCTGATTGACAAAGTCACTGCAGTGAAGACCAATGGCTGTGGGGTGACAAAGTCACCGCAAAGGAAAGGCACAACGATACTTCCCCCTTTGACTTTTTGAATTAATCTGGCCTTATATTCCCCCCTTTTCTGGGTGTGTGCTATTATTTGTGGCACAGGGATAATAATACCGTGCTTTCCCTGTAGATTCGTAGTGATTTCTTTGGATATGAGACAGAGGGTGTGAGTTCCACAGAAAAGCCTGTAAGCCCCTTGAACTGGGCTCATAGACATAAGAGGCTGGCTATGATATCCCTCGTAAAGGGTTAAGTCTGTAGGAGAATTCCCTCTTAATCATGTTAAAAAGAATAAATTGTGACTTAGGAGGCAGTGGCTGTGCACAGAGCACCCTTCGGCCTTCACTTAACATTTTTTCCTCCCTAGCCTTTTCATGTGATAAGTAGAGAAACATTCCTTTCTTCCTGCTTATTTAATCTGCAAATAGTGGTATATTCTGAGAAGAATAGAGTCAGAACTTAACTAGTGTTTAAATAAAATGTAGGAAGTAATAACAGTTAATGTCTTGTGTTGCTGCTGGGCTATCTTGCAAGTGCACTCTGCATATCTTTGGGTGAAAGCTATTCTTAATGTTATGTTAATTTCTTTAGAGGCAAGCCTTTCAGAATCTTGTAGGACACTGCATAAACTCAAGGCCATTTACCTGAGCAAGCGGTGGTCCATTGTTAGTCGTCTGCTAAATCTCTCTCTGCCCCTTAACTCACAACAGACTAATACTTTAAAAGCTTTTACTGATGTTGTTATTCAAGTTATTTTGAATGATTTGCTACCTGATTTGTGACTCATAGATGTAAATTAACTGTTATCCAGAAACATGAAAACATAGTGAAACAAAAGCAATAATTAACACCATGTGATTGTAACTCAGTGTGTGTGTATAAAAAGGGAGCTATACTAGCATTAAGCAGAGATGCCTGGCAGTAAATGCTAACCGGAGAATAAAGAGAAAGAAAAGAATTCGGCTCTCTCACTCCATTTTCACCGACGCCGTCTCCTCCTGTGGGACCCCTGAATCCCCCCCGGGGCTGGACCCCGGTACAGCTTGATCCTGACATTATTGGTTAATGAGTCTCCTTGAAATCCAGTCCTCTCCAGTACACTTTCTACTTCTTGGACCAATGTCCCCTTGGCGGGATCCACTTCCTCTGCCATTCTTGTTGTGTGACTGGACCTGGGTGTCTGAATGCTTTCACGCTGCATGTGTCTTGATGACTGGAAGCCACTTTCCCAGTCCAGACCTTTCTCCTGAGCTCCTGGTCATACAACTGATGGTCATACTAGCCTCTCAGACTCAGTATATCTAAATTTAATCATTCCCTACCCCTTCACAAATCTGCTCTCATTTTGGTGGAACTAGGAATATCAGCTTTGACTCTTCTCTCTTTCATTTGGCAAATCCATTCAGTCATCAAATCCTGCATATTTTGTCTCCATAATTTTCCAACCTATTGCCCCTCGTTAGTTCTGACAAAACTACAGTTGATTTGTTGGCTTGCTTCTGACCCAGGCTGCATAGACTACTTCTATTTCTGGCCAGCCCATAAAGATGTCAGGTGCATGAATGTTCCTCTTTCCGCATCTTTGGTTTCTTCCATGCAGTGAAAGTAACTAGTAAACTAAGCTTGGCATTGTGGATATGGTTTGTTATCTGTATGGACTGGGTTGGAATCCTTTGGAGAATTGACAGAGCTGTAGTGCCCCGGAACTTCTCTATCACATTTGGCAGTTTTCATCTGAGATCTCTATCCAGGCAGTCTTAGAAAGTTACCTGCTTATATAAGGTTCTACTGGCAACTTCTTGTGTTTTCATATTTAATAAAAGGTGTGGCTTGGTGCTCCAGGCATCCTTATTTTCAGCTATGCAGCTGTCCTTTGTCATGAACTCTAATGACTCAAAGGCCAGATGATTTCCTTCTAAATAATTTGCTTCTGTGACCAAAACTTTGTAAGGAGATGCTCCCTTTTCATTATATGGTGTGTTCATAAAGTCATGGTGCACTTTTGACCGGTCACAGGAAAGCAACAAAAGACGGTAGAAATGTGAAATCTGCACCAAATAAAAGGAAAACCCTCCCAGTTTCTGTAGGATGATGTGGCAGCATGTGCACATGCACAGATGATGACGTAACACCATGTATACAGCGGAGCAGCTCACGACCATGCCAGTCGAGATGTGGACGGTACAGAGGAAAGTTCAGTGTGTTCTGTGGCTCGCTAAATTTGAATCTGTGACAAAAGTGCAATATGAATATCGGCGCATTTATAACGAAGTGCCACCACATAGGAATAATATTACTCGGTGGGATAAGCAGTTGAAGGACCAGCAGTTTGGTGGAGAAACCCCGTTCTGGTAGGCCATCAGTCAGTGACGAGTCTGTAGGGACTATACGGGATAGCTACCTAAGGAGCCCTAAAAAATCTGTGCGTGAGCCCACATCGAACTGCACTGAATAGGTATGAAACTGGGAGAGTTTTCCTTTTATTTGGTGCAGATTTCACACTTCTATTGTCTTTTGTTGCTTTCCTGTGACCGGTCAAAAGTGCACCATGACTTTACGGACACGCTGTATTTTGCTAATGTTGGTTGTAACTGAGACATCTTTCTTCTTGTAGTCTTCCTCTCCATCCCCAACCCCATCACTTCCACCTCCACCTCTGCCTTCACCTTTCTCCTCCTCTTTCTTCTATTTAAAACTTACACTCCATACAATCTCAGTTTTGCTTTGTTTTTGACAGAAGCTTTTTTTTGAGGTGATCTTATATTCACTTATTTCTGAAGTAATTTTCTTTATATTTCATTCTGATGCTTATTATTCTCATGCATTTTCTATGTTTAATCTCCACACTCCATATTTTACTTTTTAATTTGTCTCAACTTTTTTTTTAATTTTTATTAATTTTAATGGGGTGACATCAATAAATCAGGGTACATATATTCAAAGAAAACATGTCCAGGTTATCTTGTCATTCAGTTATGTTGCATACCCATTACCCAAAGTCAGATTGTCCTCCGTCACCTTCTATCTAGTTTTCTTTGTGCCCCTCCCCTCCCCCCCCTCCCTCCTTCTCTCCTCCTGCCTCCCATAACCACCACACTCTTGTCCATGTCTCTTAGTCTCGTTTTTATGTCCCACCAATGTGTGGAATCCTGCAGTTCTTGTTTTTTTCTGATTTACTTATTTCACTCCGTATAATGTTATCAGGATCCCACCATTTTGTTGTAAGTGATCCTATGTCATCATTTCTTATGACTGAATAGTATACCATGGTGTATATGTGCCACATCTTCTTTATACAGTCTTCTATTTTTTTTTTACAGTGGTTAAAGCCTTTAAGCAAACTCTTGGCCAATACAGCAAGAATCCATAAAAGAGTAGTGTCTTTAACAAGTTCACCAAGTCCAAGTTGGCCCCAACACCATGCCAGGTCCCTGAAAAATGCCACCCAACCCCAGTTCAGTCTGTTAGGAGCTGTCCCAAGGAGCAGGAGTCCAGGAAAGTTCCCCACAGGAGAAGTCCGCATGGCACTAGAATTATTGTCACCATTCTATACTTTGCAGCTCACATCCAAGTCCCAGTGACCGCTGCTTCTAGCTGGTAATGATTCAGGTAGACTGGAAAATCCATCTGCAGCATGTGTGGAGATGGAACTGCTGTTCTCCTTTGCCTGGAGAGATGAGACCAGGTTGCTTTTCCCTGGAGCCCTGCGACTGTGGCATGGTAAAGAGAACCTTGGGATACACTAAGCTGGGTGGCAAAGGTAGATTCATAATAGAAGTTAGCAAAAGGGGGAAAGAGAGCTCTAAATTAGGAGTAGGTCCCAGCCTGAAATATGAGTGGAGCATTGAGGTAGGAGGAATAAAGGAAACACTATATATTAAACAAAGCAGCAGAAAATAGGACTATCAACACCCACAACAGAGATCTTTGAGGGAAGAATATAAAACCTGAATATTCAGGCAAGACATAGTTAAGTGGCCCTTGTGCAAATGAGATCAGTTTACCTGCTTCTTGGAAGAAATACCCTAGGCTCCTCCACAGTGTCATAGATGGGGCCGATGGCCCTGGGCACCTTCAGTCTTCAGTGGCAAACCCCAGCATTCTGGTCAAGGTTAGGTCATAGGTGGCTGGAGCAGGGCTGGATGAGACTGAACCCTCCCTTAGAGGAGTGAGGGGGAAGGCTACCTTCTAGTGTCCTTGTTTCCTCACAGCAGAGGCATGTAAGTCTGACAGGCTTTAGTTCAATGATCTTCCTTTCCACTATTGAAGCAGGACCCAGATGGCATCCTATGAGACCCCTTTGGGGTGTTGGAGCCTTTAAGAGCATATTCTAAAAGCTAGTAGTTCCCCTGATCTCTATTGGGCTTTTTCTGCCTCTTGGTATCTTTTTAAAAAATTTTTTAAAAACATTTTTATTTTTCTGAAGCTGGAAACAGGGAGGCAGTCAGATAGACTCCCGCACGCGCCCCATCGGGATCCACCTGGCATGCCCACCAGAGGGTGATGCTCTGCCCATACAGGGCGTCACTCTGTTGCAACCAGAGCCAGTCTAGCGCCTGAGGCAGAGGCCATGGAGTCATCCCCAGCATCTGAGCCATCTTTGCTCCAATGGAGCCTTGGCTGCGAGAGAGGAAGAGAGACAGAGAGGAAGGAGAGGGGAGGGGTGGAGAAGCAGATGGGCGCCTCTCCTGTGTGCCCTGGCTGGGAATCAAACCCAGGACTTCTGCACGCCAGGCCAACGCTCTACCACTGAGCCAACTGGCCAGGGCCTGCCTCTTGGTATCTTAAAAGCCATACTCAGAAGATCTTGCTGAGGGTTTGAGGATCCCCATCCGCCTATATAAATCTTTTCCATATATTTGGGGCTATTTCGAAAAACACAAAACAGTGTTATTAGTTGTATCAAATAAAGAAGGTAGTAGTTTGCAGGAGAAAAAGATTTGGCATCTCCTGTTCATCAGCATTCAAAAGAAATTGAAAAATTTTTAAGTAAAAAGCATGGTATGGTAGACCCGTAAGAGTTTCAAGATATGACTCCCTCCTTTTAAATTTTTTTAAATTGACCTTAAAATATTTGCTGGATATACTTTAATAATACCTTGACTTTAAAGATTGTAAGAAATACACATAATTTGAAAGGTTTGACAAAATACAGTAAATGCTTTTGCTCCATATGCAGGAGCATTGTCAGTTTAACCAGTTTAGGAAATCCAATAATAGAACAATGCATACAGACAATGAGCTATAACATGCTTAGCAGCCTCTCCTGTTCTGACAGAGGTTACTATAAATCCAGAATAGGTATCCACTGTAACGTGGACATAGGACTGTTTGCCAAATGAAGGTATATGAGTAACATCCATCTGCCAAAGTTGTCCTGGTAGGAGTCCTTGAGGGTTAACTCCAAATTAAGGGACAGATTGTAGTATAGGACCCCTTGGACAGGATTTCCCAATCTGCCGTGCTGCTTCCCGAGAAAGTTGAAACTGTTTACACACGGCTGCAGTGTTCCGGTGATGAATAGTATGAGACTGAATTGCTTGCTCTGTCATGGTTGCTCCAAATAATTTTCTTTTGGGTAGCTTGATCAACAGGGATATTCCCTTGTGCTAAAGCTTCAGGGAGCATGGAGTGATCTCGAGTATGTCCTATGAAACATGGAGCTCTATGTTGACATACAAGTCTTTGAAGAAGGAGGAACTGCTGAAATAGTTCATCAGCATTTGTCCCTACGACCGCAGTCTTTATAGTGGAAACACAATAAGTAAATATTTGCTGTCTGTATATAGATTAAAGGGGGAATATGGCAAATGCTGAAAAGCCATGATAATGGCATATAATTCTAGTCTTTGAGCTGATTTTAAGTTGACAGTTTCAGTATAAAGTTGTCCATTGATTTGCAAGAGCGATTTGCCATTTAGTGGAAGTTTTTCAGAGTCATTGTTGTTGATCCTTTGAAAAAAGGAACAACAATAATTTTGAGGCTCAAAACCTATAAGTTGTAAGGGTTGCCTATGCCCCTTGATAATCCAGGAGGCAACAAGATCAAAATATGGAAGTGTATTCCATGGGCTATTAGATGGTTCAGTGTGCCCAAGCTGTAGCTGCTCTTGTACCAATTGAGCAGCTGCCCTAAGTTTCTCCCGAGAAAGGGGCCATTGGTCTACCCATACAGGATTATCTGATTTCCAAGTAATTGGGTCTGCACAATGCATTATTGGGGTAGCAGGAGCTACCAAGGCCCCTATGCTAAATTTTGATATCCTAATCCACACCTTCTGATATTGGATGCCACTTCTATGGGGGTGAGAATTCCTTGCTGTTCTTTCCCTAGTCCCTTGGTGGGCAAAAATTCCCGATGAAGCATCTGAGTACTGACTAAACCATTAGGACTGACTAGCAATGCTCCTGTATTTTTCAAAACATCTCTACCCCATAAATTAACTGGCCATCCAGGGAGCACATAGGCTTAAAAAATCTAGAATGACTTTCTTAATCTTCCCAATTTAGAAAACTAGAACTTTGTTGAGGGCATTTACTCTGTCCTATACCTTGTAATTCTGTGGCTGCTGCATGAGTGGGCCAGGAAGGAGGCCAATGTAGCTTAGCAGTAACAGATACATCAGCTCTAGTATCTAAAAGTCCTTTAAATTTATGCTCATGTATTGTTAGTTCCATTTCAGGGGGTTCCTGACCTATTTTTTTTTAAAAATCCAATTGGCAAAATCAGAGGAGCCAAATCATCAATTTGCTTGGGGCCCCTTTTGCAGGATGTGGCCTGAGAAGCAGAATTAGCATCCTTATACTATTCTTCTAACTGCCTGAATTAGCCATGAGACATAATTTGTCTCTACTTTTGCCTTCTATTAGAGCTAACTCATAATTTCAGATCTTCTTCTTTCTATAATGGAAATAATTGGTCTTTCTGTCTCCAGTATTGCACCCTCCTCCCCCCATTTACTAGCCAAGTAATCTTTCTGACTTGCAGATCTGGTTAAGAGGCTCTTTGAATGATATACAAGCCCCTTTATTCCTGGGCCCTCCTGTCTATCTCTCTTGCATTGCCCCTCCTTGAAACGTACATTTCAGCCATTAGGAATTGTCTGTGGATCTTTGGCTGAAAAGCTGATTTGATCCTTTTGAGCCTTTAAGGCTTATTTTTTTTCTTTCTCTGTAATGCTTTTTGCAATTCTCTACCTCATCCAATTGCCTTAACTACACCCATTCACTTTTCAAAAGTTGTTTCAAATGTGAACTCAAGAGTTTTTCATCTTAAAGACCTGCCTGCTCTTGCTTCTCCCATAGTCTTTGCTATGCCCTATGCATGCCTCTTAATAGTATCAGGTACCACTTTTAAGGGCAATAGAAGCTAACCCTACACAGTCCTCCTATGTTCCAGGCTCTGGTCTGAGCATTTTACACAAACCACTTGCTTGGTTACCTATCTGTTTCTCCTATGGATTGGAAAAGTCTTAATTATATTTTAGAGTTATTAGTTTTTAATAATACAAATAACAGATACAGGCAGAGGAGAAATAAATATTCCTATCATAAATCCTAACTGCCTGTGTATTTATATACTCTGTTTTCCTTCTGCTCTTGTTTCTAAGACTGATCCCCTGCTTATCTCTGGGAGCCCACCCTATCTCATCATTGAAGAGGCTACTTTTCTACAATTATTATTTTTCTTTCTTGCTACTTCTATTGTAAAAAGCTTATATCACCAGTTTTCAAATCATGGCTCTGCAACTTACTAACAGCGTAACTTTGGGCAAATTAATTTCTCTGTGCCTCAGTATCTTTATCTTTAAAATGGTGATACTTTTGATAATTAATAAACAATATGGGAAAGTATGTGGAACAGTGCCTGGCATAATGTAAATGCTAAATAAATGTTAATTAGAAGATTATTGAAAATTACTTATAAAATGCCTTATTATTATTATGCATTAACAAATATCCCTTGGCCCATTTTCATCTCTGCTTCACAGCAAAATACTTGAAGGAGTTGCCTATATTTGTTGTCTCATTCTTTTTTTTCTTCTCTCTTTAACTCTTCACTGGGGCTTTTATTCAAACCACTCTAGTGAAGCAACCTGTATCACACTTATCAAGGTCACCAGTGATTTATACCATGACAGAATCAATTTTCAGTTCTCTCTCTTTGTCCCAGTTGACCTTTCAACAGCAAATGACATAGTTGATGACTCCTTCTTGAAATGCTTTCTTCTTTTGATGTCAGTGACAAAGTAAGCCTGGTTTCTATCACCTTTTGTGGCCCTTCTTCTCAATCTTGTTCCTGGCTTATCTCCTCTCCTCTATCAGACCTTTGGAAATAGAGTCTTCCAGGACTCAGTCTTTGGTTCTTTTTTTTTCTTTATCTATAGTCTCATCCAGCCTGATCATTCTTAGCCCCATGGCTTCAGGTAACATTGTTATGTTGGTGAATCCTCAAATTTATTTTCCAGCCCAAATCTTTTCCTTGGTTCCTCACTTAGATATTGAACTGATTATTAGACATTGCTATAGAGATAGACATTTGGGGGCAACTTGTCCAAAATAGAAATATTAACTCCTCTCCTCCAAAGTTAATCCCTGCACCCCGTCCCAAGTAAATGGCACACCATTCATTTTAAGCTGCAGCCTAGCCATTGTTCTGGGTTATTTCCTATTAAAATCCCCATCATCTCTCTTTGCATTATTTCTCCCTGTTTCTACTTTTCACTCCTTCTTTAGTCTTCCTGACTTATTTTTCTAAAGCATAAATCATATCATGTCACCCTTGCTCTAAAATTTCTATTGCACTTAAAACAAAATCTAAAGTCCTTGACATGACCTAGAAGGCCACACATGACTTGGTTCCTCCCGAGCTATGGGAGCATCTTTGCTTTCTTCCTTGCTCTTTTCACTACCTACACTGGATTTCTTTGACCTTGAGCATGCCAAGTGCATTCTGGTCCCAGTGCCTTTCCACTAGGTTTTCCTTCTGCAGTAATGTTCTTTCGCCAGATCTTTACATGGATGCTACCTTCTGGTCATTCATAGTAGGAGGTATCAACAGAATTAAAAATGAGCTCTTTTATTGGTTTGTATTTTATTTTTATAACTGTTATAGAGATCTAACTTATTATTCCTCTCAAAATTTAGCCAGTTGTTCCAACACCATTTATTCAATAAACTATTTTCATCATTCATTTGAAGTGCCATTAGTGGACACCTAGACTGCTTGAACTGGCATGCATTTATTGTGAAACAATCAGTGAATACACTTATTCCAGATCTGGATTTCACAGGACAGCCAGCAAGTCCTGTGAATTGTGGTCAAGCTTTATATTTGGTTGAAAATTCTTCTGCCTCCAAGAAATTTTAATTTTATGTGGGCATCTATTAGCCAAAGGAATTTATTAGTGAGCAGCTATGACTGTCTCCTGAAGAGTATAGAAAATGTCCAAGTTAAATACCTGTTAATTATATCCTCCTCATCTATAAAATAATTTTTTAGCCTCTAAAAAATAAATAAATAAATTTTTAGTTCTAAACCTTGTGATTCTAAGCTTGGGCTTTTTAAAAAGCTCTTCCCTCATTTTAAATAAACTCTACTTATGTACATTGATATGCAAGATATCTTCTGTAGTTTTCGTACTATATTCTTTGACTTTGGGATTAGAGTGAAGAAATTCAACCATTTCTAGGTATTTATTATTTTGGAAAAGCATTTTTTGTCAACATCAAGGACTTAGTGTGTGCTTTTCGGTCTCTTAGGTTCTAAATTTCCTCTGCCGTCCATTACTGTTCCCTTTTTGGCTCAGCTGCTACATCTTTCTTTTAATGTATGACCAGACAAAAAGCTGGTAGTAGTGGGTACCCTGGCAGTATTCTGGAATTGTGCAAGCTTTACCTTTTTTCTCTTATTAATGCTGAAAATTTCTGGTCCTGGGAAGCAAGCTGAAAAGTGGAAATATCAATGTTTTCCCAAGGTATTTTTTTAAACAAAATTATCAAATTTTATACTGAATTTGTACCTTATTTGGACAATGGCCATACTGAAAGGTTCATGATGCTCCCTCCATCTACTATGTGACTTCTCTGTTGCCCTCTAAGAAAAAGAGCTAAATATTTAAATGGAAATAGCAAACCTATTATGTAGGAAGGGTGGTTGGAAGCAGAATGCCATTTTGATAACTGAATGCAAGAAAACTCCTGACCGGAGCCTGGCTTTCCTATTTTCACTGCTAAATAAATAATGCATTTTTTGCCAAAGGCTTTATCTTTGCATGCACACCTAGTTTTTGGTAAGAGAGAGAGGCATTTCAATTCTATTTATTGACCTTTAGATTGTTTCTCTTTTCTACCAATTCTGAAATTGCAGTTAATTAGGTACTTTTTCTTGTGACAGATTGGAAACCAGAAGGGAGCTTTATGAATTCAAACAGAGAAATTTGAGCTAAAAATGTCTTTAAAGTACTTCTCTGCACATTTTCTCTTTAGAATCATAAAATATATTAGTTTTCTGATATAGTTAATTATGAGATGTTTAAGGCTTAGTTTTATGCAAAGTTAATAAAAGACATACTTTATTTTGAATCCTTATCTATTTTAATATTTATTTATTTTAATAATTTGCATTTTTTTACATAATTGGTAGACTTATTAGAATGGAACTTCTTAGTCCTAGATTTTCATACCTTCTCCTTGACTATTAATTTCTGTTTTTTTAAGACTGTATTTCTTGTTGATCATCTATGATAGCTAAATTTTTTTTTTTTTTGTATGTAGCATTATCTGGATTTCTCATTCTAAGTCTATGAAGTGAAAGGGATGCATTTATTTTTGTGGTTGGGCAAAATTTGGGAGGTTTCTGATAGAAAACTCCCGTTTCAATATCTTCATTTTAGAATTAGCATTTCAAATTCTGTAAGCATCAATCTGAGTAAACGGTGGTCGCATTTGAAACATTAGTGGATGGAGGATTTGGCAGATACTTTGGATGTCTTTTCCAGATCCCCTTTACCCATGAATTTAAATCTCTAGTTCGGACTCTGCTTCTAGAGGATCTGACCTTTGATAGTTGGTGCTAGAAGAAAGGTCATGGGAAGCAGACTGTGTGGGATTTTGAAGTTGTGTTACTTCCCACATGACTGGCAATGAGTCCCCATCAGGTCAGGTCCTTTGGCATGTAGCAGCAGGGCAGTTGTTAAACCTTTGACTTGCATTAAACTGGGGTGGAATACAGGTAGAAGGAGAAGCACTGGCTTGTATAATATCTCTGGTATTTGAGAGGTTCAGCAGCAATAGTATTATAAGGACAGAATTGGGCGCCTGTTGTTGAATGCCCTTTATACTCATGGTGATCCATCACCAACTCAGATGAAAATGTGAGAATCAGATTGCTTCTTTGACAGCATTTAAAGGCATAACAGAGTTAAAGTCCAGACATAGGACTCAACTGTAAGAGTGACAGAACTTTGGAAAAAGGCTGAGTTCTTAGCCTATGCAAGTCATCTATGACAAAGTCATGTCCTTATTAGAGAAGGAGTAAGACCCTGAGATTTGGGATAGAGATAGTTGGGTATATGTACTCAAGTACCTGAAATTCCCAGATCCCTTTAATTCTTGGAACTGTAATAGGTTCCCTTATTGGAAGACAGAGTCCTCCTGCTTGCTTTAATACTATGGAGACACCACATGTAATAGAAGTACCTAGAGGACAATACTTGCCCTCTCAGGATCTTTCCCCACCTCTCTTCCTAGCCACCAAACCAATAACTAAGGCCAAGTCTCAGCATGACCCAACAGGGAAAGGCTAGGCTTGCCCCACCTCTCTTCCTAGCCACCAAACCAATAACTAAGGCCAAGTCTCAGCATGACCCAACAGGGAAAGGCTAGGCTTGCTGATGGAGGGCAGGTATTCTATGCAAAAGAAGCTGCAGGACCTGTCAAAAACTGAGAGGGTATGCCAGGGGATGAATATGAGGTACTTAAGGAAGCTGAAACTTAAAGCTACTTAAGGGAGATTTTTGAAAACTATGAGATAGTAACACTGTGGCAAGGACTCTATTAGAGATGGTTCTAATATTCTGCTGGATGGGTCTTGGAAACTTGTAAAAAATGATAGCACCCACTAAATTGGGTAGAGATGCTGAAACTGCTGTGGTTGACTATGGAGGATTTGAAATTAAGCCTGTGACTTCATGGGAGTCCCCCTACAATCAGCTTGTAAAGATAGGTAATCTGAGCTTCGTTTATGGATATGTAGGCCTGTATGTTGTTACAAGTGAAAATTTACGGCTGTTGCATCTCATCCGCATTCAAGGACGGTTTTGAAAGACAATGGAATGGGAAATACTGCCTATGGGCATATCTTTGGGCAGTGCACTTGGCCATCACTGGAAGGAGAAGTGGCCTAACGTGAAGATATACATAGAAGCATGAGCAGTGGCAAATGGCTTAGCAGATTGGTCAGGGGCCTGTAATAAGCAAGATTGAAAGGTAGGAGAAAAGGAAATTTTATGTAGAGGTATGTGGATGGATATAGGGAGTAGACATGAAGTGTGAATATCTTTGCATTGCATGCTAGTGTACAATAGAAAGCATTTACTGGGGAAGAGTCACTAACCAAGTAGACAGAATGACAGCCAGTCGGTGTTAGCCAGCCTTTATCCTTAGCCACCTGAGTGTGAATGGAGTAGTTATGGTGGGAGATACAAAGGCTGTATGTATGAACTCAGCATGGGGTCTCTTCATTTAGGCTTATCTAGGTGTTTAGGAGTGATTGACCTATCAATAAAATTCTGATGCTGAGCTCCTGATATGTCAATATTCCTCAACATTAAGCAACTAGGCACTGGGTGGCAAGTTGATTAACTTGAACTACTTCTACCCTGGAAAGGGCAACCATTCAGCTTGACTAGGATAGAAGAATGTTCTAATTGTGGGTTAGTCTTCCACCTTCCAGGCCTCAGTCAAAAACACTATGCAAGGGCTTACAGAATGTTTGATTTACCAACATGGGATTAACTTCATCCCAAATCAGAAGCAGTTGGACAGAAGTGTCAGCTGAGTCCTCCAGGAAACGGGTGCGAAGATGGAGCAGGAGGGCAAGAGGCTATTAGAAGGGGGTAATGGCCTTAAAAGATTAAAGGGGGATGAAACAGAATTGGACAGAAAGATGGGAAGTTTCTTATTTGAATTAAAATATGTCCACCTATTTCTATTTGGGAGTTCCTGATTAAATATCTAACTCTGCTGGTAGATCTCTTTTAAAATCAGGTTATCTGATATGTTTGAATACTTAAAAATGATAGTGTTAAGCAGTTGACAGATATGATAATATCTAAAAATTTTAACCGAGTAAATGGCAGAATAAACATTATTTAGAAACAAGAAAGACAAATCCCAGAAGAAACACTTCAAGCACTTGACAGTGTTTGATCCTGGGAAGCTGGGTGGACATTTGGGAGAAGTGAGAGAAGTGTTGTTTCTCATTATGAGCCCTTTTACTATATTTGAATATTCAACTTTATGTTTTTATTACTTTGATAAAAGTATCAGTTCTCCAAACAATTCATTTGAGGAGGGTAACTGTGTGATCATCTCAGACTTATTCCTAGACTCATTAATGACAATAGAATTCAGTCATTGGTTTGTACCCCATGTGAGTTGTGGGACTAAATCTTCAGGGTATGTGGGTGAATAAGGCGGGCTGAGAGCACTGAAGTGCGGATTCCAACAGCTGGTAGTAGAGGGCTGAGTATTTGACAGTGGCCTGTGAGCTGACAAGGGTGTGTCCAGCAATAGTCACAAAAGTGCTGCTACATGTTCATAGAATGTATATCCACAACTAGGTCTGGGGCACAGTTTGGTTTTCACCTTTATAACCCGTAGGTACCTTGAAAAATAGTAAGCAATCAATACATACTTGTTGAATGGGGTTGAATCACTTGATAAATGCTAAGAAGTAAAATTTACCTTGATCTTTTTTGTCTTTCTGTTCCTTTGACCTCTTTAAAAATTAATTATTATTATATGTATTATAATAAAATAACATATCTAGTTAATATAATGCATTTCAAAATATGACAGTAATAGAAAAGGAAGAAAGCCTTTTAAACAAGAAGCACAGTAGAAATGTGGCCTAATATATAAACACTTATTTTTAAAAGTGTCTGTGTATGGGTTGCTTGCTTAGAGGCAGTTATGATTATGCAGCTTTGAAATTACATTTTCCTCAACAAGTTCAAATTACTTTCCATACTTAAAATTCTCACAACAGAATGACAAAGGTATTATGTCCCAAGAATTCTTATGCATATTTTATAGCTGGGAAAATACAAAGGCAGAGCAAATCAGGAGAAATGCTAGTGGACTTTAGAGCCAAAGTTGGCCTTCATTCTCATATCATTTCTATATGTCAGCAAGTTTCAACCTTTTCCATTTCATGGCACATATAAACTAATTACTAAAATTCTGCAACACATGAAAAAATATACTTTTTGCCTATCTGACAAAAAAATAAGTATAATTTTGATTCATTCACACTAGACAACTATTGTTGTGTTGATTGCTGTCATTTTTTTTTTTTAAATTTGACCATCTAAGGCAGGGGTCGGGAACCTATAGCTCACTAGTCAGATGTGGCTCTTTTGATGGCTGCATCTGGCTCGCAGACAAATCTTTAATAAAAAAAATAATGTTAAAAATATAAAAATTCTCATATATTACAATCCATTCATTTTCTACTGCTCATGTTCATGGTTGCGGTGGCTGGAGCCAATCACAGCTGTCCTCCGGGCCAACTCCAAATTTTAATTGGATAATGCATAACATACACAGGTTGTTGTATGCTCTCATGGAATTACATTTTAAAATATGTGGCATTCATGGCTCTCTCAGCCTAAAAGTTTCCCGACCTATGATCTAAGGGGAACGAGGTCTGTGACCTGAGTAAAAAACCATGTAGTACGTGTTTTAAAAATTCTTGTGGCACACCAGTGTGCCTCTTGAAGCACATTGGTTGAAAATTGCTGCTCTACTTGCAAGAGAATTTTGCCTGGTCTCTACCCAGTTTCTTCAATCAGCTCCTGAGCAAGTGATCTTCAGTGTTACTATATACATATAATTGTTTCCTGATTTTCAATTGCTCATATGTTTTATGTTCTCTTCAATCTTTTTTCCTTTGCATTTTTTGGCCTTTTTTCCCCCTCACTTTCTACTATGTATTCCTACACACCTAAATATTTAATTCTCATCTTGTCCCTTTCCTATAATCTAAATGCTATATTTTATACAGATTTTTATCAACTAAGAATCTCCATTTGGATTAAGTTCAGAGCCGTAACATTGTAATTGAATTGTTAACATTTACAAAGGTCTGATATTATCTTGAGAAAGGATGAAGGACAAAAGCTGGGGAGGTGACTCCAGTGGTGGAATCCAGCCGGTTTGCACCAGTTTGGCAAAACCGATACCTAATTTTTTGTTGACTTTGGTGAACCAGTTGTTAAAATGGCACTTGTTTTTTTTTTTGTTTTTTTTTTGTTTGTTTTTTTAAATAAATTTTTATTAATGGTAATGGGATGACATTAATAAATCAGGGTACATATATTCAAAGAAAACATGTCTAGGTTATTTTGTCATTAAATTATGTTGCATACCCCTCGCCCAAAGTCAGATTGTCCTTCGCCACCTTCTATCTAGTTCTCTGTGCCCCTCCCCCTCCCCCTAACTCTCCCCCTGTCCTCCCTCCCCCCACCCCTGGTAACCACCACACTCTTGTCCATGTCTCTTAGTCTCATAAAATGGCACTTGTAATCAGGGTTCTCTCTAAGGTGGGCGCCTGGGCAGCCGCCCAATGTAGAAATCACAAATTTATATTCCTTACTCATTTTTAACGTTCATCTGTGCAACAGTGTATTCTAAGCACCCGTGGTAATGTTCATTCTGCCCATAAGTGAAAAAAATTTGATGGAACCATGCTTTTAATATTTATTTATTCATTTCATAAAACTCATAAAATCTTTGATGAAATACTACATTTTAATTCCCTCACATTTGTTACTTCAGCAAACAAACATATAATATGAAGAAAAAAGCGCCAAACCACTAGGGGTGACAACTTGTATTGGTTTTTTTTTTGGTCAGGTATTAGTTAGTATTTTAAAACTCTTTCTTATAACAGAATCTAGTTTTGTGTACCTCTTCTATTCTTATTTAAATATTAAATGCATGAAATAATAAACTACCTTTCGGTATATCGTTTTTTATACTTAAAACAGTCACTCGGGCAGAGAACCGGTTGTTAAATTATTTGCATCCTACCACTAGGTGACTCCCTAATAAGAGATGAAGTGCTAAGTTGTGAAAAAAAATGTGACATTTGGGAGGCCTTGTGATGATAGAAAAAGAATGATAAAGCATCAGCAGTAGGTGCTCTTGGGGCAAAATATATGAAAAAACCTTGCAGGAGACCCGTATAAAAAGGCCTAGCTTCTTCCAGTTCCAAGGACAGAGCGTTTGAAACAATTATTGCATTACAGTGGAGTAAGAGTGAACCATCAAGGAATGACAGATCTGCCCAATTTTAGTTTATATTTGTGAATTCCCCGAATTGTAACAAATTAGACTGTAATTACTTTAGCTGATGCTGTATGCTTTACCACTGGCTGAGGATATAGATAAAAGTGGAAAGGGGATAATGCCGTGGATTACAGCACAGCCATCCTTGGATGGGTAAACTCTGTGCTATAACAGTCAAAAGACACCAACATTGCAGATTACTTGGAGAGGTAAAGATGAATCATGTAAGGAGGTCACCTGAGCTTCCCGAGACCTGTTTTATTCCAAGAATCTATTAATTCTACACTATAATTGGCAGCAGATGATTTTGAGTGGAGCCTAATATCTTTTCTTTGCTATGGCAGATCACAACTTTCAAGCTGGCTAGTGGAAACAGGAATCGAGGAGGGTAGGATGCATATGGACAACTTTACACCCACGCTGAGCTCCGTTTTGTGGAGATCCTTCTGTCTGAGTGTTATGCTGCATCGTGATTTGATATATATTTTATTACAAAAAGGATCTAACGTTATAATAGTCTGTTAAATCTTATTTTCAAGGGGTTGGTATTCCTGAATAGAGTAAGAACATAGGAATAGTATTTCTTTTGAAAATCTGCAAATGTAACTGCGGAAGAGAGAATGTAGAATTTCTTTTAACACCCAGATTTAAGATTAGCTCCCATTTTATAATTTAATCTGTTTATAAAAGTATACTGATTAGTTGGCATTTGTGTATGGAAACAAAATTTACGCTATGGAGAAATGCGTATGTTTTATTTCTTTTAAAATGAACTAGCAGGAAAGGTCCTGGAGACAGAGCTCAGAACAGGTGTAAGGGTAGAGATCAGTAAGTGTACAGATGCCTGCAGGTGCAGCTATATGTCAGTGCTCTGCCAAAACCTCTTCAATGTCAGTTCCATTTACCTGCGCACTGTCTCTCCTGTGCTTGCTGGACGGGCTGCCCTTAGGCTGCTGGAGATGGCTTTGCCATAGTGCAAGGAGAGAATTTAGTCCCCCCAGAACCAGACATTAACCAGTGATAGATTAATGTGAGGTATTAAATATAAAATCTTCTTTGCTCCTGATGGGACAGTGGTTTATTCTATCTCCAGAGGTCTCCTGTGGGATGGAGCTAAAACTACATTCTCTTAGTCTTGGCTTGAAATCTCAGCTTGGAAGGCTTTCTTGCCTATCCTGTGTTTTCCCCCACCCCCTGTTGTTTGTTCCTAGGAATACTTCCTAATAAATCAGTTTCACATGAATCCCATCTCAGGGTCTGCCTCTGGGGAAACCAACCCCAGACATTTACCAGATGGAGTTAGAATTGGAGGGACATAGAGTGGCAGATGGTAGTGTTGTAATTCTTAATAAGTTTTTATTCTCTGATTACTCTTATTGCCATTGTTGCTTCTGTTTTCTGTAAGAACTGCTCAATGGTCCTCTGTAGGTATTTAAGATGGGTATATATTTTTAAAAATTAGCAGTATATTTAAGTATGCCTTCAATTGTATGTATTAGTAGGATATTTACTAATAAATGTTATTTTTATACTTGAGAAGGGAATTCCTTTTTAGCATTCATATTCATGAATGCTTTGTAAACCAATTACTTCCTATAACAATTTATTTCAGTGGGTTGGAAGCATCACTAGAAATATATCTGGTATCTGCATAAGTCTATAAATGTAAGAGGGAGAAGGAAAAATGAGAGATGGGGACTCTACCATGTATAAGAGGTGTATATGTAATCTGAAGAACGAGAGATTAAGGAATTTGCCTCGAGGTCACACATTTAGTAAATAGCAAGCCAGGGATTTAAACCAGAACAGAACAGAATAGAAATGAGTAAAATTAAGCTCCTTTGTGGTTTTATACATATAAGGTATGATAATTCTGCTGCAATCTTAATGCAAGCACGAGTCTTAATTGCCACTGGCCAATTTTTTTCCCATTCTCACAGCCAAGGGCCCATGTCAGATTTCTGGACTGTTGCCACCTGTTCTGCTTACTCCTTTCTGCATGGGAGGACCAGCATCATCTCTTTTTAGTGTAGTGTGGGGTGTCTTTGTCCCCAAAACACAGCTATGGTTCCCCAATTACCTTTCCCATGAAGTCAAGTATTTTTATTCATGGTCTCGTGGACTCTCCGTCAGTGGAAGGAAAACCCTCCTTTTGCCAATTGCTGTCATCGCTCATTTGCTTTGGCACATGCTGCTGGCTTAGGAGGATAAGCCAATTTGCTTTTGAGCCAGGCACACTCCAGACTGAGGCCTTGGACACCCTCTCTGTTCTTCTTCCCCCCCCCCCCCCGACTCCGCTGGGGAGGAAGGGGCTGACCCATGTGTCTGTTCATGTTCTTTCCACTAGGCCCCACTACTTGGATTCAGTTGAATGTCTTTGATGTCGGTTAGATGGGCCTACTCTATAGTTCCCTGTTGTGACTATTTACATGTTGTTATTGTTTATTCTCCTCAGACCTTCCATCAGTTGGTCAAACCTACAATTTTCTTGTGGCTTTCTGCTATTTTGATTAGTGAAATATCACAGAGTTTAGAGTGTAGAGCTAGAAGGAACTTTAGAAATCACCTAACCCAATCATCTCTTCTTATTTAACTTAATTTGCCCAATTCATGATGTAAATCTTTTTATAATTATAAAAGTCATGTAATTTTTAGTTAAGGAGACTTTGAAGACAGAAAGGAGAAAACAAAGAGATCACATGTAATATAAACTGTCTAATGATAACTGCTGCTAATATTTTGATGTACATGTTTAAAAGAAATACAGTTTATGTCTGTCATTTAAAAATACAGACTGAATATTTTCTTTTATATATGTTTTCTTCCAAGATATTTTAATTAAGTAGGTAGTAAACAAATACATACTCACTGTTAAAAATTCTAACAATATAGATAACTTAAAATTTTTTCTTCACCCCTTTTTTCTATCTGCCTCCCCAGTCTATTTTCTACTCAGACGTAATCCCTGTTACAATTTAATGGGAGTCCTTTTATGTCTATTTTTCTGTATTTATATACATATGATATATAAATATTTAGTTCTTAGTTTATTTTATTTATACATATAAAACATGGATAGATCGTCAGCCCAGCGTGTGGACGTCCTAGGTTTGATACCCGGTCAGGGTACACCTGAGAAGTGACCATCTGCTTCTCTTCCCCTTCCTCTCCTCCTTCTTTCTTTCTTCCCCTCTCACAGCCAGTGGCTTGATTGGTTCAAGCATTGGACCTAGACAGGGATTGCCAGGTGGATCCGGGTCAGGGCGCATGCTGGAGTCTGTCTCTCTATCTCCTCTCCTCTCACTTAAAAACAAACAACCACCAAAAAAACAAACAAACAATAAAAAACAACCCTACATTATTATGCCCTTATCTGTGTGCTGATCTGAAACTTTCATTCTTCACTTAATAATATCCTCTAGACATTTATCCATGTCAGTCAGGATTCTGACAAAAAACAAATGGCTTAACTCAAATAAAGTAATTTGAGGGAGTTAGAGAAACTAAACTGATAGCCAGGGTGTAGGGAAATCACAGGGAGAGTCTAGTACTCTGAGATCACTAATACTGAGGGCACGGTTCCCACCTGAGATCAGATGGGTGGGGAGGGGAGGAGTATTGGGGGTGAGGGGGACAACTGGGAATGAGAACAGAGGGAGGGAGAAAGCAGAGATGGGAGAGAGAGAGGGAGAGTGAGAGCAAGAGAGAGAGAGAGAGAGAGAGAGAGATTATGAAAAATGGGCTCTTGGCAAGACTCAGTCAGTGGTGAGACAGTTAATGTGTACCAAAACCACAGGAAGGGAGCTAGGGAAATAGAAAAATTTCCTATTATGGAATAAATGCTGTGTAGTCCCCAAATTCATATGTTAAAGCCCTAACCCCCAACATAATGATATTTGGAGATGGGACCTTGGAAGGGAATTAGGGTTAGATGAGTTAATGAAGGTGGGGCCCCCATAATGGGATTAGTAGCTTTACAAGAAGAGACGTAAGAGCACTTGCACTGTGTCTCTTCTCATTCATGCACTGAACACAGGCCATATGAGCACAGAGTGAGAGAAGATGTCTGTCTGCAAGCGAGGAAGAGTCCTCACCAGAAATCAAACTCTGCCAGACTGATTTGGACTTTCCAGACTCCAGAACCGTTAGAAATAAGTGCCTATTGTGTAAGCCCCCCAATCTGTGGTATTTTGTAATGCAGCCCAGCTGACTAATGTGGTTCCTCTGATCTTGGAGGGAGATCCTCTCTAGCTGAACGGAGCTGGAGGGCAAGAGAGTATATATTGATGTAGTCCGTATATGTCAGCTTCCCAAAGCACAGTGCTGCACATTCATATAGATTTAATTCTTTCAATAAATTTTCAGACTCTCTAGATGACAGGTTTTGTTACAAGGGCAGGAGAATAAGGTAAAAAAAATGGCACTGTCCTTCAAGAGCTCACTTTCATTTTATTGGAGGCAGTGTTCCAGAGAATGCAGGCTATTTCTTAGCTTGGGTGCATCAGAATTGTTTAAGGATTTGTTACTCATGGGAATTTATCATGCTTTAATTTTTCCCTATTTAAACAGTGCTGCATGACTATTCTTTTTTTATTTTCAACTTTCTGCACATATAATAATAATTTTTTCTAGTAGATATTGAGAAGCAGAATTGCTGGGTTAAAGAAAATATGTATATTTAATATTAAGTAGGCTGATCTAAATTACATTTTTACTAATAGGGTATAAGAATATTTATTCCTCATGGCCCTGGCCGGTTGGCTTAGTGATAGAGCATCTGCTTGGTGTGTGGATATTCCGGGTTCAATTACCAGTTAGGACATACAGGAGAAGCACCCATCTGCTTCTCCATGCCCCTCCCCCCCCCCCCGCCTCTCTCTCTTTCTCTTCCCTTTCTGTGGCCATGGCTCAATTGGAGTGAGTTGACCTCAGGTGCTGAGGATGGCTCTATGGCCTCCACCTCAGTAGCTAAGAAGAGCTTGGTTGCTGAGCAACAGAGCAACGCCTCAGTTGGGCAGAGCAACGCCCCTTAGTAGGCTTGTCAGGTGGATCCTGGTCAGGGCGCATGCTGGAGTCTGTCTCTGCCTCCCCTCCTCTTACTGAATAAAAAACAAAACAAAACAAAACCTTTATTCCTCTTCCCTCAACAGGAGTTACTATTATTCTTTCAAAGTTTTACCAGTCTAATGGGGAGAGAGGACAGAGATAGAGGGTCATTGTTATCTGAGTTTGAATCTTCACGAGTACTGGACTTAGAACTGTTTAATATATTTATGTCTGTCTGTATTTCTCTCTCTGATGAATTGCCTTGGTTGTCCACACCCTTTAGCTATGGTTTTTAAGATTCATTACCATTTTTATTTATCTCTAAGAATCCTTTATAAAGTTTATATTATTCTAAAGTCTTGTTCTGTTTGCTTCAGTAACACTGTTTCCTATGATTTTAGGTTGTGCTTCTACTTGAGGGTCCTAGTCATGGTGTTGGTGTTAGGCATTGTTCAGTTGTGCTCATCTCATTAAAATTCCTTCTTCATTCCTTTGCAAACCTGTCATCTTATTTTCAGTGAGTAGAGTATAGACCAGGCATGGCCAACATATGGCCCGTGAGCCGGATCCAGCCTGCGTAATGAGTTTATGTGGCCCGCGATTACATTTTTAATATTCTCCACTACTTTAAAATCTCAGCTACTCAGAAGCAGAAGCGTCTTTGATTATTGGAAATCAAGATATTTAAGAAGATAGTGATATGCAGAAAAGAATTCCACGTGTGACTAGTCTAGGGTTAACTTCCAATAATTGGTCGAATGAATTCACGATACTTCTTTATTTTTTAAAAAAATTCCATTATAAAGATTTATAACTTTTGTACTTGTCTGTACTTGACATGAACTGTTTGACATTTAGCGGCGATGTGAAACCCACATTCTTTTAGGCGGAGTTTGCCAGTGTGCACCCAAGGTCAAACAATTCGTTATTTTTGTGGTCAAGTGTGCTGAATCAAGTGGCATTGTACAATAGCATAGACAATAAATGCAGTTGATAACTGAAAACATGTCCAGGCTGTTTGTAAAATGAAATAATTGTTTTATTTGTGATATAACCTCTTCAAGCTCATTCTATTAATTAAATATTGTTTCAATTGATTGCGATAGTTTGGATATTTATACAGTATGTAATTATATTTTCATTAAAAAATATTTTTATTAAAATAATATTGTATATTAAAATTTTTTTCCGCTCACCTACATTTATTCATAAAGAAATTACATAATAAAATTTTGTTTACTTAAACAAATCATTTTTGTATTTAACATTTTTAAATTTTAATATTTCGTCCAGCCTGTGAAAAAAGTTTTCTTTCTAATCTGGCCCGGGGGCAAAAACTGTTGGCCACACCTGGTCTAGACCAACAGGTGTACTGTACCAGTAGCTATTTTCCTAGGAATGCAACCTCCCTGTTTTTCCAGAGGGGTGCCAGTCACGTAGGGCACTGTTCTGATGGCTGGCTCCTGTGCCCCATCATATTGCTAGTCTGGGGATGACTGTCTGCTCCTGAGGCTAGGGAGGGAGACGTTAGTGCGGGGCAGGCCATCTGGCACTCCTGCTGCGGGCTCCTAGCCAGCCATCCTGCAGCTGCCCAGGGACTCTTCTGCTCTCTGCCCTGCTTCTCTGAACTCGACCTTCCCTGGAGTCACATCCACTTTCCACAGCTGTCTCTTTGTTGTAGGTACTATGGGCCAGGACTTCCCATTTCTTACTAATCCCATTTGCCTTCTGTCTTTCAGGGGGTCCCCAGACATTTATGTGCCCCTTCTAGTTTTTTATGACACTTACAGAATTCAAATTATTTTTTATATTCTGTCATTATCAAAGATTTCCAGCCAGAGGGAAAAGGCTGAAGCATGAACTAACCTAGGGTTTGCCAAACTTTTTCTATACAGGGACAGGTAGAAGGTACGTGAGGCTTTGCACACCAGATGGTTTCTGTCATTGCTACTCAACTCTTCCTCTGTAGTACAGAAGCCATCACCGGTAAGTGATAAATAGACATGGCTCTGTTCCAATCAACCTGAGTTACAGAGCAGGCGCGGGACAGGCTTTGACTAGCAGGCCCTCATTTGCAGAGCCATGTCCTAGAGGCCTTCTACCTTTTGGAAGAGATGAAGAATCTGAGGCCTAGAGGAGGTCAAGACAAGTGCCCAAAGCTGCTCAAATGCTTAGTGGAAGAGCTAGATTGGTCATTTTGTGTGCTTGTTCATTTGTGATCCCTCATCCACTTTGCTCTTTTTGCAGCATGAAAGAGATTCCTAAACATAATGTAAATTCTCCCAGAGTCTTGGAAACAAGAGAGTTACTGTCAACTTTTAAAAATTTTTTTGTTTTAGAATTTATTTATTCATATATTTATTTGTTTTTTTAATTTAGAAAATTAAATTTAACAGGGTAATACTGGTCAACAAGAGTACATAGATTTTGAGTAGACATATTCATATCATTTAGACCAGGGCTCCCCAAACTTTTTACACAGGGGGCCAGTTTACTGTCCCTCAGACCATTGGAGGGCTGGACTATAAAAAAAACTATGAACAAATCCCTATGTACACTGCACATATCTTATTTTAATGTACAAAAACAAAACGGGAACAAATACAATATTTAAAATAAAGAACAAGTAAATTTAAATCAACAAACTGACCAGTATTTCAATGGGAATTATGGGCCTGCTTTTGACTAATGAGATGGTCAATGTGCTCCTCTTACTGACCACCAATGAAAGAGGTGCCCCTTCCGGAAGTGCGGCGGGGGGCTGGATAAATGGCCTCAGGCAGCTGCATGCAGCCCACAGGCCGTAGTTTGGGGACCACTGATTTAGACAGTAAATTATGTTGAATACCTATCACCCAAAGTCAAATCAACCTCCATCACCTTATATTTGTCCCTCTTTATACCCTTCCCCCAATCTCCTCCCCCACAACCCACTTCCTTTGGTAACCACTGCAGTCTCATCTATGTCCATGAGTCTCAATTTTGTATCCCATCTATCTGTGGAATCATACAGTTTTTAGCTTTTTCTGATTTACTTATTTCACTCAGTATGTTATTAAGGTTCATCCATGTTATCATAACTGATACTATGTCATTGTTTCTAATGGCTGAGTAGTACTCCATTGTATATATGTACCACATCTATATCCAATCCTCTATCGAGGGATACTTTGGTTGTTTTTATGTCTTGGCCACTGTGAATAATACTGTGATGAACATGGGGGTGCATGTGTCTTTATGTACCAATGTGTTCAAGTTTTGGGGATAGATACCCAGTAAAGGGATTGCTGGTCATATGGTAGTTCTATTTCTAATTTTTTGAGAAACCACCATACTTTCTTTCATAGTGGTTTTACAAACTTACATTCCCACAAACAGTGAATGAGGGTTTCTTTTTCTCCACAGCCTCTCCTACACTTGTTATTACCTGTCTTTTGATAATAGCCAATCTAACAGGGGTGAGGTGGTATCTCATTGTAGTTTTGATTTGCATTTCTCAAATAGTGAAGATAGCATCTTTTCATATATCTACTGGCCATTTGTATTTTTTCTTGGAAAAGTGTCTGTTCATGTTCTCTCCACATTTTTTAATTGAATTGTTTGCTTGTTTGTGGCTGAGTTTTGTAAGTTCTTTATATATTTTTGATATTAGCCCCATATTGGAGCTGTTGTTTGCAAATATCATCTCCCATTTAGTTGGCTGTCAATTTGTTTTCTCATCAGTTTCTTTTGCTGTGCAGAAGCTTTTTAGTTTGATATAGTCCCATTCATTTATTTTTACTTTTACTTCTTTTGCCTTTGGGGTCAAATTCATAAATTGTTCTCTATGGCCAAGGTCCATAAATTTAGTACCTATGTTTTCTTCTGTGTAATTTATTGTTTCAAATCTTATATTTAGGTCTTTGATCCATTTTGAATTAATTTTTGTTCAGGGGGACATACTGTAGTCAAGTTTCATTCTTTTGCATGTGGCTTTCCAATTTTCCCAACACCATTTATTGAAGAAGCTTTCTTTTCTCTATTGAGTGTTTTTGGTTCCTTTGTCGAAGATGATTTGTCCATATATACGTGATTTTATTTCTGGGCTCTCGATTCTGTTCCATTGGTCTGTATGTCATTTTTTCTGCCAATACCATGCTGTTTTGATTATCGTGGCTCTGTAGTATAATCTGAAGTCAGGTAGTGTGATACCTTCAGTTTCATTCTTTTCCTCAGGATTTCTTTGGCTATTTGTGTTTTTTTTTTTAATGATTTTATACAAGCCTAGTGATTTTTTGTTTCATATCTTTAAAATATGACATTGGAATTTTGATAGGAATTGCATTAAATTTGTATATTGCTTTGGGTAATATAACCATTTTAATTATATTTATTCTTCCTATCCAAGAACATGGGATATTTTTTCATTTCATTGTGTCTTTTTTATTTCCTTTAATGCTTTATAGTTTTCAGTATATAAATTATTTACATTCTTTGTTATGTTTATTTCTAGGTATTTAATTTTTTTGGTACAACTGTCAAAGGGATTTTTTTTTTGAGTTCATCTTCTGAAGTTCCATTGTTGGCATTATAAAAGGAATAGACTTTTGTATACAGTGGTACCTTGAGATACGAATTTAATTCGTTCTGTAACCGAGCTTGTAAGTCAGTCAACTTGTATATCAAACTGCCGATACTAGACCCGTGCGCCAACATGCCAACTAGCAGCGGCTTCCTGAATCATGACTCATATCTTGGAATTTTGCTTGGATCTCGAACAAAAATACAGACTGATTCACAGCTCATATATTAAAAAATTTGTATGTTGGTCTGTTCGTATCTCAAGGTACCACTGTATTAATTTTGTATCCAGTGACCTTATGGTATTGGTTTATTGTTTCTAATAATCTTTCTGTGGAGTCTTTGGGTTTTCTATATACAGGACCATGTCATCTGCAAAAAGCAAAATTTTTACTTCTTTTCCAATATGAATGTCTGTTATTTCTTTCTTTTGCCTGATCGCTCTGGCTAAAACTTCCAGCATTTTTCACCATTTAGTATAGTATTAGTTGATGGTTTGTCATATATGGCCTTTATTAAGTTGAAGTACTTTTCTTCTATACCCATTTTATTGAGTGTTTTAAACAAAGGGATATTGTATCTTATCAGAGGCCTTTTCTGCATCTATTGATAGGATCATATGATTTTTGTTCTTTGTTTTGTTGTTAAGGTGTATTATGTTAATTGGTTTATGTATATTGAATCATCCTTGTGCTCCTGGGATAAATCCCACTTGATCATAATATATTATATTTTTAATGTATTGTATGTGATTTGCTAGTATTTTGTTTAGGATTTTTGCATCTGTACTTATTAGAGATATTGGTTTGTAGTTTTCATTTTTTGTATTGTCTTTGCCAGGTTTTGGTATGAAGGTTATGTTTGCCTCATAAAATGTGTTCAGAAGTATTACTTCTAGTTTTTGGAAGACTTTGAGAAGGATAGGAACCAAATCTTCTTTGAATGTTTGGTAAAATTCTCTAGTATAGCCATCTGGCCTTGTATTTTGTTTTTAGGAGGTTTTTGATGGTTGTTTCTATTTCCTCCCTGCTTATTGGTCTATTTAGGCTTTCCACTTCTTTGTGACTCAGTCTAGGAAGATTGTATTGTTCTAGCAATTTATCCATTTCTTCTAGATTGTTGAATTTGGTGGCATATAGATTTTTATAGTATTCTACAATGATCTATGTATATATATTAAGTCTGTAGTAATCTTGCCTTTTTCATTTTGGATTTTGTTTATATGAGTCCTTTCTCTTTATTCCTTAGTTAGTCTTGCCAGGGGTTTGTCAATTTTATTGATCTTTTCAAAGAACCAACTCTTTGTTGTATTAATTTTTCCTATAGTTTTGCTGTTCTCTATTTCATTTTTCTGCTCTAATTTTTGTTAATTTATTTCTTCTACTGGTTTTGGGTTGCCTTTGTTCTTCTTTTTCTAGTTCCTTAAGATATGATGTTAAGTTGTTTGCTTTGGACTCTCTTTTTTTTTTAATATAAGCTTGTAATAATATAAACTTTCCTCTTATTACTGCTTTTGCTGCATCCCAGAAATTTTCATATCTTGTGTTGTAATTTTTGTCTTCTGTATATATCTTTTGATCTCTGCATTTATTTTGTCTTTGACCCAATCATTTTTTAAAAGTATGTTCCTTAATTGCCACATTTTTGTATGTGTATTTACTTCTTTTTTGCTGTTGAATTCAAATTTTAAAGCCTTATGATCAGAGAAGATGCTTGGTATAATTTCAATCTTTTTTTTTTTTTTGTATTTTTCTGAAGCTGGAAACGGGGAGAGACAGTCAGACAGACTCCTGCATGTGCCCGACCGGGATCCACTCGGCACACCCACCAGGGGGTGACGCTCTGCCCATCAGGGGGCGACGCTCTGCCCACCAGGGGGTGATGCTCTGCCCCTCCGGGGCGTTGCTTTCTTGCGACCAGAGCCACTCTAGCGCCTGGGGCAGAGGCCAAGGAGCCATCCCCAGCGCCCGGGCCATCTTTGCTCCAATGGAGCCTCGGCGGGAGGGGAAGAGAGAGACAGAGAGAAAGGAGAGGGGGAGGGGTGGAGAAGCAGATGGGCGCTTCTCCTATGTGCCCTGGCCGGGAATCGAACCCGGGACTTCTGCACTCCAGGCTGACACTCTACCACTGAGCCAACCGGCCAGGGCCAATTTCAATCTTCTTGAATTTGTTAATGTTAGTTTGTGACCCAACATATGGTCTATTCATGAGAATGTTTCATGTACACTGGAGAAAAATGTATACTCTGAAGTTCTGGGATGAAATGTCCTGTAGATGTCTATTATGTCCATTTGTTCTAGTGTTTTGTTTAATGCTGATATTTCTTTATTCATTTTTTGTTTGGATGAATGATATAGAACCATCTATGGTGTTTTGAAATCTTCAAGTATGATTTTGTTTTTGTCTGCATCTATTTTCAGATCACTTAGAAGATGTCTTATATATTTTGGTGTTCCTTGGTTCAATGCATATATATTAAGAAGTGTTATGTCTTCTTGATACAATGTCTTTTTTATTATTATGAAATGACCATCTTTGTCTCTGGTTACCTTTGTTGTCTTGAAATCAGCATTGTCAGATATGAGTATTGCTACACATGCTTTTCTTTGGATATTATTTGCTTCGTGAATAATTTTTTAACCTTTCACTTTGAATCTTTTTTTTTATACATTTTTAAATTTATTTATTCATTTTAGAGAGGAGAGAAGGGGGGGGAGAGAGAGAGAGAGAAGGGGGAGGAGCAGGAAGCATCAACTCCCATATGTGCCTTGACCAGGCAAGCCAGGATTTTGAACCGGCAACCTCAGTGTTTCCAGGTTGATGCTTTATCCACTGCGCCACCACAGGTCAGGCTCACTTTGAATCTACTTTTGTCCTTGCAGCTTGGAAATGTCCCTAGAAGGCAGCATATGTTTGGGATTTGCTTTTGATACAATCTGCTACTCTGAGCCTCTTTATTTGTGAGTTCAGTCCATTTACATTTAGGGTAATTGTTGACATTTGAGAATTTCCTATAGCCATTTTATCTAGAGCCTATGCCAGCTCTGTGTCTCATTTGGTTTTTTTCTTTTGTTTTTCTGTCAGTTGTTTTTGTTTGATGGTATTCCATACTTCTTTCCCATTTCTTCTTTTTTAAGCTATGTATTTCAGTAGTGGCTTTTTCATGTGTGGTTATCTTTAGGTTATAAGAAGAAAAATTGTCATATTTATTACAGTCCATTATCTCATGAGTGCTTCTGCACTCCATTCTCCTATGCTACTGCTGATATTCATCCTCTTCCTTTTTATGTTATTGTTGTCACAGATTATCCTTGTTTTATTGTGATCTTCTTAGAACTTTACCTGTAGTTTTGTTTTGTTTTTTTCTTTATATCTGGTCAGATAACCCCCTTTACTGTTTTCTGCACTGGGGGTTTTTCTGGTGATAAATTCCCTCAGCTTCTGTATGCCTGTAAAAATTTTTATTTCTCCTTCATATTTGAAGGATAACTTTGATAGATATTGTATTCTTTGCTGGTAATTCCTCTTTTTCAGTACTTTAAATATTTTGGTCCACTCTCATCTGGCTTGTAGAGTTTCTGCTGAGAAATATGATAATAACTCAATGGACCTTTTTTTATATGTTATATTCTTCTTTTCCCTAGCTGCCTTGAGGATTCTTTCTTTGTCATTGATTTGTGATTTCATTACTATGTGCCTTGGAGTAGGTCTTTTTAGGTTGAGGTAACTCGGCATTTTGTTTGCTTCATGGATTTGAGGCTCTAACTTTTTTCACAGGTTTGGGAAGTTCTCATTATGTATTTGCTTTAGTAGACTCACCATTCCCTCTCCCTCTTCTTCTGATAGACCTATTATTCTTATATTGCTCTTTCTGATGGAGTCAGACAATTCTTGCTCTCTCATTTTTTTTTTTTTTAGTCTGTAGCCTCTTCTTCTCTCTGTAGTGTCTCTAGATTGCTCTCTTTAATGTCACTGATTCTCTGCTCAATCTGGCCTTTTTGTTAGCTAAGCTTGCTACCTTATTTTTCAGTTCATGTACTGAGTTCTTCATCTCTTTTTGGTTCTTTTTTATAACTTTAATTTCCTTGGTGAAGTACTTTTTGTTCTTTAATTTGTTTTTTGAGCTTGCTACATTTTCTGTCAGTGTTTTTTGTATCATTGAGTAATTTTAGAACTTCAATTTTGAATTCTCTGTCATTTAACTCCCAGGTTTTCATGTGAGTGACTTTTTTTCCTGGAGGTTTTTCACCATCTATTTGAACTATATCACTGTCCTGTGTATCCATGATATTTGATTTCTTTTTTCTTGATGGCATTTGAAAATGGTATTGTTAAGAACTCTAACATGGGACTACTAAAAATAAAAATTGAAAAAATACAGTGAAAGAAATGAAAATTCTAAAAATAGTGGCAAGTAGAAAAGAAACTACAGAGAACAAAAGACCAAGAATTGAGGAAAAAAATGAAAAAAAAAAAAGAAATTAAAGACAAAGGAAACACCCCAGAGAAATAAGAGTAAAAATATAATAATTTGAAGAAAAATGTTCACATAAGAAAAAAGAGGAGTGACGTCAGAGTAATGGTGCCGTGAGGGGTGCTCCCGATATCTCTCCCTGAAATTTTAACAAATTTAACAATTAGAAACAGAAAAACAATCCCAGAAGCATCTGAAATACACATACAGCAAACAAAAGTACAATTGGGCATAAAGGTGGCTGGATATATCATCCACTCTGAAGGAAATAAGATGGAGAATGGAGTATGCCACTTTCTTTATTGACCTTAAGAAGGGCTGTTTTCACTTGGAACTGAGAGGAAGGGAGTGCTAGGGAAGAGGGAATAAGCTGGCTAGCACAGAGATCTTCAAGCTGAGGAGAGAGTGTGCCCACTGCTCAGATTGAGATCTCCAACACGGAGCTAATGACAGCAGCAACCCCTGGCAGAGGTGACTGAGCGGGCTGCCTGTGCAGACTGATACCAGAGTGGCTTTGGGCTTTGTTTACTCCCAGTCTCCCAGTTTGCGATCGTGGGCAGTGTGCGAGTGGTTCCACTTGGCACTTCAGGCGTAGGTACCCGTGTTCCAGGATGGAGGGGCTGGGTCAGAGACTGTCAGCAGTCACCTTCTGCATGGGCTATAGCCAGAGTTTCTGTGCAATCCCAGCTCCCCGACCAACAGCTTGTGGGAAGTGCATGAGAACTGGCTTCCCAATGCCTGGACCTCTCTGGGAGAGGCACCTTTGCCAGCTGACACAGGCTACAAAGCACATTCCTTCAAAAGAGAACTGTGGAAGTGCTGAGGGCAGGGCATGCAGGCAGCTTGCTGGAGCAGGAAACCTCTGGAGAGCAGACTCACAGAAAGCTGAGGCAAACTAGATATACCCTGGAACCTTTAGAAAGGAGCCTAACTCGCAGTCTGTTTATTGCCCTGCTGGCTTATACTGGCGGCTCTGGCTGACAAAGCCTTCTTTCCCAGGGCTGCGATTTAAGCAGACCTGGAGGAGGGACTTGATAGTTCTTAGGGCCTCTTGCTCTGCAGGCAGTGGCTGGGGCAACTTCCTGCCACCCGATACAGGTTAAAAAGCACATTCCCATGGAACAGACCTCAGAGAACAAAGTGGAAGTTGGGCAGGCTGGGCTGTAGGCTTCCCAACAAAGGAGAAGCCTGTGGAGAGCAGACCCATACAGTGCTAAGGCAAATTTAACTAGACATACCCGAGGAACCTTAGAAGCCTGATCAGAAGTCAGCTCAATCCTGCTGACCAGAAGCTGACCAGAAGTCAGCTTAAGCCTGCTTAAGCTTGTGCCTCTGGTTGACAAAGCTTTCTTACCCAGAGGTGTGCTTTGAACAGACCTGGTTGAGGGACTTGGCAGCTTTTAGGACCTCTTACTCTGCAGGCAGTGACTGGGGCATTTTCCTGCCAGCCAATACAGGTTACAAAGTGCAAAAAGCCTGGGGAGAGTAGACCTGTAGAGCATTGAGGCATATTAGACATGCCCGGAGGCTCATAGAAAGACACCTGAAAAGCAGTCAGCTCCCAGCCATGCCTGGTTATGCTGGCAGCTCTGGCTGGCAAAACCTTACCCAGAACCCTGCTTTGAGTGGGGATAGAGGGAGGATTTGGCAGCTCTTAGGGCCTCTTGCTCTCCAGGCAGTGGCTGGGACAATTTCACAGCTAGGTCCCCAGGCTGCTGGTTCAGGAAGAAGAGACTTGGGGAGAGGCTCCAGGAAAACAAACTCTCCCATTGTCAGAGCCTGCAAATGCTAACAAGCCCAGCCTACCAATAGGGTTGAGGCCTAGTATATGTCATCACCATAGCGACACAACAGCAAATCTCTGCCTAATAGTGCCACAGGGGCAGAACTTGGGGGACAGCACCACCACCAAAAAGAGAGAGAAAAAAGAAAAAGGAAGAAGATAACTTCTCAAAACTAGGAAAAATTCATAGTCTTTATAACTTTATCCATTTCTTTTCTTGTATTTTTTATCTTTTTTTTCTTCCACCTTAGTCATTTTATCCTCTTTCTGTTTTATGCTTTTAATTTTGAACTTCATTACCCATAGGTGTTACATTTTCCATTCTTATTTTTTTTTCTATGAGGGTGACATTCCAAAAACCTTATCTCTCTCTCTTTTTTTTTTTTTTTTGTATTTCTCTGAAGCCAGAAACGGGGAGAGACAGTCTGACAGACTCCCGCATGTGCCCGACCGGGATCCACCCAGCACACCCACCAGGGGCGACGCTCTGCCCACCAGGGGGTGATGCTCTGCCCCTCCGGGGCGTTGCTCTGCTGCGCCAGAGCCACTCTAGTGCCTGGGGCAGAGGCCAAGGAGCCATCCCCAGCGCCCGGGCCATCTTTGCTCCAATGGAGCCTTGGCTGCAGGAGGGGAAGAGAGAGACAGAGAGGAAGGAGGGGGGGTGGAGAAGCAAATGGGCGCTTCTCCTATGTGCCCTGGCCGGGAATCGAATCCGGGTCCCCCGCACGCCAGGCCGACACTCTACCGCTGAGCCAACTGGCCAGGGCCTCTCTCTCTCTTTTTTGTTTCTTCTTTTCTCTTTTACTTTTTTCTCATTCAATCTTCACTCACAAACAAATTATTTTATTCTGGATTAAATTTTTTTCTTTGTGGCATTTTGTGTGCTTTTTACTTCACTTTTCCCCCCAACTCCGGCTCTCCATTCTATGTAGTTTTTGTTCCACTTAATACAATAGAATTTTCATTTTTCACTGTATTTTTTCTTTTTCTTCTTTTCTCTTTCACTATTTCCCTCATTTGACTATCATTTACAAACAAATTATTTTATTCTTGATTCAAATATTTTTCTTGTGGCATTTTGTGGGTTCTTATCTAGTTTTTTTTGGTCTCTTTGCACTTCCTCCCAACTCAGGTCCTCCTTTCTATGTAGTTTTTGTTCCCCTTAGCACAATAGAAGTTTCAGTTTTTCATTGTATTTTCTCAAAAAATTTTTTGTTTTTATTTTTATTTATTTATTTTATCAACTTTTATTAGTGTTATCAACAACACCACTCTAAAATGCAATTAAGAAAAAAGAAATAAAATATCATGGATACAAAAGACAGAGATGTAGCTCAGATAGATAAGGAAAAATCAGTAGAAAAAATTTCAAGAGTTTGGAAACCTTGGAGTTAAATGAAAAAGAATTTAAAATTGAAGTCCTAAAAATACTCAGGGATATACAAGAAAGCACAGAAAGGCAACATAGGGAGCTGAAGAAACAGTTCAATGAACAGAAAGAATAAATCACCACAAAAATTGAAACCATGAAAACAAATCAAACAGAGATGAAAAACTCAATTCATGAACTGAAAAACAAGGTAACAAACTTAGCTAATAGAACAGGCCAGATAGAGGAGAGATTTAGTCAAATAAAATACAGGCAGCTAGAGCCACTACAAAGAAAAGAGAATAGAGACTCACAAATTTTAAAAATGAGAAAGCCCTACAAGAATTGTTTGACTATATTGGGAAGAGCAACATAACAATAATGAGTAATCAGGAGAAGAAGAGAGAGAAAATGGAATGGAGAACATATTTAAACTAATAATAGATGAGATATTCCCAAGCCTGTGGAAAGAATTAGAACCTCAAATTCAAAAAGCAAACAGAATACCAAGTTATCTTAACCCTAACAAACCTACTCCAAGGCACATCATAATGAAATTGACACAAACCAATGACAAAGAAAAAAAATTTTAAGGCAGCCAGGGAAAAGAAGAATACAACATATAAAGGATGGTCCATTAGATTATCAACAGATTCTCAGAAGAAACTCTACAAGCTAGAAGAGAGTGGACCCCAATATTTAAAGTTCTGAAAGACAGGAACTTCCAGCCAAGCATACTATACACATCAAAGCTATCCTTCAAATATGAAGGAGAATTAAAACATTCACAGATACAGAAAAGATGAGAAAATTCCCGCCACTTCAGGAAATACTAAAGGTTTTCCAACCAGATACAAAGAACAGAACAAAACAAAACTACAAGTAAAAGCTCCATGAAGATCACAATAAAAACAAGATTAATCTGTGACAACAAGAACAAAAAAGGGGAGAGGACAAAGATTAAGAATAGCAAAGGAGGATGGAGTGCAGAAGCACTCATGAGATAATGTATTACAATGAACATGATATGTATCCTTTCCAATACTTAATGGTAACCACCCCTGAAAAAATCACTACAGAAGCACATGGCTTGAAAAAAGAAATAATGAAGGAAAGAGGTATGGATTACAACCAAAGAAAAACAAATGCTAGAAAAACAAAAGAGAAGAACCAAACAAGATACAAAACTATCAGGAAGCAATATAGAAAATGGTAATAGGAAACTCTCCAGTGTCAATAATTACACTAAATGTAAATGGATTGAACTCACCAATAAAAAGGCACAGAGTAGCAGAATAGATTAAAAAAGAAAATCTAACTGTATGCTGCCTACAAGAAACACATCTAAGCTACAAGGATAAATACAAATTCAAAGTGAAAGGTTGGAAAACAATACTCCAAGCAAATAACATCCAAAAAAAGTAGGTGTAGCCATACTCATATTTAACAATGCTGACTACAAGACAGCAAAGATAATCAGAGACAAAAACGGTCATTTCATAATGATAAAGGGGAAATTGATTCAAGAAGACATAATACTTCTTAATATATATGCACCAAACCAAGGAGCACCAAAATATATAAGGCAGCTATAGACGGACCTAAAAGCAAAAAATGACAAAAATACAATCATACTTGATGACCTCAATACACTGCTGTCAGCTCTAGATCATTCATCTAAACAGAAAATAAATAAAGAAATATTGGCCTTAGACGAAATACTAGAACAATTGGATATGATAGACATCTACAGGACATTTCATCCCAAAGTGCCAGAGTATACATTTTTCTATAGTGTATGTGGAACATTCTCAAGAATTGACCATATGTTGGGCTACAAAAATAACATCAACAAATTCAGAAAGATTGAAATTATACCAAGCATATTCTCTGATCATAAAGCTTTGTAACTAGAATTCAACTACAAAAAAGAGGTAAACAAACCCACAAAAATGTGGAAATTAAACAACATATTTTTAAAAAATGAATGGGTCAAAGAAGAAATAAAAGCAGAGAAAAAAATACAGACAAATGAAAATAATAATACAACATATCAGAGTCTCTGGGATGCAGCAAAAGCAGTAATAAAAGGGAAGTTCATATCACTACAGGCTTAAATGAACAAACAAGATAGGGCCCAAATAAACCACTTAACTTCATATTTTAAGGAAATAGAAAAAGAAGATCAAAGGCAACCCTAAACCAGCAGAAGAATGTAAATAATAAAAATCAGAGCAGAAATAAGTGAAATCGAGAACAGAAAAACTATAGAAAAAATCAATAAAACAAGTAGCTGGTTCTTTGAAAAGATCACAAAATTGATAAACCCTTGGCAAGAGTCACTAAGGAAAAAAGAGAAAGGACTTATATAAACAAAATCCAAAATGAGAGAGGAGAAATCACCACAGATATAGATATACAAACAATTATTTTAGAATACTATGAAAAACTATATGCCACCAAATACAACAATCTAGAAAAAAATGGATAAATTCCTAGAACAATACAATCTTCTTAGACTGAGTCATGATGAAGCAAAAGCCTAAACAGATCCATAAGTAGGAAGGAAATAGAAACAACTATCAAAAACCTCCACCCACCAAAAAAGTCCAGGGCCAGATGGCTATACTAGCAAATTCTATCAAATGTTCAAAGAAGACTTGGTTCCTATTCTACTCAAAGTCTTCCAAAAAATTGAAGAAGAAGCAATACTTCCAAACACATTTTATGAGGCCAACATAACCCTCATACCAAAACCAGGCAAGGACAACACAAAGAAAGAAAACTACAGACCAATATCTCTAATGAATACAGATGCTAAAATACTAAACAAAATACTAGCAAATCGAATACAACAACACATTAAAAAAATAATTCATTATGATCAAGTGGGATTCATTCCAGAATCACAAGGATGGTTCAACATACATAAAACAGTTAACAAAATGTACCATATCAACAAAACAAAGAACAAAAACCATATGATCTTATCAATAGATGCAGAAAAGGCATTCACTAAAATACATCATTTTATGTTTAAAACACTCAACAAAATGAGTATAGAAGGAAAATATCTCAACATGATAAAGGCCATATATGATAAACCATCAGTTAACATCGTATTAAATGGCATAAAACTGAGGACTTTTTCTCTAAATCAGGAACAAGACAAGGTTGTCCACTCTCTCCACTCTTATTCAACGTAGTGCTGAAAGTTCTAGCCACAGCAATCAGACAAGACAATGAAATAAAAGGCATTCACATTGGGAAAGAAGAAGTAAAGGTTTCACTTTTTGCAGATGATATAATCCTGTACATCGAAAACCCCAAAGACGCTACAAAAAGACTACTAAAAACAATAAATCAGTACAGCAAGGTCACAGGATACAAAATTAATATACAAAAGTCTATTGACTTCCTATATGCCAACAATGAAACATCAGAAAACGAACTCAAAAAAATAATCCTCTTTATGGTTGCAACAAAAAAATATAAAATACCTAGGAATAAACATAACAAAGAATGTAAAGGACCTATATAATCAAAAGTATAAAGCATTGTTAAGGGAAATTGAAAAAGATAAAATGAAATGGAAAAATATTCCTTGTTCTTGGATAGGAAGAATAAATATAATCAAAATGACTGTATTACCCAAAGCGATATACATATTTAATGCAATTCCCTTCAATATTCCAATGTCATTTTTTAAAGAAATGGAACAATAAATCTTCAAGTTTATATGAAACTATAAAAAACCCCAAATAGCAAAAGCAATCCTAAGGAAAAAGAACAAAACTGGGGGCATTACAATACCTGACTTCAAATTATATTATAGAGCCATGATAATTAAAACAGCATGATATTGGCAGAAAAATAGACACTCAGAGCAATGGAACAAAATAGAAAGCCCAGAAATAAAACCACATATATATGGTCAAATAATTTTTGATAAAGGGACCGACAACACACAATGGAGAAAAGAAAGCCTCTTCAACAAATGGTGTTGGGAAAACTGGAAAGCCACATGCAAAAGAATGAAACTCGACTACAGTTTGTCCTCTTATACTAAAATTAATTCAAAATGGATCAAAGACCTAAATGTAAGACCTGAAGCAATAAATTACATAGAAGAAAACATAGGTACTAAACTCATGGACCTTGGTTATAAAGAGCACTTTATGAATTTGACTCCAAAGGCAAGAGAAGTGAAGGCAAAGATAAATTAATGGGACCACATCAGACTAAGAAGCTTTTGCACAGCAAGAGAAACTGACAACAAAACAAACAGATAGCCAACTAAATGGGAGATGATATTTGCAAACAGCAAATCCAATAAGGGCCTAATATCCAAAATATACAAAGAACTCATAAAACTCAACAACAAGTAAACAATCCAATAAAAAAAAATGGAGGGAGATGACGTCAGAGTAATGGCGGGGTAGGAAGCGATACCGATAAATCTCCCCCAAAACTCAACAAGATCTTCAACCAGAAACAGAAAAACCTATCCTTGGAGCCTCCAGATGTTTCGCAATACACCCGAAGGTACGGTCGAGCGAAAAATTGGCTAAATATATAACCAAACCCCGAAGGAATTAGGGAATAAGAAATGCTCCGCCTTCCTCACTAACCTAAACAGGGCGGCTTTCTCTGGGATCTGTGAATATAGAAACTGAGGCGGGCAAAGGGGGTGAATAGATCCAGGCCACAGCACAAACGGCCGAACCAGGCTGTGGCACGGAGATCAAAGCTGAGAAAAAACTGATCCTGTGGCAACCCGAGCAATACAAGCTAACACTCGCGCCAAACCCAAACAAAGAAAGACAAGCGGGGCAGCCATTTTACCTGATCTCCTGGTCGGCGCGCGCAGATAGTGGGCGAGAGATTTCTTCCTAAGCCCTGGGAGTGGGTGCCCGTGTTACCCCACAGAGAGGCAGAGTCAGAGGCCTTTGTGTGGGCTGAAAGCGGAATCTCTGGGCAGCCCCAGCACACTGGGAAAGCCATGCATGGGAGGGAGCGAGAACTAATTCCAACGGTGGAACTTTTCCGTGCTGGTAGAGGATTCACTCAGAGGGAAACGCGGCCGGCCTCATATCCTGGTCTGCGCGCAGATAGTGAGCGAGAGATTCCTCCGAGTGCCTCGGCAGTGCGCACTCATGTTATCGCACAGAGGGGCAGAGTCAGGGGCCTTTGTGTGGGCCAAAGCGAAATCTCAGGCCGCCTCAGCGCCTTGCAAAAGCCATACACGGGGACGGAGCGAGAGCCAATTCCAACACTGCAACTTTTCAATGCGGTTGGGGGATTAACTCAGAGCGTGAGACTGCTGGCCGGATATCCTGGTCTGCGCGCGCAGATATTGAGCGAGAGTTTCCTCCAAGCGCCCCGGAAGTGGGCGCCCGCCTGTGTTACCAGACAGAGTGGCAGAGCCAGAGGTCTTTGAGTGGGTGGAAACCCCACCTGATTATGCTAGCAGCTCTGACTGACTGAGCCTTACCCAGAGCCCTGTGCTGAGTGGAAATAGAGTGGGGAGTTGCCAGTTCTTTGAGCCTCTTACTATCCAGGCAGAGGCAGCAGCAACCCCATAGCTGGATTATCAGGCTACTAATTGAGGAAGGAAAGACTAGGAGAAAGGCTCCAGGAACACGGACTCTCTCACTGTCAGAGCCTATAAATGCTAATGAGCCTCGACTGCCAACAAGACTAAAGCACAATACATGACATCGCCATAGAGACTTATCAACTGCAAACCTCTACCTGAGCGTGCCAAAGGGGCAGAACCCGGGGTACAGAGTCACCGACCAGGAAGAGGGAGAGAAAAGAAAAAGCAAGAAGATAACCTTTCAAAATCAAGAATAATCTGCAGACTTTATAACCTATCCCATTTTACTATATTTGTTCGTTTGTTTCTCTTATCTTCATTCTTGATATTTTTTTTCCTCCTCCAATTTGGCCGATTAACTCTCTGCCGGTCTTACTCTCTCCTCTCCTTGAACTACACTACCCATAAGTGTTACATCTCCCATTATCTTTTCTTTCCTCTTCCTTTCTCTCTATGAGGGTTGCACTCGAAAACCCTTAACTCTCACTCTCTCTCTCTCTCTCTCTCTCCTCTTTTTTCTTTTTTCTTCTTTTAGTGGTTCCCTCTTTTTCTCTCTCTCTTTCTTTTCTCCCTTTATATTTGTTTCTTCCTTTCTCCTTTATATCTCCTCTCATTCAAAACTCAATAACAAACAAATTATCTTATCTGGGACTCAAACTTATGTTTGTGGCATTTTGGGGTTTTTTTACTTCACCTTTTTAACTCACTAGCAGTGCTCCCATCCCTGGCTCTCCATTTTATCTAGTTCTTGTTCCACTAAATACAATAGTAATTTTTTAATTTGTCCCCTTATTTTTCTGTTTTCCTCTTATTCCTCTCATCATAACTCTTAATCAACCAACACCTAAAAGCAAATCATTTTATTTTTGACCCAAATTTTCTTCTTATTTGATTTTTGTGGGTCCATACCCCCTTCTTTTTTCTTTTTTTCTTTTTTTTGCCCCTTTATTACTTTTCCCCAATTCAGGCCCTCCATTACAGGCATTGTTTGTTATAATTCACAGTTCACCACAAGATTTTCTCAAGAAAGAGGGGAGAGGAGAGGAGAGGAAAAAAGGAGGGGGGCAATAATTTCCTTTTTTTAAAATTTTTATTTTATTTTTCTTTATTTCATTATTAATTAAAAAAAAAACTCTTTTCGATTTTTTTATTTTTTTAACTTCTTATTCTTTATCAAATCTCATTAATACTATCAACAAAACCACCCTTAGATGCCATTAAGGAAGAGAAAATCGAATATCATGGATACAAAAGAAAGAGAGGTAACACAGCTAGATGAGGAAAAATCTATGGAGAAAAAATTTAATATATTGGAAACCTTGGAGCTAAATGACAGAGAATTCAAGATAAATATCCTAAAAATCCTCTGCGATATACAAGAAAACACAGAAAGGCAATTTAAGGAGCTCAGAAAGCAACTCAATGAACACAAAGAATATATGTCCAAGGAAATTGAAACTATAAAAACAAATCAAACAGAGATGAAAACCTCAATTCACGAGCTGAAAAAGGAAGTAACAAGCTTAGCTAATAGAACAGGTCAGATAGAAGAGAGGATTAGTGAAATAGAAGACAAGCAACTTGAGGCACAACAGAGAGAAGAAGAAAGAGACTCAAAAATTAAAAAAAATGAGATAGCCCTACAAGAATTATCTGACTCCATGAAAAAGAATAACATAAGAATAATACGTAAATCAGAGGGAGAAGAGAGAGAAAATAGAATGGAGAACATACTCAAACAAATAATAGATGAGAACTTCCCAAGCCTGTGGAAAGAACTAAAGCCTCAAGTTCAAGAAGCAAACAGAACTCCGAGTTTTCTTAACCCCAACAAACCTACTCCAAGGCATATCATAATGAAATTGACACAAACCAACAGCAAAGAAAAAATTCTCAAGGCAGCCAGGGAAAAGAACACAACATAAAAAGGAAGGCCCATTAGATTATCATCAGATTTCTCAGCAGAAACTGTACAAGCTAGAAGAGAGTGGACCCTAATATTTAAAGTCCTGAAAGAGAGGAACTTTCAGCCACGAATCCTATACCCATTAAAGCTATCCTTCAAATATGAAGGAGAAATAAAAACATTTACAGATACAGAAAAGAGGAGGGAATTTATCATCAGAAAACCCCCACTCCAGGAATTACTAAAGGGGGTTCTCCAATCAGATACAAAGAACGAAAAAAAAACAGAGCCACAAGTAAAAGCTCCAAGAAGAACACAATAAAACCAAATTTAAACTGTGACAACAACAAAAAGAAAGGGGGGGGGGGGAGAAGATGGAGATGAACAGTAGCAAAGGATGATGGAGTGCAAAAGTACTCACAAAATAGTTCGCTACAATGAACAGGGTAGGGACCCTTTTCATTACTCAAAGATAACCACCATTGAAAAAGCCACCACAGAAGCACATGAGATAAAAAAAGATAGCAACAGAGGAAAGCTGTATGGAATACAACCAAATAAAAACAAAAGATAAAAAAAGGAAAGAGAAGGATCAAACAAGACACAAAACTAACAGAAAGCAAGATATAAAATGGCAATAGGGAACTAACAAGTGTCAATAATTACACTAAATGTAAACGGATTAAACTCACCAATAAAAAGGCACAGAGTAGCAGAATGGATTAAAAAAGAAAATCCAACTGTTTGCTGCCTACAGGAAACTCATCTAACTAACAAGGATAAAAACAAATTCAAAGTGAAAGGCTGGAAAACAATACTCCAAGCAAATAACATCCAAAAAAAAGCAGGTGTAGCAATACTCATATCGGATAATGCTGACTACAAGACAGGAAAAGTACTCAGAGACAAAAATGGCCATTTCATAATGGCTAAGGCGACACTGAATCAAGAAGACATAACAAATCTTAATATATATGCACCATACCAAGGAGCACCAAAATATATAAGACAGCTACTTATTGATCTTAAAACAAAAACTGACAAAAATACAATCATACTTGGAGACCTCAATACACCGTTGACGGCTCTAGATCGGTCATCCAAACAGAGAATCAACAAAGACATAGTGTCCTTAAACAAAACACTAGAGCACCTGGATATGAAGACATCTATAGGACAATTCATCCCAAAGTGACTGAGTATACATTTTTCTCCAGTGTACATGGATCATTCTCAAGAATTGACCATATCTTGGGCCACAAAAACAACATCAGCAAATTCAGAAAAATCGAAGTTGTACCAAGCATATTTTCTGACCATAAAGCCTTGAAACTAGAATTCAACTGCAAAAAAGTGGAAAAAAATCCCACAAAAATGTGGAAACTAAACATCATACTTTTAAAAAATGAATGGATTAAAGAAGAAATAAGTGCAGAGATCAAAAGATATATACAGACTAATGAAAATGACAATACGACATATCAGAATCTATGGGATGCAGGAAAAGCAGTGATAAGAGGGAAGTTCATATCACTTCAGGCATATATGAACAAACAAGAGAGAGCCCAAGTGAACCACTTAACTTCCCACCTTAAGGAACTAGAAAAAGAAGAACAAAGACAACCCAAAACCAGCCGAAGAAAGGAGATAATAAAAATCAGAGCAGAAATAAATGAATTAGAGAACAGAAAAACTATAGAAAAAATTAATAGAACAAGGAGCCGGTTCTTTGAAAAGATCAACAAAATTGACAAACCCTTGGCAAGACTTACCAAGGAATAAAGAAAAAGAACTCATATAAACAAAATCCAAAATGAAAGAGTAGAAATCACCATGGACACCGTAGATATACAAAGAATTATTGTAGAATAATATGAAAAACTTTATGCCACTAAATTCAACAACCTAGAAGAAATGGATAAATTCCTAGAACAACACAACCTTCCTAGACTGAGTCAAGAAGAAGCAGAAAGCCTAAACAGACCTATTAGTAGAGAAGAAATAGAAAAAACCATTAAAAACCTCCCCAAAAATAAAAGTCCAGGCCCTGACGGCTATACCAGCGAATTTTTATCAAACATTCAAAGAAGACTTGGTTCCTATTCTACTGAAAGTCTTCCAAAAAATTGAAGAAGAAGCAATACTTCCAAACACATTTTATGAGGCCAACATAACCCTCATACCAAAACCAGGCAAGGACTGCACAAAAGAAGAAAACTCCAGACCAATATCTCTAATGAGTACAGATGCTAAAATACTAAACAAAATACTAGCAAGTCAAATACAACAACATATTAAAATGATAATACATCATAATCAAGTGGGATTTATCCCAGAATCTCAAGGACGGTTCAACATACGTAAAACGGTTAACATAACACAGTATATCAACAAAACAAAGAACAAAAACCACATGATCTTATCAATAGACGCAGAAAAGGCTTTCAATAAAATACAACACAATTTTATGTTTAAGACTCTCAACAAAATGGGTATAGAAGGAAAATATCTCAACATGATAAAGGCCATATATGATAAACCATCAGCTAACATCATATTAAATGGCACAAAACTGAAGGCTTTCCCCCTTAAATCAGGAACAAGACAGGGTTGTCCACTCTCTCCACTCTTATTTAATGTGGTACTAGAGGTTCTAGCCAGAGCAATCAGACAAGACAAAGAAATAAAGGCATCCATATCGGAAAAGAAGAAGTCAAGGTATCACTTTTTGCAGATGATATGATCCTATACATCGAAAACCCCAAAGAATCCACAAAAAGACTACTAGAAACAATAAGCCAATACAGTAAGGTCGCAGGATACAAAATTAACATACAGAAGTCAATAGCCTTTCTATATGCCAACAATGAAACATTTGAGAACGAACTCAAAAGAATAATCCCCTTCACGATTGCAACAAAAAAAAATAAAATACTTAGGAATAAACATAACAAAGAATGTAAAGGACTTATATAATGAAAACTATAAACCATTGTTAAGGGAAATCGAAAAAGATATAATGAGATGGAAGAATATACCTTGTTCTTGGCTAGGAATAATAAATATAATCAAGATGGCTATATTACCCAAAGCAATATACAAATTTAATGCAATTCCCATCAAACTTCCAATGACATTTTTTAAAGAAATAGAGCAAATATCATCAGATTTATATGGAACTATAAAAAACCCCGAATAGCCAAAGCAATCCTAAACCCCGAATAGCCAAAGCAATCCTAAAGAAAAAGAATGAAGCTGGGGGCATTACAATACCTGACTTCAAACTATATTATAGGGCCACGACAATCAAAACAGCATGGTATTGGCAGAAAAACAGACACTCAGACCAATGGAACAGAATAGAAAGTCCAGAAATAAAACCACATATATATAGTCAAATAATTTTTGATAAAGGGGCCAACAACACACAATGGAGAAAAGAAAGCCTCTTCAATAAATGGTGCTGGGAAAACTGGAAAGCCACATGCAAAAGAATGAAACTGGACTACAGTTTGTCCCCCTGTACTAAAATTAACTCAAAATGGATCAAAGATCTAAACATAAGACCTGAAACAATTAAGTACATAGAAGAAGACATAGGTACTCAACTCATGGACCTGGGTTTTAAAGAGCATTTTATGAATTTGACTCCACAGGCAAGAGAAGTGAAGGGAAAAATTAATGAATGGGACTACATCAGACTAAGAAGTGTTTGCTCAGCAAGAGAAACTGATAACAAAATAAACAGAAAGCCAACTAAATGGGAAATGATATTTTTAAACAACAGCTCAGATAAGGGCCTAATATCCAAAATATACAAAGAACTCATAAAACTCAACAACAAACAAACAAACAATCCAATAAAAAAATGGGAAGAGGATATGAACAGACACTTCTCCCAGGAAGAAATACAAATGGCCAACAGATATATGAAAAGATGCTCATCTTCTTTAGCTATTAGAGAAATGCAAATCAAAGCTGCAATGAGATACCACCTCACACCTGTTCGATTAGCTATTATTAGCAAGACAGGTAATAGCAAATGTTGGAGAGGCTGTGGAGAAAAAGGAACCCTCATTCACTGTTGGTGGGAATGTAAAGTAGTACAACCATTATGGAAGAAAGTATGGTGGTTCCTCAAAAAACTGAAAATAGAACTACCTTATGACCCAGCAATCCCTCTACTGGGTATATATCCCAAAAACTCAGAAACATTGATACGTAAAGACACATGCAGCCCCATGTTTATTGCAGCATTGTTCACAGTGGCCAGGACATGGAAACAACCAAGAAGCCCGTCAATAGATGACTGGATAAAGAAGATGTGGCACATATACACTATGGAATACTACTCAGCCATAAGAAATGATGACATCGGAAAATTTATAGCAAAATGGTGGGATCTTGATAACATGATGTGAAGCGAAATAAGTAAATCAGAAAAAACCAGAAACTGCATTATTGCATACGTAGGTGGGACATAAAAGTGAAACTAAGAGACATTGATAAGACTGTGGTGGTTACGGGGGGGAGGGGGAAATGGGAGAAGGAAAGGGGGAGGGGTGGGGCACAAAGAAAACAAGATAGAAGGTGACAGAGGACAATCTGACTTTGGGTGATGGGTATGCAACATAATTGAATGACAAGATAACCTGGACTTGTTATCTTTGAATGTATGTATCCTGATTTATTGATGTCACCCATTAAAAAAATAAAATTATTATAAAAATAAATAAATAAACATAAAAAAAAAAAAAAGGGAACAGAACTCTTCTTGTCTCAGGAAGAAATACAAATGGCCAACAGATACAGCTAGTGCTTGACTTATGACCACGATTGGTTCCGACAGACCAGTTGTAACATGATTTGATTGTAAGTTGAATAAGCTATATGTACAGTATTGTAAACTGATGTTATAAAAAATCTTCTTTTTTTTTTTTTTTTGTATTTTTCTGAAGCTGGAAATGGGGAGGCAGTCAGACAGACTCCCACATGCACCCTACCGGGATCCACCCAGCACGCCCACCAGGGGGCAATGCTCTGCCCATCCAGGACGTAGCTCTTTCGCGACCAGAGCCACTGTAGCGCCTGGGGCAGAGGCCAAGGAGCCATCCCGAGCGCCCGGGCCATCTTTTGCTTCAATGGAGCCTCGGCTGCGGCAGCAGAAGTGTGAGACAGAGAGGAGGGAGAGGGGGAGGGGTAGAGAAGCAGATGGGCGCCTCTTCTGTGTGCCCTCTCCGTAAATCAAACCCGGGACTTCCACAAGCCAGGCTGACGCTCTACCACTGAGCCAACCGGCCAGGGCCATAAAAATCTTTAAGTCATATTTTATCATAATTTTCTTTCATTATTGTCATATATCATAATTTTCTTTGTTTATTTTATGCCATTTGTATCATCTCTACAACATTTTGTTTCTTATTTTTACATTTGTCAGGTTTAAGTAAAACACTGCATTACCAGTACAACTGGTTTAATATTTGCAAAGACAGTTCCCTCTTGGTAGACATCTTGGGAGGGGTTTGATGAAAAATATCCAAGACACAAAACACAAATTGCTGTACCAAGTCTGGGATAACAGTTGAAATGGTGCACGCAGAGATGGTAGTGCTGCCTAAAGCTGGTCTGCACTGTCATACACCCAGCTGGGCAATGCTTGCGCTGCCAGATGCAGAGCAGTCATGGTTAGTGATTGTGGGATTGTGGCCGAGAAGTCGAATGGCCATAAGTTGCAAAGGTTGTAAATTGATCTATATTTGCATATGAAAAGATGCTCATCTTCATTAGCTATTAGAGAAATTCAAATCAAAATTGCAATGAGATACCACCTCACACCTGTTAGATTAGCTATTGTCAACAAGACAGGTAATAACAAGTTTGAAAAGGCTGTGGAGAGGGTGGATACCTCATCCACTGTTGGTGGGAATGTAAAGTAGTACAACCATTATGGAAGAAAGTGTGGTGGTTCCTCAAAAAATTAAAAATAGAACTACCATATGACCCAGCAATCCCTCTACTGGGTATATTTCACCCAAACTCGAAAACCCTGGTACATAAAGACACATGCATCCCCATGTTCATTGCAGCATTGTTCACAGTGGCCAAGACATGAAAACAACCAAAAAGCCCTTCAATAGATGACTGGATTAAGAATATGTGGTATATATATACTATGGAATACTACTCAGCCATAAGAAATGATGATATCGCATCATTTACAACAACATGGATGGAACTTGATAACATTATACTGAGTGAAATAAGTAAATCAGAAAAAACTAAGAACTATATGATTCCATACATAGGTGGGGCATGAAAAAGACTCAGGGACATGGACAAGAGTGTGGTGGTTACCAGGGAGGGGATAGGGGAAAGGGGGAGGGGAAGGGCACAAAAGAAAACCAGTTAGAAGGTGACAGAAGACAATTGGACTTTGGGTGATGGGAATGCAGCATAATCAAATGTCAAAATAACCTAGAGATGTTTTCTCTGAACATGTGTACCCTGATTTATCAATGTTACCCCATTAAAATTAATAAAAAATTGTTTTTCAATTAAAAAAAGAAAAGTGGTACATATATACTGTGGAATACTACTCAGCCATAAGAAATGATGACATCAGATCATTTACAACAACATGGATGGACCTTGATAACATTATTCTGAGTAAAATAAGTAAATCAGAAAAAACTAAGAACTATACGATTGCATACATAGGTGGGACATAAAAAAGACTCAGGGACATGGACAAGAGTGTGGCGGTTACCAAGGAGGGGAGAGGGGAAAGGGGGAGGGGAGGGGCACAAAAGAAAACCAGATAGAAGGTGACAGAAGACAATTTGACTTTGGGTGATGGGTATACAACATAATCAAATGTTAAAATGACCTGGAGATGTTTTCTCTGAACATATGTACCCTAATTAATCAATGTCATCCCATTAAAATTAATAATAAAGGGAAAAAAAGAAAAGGAAGAAATGAGAAGAGAAAAAAACAGAGTTAAAGAAAATGTATCAAAAATAAAACCCTCAAAAAATAAGAATACAAAAGATAAAAATTAATGATAATGGAATTTAAGTAGGAAAAAGAGAAATAAGAAAAAAGAAGATATGAGAAATGAAAATTTTCTTTTTCAGTTTTGAGAGATTACTTTTTTCTTTTTCCAGTAGGTGTTGCTGTACTACAGTTTTGGCTTTGTGAGATTCTTGGGTGGAGCTCTGCTGAGTCATTGCTATAATGATGTAGGCAGGGACACAGTCGCATTGGTGGGGGAGCTCATTGTTAGGGCTTTAGAGTTTCAGTTTCATGGTTTTGCAGTGTTATGGCTTTTAAGTTTTACAGCTCTAGCAGCTGTAGCATTGGTGGTCTCAGCTCTCCAGGTGCTCCTCCCCATATCCCAACAGACCAGGGGATCAAACGCAGGGCACCTCTGCCTCTCAGGGTAGAGAGTGTCCCCAGAGGGTCGTTTGTGTGGGATCTGCCATAACCGCTATTCCTACCATGAGGAGTTGGAGGTAGAATCTGGGAGGCTGGGGCGCCACACTGTGGTCCTCTCTGATATTGCACAAAGTGCAGACTGCAAGTAGAGCAGGGGCAGTGCGCTGTGAGCCGTGTGCATTGAATTCCACAAGCTAAGCATGAGCAGATTGAGTGTGCCTCAGCACTGTGCAGGCCAAAGTCTGTGGGCTAAGTGTATGCAGACTGAGTGTACCCAGCACCATGCAGGCTGAACGTGGGGTAAGTGCACACAGATTGAGGGAGTGGTGCAGGCTGTGTGCACTCCCAGTGCTGGAGATCACAAGTGGAGCCCAGTGATGTGGGCAGACCACAGGAATCTGGGCTGTGTCCCTGCTCTTGGTTGTACCTGCCTTAATTCAGTTCCTTCCCTTCTGCCGCTCAGTCTGTCCACCTCTGCCACCTCCAAAACAAATCCCAAGCTAAACATGCCTCCCTCCCTCAAATCAGCAAGGAGAGAAAAATTCGGTCCTCTGGCTTCTCTCCTTTCCAGAGTCCACTGTAAAAACGTTTTATTTTTCTGCCCCCCTTTTTAACCTGTCCCACCTTCAGTCCCTTCAGTGTGTAGATATTTCAGGTGTGGCTGTGAGCCCAGCTGGGGTTCCTTTTCTGAGTTATAGTTGTTAAATTTGTTGATATTTCAAAGGGAGAGATCAGGAGTATCTCTCGTGCCACCATTTCTATTTCTTTGATGTCACTCTCAACTTTTTAATTCTTGTTCTGTTACTTAAAGGCAAATAAAGTTCCATCCATGGCCCTAGCTCTGGTGCTTCTGGGGAATCAGAAACCTGACAGGCTGGCTGGGCTGTTGGCTTTAGGACCAAGGGATGGTTGTCCACATTTCAGCCTTTCCTTTTATGAGCTGTAGAGAAATTTGGCAAGAAGGATGGAGAATAAATTATTTGAGCTTTTTGGAGACAAGGTTCTAACTTATCCATAAATATTGTATCATTCCTCAGTTTTAGTCAATGTGGCCCACTAGGGACAGAATTTTATATCACAGTGAAAGCCATTCCTCTTTTTGTTTAGCTTTGTGGCAATAGGAAAGGGATTATACTTGGAGTTTGGATTGAGGAATGAGTCTGTATTCTGCCATTTAAAAGCTGTGTGACCTTGAAAAAATTACTTAAATTCCCCATTTTTCATTTGTTGCTGCCTAAAATGAGAATTATAATGCCCATCTCATAGGGTTGTTTTGAAGACTGAGTTAATGGATAAGAAGGTAATTTATACATTGAAAAGCATTGGAACAATGTATATTATCAGTGTATGAATTTACAATTGAAGCTCAGATACAAAGAACAAATTAGAGCCACTGCTGTGATTTGTTGTTTGAAATGCAGGAAATGAGGAGCTATAACTGAAACAGTATACTAGGAAGCTATTAACTAGCAAGCCTGTATGACATTTAGTAGAAAACTAAATGTTATTTATTTTTGTTTAAATTTTATTGTTCCCAGAAGCTTTATTTCAAGTCAGTGCATATACTTCTAATCTTCTTACAATTCCCCAGAAGAATAAATTAAACCTCCTTTCCATTGGGGGTGTTGGAATGAAGTATCCCATTGAAACATGAATCTGTATAAAATACAGCAGTGCTTTGAATGCAACAGTGAGGTGAATTTCACCTGTTTCATAAAGTCATTTTTTACACTCCTCCATTCATTCAGAATGAGATAGTGGAACATTATGGTCAGAGGGTAGCCTCTGGGTCTAGATTACATGGTTTGAATTCCAGCTTTGACATTTACCAGCTACGCCTGTTTCTCACTTTCTTCATAAAATTGAAGAAATAATAGTCCATACTCTTTTTTTATTGCTTATTTTATGAATTAAATGTCACAGTGCATATAAAGTATTTAGAGTAGTGCTTGGCATATAGTAAGAGTTTGCTAAATATTAGATATTATTGCTTATTACTATCACCAGGCTAAACATGGTGCTAAGGATTTAAGAGACCAGATCCATGTGGTAAGAGAGCAAAACAACAGATCTGACATTTGAAAGGAGTATTGTACTCTGAGTGATATAGGGAGAATTGAAAGCATGTAGAGGAAAAATAGGGTAATGTTTAAAAAGGGAAACTGTTGCTTAATTTTAAGAAAACCTCAACAAGGCTTCAAAGCTTGTGTTATGCTTTGTATTTCTTTTTATGGCTAAGAAAATCCAAACTGCATAAGTGATGAGTGGTAAAGCCTGGTTTTGACCTCAAAAACGTCTGTCTTTGTCTGTGGTAGGCCATTACCTGCTTGTTCCATGGAAATATCTGTCTGCCCAATGGGATAGCAAGAAATAAAATGTAGCAATAGCTATGCTTTATAAAGTGCTCTGCCAGTGCTAATGGCTGTATGATGTTACTATCATGAAGTAACACATTTTGAACCTGAACCTGAGATGGTAGCTCACTTGACACATGGTAATAAGTTGGGTGCAAACACTGATGTGTATCTCCAGTGCAAGCTTTGAGATTGAAGGAGACAAAAGATGGTGAATATGCAGTTGCTGGCGCCTCTGGATCCCAGGAGAGGGCCCCTCTGTTCATGCATTGCTGCTGAGAACACTAAAACTCAGATGCACCTTCATGAGGAACAAGGGAGGCTTAGGGGAGTTGAATCTGTACACAGTATTGCAAATCCCTGATCTTACAGGTATACTCGTATCATTTATTTTGACCTTCAGCGGTAAAACACAATGAAAGTAATGAAGTTCAAGTCCAAGTCACTGTTTTCACCACTCCTTGCACACTGAGCCATCTTTGGGCCGGCCTGTCTCTAGTGTCTAATCCTGCACTGTTACTGAGCTCAGTCCTCCCCAAGACTCTGCATGAAGGTGGAGAATTCACTACTGTGAAGTTGTGATTTTCACCAACAACAAAGAGTCCAGAAGGACTACCTCACTGTGGGGAAGCAGACCTAACTGTACAGAGAAACTGACACTCTCCACAGTTAACTTTCTTCTTGAAGCTTTCTCTGTAGACCATTCTTTTTTTTTTTTTTTTTTTTTTTTGTATTTTTCTGAAGCTGGAAATGGGGAGAGACAGTCAGACAGACTCCCGCATGTGCCCGACCGGGATCCACCCGGCACGCCCACCAGGGGCGATGCTCTGCCCACCAGGGGGCGATGCTCTGCCCCTCCGGGGCTTCGCTCTGCCGCGACCAGAGCCACTCTAGCGCCTGGGGCAGAGGCCAAGGAGCCATCCCCAGCGCCCGGGCCATCTTTGCTCCAATGGAGCCTTGGCTGCGGGAGGGGAAGAGAGAGACAGAGAGGAAGGAGAGGGGGAGGGGTGGAGAAGCAAATGGGCACTTCTCCTATGTGCCCTGGCCGGGAATCGAACCCGGGTCCCCCGCACGCCAGGCCGACGCTCTACCGCTGAGCCAACCGGCCAGGGCCTGTAGACCATTCTTAATGGTCTGAGAATATTATCCTTAAACCTGGTCCAATTATAAAGATAGCAAGTACATTTTTCTAAAAATGTTAATACTTACAAATTAGTGGGGCAGCAGCTTCCAGTTTGGCAGGATGAAGATATAGGCAATTCCTCTCTGTAAAAGCAAGCACAAAAATAGGTAATATTGTCAAAAATAACCATTTCAGGGCACTAAAAAGTGACCAAAGGCAGATGATAAAGTGAGCAGAATTTATCCTTGAAAGTAAAAGAATTTCAAGGAAGAACAGCAAGCTTCCATGGCCCTCTTGTCTGAGCCTCTCCTCATACCCCTAGGGATGCCGGGTAAACCACAGGATGCCCAGTTAGGTTTGAGTTTCAGATAAATAACAAATACTTTTTCAGTATAAATAAATATATCTAAAATATTTCATGGGCCATACTTATACTAAAAAAATCACTCATTATTTATTTGAATTTCAAATTTAACTGAAAATCCTGTATTATTATTATTATTATTATTTGCTACATCAGGTAGCCTTCCCTCTCTGTCTACTCCCACCCTCTACCCAACAGTTGACCCAGCAAAAAATGTGGGGCTGGATGAGAAAACCAGTAGCTTTGCCCAGAGAAAGTAGATATGATTTGAGGCAGGGCGTGGCCTTGTCAGCTGAAAGTGATGAATTTGGTTGGAAACAGGAAAAACCATCTGTTTCACTAATCTGAGGTTTCAGTTCTTATTGGGGTGAGTTTCAGGCCAGCCAGTAATTTAATAGAGAGCTCCTAGAAATGACATCAGCTTTTCAAACATCCTGGCTGAACGGAAAACTACACAGATTCATGGAGGAGTCTTGAGAGAGCTGAGGGGAAAATAAATCACAAAGACTATGTAACTGATTGAAAATCTGAATTCATTCCCAGACTACACACTTATCAGTCAGCAGAAGGTATAAGATTTACAGGCTTAGGATGTTTGCTTCCAACCTTTATTCATTGTATTGATTGACCCTTAAGCTATGTAGTCACAGGGGGAACCACTCAGAAGTAAAAGTTAAAAATAAAAGTTATAAAATCTATTCTGAGATATCAGTGACTGCACACCACAGGGGAGACAAATTTTATAGTTTAAGTTCAGGCAAGTTACAAAGGAAAGAAAAATTTTTTTTTTCTAAAAAATGAAACACTTAGAGCCTGAAGAGGCACTGGTGCAGTGAAGAGAGTGTTGGACTGGGATGCAAAGGACCCAGGGTTGAAACCCCTAGGTTGCCGGTTTGAGTGCAGGCTCACCAGCTTGAGTGTGGGGTGGCTGGCTTGAGTGTGGGATCATAGTCATGACCCCATGGTTGCTGGCTTGAGCCCAAAGGGCGCAGGCTTGAAGTCCAAGGTTGCTGCCTTGAGCCCAAGGTCTCTGGCTTGATCAAAGGGTCACTCACTCTGCTGTAGCCCCCTGGTCAAGACTCATATGAGAAAGCAATCAATGAACAACTAAGGTGCCACAACAAAGAATTGATGCTTCTCATCTCTCCTCCTTTCTGTCTGTCTGTCCCTATGTGTCCCTCTTTCTATCTGTCTCTGTCACTCACACACACACACGCACACACACAAACGAAACAATTAGAGTTGTTAAAATATGTTATATAAAATGTCCAATTTTCAACCAAAAATCATGAGACATAGTAGGAAACAGGAAATTATGATCAGTACTCAGGAAAAAGAAAAAACAACAGTTACTAGAAACTGACTCTACGTGGGCCCAAGGATCTTAAAGCTGTGGGACAATGGCAAAACCCCCTTTGTAACAGCATGCATGGACCTGGAGAACATCATCAAAGTGAAATAAACCCGTCAGAGACAGACAAGGAGCACATGATTTAACTAATATGTAGAATCTAATGAACAAAATGAATTATAAAGCAAAAGAGAGACAGACTCATAGACAGAGAGCAGGCTGACAGCTGTCGAGGAGGGGGGTGGAGGCTTGGGGAGCTGGGGTGGGTGAGTGACAAAGGGGTTGAGGAAAAAGAAAAAACTCATGGACACAGACAACAGTGGTGATTGCCAGAGAGGGTGTGTGTGGAAAGTGGGGAGGGTAGGGAGGACAAATGGTAACAATGGAGACTGGACTTGGGTGCTGAACACACAATACACTGTACAGATGATATGTTATAGAATTGTGCACCTGAAACCTGAATAATTTTGTTGACCAGTGTTACCCCAAGAAATTCAATAAAAGAGAGAAAAAAGCAAATTGCAGGCACCAGAATAAGAGTGGGTTGGGACTTTTGAAATCAACCTTCCATTTTTGACCTCACATTTGATATTTTGCTATAAAGCCTCCCATTTTAATGTTATTCTTGTCAAAGTTAGTGGAACTAAAGTGAATCATGGTTACTATCTATGACTCCATTATTATCATCTCATCATTATATAATAGTGCAAGTATGCATGGAGCAGAAGCAGAATGACATAGGACCAAAAACCTTAGCTGCTGATGCCTTCATTATGATGAAGTAAGAAGCATTAACCATTCTTGCTCATTTTAATAAGACAGAAAAGTCTTAATGTAAACTTCCATCACCCTCACCCTACTTCTAAATTTATTTTGTTACTTTTAACCTCTTGTGGTCCAAGAAACCATTTCCTAGCCTGGAGTGAGAGGCATCTATCTACTAATGACCTTTGCAGCAAGGCTGACACATATGCATAGCTTTCTCCAGCTCACTCACAGACTCACAGGCTCAGGAGTGGCACTTAACAACCCATTTCTACCTTTGTATTTAACAGAATTCTTTAGTGACAGTGACCTATGGAATAAAGAATGTGCTTGGAGTAGGAATGCACATACATGTTTCCAGCTATTTTATATTCAGGCCTGCTGTGACTCAGCTTGCCAGTTCAAAGTTATAGTCATTTTTTATTTCTTGGGGGGAGAATGTCTCAGTGAAAATAAGGAAACAAAAGAAATCCAAAATATTTTCAAAAATAAGGGATATATAGAAGAAACTTTCAAAATGATTCAGATTTTTCTATGTAGTGGTAAGGATCATGAAGTGACAGCCGTTAAGATCCATTAAGTGAATAAAAAATAAAATGTACCATATATGGTTCTTCCTTTGGTTAAAAAAAAAAGTGAAGTCTCAATATCTGTAGTTGAAAGTCTTAGAGGGAGAGAAAAGAAAGAAAGGGACAGGATATATTTGAAGAAACAATGGTCCAAAACACCCAAAATTTGATGAAAACCTGTATTCTATTGAATTTATATTCAAAAGCTCAATAAATTCCAAGAAGAATAAACAAAGAAAAATACAACCAGTCACATCATTGTATAACTGCTGAAACACAAAGAGCAAGTCTAGAAAGCAGCAAGAGAAAAATAACTCCTCATTTACATAGAAACAAAATATGGATAGTGTCTGACTTACCAAAATGTAGCGGAGTCCAGAAGCCAGTGGAATTACAAGTTAAAATGCAGAAAGGAAAGAAAGTGACATTTAGTAATTCTATATCCAACAAAACTGCTCTACAAAAAATGAGAGTGAAATAAAGACATTCCCAGATTAACAAAAATGGGAAATATAACTACTATATAAGAAGTAGTAATGGAAGCCCTTCAGAATGAAAGAAAATGATAATAGGCAGTAACTTGGATCCACCAGAAGAAATGAGCACAAAAAATGATAAAAATGTGACTCAATATAAAAGAGACTATCTATAATGTATTTTATTTTTTATCCTAATATTTAAAAAAATTATTTTAAGAATAAATGTAAGACTGTGTTCAGTTTATAACACACACAGATTTAATATATATAATGGTAACTGCATAAAAGATGGGGAGGAAATGGATCTATATTGCGTCAAATTTGCTATATTTTGTCAAAATTAAGTCAGTATTAACATGAAGTAGATTGTGATGAGTTAATAATGCATAGTAATTCCAAGATATCTAACCAACTTAAAAAATTAAGAAGAGCTTACAAATCAAGAAAGGAATGAAATGGTTACTAAAATATCATATGTATATCTAATAAAGTATAGCAGTAAAAACGACCAGAATAAATAGGACACAAACTATATAGAAAATAAGTTGTAAAGTGGCAGATGTGAGTCCAACAACATCAATATTTATATTAATAGGCAGAGATCATCAAACTGGATTAAAAAAGCAATAATAATATGTGCTTTCTCTAAGAGATGTACATTTGTTTAAAGACACGTTGGTTGAAAGTAAAGGCATGAAAAACACGCACCTTACCAATGGTAGCCAGAAGAGAGCTAGAGTGACTGTATTAATCCCAGACCAAATAGACTTTGTGACAAAGACTATTACTTTAAACTATGAAGGGTATTTTTAATAATAACAGTTAACTATATCAGGAAGTTCACAAATCATTATACACCTAACAACAGAATCTCAAAATACACGAAGCAACAAGACGGAGTGGAAAGGTGACTTCACTATTCAGAAATTGTAGTTGGAGATGCCAATAATCCTAACGTAGTTGATAGAACTACTAGATAGAAACATCCATGATAATATGGAAAAAAATCATAGTCAATCAACTTGACCTATTGACATTTATAGAATAAATCCAACAAATAAAAGGATATACATTTTTGTTTTAGGGTGTCTCATCATTTTTTATTGAAAACTAGATATTTTGTATAAAAGAACAGTAGATTCCGAGGTAAATAGGATTTATGCCTGAAAATGGGCATACCTCTTCTCAGTGTTTCATGAAGGGGAATTGAGTCAATCTAGCATTCATTTAAACTGATTTTAGGTCTTGTTGCTATAATTTTCATTAACATAGCCTTCCAGTCTTTCTAGTGGTGGACTGCTGCTGCCTTGTACTTATGCAACACTAGGGTGCTGGAGGATTGTTCTCAGTGTTCCCAGTTCACCCTCAGCTTTAAACCACGTTGAATGCTTGTGCCAGAAAAGGGCCTCTCTCTGTGCCCTTATTCTTCCCACACTGTGTACTGCTGCTGTTGATATTTGGTGGGAGGCTAAAGATAAGTGTGGGGTAGGGCTCTTAGTTCTCTCAGTCCAGCCTCATTTAGCCAGATTCTAGGTACTTGGATCTTAGGAGTGGGGCTTTTAAAAAGCATTCCTGTCCTCCAAATGGCAGCCAAATACTACCTAGTGTCTATGGAGAATTGAGAGCAGGAGAGAGTTCCCTGCTCCTCTTCCAGAGGTAGCAGACCTCTGCTTTGTGTCAACATAGAAGCCTGGACACTAGGGTGTCTCCTGACCCCCATTGACAGCAGCTATTGCATTACTCCTTCTTCAGCAGCAGGGACCTTTGCTTAAGATGAGCGACAGGTGAGTTGCCCTGTTCTTCTGCACCCAACCCCCAGTGGTAGATTGCTAGCGCTTCTGCACCCAGAGCACTGTGCTGGTGGGGATGGGGTGGGGATTTCCTGGCTCTGCTCTCAGAGTTGACTTTTGTCAGGGACTAGGGGAGGAAGGAATGGAAGGAGAATTTTCTGTACCTTAGCAAACAATATAGGCTCTATCACTGAGCAGAGGCTGTGAATCTTTGCCTGGGCTCTAGGAGTAGAAGCAGTTCCTGTCCCTCCCCTGGGACCCACAATACATGACTCATTTCCAGAAGGGTCTGTCTTCAAGAAGGAAAGTGGATGCAGGTGGTGATGGTGGGGGGCCTCGGGTGGAAAGAACTTGAGGCAGTGCAGACTTCTTTGTGTTGAGAGCAACCAGTGTCTAGACATCCAGCCCATTCTTGACTTTTAAGAATTTCTTGCCTGAATAGGCGGTGGTGCAGTGGACAGAGCATTGGACTGGGATGTGGAGGACCCAGGATCAAAACACTGAGGTCACCAGCATGAGCGCGGGTTCATCTGGTTTAAGCAAGGCTCACCAGCTTGAGCCCAAGGTTGCTGGCTTGAGCAAGGGTTCGCTCGGTCTGCTGTAGCCCCCCAGTCAAGGCACATATGAGAAAGCAATCAATGAACAATTAAGGTGCCACAACAAAGATTGATGTTTCTCATCTCTCTCACTTTCTATCTGTCTGTCCCTATCTGTCCCTCTCTCTGTCTCTGTTACACACACCCCCCAAAAAAATTTCTTAAATTTTTATCTATTTTCCATTCACCCTCTTTTAAGGTGGTTGCCTCTTATTGCTGTGCTTTGAAACAGGTGAAAGCAGCAGTTCATGTGTTTGTCCTCTCCTCAAAGGGGCCCATCACTTGAAATTTAGTTCACCTTCTTGTCTTGCTACCTTGGCTCTCTGATAGACTCAGGGTAAATCATGATTCTATTAATTATCCAGCTTTTTCTTGCTTTTGAGGTGGGAGTCACATTCTTTTGCGGCTTCCTGCATCTAAGGGGAGGAGACTCAGGATGCCTCTGTAGTCAGTCCCTTCCATTGCTGAACTTCTCCTTGAGTCTCCTGTTCCACAAAAACATAGCCATTCCTCATCCTTTTTGGGAGAAAATTGTATTTGGTCTCCACACCTTACAGGAAACTGAAGATGTCTCCTTCTTAACAATTGAGTGAAGAACAAAATCTTCTAACGTTTATATTCTCAGGTTTAAAATTTTGGAGTTTCAATATTCAGTAAACAATTGCTTTTAAAAATGGAAATTATGAAAAATGGGGACATGATTACAGGTTTTAACTGGTTTTTGCTTTGAATCACTTTAGATTATAATAGTTTCTTAGTTTATACTACCTAGTATTACATAGAATATATGTTTTTGAAATGTTACAACTTTCTGTATGTCTTAGATATATGCACTGTGAACATTTGGAAAAGAGTGGATAAAACAGCATTTGGGAGAGCCTGACTTTGGCCAGTGGAGGGAATTTTATTTGATCTTATTATCAAATGACTTTAAAAAGGAAATAAAAAGTTTCCATTTCCAACTTTTTTACTTCTCTTGGCAAGATGGTTAGAAGAATGCCGAGAAGAGTGCATTGAGTGGGATGATGGAATAAGAGATGGCAAGAACACTGATGACTTAAGAACAACAACAACAAAAAGATAGAAATCTGTTTTAAGGTAGAGTGATTCAAATGTTGAGAAAAGTATCTCATTCATTTTGATGAGAGAGAAATTCTGGATTTTATTTCTCTTAATAAAGAATGGGTTAGATTGAGAAACCTGTATTTCATCCAGACGAAGAGCCCTGCTCAACAGTAAAGCAAGCAGCTCACAGGAACTCTGACCCATCTGCAAAGCTTTAAATGTCCAGAGAAATAATGGTAAACAAACAAGCAAACAAACAAATAAAAACCTCACAAAATTAATCCTAAGAGGCAACTATTTGGTTTAAATACCTAAAGGACTTTGCGAATGTCTGAGAAACCCTAGTACAGTAAGGCAATTGTCTTTGCAAATAAGAAATATTTTTCAAAACCAACTTGCCAAAGCTCTAGTTCTTCAGTTCTTATGTGTGAGGCATGAAACTATATCCTGATAATGACTATTTAAAGTTGAGCTTAAGGGCTTTATTTAGATATGGAATAAACAGTCTTCATGTAGGATCTTATTTTAAAAATTACATGGTTCCTTTACTCACTGGGTTTTATGGAATCATCTAATACTTCTATACACAAATTCTAGGATCCTCCTAGAAAAGGATTATTTTTTTTCTGATGACATGTAAAAACTACATGAAATTCAAATTTCAATGTCCATAAATAAATTTTTATTGGAACACAGCCACCTCATTAGTTTGCATATCACCTATGTCAAAGGTAAAGTTGAGTAGTCATCACAGAGACCATGTGGCCCTTAAAGCTTAAAATACTTATTCTAGTTCTTTACAAAGGTTTTTGATTTTTACTATAGATCAGTATGTCTCAGATTTTATTGTACCTACATTGGTAATTCAGGGATATTATTAAACTGTAGATTCTAATAATCTGATAAGTGGTTAGTGAAAAGGTCTGAGAAAGAGATGCAGTCTTCTCTTTTGGATGTTGCAGGCATTTCCTTTCTCACTTCTGGCGGTTTCTATTCCCTTATTGGTCATTTGGACATGGAGGAATATGTTTTAGACAGACAGATCTAGACTGAGCGTGGCCACAGTGGAAAGAAGGAAGCCGTCATGAGTCCTTTTGTCAGTCCTGCTAGTTGAGAGGGCTGGGGCAGGACAGAGTGGGGTGGCAGGGAGGGGGCTGTGAGGAGGGAGCCATGTCCTACACTGAAATATATCCTCACCTGGTCAGTACGTTATCTTCCCTCTCCTTCCCCTACCTGGCCTAAAATTCCCATTACTTTATTCATAGAAGTAAAGAAAAGGATTCTTTTTGGTCTCTGTTTCAGCACTCTAAGTTGACTTGGTGAGAACTCCTGTCACTCTTCCTGCCTCCCTGGTATCTCCTCTCTTCTTCTCTAGTCATTCAAGCTTCCATCTTTTCCCTCTTCTCTTCTTTATATTCTCTTCCCAGGCAATGTCACCTGCTTCCATGGGTTTCACTGCTATTTTATATTAACTTCCAAAATATTTCTTGTCTGAGTTTTCTTCTGAGTATTCATTTATCTGCTTGAGATTTCCACTTGGATGTATCACATTCAATTCAGTAATATTTCCCCCAGTGAGTTCATGATCGTTAGCTTAAGACTTCTTGTTCTCCATATTCTCTCTAATGGTAAATGCTTAGCACCTCCCACTCAGACCTGGGAGTTGGCTTTGCTTCTCTATTCCTTAACCTCTAGAAACTATTATTATTACTACCGCTTCCTAACTATCTCTGCATCCATCCACTTCTCTTTCTTACTGTCACCATTCTAATCCAAGTCAACATCAATTTGTCACCTTTTTTTTTCTTTCGGTAGCTTTCTGTTGAATTTCCTGTATCTAATTTTGCTACACTAGGATCTGTTGTCTTCACCGTGGCCAGACTAATCTAAACAGATGAAATGAAAACATGATCACATCTCTCTTTCCTAGGATAAAGTCTAAACTGTTTGATTGTTTCCAGGTCTGGCATACATAGCCCCACCCCGTGTCTCTGGCCTGTCTTGTTACTTACTCCTTCACTTCCTATGTTCCTGCCATATCAGAGTTTTCTACATGTTCTTTTTCAGTCAAGTATTTTAAATGCAATGCTGCCAATAATTCTTCTACCCATCACGAAGCGCCTTTTATTTCTAGTCTTAAGATTCATTTCCTCTGGGAGGCCTTTTCTGAGTCACCAGATGAAGCCAGTTATTCTGTGGCTGTGCTTCCATAGCTTCCGGCACTTATTCAGTGTCCCCACCAGACTGCAAGCTTGGTGAGGTTACAGACTGTGTCTTTTCCTCCCCTTTCTGGTAAGTACCTGGCAGAAGGCCTGCTACCCATCCTTACCTGGGAATAGATTTAAAAACATAGGCAACCAGCTTAATTTTGATACAAATAATGTGAACGTTTAAAATTTATAGAATAATTTCTAATTTCATTGCCTGTGGGTAATCCATTCGAACTACTAATATTACTATGGCCCTCAGTAGGACTTAAATGCTTCCTGTGTATGCACTGTCTATAAACCAAGGCTGTGCTAGGAACATCCCAGCATGAGATGAGCTTCCTGCTTAGACATATGACATGTTCTGGGTTCAGAGGGAAGAACAGCATGATAAGAGAATTTCTAGACCCAAGTGCCTCTTGCATTGTTGAGTAAATGTGCCCCAACTCTAGCACCCTTCTAAATGAGACATTGAGACAACATTTATCCTTCAACAATAATTTCACTACCTAAACTTTCCCTTCAAGGATTTCTGGGATTCATTTGTTCTTTCCAAGTATTAGAGACTTTGTCTTAACTTTAATAATGCTTGAAATTCCATTCTAATGAAATCTAGTGGTATATCTACTGTAAGAGAGCAATTTATTGACAATTTATTATGGCATTAAATATTAATAATAATCCTACATATTAATATAGATATATTAAGTGATTATTATACTCCAGGGACTGTTCTAATCAATTTATACTGATTAACTCATGAAATTCTTATCTAACCATATAAGATATCTACCATAATTAACTCCATTTTCTTCAGATGAGGAAATTGAGTTTAAGAAACTTGCCTAAGGGCATATGGCTATTATGTAGAACAGTTTGGATTTGAGAAATAACTTATTTTCCTCGGTGTAGGTTTACACTATAGAGCAACTTCCATGGCACCTTGTCCCCATCCCAGGCCAGGCTGTCTCTCCTCCTGCTCTGAGGTCCTCATCACTGTCTCACCCCTCTCCTCAATACCTCTCATCCTGTAGTTCACAATCTGTGTGTTCCAGGGTGAAAGCAGGATGATCTGGCCCAGAGGAGGCCAGGTGGTATAAACAAGGATTTGTTTTTGAAGACTTTTAACCCATTTAGAAGATTATCACAAATTTGTTGGAGGGCTGTGTGTGGGGGAGATTGGAGGCTTAGCACTTTGAGGGGTGAAGGGAGATATTCCCCAGGAGAGGTGTGAGGATTCCCCCAAGTGGGAATGAAGAGAGTTTGGGGGTCTCTGAACATTCAATGCCTCTGAGATGGGAGGAATGTTGGCTGCATGGCAAGTCTTCAGAAAGTGGAGACAAATGTCCTAAAGGCAAAACTTGGCTTGGAGGGAGTGGAGCTTCTGGAGGAGACCCCACATTTAATGGATCTTAGCTTGGGCAGGTGACCATAAAGACTGAAGAACAAGTTCTTTCCTGTAACCCAACATCCTATAAAACCTGGGTTGTTAAATGGTACAAGTGTGTGGAGAAAGACCTGAAAATTGACTGATTTATTTGTCTTCTAGCCCATCATGGTAGGCCTCGAGTAGATATAGTTCAGTTGTATCTATACATTTACAATAAAGGAATCTGATATTAGTTGCAGCTTGAGTGATCTGCTTCAGTAGGCCTTGGTAACTTCCCAGCTTGCATGTGAGCCCAGATGAAAACCTTGGCCTTCATAAGAAAAAGGTGGCTAGCTGGCAATTTCTGAATATGGTTATTATAGAGAAAGAGATCTTCTAAAATCATTCTGGAAATGCATTTTCTAAGGTTCAGACTTTTGATATAGCAGTTATATATGTAGACTCAAGCATGGGTCGGGAACCTATGGCTTGTGAGCCAGATGTGGCTCTTTTGATGGCTGCATCTGGCTCGCAGACAAATCTTTAATAAAAAAAAATGTTAAAAATATAAAACATTCTCATGTATTACAATCCATTTATTTCCTACCACTCATGTTCATGGTTGCAGGTGGGTAGAGCCAATCACAGCTGTCCTCTGGGACAACACCAAATTTTTATTGGATAATGCTTAATGTACACGGGTCGTTGTATGGCTCTTAATTTTAAAATATGTGGCGTTCATGGCTCTCTCAGCCAAAAAGTTTCCCGACCCCTGCTCTAGAGTTATTCTTGAAGGTAATGGTATTTTTTTCAAAGGCAATAGTTTACTAAATTCTGTTTAAAATGTCAGTTATAAATAAAGTGAGAAAATACAGCCTTTGAATTTACCTGTAATACAACAGAATGTGATATGAACAGTTGTGAAGTGGTATTTTTATTTAGCTTTATCCAGCCCACCTGTAATTTCCATTAGCCTGAAATGTTCCCAATGTAATTTCCTGGTGTTGAATTATCTTAAATCAATGACAGCTGCACCTTTTAAAAAGATGTCTTCAATCTAGAGGACAGTCAAGCAGTTTCAGTGTAGCACATTAAAAAAGACACAGGTTTTTTTTTTTGCCTGACCAGGTGATGGTGCAGTGGATAGAACGCCGGACTAGAATGCAGAGGACCCAGGTTCAAAACCCCAAGGTCGCCGGCTTGAGTGCAGACTCATCTAGCTTGAGTGCAGGCTCACTAACTTGAGCACAGGGTCGCCAGCTTGAGCATAGGATCACAGACATGACCCCATGATCACTGGCTTGAGCCCAAAAGTCACTGACTTGAAGCCCAAGGTTGCTGGCTTGAACCAGGGGTCACTTGCTCTACTGTTGCCTCCTGGTCAAGGCACAAGTGAGAAATCAATGAACAACTAAGGTGCCGCAATGAAGAATTGATGTTTCTCATATCCCTCCCTTCCTGTCTGTCTGTTCCTATCTGTCTCTCTCTCTTTCACTGTCTTTATGACATAGAGAAAAGAAAAAAAAAAAAGACACAGTTTTTCCACAGGGAAATTTAAATAATAAATTTTAAAGATTACTGGAGGTCTTTGTGTTTTATCAGTTAAATCTCTTCATGTGAATGTGAACTCTTTTAACATATTTGTAAAATATAATTTTCAGGGAGGTAACATTATGATTTCCAGGCAAAAATAAAATGAACTTGGGTCACTGATTTTATTTAAATCATTACTTAATGAAGAAACCAGTTAGATATTAATATTGGTTGAAAGAACATTTAAGGAGCTTGGACATTTATAGGCAGCTTAATAAAGAAATGTTAGGAGAAGATCACTGAGCTAGTTACAAAACTGTTTAATATATAGCAGGGCATAAACCTTTGGGCTTATCTGTTCTATTGATCAGAAATGTACAAGTTAACAAGTTAAGCTCACTAAATTTAGGAACTTTGATCAGTTATAAACATTACATTCCCATATATAATTCTTGGCAGCCGTTACCCCCATATGATTCTGCAAGAATGTGCTGTGCACCCTTTTTGTCTTATTTCCAATTTTCAGATAAATTTTTTGACAAATTGTTTCAAAAGGCCTATTGATTCAGGTTATTTCTATAACTATAGCTCCTCCCTGTGACCTATAGAGGAGACCCATCCATGTGTACTTTCCTGGCCTCCCCAGCTGGGTTACTGTCTACACAATTGTGGAGAACAAAGGTGTTTGCTTGGCCACTAACAGGGCAAAGTTGATACCAGATGACAGCCTCATTAGTGGACACCTTCACAAACATTGCAGCTTCCCAGGTGGTTCTAGAATTTCACTTTAGTAATCAAATGAATCAAATAAGCACAGAGCCTCTGGCTCTTAGTTTTGAATGAGTTTGCAACTATTTCAGGGTGAGAAGCAAATGTGGCCTTTTCCAGAAGGCTTATTAAATAGACACTAATTCTATAGCTCTGGAGTCAGGAGTCCAGGCTCTAGATTCAGAGAAATCAGAGCTTACCATTGATCAACCCCTTGTTAATTTGGTTATTTTGGCCATCTATTTGATCTCTCAGAGCCTCAGTCTTTTTTACGTAGGTTTTTGTGAGGGTGATAAAAGAGAATGCATGTAAATGTACATTATGGTGCTTTGGACACAACTGTTGTTCAGTAATAAAAAATAAGTAATGTGTTACGATTGCCAATTCTAGGTCAGCTACAGTATTTTGAGATGGCATGGTCCTATATCTGAAGATAAATGCTTCAATCAGAGAGAGAGAGATAGGTCTCTAATCAGTAGTTATTGTTATTGTGTTATAGTGTTTATTGTGATCATAGAGGATCCATAAGGGGCCCTGGACATATAGATACAAAACTATTAACTCTGACTGGCAGAGGGGTGGTATATTGAAGAATGTACCAGACGACCTTTAAGATGAGCTTTGAAGGAGTGGGAACTAAATGGGAACTTTGTTGGCCCTACAGTGGACCAACAAAGTTTTTCTGTAAAGGGTCAGATAGTAAATATCTTAGGCTCAAAAACATAGGTGGACATGGTGCACTTTGTCTGAAAGTGAGGGTTTGATGGGATGTTATTATTGCTACTGTCCTAGAATCCTGTAGTAAGTTTGTGGCCATATAATTCATTGCCCAAACTGGGATACATTTAAGAGTTGAAGGGGTCTGCTAAGGAAATTATCTAAAACTTGGAAATAAAGCAAGAGAATGATCGTTTGTTCTTTTGGCATTATACTAAGGTATCATTTATCAGGCCTTCCCATGGATTCATTCCCTAGAAGGATACACCTTTGCTTAAAACCAGGCACAGTGACTTGTAGACTTCTGTTTAGTAGGAAAGATTACCCGAAGATTTATTGATCAGTTCCTTTTAGGGTATTAACCTCGTTTTATATCTCAACTAGCAAATTTACTTTAGCATCTCTTTTCCAATTTCTCTACCATCTTAGTGGTTCCTATTAATTAATAATTTGAATAAAATACTTGGCACACATTCATCCTTTATTTATTTATATGTCATATTTTAACTTTTTGAATTTTATGCTTTGACAAGGTATAATTATTATTCTGGGAAAAAACAAGGTTAAACCAGGACTATTCTGGGAAATGAGATTGTATAGTCACCCTAATTGTAAGAAATGTTGGAAGGAATTCAGAATATCTATCCTAGAGAAGATAGTATATAGAATGCTTGACAGAGATTCGAACCTTAAGAGATGAGGATGAAACCAGAAGAATGATCCGTCTGGCTGTCTCTTGCCAATGAAAGCCAAACTCGTCAGACAAGTGCTGAAAAGGAGAGAGGTTTATTCAAGTATCAGCCACCTGAGAAAGTAGAGGAACTCCTTGTCCTCAAAGACCCATCTTACTTTTTTGGTGCAAGCGAGGATTTTTTATAAGGAACCATGGAGAGAAAACAGCAGAAAGGAATCAAAATGAGGGGGTTGAGAGTTCTTTGCTAAAAGAGACTCAGCCCAGTTTGTTCAGATAACTGGTTGAAGGTCAGCAAATCTCCTGGAGCTGGCATATCTGAAGGTCGGAGTCTGCTTCTTTGGTTGTTACAGGAACTGAAGCTAGCAAGTTACTTATAAACTATAGTTATTGTTCTCTGTAACCGATGCTCACACATTCCTGCAGTCAGATTATCCTCTTAGCCTTGAGTGAGAATCAGAATTGCAAACCTCAGCATAATGGGAGTGAGGAGAAAGGGGAGCAAGGTGGAGTCATCCCACTTATGATGTGAGCTCTTGATGTACATCAGCTGGAGGGGAACAGGTCTTTCAACTGTAATGAGAACTTGGCCAGAGGTGAAAGCTCAGGATTGATTATATACTTTTGATTTGTTACAGAATACACTAAACTAGTAATATTGAATCATGTTTATAAGAGTAAAAAACTGGATCATTAGTATATTCTTATTAAGCTCTATTCTGTGGCTAGTCAGATTAATATCAGTAATATAGTATATTTATTCTTAGTTATAAGGATACAATCTGTGTATAGATATCAAAAGAGGTAGGAAGACAGTTGGTCCCATTATAGTTCTTTAGGTACTGAAGCAATCTAAGAGCAAGGCCCTTGTGCAGGTCTCTGGTAGCCTTGTCTTATGGTTTAGTAATTTGTCATTAGTAGAAGCTGGGATCAGTAGGATGGTCCAGCTATGGAAACCAGCCCTTCCAAAGAGGCTCAGGTGGATTAACCATCTTACCCTAGTAGCATAGGTTGGAATTCAGACTTTGGTTTCTAAATTTTCAGGCCAAAGCTTATCCCATCAATATGAGCTAAATTCCTTCTATTTATTTTACATGATTGAATTTTGGTAAGGATGTCTGTACCATGCTATGTATTACAAACTATAATTAGCGAATTTTGTAAATGTATTCCAAGCATTGATACAGTCTATGTAGTTGATATTCATTTTTTTAAATTTTCTTTAGAAAATTAACTTTAGCGGGGAAATTGATTAATAAGAATATATAGGTTTCAGGTAAACATTTCTATAGCATTTGAACTGTTGATTAGGTTGTATACCCAACACTCAAAGTCAAGTTATTTTCTGTAACTGTATATTTATCCCTCTTTATTCCCCTCCCTGTGCCCCTCCTCCACATCACTTTTATCTATGTCCATGAGTTTGTTTTATATCCCACCTATGTGCAAAATCATACATTAGCTTTTTCGGCTTTACTTATTTCCCTCAGTATAATGTTCTCAAGGTCCATTTATGTTGTCGTAAATGTCACTAGGTCATCATTTCTTTTGGCTGAGTGGTATTTCATTGTATATATGTACCACATCTTCTTAATGCAACCCTCTATCAAGGGATACTTTAGTTGGTTTCATGTCTTGGCCACTGTGAACAATGCTGCAATGAATATGGGGCTGCATGTATCTTTACATACCAATGTTTTTGAGTTTTGGGGGTAGATAACCAGTAGAGGGATTTCTGAATCATAAGGTAATTCTACTCTTAATTTTTTGATGAACCACCACACTTTCTTCCATAATGGTTGTACTAGTTTGCATTTACACCAGTGAATGAGGGTTCCTTTTTCTCCACAGACTCTCCAAAACTTCTTATTATCTGTCTTGTTGATAATAGTCAATCTAACATGTGTGAGGTGGTATCTCATTGTAGTTTTGATTTGCATTTCTTGAATAGCTAGTGAAGATGAACATCTTTTCATATACCTGTTGGCCATTTGTATGTCCTCTTGGAGAAGTGTCTGTTCAGGACTTCTCCTTATTTTTAAATTGGATTGTTTGTTTTTTGCTGAACTCTGTGAGTTCTTTATATATTTTGAAAATTATCTCCTTATTGGAGCTGTTGTTTGCAAATATCATCTCCCATTTAGTTGGCTGCCTATTTGTTTTGTTGTCAGTTTCTTTTGCTGTGCAGAAGCATTTCATTTCAATATAGTCCCATTCATTTATTTTTGCCTTTACTTCTTTTGTTTGGGGTCAGATTCATAAATTGTTCTCTATGACCAAAGTCCATAAGCTTAGTACCTATGTTTTCCCTTTTTTTTTTTTTTTATTAATTTTACTAGGGTGACATCAATAAATCAGGGTACCTATGTTCAAAGAAAACATGTCCAGGTTATCTTGTCAATCAATTATGTTGCATACCCATCACCCAAAGTCAGATTGTCCTCTGTCATCTTCTATCTAGTTTTCTTTGTGCCCCTCCCCCTCCCCCTTTTCCTATTCCTTCCCCTTCCCCCGTAACCACCACACTCTTATCAATGTCTCTTAGTTTCACTTTTATGTCCCACCTACGTATGGAATAATGCAGTTTTTGTTTTATTCTGATTTACTTATTTCACTTTGTATAATGTTATCAAGATCCCACCATTTTGTTGTAAATGATCCGATGTCATCATTTCTTATGGCTGAGTAGTATTCCATAATGTATATGTGCCACATCTTCTTTATCCAGTCTTCTATTGAAGGGCTTTTCGGTTGTTTCCATGTCTTGGCCACTGTGAACAATGCTGCAATGAACATGGGGCTACATGTGTCTTTACGTATCAATGTTTCTGAGTTTTTGGGGTATATACCCAGTAGAGGGATTGCTGGGTCATAAGGTAGTTCTATTTTCAATTTTTTGAGGAACCACCATACTTTCTTCCATAATGGTTGTACTACTTTACATTCCCACCAACAGTGTATGCGGGTTCCTTTTTCTCCACAGCCTCTCCAACATTTGCTATTACCTGTCTTGTTAATAATAGCTAATCTAACAGGTGTGAGGTGGTATCTCATTGCAGTTTTTTTTTTTTTTTTTTTTTTTTTTCATTTTTCTGAAGCTGGAAACGGGGAGAGACAGTCAGACAGACTCCCGCATGCGCCCGACCGGGATCCACCCGGCACGCCCACCATGGGGCGACGCTCTGCCCACCAGGGGGCGATGCTCTGCCCATCCTGGGCGTCGCCATATTGCGACCAGAGCCACTCTAGCGCCTGGGGCAGAGGCCACAGAGCCATCCCCAGCGCCCGGGCCATCTTTGCTCCAATGGAGCCTTGGCTGCGGGAGGGGAAGAGAGAGACAGAGAGGAAAGTGCGGCGGAGGGGTGGAGAAGCAAATGGGCGCTTCTCCTGTGTGCCCTGGCCGGGAATCGAACCCGGGTTCATTGCAGTTTTGATTTGCATTTCTCTAATAACTAAAGAAGATGAGCATCTTTTCATATATCTGTTGGCCATTTGTACTTTCTCCTGGGAGAAGTGTCTGTTCATGTCCTCTTCCCATTGTTTTATTGGATTGTTTGTTTGTTTGTTGTTGAGTTTTATGAGTTCTTTGTATATTTTGGATATTAGGCCCTTATCTGAGCTGTTGTTTGAAAATATCATTTCCCATTTAGTTGGCTGTCTGTTTATTTTGTTATCAGTTTCTCTTGCTGAGCAAAAACTTCTTAGTCTAATGTAGTCCCATTTCTTTATTTTTGCCTCACTTCCTTTGCCTTTGGAGTCAAATTCATAAAATGCTCTTTAGAAGCAAGGTCCATAATTTTAGAACCTATGTCTTCTTCTATTTACTTTATTGTTTCAGGTCTTATACTTAGGTCTTTGATCCATTTTGAATTAATTTTAGTACAAGGGGACAAACTGTAGTCGAATTTCATTCTTTTGCATGTGGCTTTCCAGTTTTCCCAGCACCATTTGTTGAAAAGGCTTCTTTTCTCCATTGTGCGTTGTTGGCCCCTTTATCAAAAATTATTTGATAATATATATGTGGTTTTATTTCTGGACTTTCTATTTTTTTTTTTTTTGTATTTTTCTGAAGCTAGAAACGGGGAGAGACAGACAGACTCCCGCATGCGCCCGATCGGGATCCACCCAGCACGCCCACCAGGGGGCGACGCTCTGCCCACCAGGGGGTGATGCTCTGCCCCTCTGGGGTGTCGCTCTGTTGTGACCAGAGCCACTCCAGTGCCTGGGGCAGAGGCCAAGGAGCCATCCCCAGCGCCCGGGCCATCTTTGCTCCAATGGAGCCTTGGCTGCGGGAGAGACAGAGAGGAAGGAGAAGGGGAGGGGTGGAGAAGCAGATGGGCACCTCTCCTGTGTGCCCTGGCCGGGAATCGAACCCGGGACTTTCACACACCAGGCCGACGCTCCACCACTGAGCCAACCGGCCAGGGCCTGGACTTTCTATTTTGTTTCATTGGTCTGAGTGTCTATTTTTCTGCCAGTACCATGCTGTTTTGATTGTCGTGGCCCTATAATATAGTTTGAAGTCAGGTATTGTAGTGCCCCCAGCTTCGTTATTTTTCTTTAGTATTGCTTTGGCTATTTGGGGTTTTTTATAGTTCCATATAAATCTGATGATTTTTTGTTCTATTTCTTTAAAAAATGTCATTGGAATTTTGATGGGAATTATAAAATTTGTATATTGCTTTGGGTAATATGGCCATCTTGATTATATTTATTCTTTCTATCCAAGAACAAGGAATATTCTTCCATCTCATTGTGTCTTTTTCTATTTCCCTTAACAATGGTTTATAGTTTTCATTATATAAGTCCTTTACATTCTTTGTTATGTTTATTCCTAGTTGTTTTATTTTTTTTGTTGCAATCATGAAGGGGATTATTTTTTGAGTTCGTTCTCAAATGTTTCATTGTTGGCATATAGAAAGACTATGGACTTTTGTATGTTAATTTTGTATCCTGCGACCTTACTGTATTGGCTTATTGTTTCTAGTAGTCTTTTTGTGGATTCTTTGGGGTTTTCGATGTATAGGATCATATCATCTGCAAAAAGTGATACCTTGACTTCTTCTTTTCCGATATGGATGCCTTTTATTTCTTTGTCTTGTCTGATTGCTCTGGCTAGAACCTCTAGCACCATATTAAATAAGAGTGGAGAGAGTGGACAACCCTGTCTTGTTCCTGATTTAAGGGGGAAAGCCTTCAGTTTTGTGCCATTTAATATGATGTTAGCTGATGGTTTATCATATATGGCCTTTATCATGTTGAGATATTTTCCCTTAATACTCATTTTGTTGAGAGTCTTAAACATAAAATTGTGTTGTATTTTATTGAAAGCCTTTTCTGCATCTATTGATAAGATCAAGTTGTTTTTGTTCTTTGTTTTGTTGATATGGTGTATTACATTAACCGTTTTACGTATGTTGAAACATCCTTGAGATTCTGGCATGAATCTCACTTGATCATGATGTATTATTTTTTTAATATGTTGTTGTATTTGATTTGCTAGTATTTTGTTTAGTATTTTAGCATCTGTATTCATTAGAGGTATTGGTCTGTAGTTTTCTTTTTTTGTGTTGTCCTTGCCCGGTTTTGGTATGAGGGTTATGTTGGCCTCATAAAATGTGTTTGGAAGTATTGCCTCTTCTTCAATTTTTTGGAAAACTTTAAGTAGAATAAGAACCAAGACTTCTTTGAATGTTTGATAGAATTCACTAGTATAACCGTCTGGGCCTGGACTTTTATTTTTGGGGAGGTTTGTAATAGTTTTCTCTATTTCTTCCCTACTAATTGGTCTGTTTAGGCTTTCTGCTTCTTCTTGACTGAGCCTAGAAAGGTTGTATTGTTCTAGGAATTTATCCATTTCTTCTAGGTTGTTGAATTTAGTGGCATAAAGTTTTTCATAGTATTCTAGAATAATTCTTTGTATATCTACGGTGTCCGTGGTGATTTCTACTCTTTCATTTTGGATTTTGTTTATATGAGTTCTTTCTCTTTTTTCCTTGGTAAGTCTTGCCAAGGGTTTGTCAATTTTGTTGATCTTTTCAAAGAACCAGCTCCTTGTTCTATTAATTTTTTCTATAGTTTTTATGTTCTCTATTTCATTTATTTCTGCTCTGATTTTTATTATCTCCTTTCTTTGGCTGGTTTTGGGTTGTTTTTGTTCTTCTTTTTCCAGTTCCTTAAGGTGTGAAGTTAAGTGGTTCACTTGGGCTCTCTCTTATTTGTTCATATAGGCCTGAAGTGATATAAACCTCCCTCTTATCACTGCTTTTGTGGCATCCCAGAGATTCTGATATGTCGTATTGTCATTTTCATTTGTCTGTATATATCTTTTGATCTCTGCACTTATTTCTTCTTGGACCCATTCATTTTTTAAAAGTATGTTGTTTAGTTTCCACATTTTTGTGGTTTTTTTCCTCTTTTTTGCAGCTGAATTCCAGTTTTAAGGCTTTATGATCAGAAAATATGCTTGGTACAACTTCGATTTTTCTGAATTTGCTGATGTTATTTTTGTGGCCCTTCATAGGGTCAATTTTTGAGAATGATCCATGGACACTGGAGAAAAATGTATACTCTGTCACTTTGGGATGAAATGTCCTGTAGATGTCTATCACATCCAGGTGCTCTAGTGTTTTGTTTAAGGCCAATATATCTTTATTGATTCTCCGTTTGGATGACCTATTTAGAGCCCTCAGTGGTGTATTGAGGTCTCCAAGTATGATTGTATTTTGTTTTAAGGTCAATAAGTAGCTGTCTTATATATTTTGGTGCTCCTTGGTTTGGTGCATATATATTAAGAATTGTTATGTCTTCTTGATTCAGTGTCCCCTTAATCATTATGAAATGACCATTTTTGTTTCTGAGTACTTTTGCTGTCTTGTAGTCAGCATTATCAGATATAAGTATTGCTACGCCTGCTTTTTTTTGGATGTTATTTGCTTGGAGTATTGTTTTCCAGCCTTTCACTTTGAATTTGTTTTTATCCTTGTTACTTAGATGAGTTTCTTGTAGGCAGCATACAGTTGGATTTTCTTTTTTAATCCATTCTGCTACTCTGTGCCTTTTTATTGGTTAGTTCAATTTGTTTAGTGTAATTGTTGACACTTATGAGTTCCCTATTACCATTTTATATATTGCTTTCTGTTAGTTTTGTGTCTTGTTTGATTCTTCTCTTTCGTTTTTCTATCTTTTGTTTTTATTTGGTTGTATTCCATACATCTTTCCTCTGTTGCTATTTTTTTTAAATCATGTGCTTCTGTGGTGGTTTTTTCAATGGTGGTTACCATTAAGTAATGAAAAGGGTTCCTACCCTGTTCATTGTAGTGCACTATCTTGTGAGTACTTTTGTACTCCATCGTCCTTTGCTACTGTTAATCTTCGTCCTGTCCCCTCCTTTTTTTTGTGTTGTCACAGTTTAAATTTGGTTTTATTGTGTTCTTGGTGGAGCTTTCACTTGTGGTTTTGTTTTGTTTTGTTCTTTGTATCCAGTTGGAAAACCCCCTTTAGTAATTCCTGGAGTGTGGGTTTTCTGATGATAAATTCCCTCATCTTTTCTGTATCTGTGAATGTTTTTATTTCCTTCGTATTTGAAGGATAGCTTTGATGGGTATAGTATTCGTGGCTGAAAGTTCCTCTCTTTCAGGACTTTAAATATTGGGGTCCACTCTCTTCTAGCTTGTAAAGTTTCTGTTGAGAAATCTGATGATAATCTAATGGGCCTTCCTTTATATGTTGTATTCTTCTTTTCCCTGGCTGCCTTGAGAATTTTTTCTTTGTCGTTGGTTTGTGCCAATTTCATTATGATGTGCCTTGGAGTAGCTTTGCTGTGGTTAAGAAAACTTGGAGTTCTGTTTGCTTCTTGAACTTGAGGCTTTAGTTCTTTCCACAGGCTTGGGAAGTTCTCATCTATTATTTGTTTGAATATGTTCTCCATTCCATTTTCTCTCTCTTCTCCCTCTGATATACCTATTATATTTATGTTATTCTTTTTAATGGAGTCAGACAATTCCTGTAGGGCTTTCTCATTTTTTTTCTTAATTTTTGAGTCTCTTTCTTCTCTCTGTTGTGCCTCAAGTTGCTTGTCTTCTATTTCACTAATCCTCTCTTCTATCTGGCCTGTTCTATTAGCTAAGCTTGTTACCTCATTTTACAGCTTGTGAGTTGAGTTTTTCATCTTTGTTTGATTTTTTTTTATATTTTCAATTTCCTTGGAAATATATTCTTTGTGTTAATTGAGTTGTTTTCTGAGCTCCCTAAATTTCCTTTCTGTGGTTTCTTGTATATCTCTGAGTATTTTTAGCATTTCTATTTTAAATTCTCTGTCATTTAGCTCCAAGCTTTCCAATATATTAAATTTTTTCTCCATAGATTTTTCCTTATCTATCTGTGCTACCTCTCTGTCTTTTGTATCCATGATATTCGATTTCTTTTTCCTTAATGGCATCTGAGGGTGGTTTTGTTGATAGTATTAATGAGAATTAATAAAAAATAAAAAGTTAAAAAAATAAAAAATAAATAAAAAATAAAAAAGAATAAATAAAAAAAGTTATTACTCCCCCCCTTTTTTCCCTCTCCTCTCCTCTCCCTTCCTTCTTGAGAAAATCTTGTGGTGAACTCTGAATTATATTGTGCTAAATAGAACAAAAACTACCTATAATGGAGTGCCTGAGTTGGGGAGAAGTAATAAAGGGGCAAAAAAGGGGGTATGGACCTACAAAATGCCAAAAAGGAAAAAATTTGGGTCAAGAATAACATGATTTGCTTTTAGGTGATGGTTGACTAAGAGATATGATTAGAGAAATAAGAGGAAAACAGGAAAAAGGGGAAAAAATTTAAAAATTACTATTGTATTTAGTGAAGCAAGAACTAGATAAAATGGAGAGCCAGGTTTAGGAGCACTGCTAGTGAGTTAAAAAAGCGAAGTAAAAAACCCCCAAAGTGCCACAAAGAAAAATTTGAGTCCCAGATAAAGTAATTTGTTCATGATTGATGATCGAATGAGAGGAAAAGTAAAGGAGAAAAGAAGAAACTAATATAGAGGGAGGAAAAAAAAGAAAGAAGAAAACACAAAAAGAATAAAAAAGAATTAAAGGAGAGAGAGAGAGAGCGTGTGTTAAGGGTTTTGGAGTGCAACCCTCATAGAGAGAATGGAAGAAGAAAGAAAAGATAATGGGAGATGTAACACTTATGGGTCGTGTAGTTCAAGGAGAAGAGAGAGTAAAACCAGCAGAGAATTAAACGACCAAATTGGAAGAGGAAGAAAATAATCAAGACAAGAAGATAAGAGAAACAAATGAACAAATATATCTAAAATGGGATAGGTTATAAAGTCTGTGGATTATTCTTGATTTTGAAAAGTTATCTTCCTGCTTTTTCTTTTCTCTCTCTCTTCCTGGTCGGTGACTCTGTACCCCGGGTTCTGCCCCTGTGGCACACTTAGGTAGAGGTTTGCAGTTCATAAGTCTCTATGGCGCTGTCATATATTGGGCTTTAGTCTTGTTGGCAGTTGAGGCTCATTAGCATTTGCAGGCTCCGCCAATGAGAGAGTCCGTATTCCCAGAGCCTCTCTCCTAGTCTTTCCTTCCTGAATTAGTGGCCTGATCATCCAGCTATGGGGTTGCTGCTGCTTCTGCCTTCGCGTTTAGCATGGAACTTCTGGAGGCTCCAAAGATAAATTTTTCTGTCTCTGGTTGAAGATCTTGTTGAATTTTGAGGGAGATTTATTGATATCGCACCTTACGGCGACATTTCTTTGATGTCATCAACCAGTACCTATGTTTTCTTCTATGTAATTTATTGTTTCAGATCTTATATTTAGGTGTTTGATCCATTTTGAATTCATTTTTTTGCAGAGGGACATACTGTGGTTAAGTTTCATTCTTTTGCATGTGGCTTCCCAATTTTCCCAACACCATTTATTGAAGAGGCTTTCTTTTCTCCATTGTGTATTTTTAGCTACTTTGTCAAAGATGATTTGTCCATATACATGTGGTTTTATTTCTGGGCTCTCAATTCTGTTCCATTAGTCTGTGTGTCTGTTTTTCTGTGAATACCATACTGTTTTGATTATTGTGTCTGTATAATATAATTTCAAGTCAGGTAGTATGATACCTCCAACTTAATTCTTTTTGCTTTGTCTTTTTAGGCTTTTTTATGGTTCCATAGAAACCTGGTAATTTTTGTTCTATTTCTTTAAAAAATGACATTGGGTTTTTGATGGGGATTGCATTAAATTTATATATTGCTTTGGGTAATATAGCCATCTTGATTATATTTATTATTCCTAGCCAAGAACAAGGTATATTCTTCCATCTCATTATATCTTTTTCGATTTCCCTTAACAATGGTTTATAGTTTTCATTATATAAGTCCTTTACGTTCTTTGTTATGTTTATTCCTAAGTATTTTATTTTTTTTGTTGCAATCCTGAAGGGGATTATTCTTTTGAGTTCGTTCTCAATTGTTTCATTGTTAGCATAGAGAAAGGCTATTGACTTCTGTATGTTAATTTTGTATCCTGCGACCTTACTGTATTGGCTTATTGTTTCTAGTAGTCTTTTTGTGGATTCTTTGGGGTTTTCGATGTATAGGATCATATCATCTGCAAAAAGTGATACCTTGACTTCTTCTTTTCCGATATGGATGCCTTTTATTTCTTTGTCTTGTCTGATTGCTCTGGCTAGAAGCTCTAGTACCACATTAAATAAGAGTGGAGAGAGTGGACAACCCTGTCTTGTTCCTGATTTAAGGGGGAAAGCCTTCAGTTTAGTGCCATTTAATATGATGTTAGCTGATGGTTTATCATATATGGCCTTTATCGTATTGAGATATTTTCCTTTTTTACCCATTTGGTTGAGAGTCTTAAACATAAAATTGTGTTGTATTTTATTGAAAGCCTTTTCTGCATCTATTGATAAGATCATGTGGTTTTTGTTCTTTGTTTTGTTGATATGGTGTATTACGTTAACCGTTTTACGTATGTTGAACCATCCTTGAAATTCTGGGATGAATCTCACTTGATCATGATGTATTATTTTTTTAATATGTTGTTGTATTTGATTTGCTAGTATTTTGTTTAGTATTTTAGCATCTGTATTCATTAGAGATATTGGTCTGTAGATTTCTTTTTTTGTGCTATCCTTGCCTGGTTTTGGTATGAGGGTTATGTTGGCCTCATTAAATGTGTTTGGAAGTATTGCTTCTTCTTCAATATTTTGGAAGACTTTGAGTAGAATAGGAACCAAGTCTTCTTTGAATGTTTGATAAAATTCGCTGGTATAGCCATCAGGGCCTGGACTTTTATTTTTGGGGAGGTTTTTAATGTTTTTTTCTATTTCTTCTCTACTAATAGGTCTGTTTAGGCTTTCTGCTTCTTTTTTACTCAGTCTAGGAAGGTTGTATTGTTCTAGGAATTTATCCATTTCTTCTAGGTTGTTGAATTTAGTGGCATAAAGTTTTTCATAGTATTCTAGAATAATTCTTTGTATATCTACGGTGTCCGTGGTGATTTCTACTCTTTCATTTTGGATTTTGTTTATATGAGTTCTTTCTCTTTTTTCCTTGGTAAGTCTTGCCAAGGGTTTGTCAATTTTGTTGATCTTTTCAAAGAACCAGCTCCTTGTTCTATTAATTTTTTCTATACTTTTTCTGTTCTCTAATTCATTTATTTCTGCTCTGATTTTTATTATCTCCTTTCTTCGGCTGGTTTTGGGTTTTCTTTGTTCTTCTTTTTCTAGTTCCTTAAGGTGGGAAGTTAAGTGGTTCACTTGGGCTCTCTCTTGTTTGTTCATATATGCCTGAAGTGATATGAACTTCCCTCTTATCACTACTTTTGCTGCATCCCATAGATTCTGATATGTCGTATTTTCATTTTCATTGGTCTGTATATATCTTTTGATCTCTGCACTTATTTCTTCTTTGACCCGTTCATTTTTTAAAAGTATGTTGTTTAGTTTCCACATTTTTGTGGGATTTTTTTCCTCTTTTTTGCAGTTGAATTGTAGTTTCAAGGCTTTATGATCAGAAAATATGCTTGGTACAACTTCGATTTTTCTGAATTTGCTGATGTTGTTTTTGTGGCCCAACATATGGTCAATTCTTGAGAATGATCCATGTACACTGGAGAAAAATGTATACTCAGTCACTTTGGGATGAAATGTCCTATAGATGTCTATCATATCCAGGTGCTTTAGTGTTTTGTTTAAGGACACTATGTCTTTGTTGATTCTCTGTTTGGATGACCGATCTAGAGCCGTCAGTGGTGTATTGAGGTCTTCAAGTATGATTGTATTTTTGTCAGTTTTTGTTTTAAGATCAATAAGTAGCTGTCTTATATATTTTGGTGCTCCTTGGTTTGGTGCATATATATTAAGAATTGTTATGTCTTCTTGATTCAGTGTCCCCTTAGCCATTATGAAATGGCCATTTTTGTCTCTGAGTACTTTTGCTGTCTTGTAGTCAGCATTATCCGATATGAGTCTTGCTACACCAGCTTTTTTTTGGATGTTATTTGCTTGGAGTATTGTTTTCCAGACTTGCACTTTGAATTTGTTTTTATCCTTGTTACTTAGATGAGTTTCCTGTAGGCAGCATACAGTTGGATTTTCTTTTTTAATCCATCTGCTACTCTGTTCCTTTTTATTGGTGAGTTTAATCCATTTTCATTAGTGTAATTATTGACACTTGTGTGTTCCCTATTGCCATTTTATATCTTGCTTTCTGTTAGTTTTGTGTCTTGTTTGATCCTTCTCTTTCCTTTTTCTATCTTTTGTTTTTATTTGGTTGTATTCCATACATCTTTCCTCTGTTGCTATCTCTTATATCTCATGTGCTTCTGTTGTGGTTTTTTCAATGGTGGTTACATTTGAGTAATGAAAAGGGTTCCTACCCTGTTCATTGTAGCGAACTATTTTGTGAGTACTTTTGCACTCCATCGTCCTTTTCTAGTGTTAATCTCCATCTTCTCCCCCCACCTTTCTTTTTGTTGTTGTCACAGTTTAAATTTGGTTTTATTGTGTTCTTCTTGGAGCTTTTACTTGTGGCTCTGTTTTTTTTTTTTTGTTCTTTGTATGTGATTGGAGAACCCCCTTTATTAATTCCTGGAGTGGGGGTTTTCTGATGATAAATTCCCTCATCTTTTCTGTATCTGTGAATGTTTTTATTTCTCCTTCATATTTGAAGGATAGCTTTGTTGGGTATAGTATTCGTGGCTGAAAGTTCCTCTCTTTCAGGACTTTAAATATTGGGGTCCAATCTCTTCTAGCTTGTAGAGTTTCTGCTGAGAAATCTGATGATAATCTATTGGGCCTTCCTTTATATGTTGTATTCTTCTTTTCCCTGGCTGCCTTGAGAATTTTTTCTTTGCTGTTGGTTTGTGTCAATTTCATTATGATATGCCTTGGAGTAGGTTTGTTGGGGTTAAGAAAACTCAGAGTTCTGTTTGCTTCTTGAACTTGAGGCTTTAGTTCTTTCCACAGGCTTGGGAAGTTCTCATCTATTATTGTTTGAGTATGTTCTCCATTCCATTTTCTCTCTCTTCTCCCTCTGATATACCTATTATTCTTATGTTATTCTTTTTGATGGAGTCAGATAATTCTTGTAGGGCTATCTCATTTTTTTTAATTTTTGAGTCTCTTTCTTCTTCTCTCTGTTGTGCCTCAAGTTGCTTGTCTTCTATTTCTCTAATCCTCTCTTCTATCTGACCTGTTCTATTAGCTAAGCTTGTTACTTCCTTTTTCAGCTCGTGAATTGAGTTTTTCATCTCTGTTTGATTTGTTTTTATAGTTTCAATTTCCTTGGACATATATTCTTTGTGTTGAGTTGTTTTCTGAGCTCCCTGAATTGCCTTTCTGTGTTTTCTTGTATATCTCGGAGGATTTTTAGGATTTCTATCTTGAATTCTCTGTCATTTAGCTCCAAGGTTTCCAATATATTAAATTTTTTCTCCATAGATTTTTCCTCATCTAGCTGTGTTACCTCTCTTTCTTTTGTATCCATGATATTCGATTTTCTCTTCCTTAATGGCATCTGAGGGTGGTTTTGTTGATAGTATTAATGAGATTTAATAAAGAATAAGAAGTTAAAAAAATAAAAAATCGAAAAGAGTTGTTTTTTTTAAAATAAAAATTAATAATGTAATAAAGAAAAATAAAATAAAAATTTTTAAAAAAGGAAATTATTCCCCCCCTCCTTTTTTCCTATCCTCTCCTCTCCTCTCCTCTCCCTTCTTTCTTGAGAAAATCTTGTGGTGAACTGTGAATTATAACAAATAATGCCTGTAATGGAGGGCCTGAATTGGTGAAAATTAATAAAGGGGCAAAAAAAAGAAAAAAAAAAGATAAAAAAAAAAAAGAAAAAAGAAGGGGGTATGGACCCACAAAAAGCGAATAAGGAAAAAATTTGGGTCAAGAATAAAATGATTTGCTTTTAGGTGTTGGTTGTTTAAGAGTTATGATGAGAGGAATAAGAGGAAAACAGAAAAATGGGTGGACAAATTAAAAAATTACTATTGTATTTAGTGGAACAAGAACTAGATAAAATGGAGAGCCAGGGATGGGAGCACTGCTAGTGAGTTCAAAAGGTGAAGTAAAAACCTCCCAAAATGCCACAAACATAAGTTTGAGTCCCAGATAAGATAATTTGTTTGTTATTGAGGTTTGAATGAGAGGAGATGTAAAGGAGAAAGGAAGAAACTAATATAGAGGGAGAAAAGAAAGAGAGAGAGAGAGAGAAAAAAAGAGGGAACCACTAAAAGAAGAAAAAGGAAAAAAGAGGAGAGAGAGAGAGATAGAGAGAGAGTTAAGGGTTTTGGAGTGCAACCCTCATAGAGAGAAAGGAAGAGGAGAGAAAAGATAATGGGAGATGTAACACTTATGGGTAGTGTAGTCCAAGGAGAGGAGAGAGTAAGACTGGCAGAGAGTTAATCGGCCAAATTGGAGAAGGAATAAAAAATATCAAGAATGAAGATAAGAGAAACAAACGAACAAATATAATAAAATGGGATAGGTTATAAAGTCTGCAGATTATTCTTGATTTTGAGAGGTTATCTTCTTGCTTTTTCTTTTCTCTCCCTCTTCCTGGTCGGTGACTCTGTACCCCGGGTTCTGCCCCTTTGGCACGCTCAGGTAGAGGTTTGCAGTTGATAAGTCTCTATGGCAATGTCATGTATTGTGCTTTAGTCTCGTTGGCAGTCGAGGCTCATTAGCATTTATAGGCTCCGACAGTGAGAGAGTCCGTGTTCCTGGAGCCTTTCTCCTAGTCTTTCCTTCCTCAATTAGTAGCCTGAGAATCCAGCTATGGGGTTGCTGCTGCCTCTGCCTGGATAGTAAGAGGCTCAAAGAGCTGGCAACTCCCCACTCTATTTCCACTCAGCACAGGGCTCTGGGTAAGGCTCAGTCAGTCAGAGCTGCTAGCATAATCAGGCGGGGTTTCCGCCCACTCAATGACCTCTGGCTCTGCCACTCTGTCCGGTAACACAGGCGGGCGCCCACTTTCGGGGCGCTTGGAGGAAACTCTCGCTCAATATCTGCGCGCGCAGACCAGGATATCCGGCCAGTAGTCTCACGCTCTGAGTGAAACCCCCAACCGCATGGAAAAGTTGCAGCATTGGAATTCGCTCTCGCTCCGTCCCCGTGCGCGTCTTTTGCAAGGCGCTGGGGCGGCCCGAGATTCCACTTTGGCCCACACAAAGGCCCCTGACTCTGCCCCTCTGTGCGATAACACGGGCGCGCACTGCCGAGGCACTCGGAGGAATCTTTCACTCACTATCTGCGTGCGCGCAGACCAGGATATGAGGCCGACCGCATTTCCCTCTGAGTGCAACCCCCACCAGCACGGAAAATTTCCACTGTTGGAATTAGCTCTTGCTCCCTCCCGTGCGTGGCTTTCCCAGGGCAATGGGGCTGCCCAGAGATTCTGCTTTCGGCCCACAGAAAGGCCTCTGACTCTGCCTCTCTGTGGGGTAACACGGGCACCCACTCCTGGGGCTTAGGAAGAAATCTCTCGCCCACTAACTGCGCACTGACCAGGAGATCGGGTAAAATGGCTGCCCTGCTTGTCTTTCTTTGTCTGGGTTTGGCGCGAGTGTTAGCTGTATTGCCCGGGTTGCCACAGGATCAGTTTTTCCTCAGCTTGGATCTCCATGCCACAGCCTGGTTCAGTTGTTTGTGCCGTGGCCTGGATCTATTCACCCCCTTTGCCCGCCTCAATTTCTATATTCACAGTTACCAGAGAAAGCCGCCCTGTTTAGGTTAGTGAGGAAGGCGGAGCATTTCTTACTCCCTTTTTCCTTCGGGGTTTGGTTATATATTTAGCCAATTTTCACTTGACCATACCTTCGGTTGTATTGCGAAGCATCTGGAGGCTCCAAGTATAGGTTTTTCTGTTTCTGGTTGAAGATCTTGTTGAGTTTTGGGGGAGATTTATTGGTATCGTTTCCTATCCCGCCATTACTCTGACATCCCCATTGTGATTTTCCGACTTTTGTATATTGGTTTTGTATCCTGTGACTTTATTGTATTGATTTATTGTTTCTTTTAGTTTTTTGGTGGAGTCTTTGGGTTTTTTTATATACAGGTTCATGTCATCTGCTAAAAGTGATACCTTTACTTCTTCTTTTGCAATAAGGATGCTTTTTATTTCTTTCTCTTGCCTGATTGCTTGGCTATAATTCCAGAACTATGTTGAATAGGAATGGAGAGTGTGCAGCCTTGTCTTGTTCTTGATTTTAGAGAAAAAGCCTTCATTTTTTTTTTTACCATTAGTATAATAATAGTTACAGGTTTGTTATATATAGCCTTTATTATGTTGAGGTGCTTTCCTTCTATTTCAGTTTTATTGAATGTTTTAAACATAAAGGGATGTTGTATCTTTTCAAATGCCTTTTATGCATCTAATGATAGGATCATATGATTTTTGTTCTTTGTTTTGTTGATGTGGTCTATTATGTTGATCAATTTCTGTATGTGAACCATCCTTGTGCTCCTGGAATGAATCCTGCTTGATCATGGTGTATTATTTTTAAAATATATTGTTGTATTCAATTGGCTAGTATTTTGCTTAGGATTTTTGCATCTGTATTCATTAGAGATATTGGTCTGTAGTTTTCTTTTCTTGTTGTTCTTGCCAGGTTTTGGCATAAGGGTTATTTTTGGCCTCATAAACTTTTTTGGGGGGAGTACTGCTTCTTTGTCTATTTTTTTGGAAAACTTTGAGAAGGATAGGTACCAAATCTTCTTTGAATGTGGTAGAATTCACTAGTGTAGCCATCTGGTCTTAGACTTTTGGTTTTAGAGAGTTTTTTGATAGTTGTTTCTATTTCCTACATGCTTATAGGTCTATTTAGGTTTTCCACTATTTGTGGCTCAATGTAAGACATAGTTCTAGGAATTTATCCATTTACTCTAGGTTGTTGAATTTGGTAGCATATAATCTTTCATAATATTCTACTATAATCCTTTGTATATCTATAGTGTCTGTGGCAATTTCTCCTCTTTCATTTTGGATTTTTTTATATGAGTCCTTTCTCTTTATTCCTTAGTGAGTCTTGCCAGGGGTTTGTCAATTTTATTGGTCTTTTCAAAGGACCAGCTCTTTGTTGTGTTATTTTTTTCTATAGTTTTTTTGTTTTCTATTTCAGTTAGTTTTCCAATTTTTACTATTTTTTTTCTTCTGATGACTTTGGGTTGCCTTTGTTCTTCCTTTTCTAGTTCCTTAAGATGTGATATTAGGTTGTTTACTTGGGCTCTCTCTTATTTCTTAATATAAGCCTGTAATGATATAAACATCTCTCTTATTAGTGCTTTTGGTGTATCCTAGAAACTTTGATATGTTGTGTTGTCATTTTTATTTTCTGTATATATCTTTTGATCCCTGATTTTATTTCTTCTTTGACCCAGTCATTTTTTTGGAAGTATGTTGTTTAATTTCCACATTTTTGTGGGTTTCTTTTTTACAGTTTAATTCTAGTTTCAAAGCCTTATGATCAGAAAATATGCTTGGTATAATTTCAATCTTCCTAAATTTGTTGTGTTAGTTTTGTGGCCCAACATATGATCTGTCCTTGAGAATGTTTCATGCAAACTGGAGAAGAATTTATAATTTGATGTTTTGGGATGAAATGTCCTATAAATATCTATTATGCCCATTTGGTCAAGAGTGTCATTTAAGACCACTATTTCTTTGTTGATTTTCTGTTTGGATGATCTATCTAAACTCATCAGTTGTGTGTTGAACTCTCTAAGTATGATTGTGTTTTTTGTTTGCTTCTATTTTTAGATCAGTTAGTAGATATTTTACATGTTTTGGTGCTCCCTGGTTTGGTGCAGACATTAAGTGTGATGTCTTCTTGATACAATGCCCCCTTTATCATTATAAAATGTCCATCTTTATCTCTGGTTACCTATTTTGTCTTGAAGTCAGCATTGTCAGATATGAGTATGGCTACAGTTGCTTTTCTTTGGATATTATTTGCTTGGAGAATTGTTTACAACATTTCGTGTTGAATCTACTTTGTCCTTGCAGCTTAGATGTGTCTCTTGAAGGCAGCATACAGTTTGGTTTTGCTTTTAGATCCAGCCTGCTACTCTGTGCCTCTTTATTGGTGAGTTCAGGTTATTTACATTTTGGATTATTATTTGGCACTTGAGGATTTCCTATAGGCGTTTTATGTTTTATTTTGTGGTAGCTCTGTGACATATTTAGTTCTTCTCTTTTCTGTTTCTGTCAGTTGTTTCTGTTTGTTGTTATTCCATAATTCTTCCTTTGGTTTCTTTTTTTTTAAGTTGTGTGTTTCAGTAGTAGCTATTTCATTGGCGGTTATCATTAGGTTATTAACAGAAAAATGTTTACATGTATAAGAGTCCTTTGTCTTAAGTGTGCCTCTGCACCTTATCCTTCTTTGCTACTGCAGATCTTTATCCTCTCCCATTTTATGTTATTGTCACAATTATTCTTGTTTTTATTGTGACCTTGTTGGAGCTTCTACTTGTAGTTTTGATTTGTTTTTTGTGTCTGTTTGAATAACCCCCTTGAGTATTTCCTATAGTGGGGGTTTTCTGGTGATAAATTCCCTCCACTGCTGTATGTCTGTATAAGTTGTTATCTCTCCTTTATATTTGAAGGATTACTTTGGTTAATATAGTATTCTTGGCTGGTAATTCCTGTCTTTCAGTACTTCGAATGTTTGTGTCCACTCTCTTCTGGTTTGTAGAGTTTCTGCTGAGAAGTCTGATGATAACCTAATGGGATTTTCTTTATATGTTATGTTCTTCTTTTTCCTAGCTGCTTTGAGGATTCTTTCTTTGTCATTGGTTTTTGACAATTTTGTCATGATGTGCCTTGGGGTAGATCTGTTTGGGTCGTGGTAAGTTGGCATTCTGTTTGCTTCCTGGATTCGAGGCTCTCACTCTTTCCATAGGTTTGGGAAATTCTCATCAAGTACCATATTTTTCACTCCATAAGACACACTAAAGCCCCCAAAATAGAGAGAAAAGTGCCCATGCATCTATGGAGTGAAAATTATGGTATTTTATTAAATATTTTAACACAGCATTTGGTTCAGAATATTTTTTTTTTCTTATTTTCCTCCTTAAAACACAAGGTGTATCTTATGGTCAGGTGTGTCTTATGGAGCAAAAAATATGATATTTGTTTGAATAGGCTCCTCATTCCCTTCTCCCTATCTTCTTTTGAAGATACTCCCATTATTCTTATATTACTCAATCTGATGGGGTCAGACAATTCTTGTAGAGCTCTCTCAGTTTTTTTTAATTCATGTTTCCTCTCTCCTCTTTATCTAATATCCTAATTGCCTGTCTTCAAAGTCTCTGATTCTTTCCTCTTTCTTGCTTGTTTTATTAGTTCAACTTGCTACTTCAGTCTTCATGTATTGAGTTCTTCATCTCTGTTTTTAAAGTTTCATTCTCCTCGGTGAGGTGTTCATTAATTTGTTTTCTGAGCTCATTAAGTTGCCTATTGGTGTCTTCTCACATCTTTTTGAGTATTTTTATAACTTCAACTTTGAATTCTCTATCATTTAACTTGAAGGTTTCAACATTATTGAAATTTTTTTTCTGGAGATTTTTCATATTCTTTCTGAACTATGTCTCTGTCTTATTTAGCTATGGTGTTTCATTTCTTCTTTTTTGATAACATTTGAGAGTGGTATTGTTAAGAACCCTAACAAAAAAACAACTAAAATAATAAAAAATTAAAATAAAAATACAATAAAAATTTAAGAAAATTGTGAGAAGTAAAGAGCAAAACCCATAGAAAGATCTAAGGCAAACAAAAAATCAAAAACAAAACACCCTCAAAAAATAAGAATAAAATGTATAAAAAAAGAAAATAAAATTCAAAAGAGAAAGAGAGAAAAAAGAATAAGAAGGAAAAAAAGGAAGAAAGGGGGATAAAAAGGAAAAATAAGTTTTGGTTTTGAGAGGTTACTTCCAGTAGGTGTTGCTGTATTACAACTTTTAATTATGTGAAGTTCCTGATTCTCCCCTGCCAAGCTGTTGCCCTCTCAATGATGTAGGAGGGGCTGCAGTCATATCGCTGGTTGGGTGTGTTTTGAGGACTTTTTGGCTTCAGCCTTATGGCTTTGGCTTTACGGCTTCAGCTTTCTGGCTCTATGGCTCTAGCAATGGTGATCTCAGGCTTTTGGGCACTCCTTTGCATGTCTCAACAGACCTGGTATCCAGATGTGGAGCACCTCTGTTCTTTAGGGGAGACAGTGGCTCTGGAGAGCTAGCTGTGGGGTTTGTCTTGCCACTCTCTGAACAGCGAGGTGAGGGTGGCAGAATTTGGGAGGCTGGGGTCTGCATTTTAGTTTTCTCTGTCTCTGCTGAGTATGGGCTGTAGGCAAACTGTGGGAACACTGGCCATGGCCACATGCTCTGACCATTTTGGTTTATCTCTCTCTCTGCCCCTCTATCTCACCATTCCTCCCAACAGAAGTAAACCCAGTCACTTTGGGTTCAATTCTCTGTACCCCTCAGAGAAAATCCAGAGAGCCCAAGTATCCCTCCTCTCTGCGGTGCAGCAGAGAAAAGAAATCCAGTTCTCCAGGTTTGTGTCTTCTCCTCTCCAAAGTCCACCATGAGTATATTTTATCTTCCACCCTCCCTTTTCACCGCATCCCACCTTTAGTCCATTCGGTGCACAAATCTTTCAGGTGTGCCTGTGATTCCAGCTGGGGACTCCTTTACTGTGTTATAGTTGTTCAATCTGTTGAAATTTCAAAGGGAGAGATCAAGAGTATCTCTTACATCACCATTACTCTGATATCATGTAGTTGACATTCTTAACAACTAAATTTGATTAATCATGCTGAGATAAAGCATCGACCTGGAAATGCTGAGGTCACTGGTTCGATACCCTGGGCTTGCCTGGTATGGGAGTTGATGCTTCCAGCTCCTCCCTTGTCTCTCTCTCTTCTTTCTCTCTCTCTCTCTCTCTCCCTCTCTCTCTTCTCTAAAATGAATAAATAAAAATAAAAAAAGATAAAAAAATAAATCATGCTGAGACATCATAATGTATATAGTTAATGTATATAGTCATTACAAGTAAGAATCATCTTTAGTATTGTACAAGAAAGTGCTTATAAGAATATGAAATATTACCACTATAATTCTAGAATATCTATTAGAATATTCATGTATTTATACATACATGTACATGTATATAGATGAATTTAATTGGAGAATCTTTAGAATTTTAAATCCAGATTTTAAATGCATGAGAAACCTAAAAAGAGTTCTTTAGTTAAAGGTTTTATATATTGGTCTAAACCACTTAAACTCACCCAGGGCTCCATAAACCCTGAAAGGACTCTATTTTATGGATGATCACATCACTAAATAAGAAATTATTCCTTGTGAAATAGTCTAATTGAATTTTTGATGGCATGGGTCAACTTCATTGTTTTTCAAAAGAAAGCTACATTTAAGATAGAGTGGAGCTTCAAATGGTTATTACACTCTCAAATATTTTTGCTTTTTTTGTATAGTGGACATAAAACATTTAGAAAACTAATAATAAAATGTTTATAACTCAGACTAATAATAAAATACATTAAAATCTTTGAAGTGATAGTTTAGTAGAATCAAATTCACTTTCTCACTGACCAACCAGAAATTGTATTTTTAACCCTTTCTAATATGTTCCATACTATCCTGCTTTTAAAACTGTTAGTGAGTCACTTCAACTGCCACACTGCTTCAGGTTTTATCCTTTGTGACTATGAGACAGAAAGACATAAATAGCTTTAAGGGTCAATTCTCAAGCCTTTTCAAAAACTGTTACCACCTTCTAGTTGAAAGTGAACTCATTGATAACAGAGAATTGGTGATGAATAAAATAAAGAAAATCGTACACCAATTTATGCACAATGGATCTATTAAAGGGTTTGTTCTTTGATAGGATTTGATATGACTTGTGGTATATAAAATGAAAGTATCCAGAATTGTAGATAATTTTCTTATGGAGACAGAGAAAGAACTCACAATTTTGGATCAGTTTTTAGTTCAGAAGGAAGACCCTCACCTCTGACCAGGTGGTAGCAGACTATGCTTTTTTGAGCCACTTGGTTAAAGCAACAGAATTTATCTCAGTGCCAGACTTGTTCGGTACTAAAGAAAATGACCGAATGAGATTGGAAGGCAGTCTGCTGTGGCAGAAGGACAGTGAAAATTTCTTTCAGAGGACACAGATGGAAAGCCCAGGATAAAAGATTGTAAATGAATACAGTGTTAAAGATTTAGCTTTTAAATATTGATGGGGCTGTATGGTTTTCTTTTTATCCTGTGAAGGCTTATCTGTGCCTATTTATTGAGGAAGGAGGGATAGGCTTTGAGAAGAGGGAGACTGAAGAAGAGTTGAAGGGAAAAGAAATTTCCAGGGTGACAATCAGATCATTTGTCAATAATAATCATTTTGTCCTCTTTTTAAAAAGGTATTTATGTATTTCATTTCCCCCCTTATTTTATTTCAAAGATAAATAATAGTAGTGTGACCATATTTTTTCTTTCTAATCTTTGATAAGGATTAATCCTCTGAGTTTTCACCATTAAGTGAAAAACAATTGCTTTTGCTTTAAGATACATATTTTTTATCTAATAAAGTGATTATTGTTGATGCAGTCACTTGATAATTATTTATCAAGTGCTTCCAACATTGTAGGAACTCTATTATGTGCTTGAAATATTCTCCTGAGTCTAGTTTACTAGCAGGTTTTTAAAGTATTATTTTTTTAAACTAGGACTGGATGCTGAGTTTTTATCAAATACCTTTTCTGTACTTGTTTTAAGGACTTAAAATTTTCCTTTTTTAAAAGTTCCAGTATGTGATAAATTACATTAATACATATACTCATATTAAATCACTCTTACATTCTTGCAATAAAATTGGTTTGGCCATTTAAAAAAGATATTGTCCTGGATTTGACTTTGTATATTTTTATTTGGACTTACTGAATTTTGTGATTTATTAGATTATAAGTTTGCCAACTTTACTTTAAATGGTCAAATCCATATTCATAAAGAGATTAACTTAGAGTTTTCTTTTTCATACTATTTTGTCAGATTTTGTATCAGGAACTTGCAACTTTTGTATGATTCATTAAGGAATTTTTCACCTATTCTGTTATCTAGAATACTTTATGTGACAAGAGCATTAACTGCTCTTTGAAGGATCAAAGAGCTTAACTATAAAATTGAGTCTAGTCTTTCTTTGTGGAGATAGTTTTACAACATTCTTTTAACAATTCTGTATTGTTATTAATATATCTTCTTGATGTAATTTTGTTAATTTTTGATTTTCTGAAAAATTATTTGGTTCAGTAAAGATTTTCATTTACTCTCTGCATCTGGCTAGAAGCAGAGAAAAGAGAATTTAAGAGTCATATTGTAAGCTAGGCATAGAAATGGGGTATATAATTTGTATCAGTTGAATTAAATATTCTATTAGATTTTATTCTGGATTTAATACTCAATGCATTAATTATTGTTACTGCTAATATTATAGAATATTTACACATATTGGATTATAGCATTTATATATCAAGGTCACTTTCTTTGCTAGTTCATGTAGAGCAGTGTTTTGTTTGGAACTTAATAATCTTTTGTTGTGAGGGGCTGTCCTGTGATTAACAGCATCCCTGGCCTCTATCTGCTAGATGTCAGTAGCACAAATCCTCCCCAGTTGTGACAACTATAACTGTCAAGATAAATGGCCCCTGTTGAGCACCACTGATGTAGAACTATTTCATTCTATTTTAAACATTGGCATAGAATGTATTGATAAATGATCTCTAATTAATGAATATTCTACTAATGAATCTGTAATTTCTTTCCAATTTACCACTATTATAAATATGTTGAAAGCAATGCTCTTTTATTCTTTTGTCAATATTTCTGTGGGATAATACTGAAATTGTTAGATAAAATATATGTAGTTTTCTCTTTAATATTGCCAAATACCATTAAAAGAGGTTATCCTAACAAACACCCTCATCAGCCACGTATTTTACTGTTTTATCTTCTCTCTAAAATAGATTATAGATATTTTCAATTTTAATTAATTTTATTGTTTTAATTTACATTTCTTTGCTAATATATGTTGTTCAAAAATTTGCTTCTTCTCTTCTGAAACATTTGTTGTGCCTTTTGTCCCTTTAAATATTGGGTTATTAATCTATTTATCATTTGTAGGAATATTTTATGTCTTACTCTCACTTGTTGAATTTTTCCCTCAGCTTGTTCTTTATCTTTCCCCTTATTTATAGGATTTATTTTTGTTTAGATAATTTTAATTTTTATGTGGACAGATTGATACCAATCCTTAGTTACTTCCCTGCTATGCTCAGAAGAACTACTCAACTTTGAGTTGATTAAAATATTTACCGGTACTCATTTTCTTATAGTACTTAAATCTTTGATTCCCTCACAAGTTGTTATATAAAAATCAGCTTAATTTATTTCCTCCAGTGGTTTCCCCATTTTCCCATAATAGTCATTGAACAGTTTGTTGTTTTCTTTCTATTCAAAATGTCACCTTTATTATATGCTATAAGCACAAATACCAATTGTCCTCCATTTATTTATCTATTTCAAATACCATACTGTTTTAATTACTAAATCTTTATAGGAAATTCTTCTTCTGTTCTTTTTTTGAAATTGACAAGGGTATTGCACATTTACTCTCCTATCAATTTTGGAATCCATTTTTTTGTGTGTTTGTGTGTGTACCCTGAAAAGTCTTGTTGGGTTTTTATTTGGAGTGTATGAGTTTTATATATTGTTTGGGAGAGAATGAAAAAAGTCTGCAATATTCCCTTGTTTCCATTAGCATAGTTTATCTCTCCATTTATTCAGGTCTTATTTTAAGGCCACTGGGAAACTTTTTCCTTAGTAGTTTTGTTCAGTTGATTCTATCTCCCTCAGCTACTGTTTTTCTTCAAACCTCTGGCTATCCTTAGTTGTACATGTATTTTTATGCTGATTAGGATGGACTGCCCATGTTTGTATATTCACCCAAACTACAGATCCCTTGCATGCGCCTGTGAGCTCTAGGCTTTGTGGTAGTGAGTATGTGCCCTTTCACATGTCGATTTCCCTTTGGTGCATGTGGAAGGCCCCCTACAAGTGCCAAATGAAGATGGCTTTATAGGTGGAGGTAGAAGAGTTAGTACCCTGGTGTGTGTCACTCCTGAGAAGAGCTGGATCAGGCTCTCACATCCATAATAAATTAATCAAGCACAATTTTCCCTTTGTTTAGACTTAGGAAGTAGCTCTTAGCATACAGGCTGAGGGTCGGTCCTACAGACAACTGTTCCGAATACACCAGGTAGAGGATGGACGGCCTGGTCACAGGTCCTTTACTTAATGACCTTAAATGCTGCCCCACAGTCCCTCTAGCCTCTGTTCCTGTCAATCTGAGCCTGGTGCTTTTCTGGCAGGAATGACCCCTGCCTCTCCTAAAGTGTATCCTGTGCTTCTGTTGAGCTTCTGTTTCTCTCCTCTGGTTTACCTATTATTACAATCTATTCTGCTTTTTATCTTTCAGAAAGCCATCGCATTTCTGATAAAAAAAATTTTTTAATTCACTATTGCTATGGCTTATGTTTATTACTATGGCTTTATCGTAATTTTAATGCAATTTTATGTGTATGAGTGTATGTATTATTGAGAAGGGAGCATCTAAATCAGAAATCTGGAATTTTAAAAAGTTTTATTTTTAACATGCTACCTTTCCTGTATAAGAGAATAAATGAGTTTTGTATATTACATATGTAACTGGCCACCTTTCTGAACTTTCATTTTATTTCTAGTGACTTTATCAGTTTGTGTGTGTGTATAGTTTAGGAGTTGCTTTCCAAGAATTTAATCAATACTATTTTCTTCTTGGGAACATTTACTTCTGAAATTGCTTCGGTCTCATCTATTCTCTTGTTCCTTTCTGGAAAACAATATGTACATCTAACTACATATGTGTGATTTGTATCTTCTACTCTCTTTATTATTTTGCTCTCTTTTCATATTGAGTTCTGAGGATAGCAACATTTATTGAAAAATATGTATATGCAGATTAGTTACGACAGCAGATGGCCAAAGCAGCAATCCATGCGAAGTCTCAACTTTTTTTCAAAATGAATAAAATTCTAAACATGTAGATAATTAATTGTTAGGGAATTTGAAAATGTCAGAATAGTACTATTTTTATCATTCTTTAATTTCTTCTCTCCATCATATTCACTTAAAATAATTTATTGTTTCAATTATTCCATTTTCTTGATTTTCTCAAAAGGAAGCCAAGAGAATATTTATTTATTAAGTGATCACTCATAAAGTTTTTCAGAAGAAGGAAAATGGGACAGAATGGACCTATTTCTCCTCTAGTCCCACATCACATGGGTCTCCGCCAGACTGAAGGGTTAGGCATACACAAAAGGGCATGCTAGGAAGGACAATAGTTGAAGTATGAAAGTTTCTTTTTATTGCACAAAGGAGGACATTTTCAGGCGTCGGCTTTCATATGCTAAGTATGCTCTTGCATGTTTGCATGTTTTCTCCATTACTGACCTCACTATCCTTGTATGTGATCCCTTTCCATAAAAAATATATTTCTTAGTTTAGCAACTTCAACATTCCTTAAGAAACTTCACCCTTTTCCAAAAAAGCTTTGACACCTTGATGTTTTCCGGGGCTGCGTCTAGCTGGATAGGCATAAGCTTGAGTGTGTGTGTTCATCTCTGGGAAGTTGTGAAGAGGTGTTATAGTAAACATAGGAAAATAAGTTGTAGAAATATTAATAAGAAAACTTGTAAACAGTTGAAATGAATACAAAGTGAAACTAAAAATATTTACGCTTGCGGAACAGCCAAGCAAGGAGTGCAAAGAAGGGATAAGAGCGAACCCCGGCAATGGTCAGATGTCTGTGTGACTTGTGATAACTGAATGGCGAGGGGTGCTGCATTTAATGGTTTTTAAGCAAAGAGCCCCTGAACCGCAGTCAGTCAGTCAGTCAGTCAGTCAGTTGTCCAGACTCCAACGTTGAACGTGGACTGTCTCCATGCTGCTCTGACCAAGGACAGCCGAGATGAGCATGCTGATGGGGCCCCATTAAGCTGTATCCAGGCACGCCATAGGATTTGTGAGTAATTAACTGTCTGTGTGATTCTTGCAACTAACTTGTGTGTTGGTCGTGTCTTTCCTCTGGTGGCAATTGGTCTTGGTACCAATAAGTAGAATCCTCATTGCTGCCTCAATAGTAGTCTCGAAGGCTGCCAGTCCTGCTGTTAAGCAGGAGTGTCCCATTGCATGAAGTCAAATCAGGGATGCCTGATCTACGTAGAGCTTGGACTTTACTGGGACAAGAAGCCAGAGGTCATGGGCTCCAGTTCCAGGAGGGGGAGTGAGTGTTTTCTCTACTTTATCCTCTCTGTTAGTGAGTCTATCAGTCAGGGTCCAGTTAGGCACACAGCAGGACACTAAATATTTTAACAGAAAAACAGAAACAGCAGGAATTCGTTGGAGAACAGAAAGGCAATGAAGGATCAGTGCAAGAAGAGATAAATAAAAGACCATAAAGGGTCAGTGACATAAGATCAGAGATAGGCACTGCAGAAAGCTGCTGCCACCGCTAGGGCCAGGGAGAGTGGAAGAGGAGGGGGTTAACAGGACCCCAAAGGTTGACAGTTGGGGCACTGCTGAACTGGGACCAGGACTTGAAGAGGGGGAGCTGTCTGGCTGCTGCTGGTATCTCTGAGGACGTGCAATACAACTAGCTCTGGGAGGGTGTGAACAAAGCAGAAAATTGAACCGCTGCTACTAAAACCAACTGCTATGGCTGCTATAAAGGACCATTGCTGGGCAAGGTAGAACAGGAAGGAGAAAGCCCTTGTCCCTCCTCCAGCTTCACAGTCTCCCTCCAGTGACCCTATTGGCAGAACCTAACAGAAGCTGCTGGCACAGGAGAAACATTAGTGGAGTCCCAGCCCTGGCATTGCAAAGCTGAGCAGGGAAGGGAAGGTTTGCAGGTGGGAGATACCAGTTAATATCCTGCACAGTGAAGGTTCCTGAGGGTCAGGTGTGAAGTGGGCAAATGTTAACATACATATTTACATTCATCAGAGGCACACAAGATAATCCCATGTCATGGAACTAATATTTATGTGCAAGGAAAGACCAATAGAACAATAGGATACATAGAGTCAGAAATAGATATGCACATAGCAGTTACTTGATTTGACATAAGGATGCCATTGCAATTCAGTGGATAAAAGATCACTTTATAATAAATGGTGGTGGGTAAAGTGGTATCTATTGGGGGGAATGAATCTTGAACATGACCTTACAGCAAAATAAAAATTAATTCAAAATGGACCATAGATCTGAATGTGAATGGTAAAACAATAAAACTTCTAACAAAGGAAAATGACCATGGAGTAGGCAAGAGTTCTTAAACAAAACACAAAAAGCCAACAGAAAAAAGAAGATAAATTTGACTTCATTAAAATTAAGAACCTCTGTTCATCAAAAGACTTAATTAGAAGAGTGAGTGGGAAAACCACACATTGGGAAATGATATTCATAATACATTGTAGGAAAACGCTGTGAAGACTTGCAGAGTTAGGATAAACAATTAGAGCAGAGAGGAGTCTTAGGGAGAAGACCCTGAGCAGACGAGAGTCCAGGACCTCTCTGACCCTGTCCTGAAAACAGCAAAACAGCAGGATAAGACTCAGTAACAGAAATGTTTAGGATATTAGAAGTCAGCATGTTCCCTGTCCTTTACTTCACCCCCTGAAAACTCCTGCTCTCTGCTTTCTTGAGTTATTTGTACTGGCTAATAAATATCTGAGGAAGGCTGGGGACGGGGCTTCAGTCCTTCCGTCTGCTGACCAGGGCTGTTGCCTCCCCTTGGCCCCTCAAAGCATCTGGTCTTCGGGTAGCTCATTGTCACCCTGACAATACATACATTTATGTGTGTGTGTATATATATATATGACAAAGGACTCATATTCAGTGTATGTAGATATTAAACTCCTATAAATAAATACAGATAAGACATATAACTCAAATTAAAACCACAATGATAGAATAGTACAAACCCAGTAGAATGGCTGAAATTAAAATACTGACAGTGTTGGTGAGATTAGGGCAGCTGGAATTGCTGATGGAAGTGTAAACTGGTGCAACCACTTTGGAAAACTATTTGTTGGTATCAAAGCTACACACACCTGTCTTGTGACCCAGTAGTTCTACTTCCAGGTATATAGTCAAGTGAATTCAGTGCACATATCCACCATACTGCATATAAAAGATTGTTGTTTGTAGATTTAGTCATAATAGCCCCAAACTGGAAACAGTATAAATATCCAACAATATACTATAATTTGCAAATTTGTTTTTTATAAAATGGAATATACTATGCAGCAATAAAAAGAAAAAAACCCTGATATATACAATAGCAAGATAAATCGCAAAAACATTTTGTTGAACAAATGAAACCAGGCACAAAAGTGTATATACTGTGTGATTTCACATGCACACATTCAAGGACAGGTAAATATAACCGATGATAATGAAAGTCAGAATAGTGGCTGTCACTGAGGTGAGCACTGCACTGCAAAGAGTCGCAAGGGAATTTTTTGGAGTGACAGAAATGTGTATCTCGATCTGTGTGGTAGTTACCGAGGTTGCATACATAAGTAAATATTTATCTAGCTGTACAGTTAAGTATGTATACTTTACAGTGTATAAATCATACCTCAATAAAGAAAAAAATAACCTAAAAAGGAAAGAACATTTCTTTTGTTAGCACCTTCCTGGTGCTTTGGGAACAATAGATTCCCATAATTGTGCTGAGAAGTATTTTGCATCTTTGATGCAAGGTCTTGCTGAAGGCCGTGCATAAAACAAAACAAAATAAAATAGAAATTATAGTGGCTGTGATTTTTGTGTGTGTTCTGTGAGGACTGGCATCAATTTCAAATTGCATTCCTTTCATTTTAGGACTCATTTCTGAGACAGAGCAGGGGAAAGGGAGTTTGTTCATTACACCTTAACGTGCATTGAAAGATAGAAAAGGCTCGGTTACAAAGATCTCAAAGCACACGGAGGACAAAGTGCTTTGGAAAGGTGGAGGGGAGACACGAATGACCCAGAGTACAGTGCTAAAGGGCACAGGTGTGCAGTCAGGTAACCTGCTCACAGAAGGCACTTGGAAAGTGTTAACTACTCTTATTCAAATCTTAAGTTTTTTGATAAAACCAATAGCATCTTTGAGCAACTGGTGAGAAATTGTCTGGCTTTATTTTATTCTTTGAGTAAGTGTGTATGTATGGGAGAATATATGTGTGATACCTGCATGAGGTATGTATGTGTGTGCGTGTGTGTGTGCACGCGCACGTGTGTGTGAACCAAGCGTGTATGCACCACAAGAAGAGAATTATCTTTCTATTAATCTGATGATCCTTTTCCTATGATATTACTTCTACTGGATTTCTGGGGGTGATAAATAGCTTGCTTGCATTTTGTCAGCATGGAGCCCCGAGGAGACGCAAGGCACTTCATTGGAGAAATCACGGGCATTCTACCAGAGAAAGTCAGGCACTCCAGGGAAAAGGTGATTCTAACTAAGTGCAATTAAAGAAGCAACAGGGCTGGAATGACCATCATTTGGTAGTGAGGGGAAGATCAAGGAGAGTGAATAAAGACTAATGATATATGCTAACCCAAAGCTAAGTTTCTAGCATTGCCTGAATAATGCATAAACTTATAATTAAGATTTAAGATGATGCCCTGTGGGAAATGTTCTTTTGGGCCAGAAGAATTCAATATTTCTTGTGGTCATTAAAGGCAAAGTGATAAATCATCTTTTCATTCTCTTTTGGAAATAGGAGGGGGTAACTTAAACCCCAAGGGAAATGCTGAGGTCTTTAGACAGAAGAACGGAGGCTGATGGGGGGCGGTGCCAGGAGGATGTACTTTCAAACTCCCAGGGGTTTGGGTTAGTCCCGTCAACAGAAATCTGTGTTAAAACACAGAAGAGTTGTGACTTCTTGGTGTGAGTGTGAGATGGAGGGTGGGTGTATGTGTGTGCGCGTGTGTGTGCACGCGCACGTGTGTGTGAACCAAGCATGTGAACCAAGAACTGACTTGGAGTTTTGAACTTTCAGGAGTTTTTCTTATGAGAAGTTGGTCTAAACACCTTCTAGCCTACCGATCTGTATTTATTGAGCTTAGATCTTAGGCTTAAGATCTTATTTATTAATTTACTTTTAAAGCTTTTAGCAGAAACTTTTCTTTTCTCTAAGTTTTATTTATTGATTTTTAGAGAGAGAGGAGAAAGGGTGGTGGAGGTGGTGGAGGTGGTGGTGGTGGTGGTGGTGGTGGTGGTGGTGTGAAGCAGGAAGCATCAACTCACAGTAGTTGCTTTCTGTATGTACTTTAACCCTGCAAGCCCAGCATTGCCAGCCAGTGACCTCAGTGTTCCAGGTTGAAGCTTTATCCACTGTGCCACCACAGGTCAGGTGAGATCTTTCAATGAAAGATAGCTTGAGACTGGTCAAGGTATCTGCTTTGTATTCTGTAAAATAGCTGTGTGTGGCCCCTGGCTAGATGCCCGTTCCCAACAGTCAAGAAGGTACAGAGCGAGCTGCAGAGTAATGGAGATGGTACTTACCTCTTTTTATATACGAGGTGCATGCACACATTGTCCAAGTCACACAGCCATTTATTGGCCAGGCTGGAACTTGAATGCAGATTTCCTGACTCAGCACCTTGTATCCTGTACGTTTTCCACAATGCTGCACACAGGGGTGGTTTCCCTCAGAGACAGTGCTCAGCATAGAAGTCATCATTTTGTCAGCAAAAGGTATTTGCTGGTGCTATTTTGTCTTCTGATAGATGAAGATACTGTGCGTGAATGGAGAGAATTATAGACATATTTTTTTTTATGTTGAAGGTTTAGGGAATAGAATTTTATTGAATTCAATAGCTATGAGATATAGTTTTATTATATTGTCAATAAGGAAGAATGTGGAAAGCTCTCCTCTTTCGGTTTTGTCTGAAAAGGTCTTTATATTTTCTTCATTCTTTAATGATGGTTTGGCTACATTTATAATTTTAGCAGTATTTAGCACATGTGGCATTTATTCATCGGTATTCTCTCTCTGTCTCTTTCTTTTGGACACATTCTTAAATCTTACAGTTTCTAAAGAACTATATCTCAGATTATTCAAATAAACCAAGCATTGATCTGTTGGTAAGTTGAGGAAATATTGATAAGTGGAAAAAAATTCTGTGTTTATATTAATAAGATAACTTGCACTGAATATGATTTATTTTCCTTAGTCACAGAATTCAAATGGTTTTATTTTGATTTTAAAACATACTTTGATCTTTTCTGTGCTCACAATTGACTAAGCAAAAATTTGTTGAGTCCCTGCTGAAAATATTCACATCTTTACCTCTTTTGGCCTTCTTTTAAGAAAAATTACTCAGGAGGCTGAATATTTGAAACAAGTGAAATGTTAAGATAAATGTGAGATGAGAAGGTAGGAGAGAGATAGAATGAGGATAATAAAAATGTGTGCCACTTTGGCATTTTTAAGTTCCTTGGTGATCAATTTGACTACCTAATTAGAAATTCATTCATTATCCAAAATGGCCGAGGCTGCATGGGTTGCTGCTTTTGTCAAATTGTCAGGAGCAACTCCTGCAAATACCTCAGAAATGTTAACAGGGCATGTTCTGCTCCTAGGACAGTGCTCATGCCGGAACTGTTGGGATAAAAAGATGATTGAAGGACCCGGGTTCGATTCCCGGCCAGGGCACACAGGAGAAGCGCCCATTTGCTTCTCCACCCCTCCGCCGCGCTTTCCCTCTCTGTCTCTCTCTTCCCCTCCCGCAGCCAAGGCTCCATTGGAGCAAAGATGGCCCGGGCGCTGGGGATGGCTCTGTGGCCTCTGCCCCAGGCGCTAGAGTGGCTCTGGTCGCAACATGGCAACGCCCAGGATGGGCAGAGCATCGCCCCCTGGTGGGCAGAGCATCGCCCCCTGGTGGGCGTGCCGGGTGGATCCCGGTCGGGCACATGCGGGAGTCTGTCTGACTGTCTCTCCCTGTTTCCAGCTTCAAAAAAAAAAAAAAAAAAAAAGATGATTGAACTAGATCAAGCCTGACTCTTGCGCATTTACAGTTGTTTGGGGGAGGCAAGATTGAACCTGAAGTTCAGCAGAGGGCCAATAATTCAAGACATTGTACAGTTAGTACTAGGGTGTGTGGCTCCGGGTATCAGCTCACGTTATAACTTCTTTCTTCAGGTGCATTTAAGTAGTCACTGACATCCTTAAATGCATATTTTGGCTACCTTACTTTATTAGAAAGCTCTTCTGTGGTCTCCACTTTATAAACTGTACAAACACAAATTAAAGGTGATATTTACCATTTTTAAAAGAATTTTAAAAGCTTTATAAGGACAAACAGTATATGACTTTTAGGAATACTGATTAAATGGGTAACTCTTTAGTTATGATATTTATTATTGGTTTGTTCATACTATAAGTTAAAAATACATATGTAAAATGAGATTAATTTAAAATTTTTCCTTTTTTCTAGGCTCATACCATATTTCCCCATGTATAAGACACATCTTTTTTTGGAAAAATTTGGGGTCTAAAAACTGGATGCGTCTTATATAGTGGTTGTGGCATTTCCAGTGCCATAGATGGAACTGAGGATGAAGCAATATATGAAGACAGTGATTCGTAATCAGACACAGATGAGGACAAGCTAATGGATGGGAGTTCTGACAGTAATGAGGAGTTGTATGAATTTTATGATATATAAAACTTGAGTTCAATAACTTTATGTACTACATTTTCTTTCAAATTTCGGGCCCCCAAATTAACGTGCATCTTATACATGGGAGCATCTTATACATGGGGAAATGTGGTATTTTTCTAGCATGCAACACTTTTACATCTGCCTTAATTATTGAAGATATCACTTTTCTGCACCTATGTCTGATGCTGTCAACGGACACTTTATCTCAGGTCATAAGTACTCATTATACAACATTATTTTTTAAAATTTATTCTCAGTGTATAGTTTAGACTTGTACAATGTAACCACACATTGTGTTGCTTTTAAGCGATCTTTTAAAAGTTTGTTTTCTAAAAACATCTAACAGAATTTGTGTTAAATTTATTATTCCCCCTTTTTAAATGAATTTTGTCAATTTAACTCTATTATATATTCCAAACTAATATTGACTTAGGTAATGTCGGGCTAACGTGTCGTGGCAGAGACTATAACGATCAGCAATATTGCATTTCTTTTCCTGCACTTCCCAGCCCCCTTGCATTTCAGATGAAGCCCAGTGACGTGTTCTGGCCACCGCAACGTGAGAGGTAGTGATTGTGTCTCTTCCTGGTTATGGTAGGGGAAAGTCCACGTGCAAGTTTCTAGTAGCACTGCTGATAAGCCATACATTCCACATGGCACAATTACAGGACAATGGAGCTGCTATTGTCCTGGGAGCCTGAGTGACCATGTGAAGCCAAGGTCTGCCAACTTGTGGGGGGCATGCAGTGTTGACAAGGAGTAACAAGCTGTGTGGGGCCACCAAAAGTTTTGGTGCTTATTAGTCATCCTAGGATGACCTTATCTCCCCTTACTAATTATACCTCTCCTCTAAACAGATAAGATAAAACAGTGGAGTGTCCTATCATATGATCTGTTGTCTAGACTTGAATATAAAGTCATTCTGTTTGGTAAGAAATAGTTTGAGAATATACCTCACCTTATACTTGACATATATAGTATGTCTCTTGCTGAAACAGGTTGACTGTTTCTTTAAGGTTATGTCTTTAAAAATCCTAAGTACTCATCTTTTAAATCTGCAAATCATTATTTATCAGACTCTAATAAAGTAATGTTGATGCTGAAACCATATTTAGCATGTCCACTATTTTTCATATAGGACTCTGAAAAATAATGGCCTTTATATTGCTGGCATTGGGACCCATGATTTTCTCAGGAGGTTTCTGTAAACATTTCCCAGATTCACAAAGGCTCAGAACTTGATGGTTAAATTCCAGAATCGTGATTAAAATAGACCCAGAAGCAATTCTATTTGTAGCAACAACATTGTAGTATCAGATAATAGCTTGCACATAATAGCAGAATCACATTTCTCCTCAAAGTATTTACCAGTAATTCCCCCAAAGATGTCTCACATATCTACACAGCACTTTGTCACCTGTGGACACCCTGCCACACGACCCTGCTCTCCTGCTTTTTCTCTGACTCTCTCCAGCCCACAAAGCTGCTGGGAGGGGAAGGCCTCCTGCCCTGGCCCATCTGGAGGACGGCTCTGTTTGTGCTCGGGCATTATCTCCAGCGTCTCCAAAGTCCTTTATGCTGGATATTTTTCGGAGGTAAGAAGGTCTTCCTAGCTCTGAATAACAATGTCATCTGGGCCTTGAAGCAACTCTGCTTTTCTTGAAAAAGCTCACAAAAAATCTCTAAACAATATTCTATGTTATAATCCTCCGTCACTCTAATAATAGGGGTCAAGCCCAGGAGGCTCGAGGAGAACAGACAGCACACTATCCTCTTTCCTCTCCTTTGAAGCTTCTGGCCTGATGGCCCGATTGAAATGACCTTCTTAAATTATAAAATAAAGCCTGACGTGTCTTCCATTGGACATGAACAGAGGTGTGTGTGTGTGTGTGTGTGTGTGTGTGTGTGTTGAGTGAGCTCAGAAAGTGGAAGTGTCAGTGTTAGCAGAAGCTGTTCCCCATTGAAACAGAAGCCTTCCCTGCACATGGTTTTACTCCTGTGTAACTTGCTTTTCATGCAATAGAGAGTTGTAATCATATCAGAGTGACTGAGGAGACTTGAAAAAGGCTGATCTGAGTCTTTCAAATCAAACCAAATATGGAGTTTGTGCAAATTTGGAAAAGATTTACTTAATAAAAAATCATTTTTGAAAAATGTGATTTAGAAAATTAAATTCAATGGAGTGACAGTGATCAATAAGAGTACATAGTTTTCAGGTAAACATTTCTATAGCATTTGAACTGTTGATTGCATTATGTGCCCATCACCCAAAGTCAAATCATTTTCCTTCACTGTATACTTGTCCCTCTTTACTTCCCTCCCCACCCTCTCCATGCAATGCCCTCCCTTGGTAACCACTTCACTTTTATCTATGTCCATGAGTCTCAGTTTTATATTCCACCTATGTGTGAAATCATACAGTTCTTAGCTTTTCTGATTTACTTATTTCACTCAGTTTAACATTTTCAAGTTCTATTCCTATTGTCATAAATGTCACTATGTCATCATTTCTTATGGCTGAGTAGTATTCTATTGTATATATATGGCACATCTTCTTTATCTAATCCTCTATTGAGGGACACTTTGGTTCTTTCCATGTCTTGGCCACTGTGAACAATGCTGTGATGAATATGGGGGTGCATGTGTCTTTACGTACCAATGTTTTTGAATTTTTTGAGCAGATACCAAGTAGTGTGATAGCTGGGTCATTTGGTAGTTCTAGTCTCAATGTTTGAGGAACTATTAGAGACTGTAAGCTGACAGGGTCCTTGCAGTTTAGATTTTTGGGGGACAGAGGTGTGGGGGACTGGCAGTAAGCTGACAGACTGCCCATCCTCCTGCCTCACTTGCTTGATTAGGTTGCTAAAGGCTGTTTTTCCCCATGCCTCCATGTTAGCTGTGATGCTGGATTGGTTCTCTGTCCTATCCCTCATGTCCCTCCAGAGACTGGAGGCAGTCTCTAACTACCTTTCGTTTTGTAAAGTTAAGATGTTATGCAGGGTGGAAGGTTTTCTGCACTGGGGAGAATTCTTGGGTTGCCTTGGAAATGTGACTTTGTATCACAGATCTCCTTGATTTTGCTAATGACTTTGATATGCCCTATAAATAAAGCAGTTTGGGGGTGGAGACATGCTCTTGGAAGCTATGGGCATTGTAGAGATTTCCCAATCCCATCCTTTTTCTCTCTAAGTTTATTTCTCCATTCTGCACCGTTCTCACTCAGGACCTGGACAATTACTAGCCGCGCTGGTCCACAACAAGGAACCACCATACTTTCTTCCATAATGGTGGAACTAGTTTACACTTCCACAAGCAGTGAATGAGGGTTGCCTTTCCCCACAACCTCTCCAATACTTGTTATTACCTGTCTTGTAAAAGACTTTTAGTCAAAAGAATACTTGTATACATTAACAGATGAGTGGATGAACAAATATGGTATATCCATACAATGGAATATTACTTAGCCTTAAAGAATAAAATTATAATAGATATGACACAATAGATAAACTTGAAAACATTATGCTAAATGAAAGAAGAAAACAGAAAAGGACGAAATCTGTATAATTCCACTTACATGAAGTACCTGAAGTAGACAATTTCATAGAGACAGAAAGTAGAATAGAGCTTACAAGAAGCTGAGGGGAGGGAAAATGAAAAATTTTTGTGTAATGGGTACAGAGTTTCTGTTTGGGATGATGAAAAAGTTCTGGAAATGGATAATAATGATGGTAGCAGAGCCTTGTAAATGTACTTAATGCCACTGACATATGGCTAAATATAAAGACAATGGTAAATTTTATGTATATTTTACCACAATTAAAATTTTTTTTAAATCTCTAAAGTTTCTAAGAGCAGATCCATTCTAATAGAAGTGAATCGGGGGGTTGCTGACTTGGTTTTGCTGGATCGTGAACTGCTTGAGGACCGGAGTATTATCTTGTCACTGTGTCAATGTCACAATATCTGTTGACATGTCTTCAACATAGCAAGACTCAATGAATTCTAGCTGAATTGAATTAAATGGTGGCCTACGGGATTTTTCAACTAAATTTATTCTTGGTGGAGAGGAGTAAGTGGATTTCCTAATCAAATGCAAAGAAATGCTTTTAAAGGCTTACTTTCTTGGAATAGTTTGTATAGACTTTCCAGTGTTTGACTGCAGGCTAGCTTCTTGAAAAGCTTGGGAGAGAGGCAGGCACAGCAATAGTAAAGAAGTGATGGGCTGAAGGCGAGTGATCAGAATTCAATCTGATGTGTGTCTCTGGCAAAGGCATGTTCAAAGGTTAATAGCACAAAGATATTGGCTTTGAAAAAGAACATTTTTTGAAAGAATCCAAAAGGACAAGGGAACAAACTTGACTGGAATTGATTGTACAGACTCTCTTCTGTGTAAAAACAGGACACAAGCAGAAAGCACTTAAGATAGATAGTATTCCTCTTTCACTGCAGGGAAGTACAAGTGACAAAAGCATCCAATGTATAGTGCAGCTGAACTTTTCCAAATATTTATATAAGAAGACTCTTTTCTTGGGTTCTTTCTTCCCTTTGACACAGATGATGTCTCTACATGCAAAAAATTCTTTTTTCTTTTTCTAGAGGGTTATGTCAGTAGGGGTGTACAATGCAGCATCTAGATTTTGCAGTGTAGACCAGAGCTCTATTATGATTGGAATTTAATCAAGGAATACATTTTATTTTAGATAATTTCTTACAGGTAATGCATAAATACATTCTTGCTCTATTAAAAACTCAAACAATGGCTGAAATACAGAGAGTTAAAGTGAAAAGCATCTTCCCCTTCCAATTATTCTACTTCTTTTAATGGTAGGGTCCACAGGTAAGGTTTGGAGTATATTCTTCCAGATGCTTCTATTATATTTGCATACATCTGTGTCAATACGTAGTTTTTATTTTTATTAATTTTTTTTACATAAATTGGACTAAACATCTTTTTCTGAAATCTAATTTTTGTTGGAGTTTTTAGAAGCAGTACAATGACTGAAAAGAAGAATAAGAATGGAGATCTTACGTAATCTACACACCTACAAACCAATGTTTGTATGAGGAATTGCTTGCATTTCTTAAATATTTAAGAGAACAAAACTCAGCAAGGTGATTTCGAAGCTCTTTATGTGAAACGTGTGGAAGTTTATATGGCCATAAAGTAATAGCAAAAATTTCACACACCACACATCCAGAGGTCTCACCACCACAAAGCCATTCCTAGATACTTACGTCTAGAAAGGGAAGGCAAGTTGTTGTTTTTCTTTAGTTGGTTGCTACCTTGAGAAATTGTGTATGTGTTGCACCTTGTATTTTCCTTTATCCTTAGTTTAAAGTGAGGAATCCACAGCTTGTTGAATTAATTATTCAAACTAGAACACACATAATATTTAAGCCAGATATTTTGGAGATTTAAAACCTGGAGAAAATGAAATTAGCTACAAAATTTTTATTGAAGTTATAACCCTCAAAGTACAGCTTGGCTGTATGTTTGATGGTGTAGCAAGTAAGGAAGAGAGAAGGGGTATGCCCACTGAATTATTTTCCAAGTACTATGTTATAGATGAAAATAAAAAAGCATTCTGTTAGCTTTATAGATGTTTGTTTTTCATTTGCAGAAGCCAGGTAGTTTAGGTTGTTGATGTTGTTTTGTTTGTATAAGGTACTTGTTCTCCGTGAGCATTTGATCTCTAGAGGCTGACATCCAGAGGCTGCTGTGCTACCCTTTGCAGTGGGACATCTGCCTCACCTTAAAGTGTGGAGACTCTCCCAGCCTCTCCACCTCCCTGCATCATAATCTTCCCAAAGTCAACAGGCTAACTGGGGGTGAGCTGAGGCTTAGATGGATTTGGGCCATCGACTCCTACTGGAATCATGCCAGCTGCATTTCAGGTTAAAAAATCTTCTGAGTCATAGGCAGTCACAGTCAATGAACATCAATTCTCTTGCCTTTCTTTTTCCTACTTCCTGTGATTCAAAAACAAACAAACAAACAAAACAGTTGGTTGCCAACTGACAGTGCCCCATTATTTTTAGACAAATGTTGGTTGCTAATAATGATGTGGCATGAGACTGGATATTTTATGGCTTTTTTTTTTTGGTCTGTTAGATAAACTACCTATCACAAGGGAGCTGATTCTTGATGAGCTGGTATGAAGCAGTCAAGATTAAGAGGCCAGACTGAGAGGCAGATCGCACAAACAAATAAGCCCGTTAATGATCTGTACATATGGAGTTTTACACCTTCCAAAATGTATCTACTCACTTTAATTTTTGTAAGCTATAGTTTAAAGGAGGAGGGTTAAACCCACTTGGATGGCAAGAGATGGAGACTGTATTAAACCAAGTAGGTTTTTAAATCTCTGAAAATGCAAATTACTACTGCATCTGTTAATGAGGTTGCTATTTTTGAAGCTACATACTAATACAGTCAATCTGTTTTATAGCACAAGGTGACTTCTATGTTGTTGCTCCCACTCTACTTAATTACTTTCTTTTTTCTCACCTTCTGCTCACACATTTTTTCCCCTCTGTAGGATCCACTCAGATATTGCAACTGGGTTAGAAAACACAGGTTTGGAAATGTGTTTGGTTTTCCTAAACTGGTCATTTAGCAAAAGGTTTCAGAGATCTTCCAGGTGGATTCATGGAGGTCAGTGCTGGCCAATTTTATATTTGGAAATAATCAGGTAAATGGGAGCACTGCTATAGGATTTAGGAGACTTGGGTGTCAGAGTCACCCATCTGCTAACCAATTGGGTGAACTAAGTAGGTGATCTGGTCTTTCTTCTGAGCTGCAGTCTTCTTAGTCTCTGAAACGGGGGCATGTAGCAAAGCAAACAGGCACCAACCCTGTGGAGGTCAACTTGTGATCCCTGTTACATGCATGTGCCTAGAGATCAATCCCATTTCTAAAACGTCATCCTTCCTATGTGAAATAACATTACTTGTATTATTAGAATACATTACTGCATTGTTTTTATTATTAGAAGTTTGGAAGCGACCCAAGAGAGAATTGGTTAAATGAATTTTGGTACATCTATCATATATTATAGTACATTATACAGCTGTACGGAAGAAAAAGAAAATTCTCCAATACTGATATGGAACAATGTCCAAGATATATCGTTAAGTGAGAAAAGCAAGATTCAGAAGGTGTACAATCTTTTGTTTAAAAAAAAGGAAGAGGAACAAGAATATATGTGAATATATGATCTTATTAGCACAGAGAAACTTTGGAAGGAGACACAAAATCTAACTGAGAACCAAAATCATCTACTTTCTCACTCAATCTTAATTATTAAATCATTAAATGTCTGTCAATATTCAAAATATATAAAGAACTCACAAAGCTTAGCAACAAACAAGCAAACAATCCAATTAAAAAATGGAGAGAGGACCTGAACAGATACTTCTTCCATGAAGACATACAAACAATAAATAGATATATGAAAAGATGCTCATCTTTGCTACCTAATAAAGAAATGAAAACCAAAACTACAATGAAATACCACCTCATACATGTTAGATTGGCTATTATCAACAAGACAGGTAATAACAGTTGTTGTAGAGGCTGTGGAGAAAAAGGAACACTCATTCACTGCTCATGGGAATGTAAAGTGGTACAGTCATTACAAAAGAAAGTATAGTGGTTCCTCAAAAAATTAAGAATAGAATTACCATATGACCCAGAAATTCCTTTACTGGGTATCTACCCCCAAAAGTTGAAAACACTGGTATGTAAAGACACATGCACCCCCATGTTCATCGCAGCATTATTCACAGTAGCCAAGACATGGAAACAACCAAAGTGTCTTCAATAAAGGACTGGATAAAGAAGATGTGGTACATATATACAATGGAATACTACTTAGTCATAAGAAATGATGACATTTTGCCATTCACGACAACATGGATAGACCTTGACAACATTATACTAAGTGAAATAAGTAAATCAGAAAAAGCTAAGAACTTTATGATTTCACACATAGGTGGGATATAAAGTGAGACTCATGGACATAGACAAAAGTGAAGTGGTTTCCAGGTGGAGGAGGCTGAGGGGAGGGGAATAAAGAGGGACAAATATATGGTGATGGAAAATGATTTGACTTTGAATGCTGGGCATACAATGTAATCAATAGTCCAAATGGTATAGAAATGTTCACCTGAAACCTATTTACTCTTACTGGTCAATGGCACCCCATTAAATTTAATTTCAAAAAATCACTAAATGTCCTTCCAATGTTGTGATTCTATTACAATTTCATATTGTCCACTAAGAAAGTGATTTCCAAAATCAGTACAATATTGAAAGAGCTGCTCAGTTTATATACCTGTTGTAACAAGATAGCTTACAAATGCCAAGTTTATTGACCCATTGATGTTTCTAATGCTGATTTCAATTAACATTTGTCAGAGCTAAAAATACAATTTTTATCTAGAGCCCAGGACTATTTTGACAGGCTGATTTTCAACATTGTGACTTTTTAGAATAGGAGACTGTAGTTTTAATTTGAATACCAATTACTTAGAAATCATTCTGCTCCTGCCCTTTAACATGATTTATATAAAAAGAGGCCCATATTCTTGGAAGGTTATGATGATTATTATGATCAGTAACTGCCAGGAAATCCAGGTGTTCCAGGGTGAATTGCCTCTAATTTCAGAGGACTCTGAAGGTATTCTTGGAGCCTCAAGAAACTAGTTTAAAGGTCGATGAAAGTTGAGAAGTGGAAGTAACATAAAAAAAAAAAAAAAAAAAGAACAGAAAGAATTTGCAGTCAGAGGGTTTAAAGAAAAAGAGATTAGGCAGAGATAATTGGAAACAAACTCTGGATTATTTACATTTTATTCCTAATTATCCACATTCTTTAGGCACCTTCTTTTTACTTTATTAAATCGGAGTGGGCTGAGCACCCACACCTCTCAGGCCGAACCTCTCTACTGTGAGGGTCCCTCCGGACCCTCAGCTGCTGCTATTCCTGGAGTGGGGGGGGGGGGACAGCTGTTTCCATGTCTCCGCCCTTCCTACACATCTTGGTGTGGCTTCTTCAGTGACTCTTGGTTTTTCAATATGATTGTTCTTAAATTAATTGGTAATCCAATTTGGTCCTGGGAGGTGGCAGTTGGAACGTCCACCTACTCCGTAGCCATCTTTGTTCTCAAATGCATTCTTATTCCTGATATTATTCACTATTTCCTATGTATGGCACAGTGAACAAAGCTTATATTATTTTTTCTCTCAATAGTGCTTTTTTTCATTCAATTAATATTATTGGACATTTACTCACATCTATCAGACACAAGTAGTTATTATACTGTATACTGCTCACAAAAATTAGGGGCTATTTCAAAATGAATATGAAGTGATAAAAAAAGAAATATTTGATTTTTTTTATTAAAAAAGAACATCAAAAAAGGAAATGTCAAGTCAAAGAAGTTGTTCTATTATGCAAATGAGATGCAAAACCAACTTTCATTTCATTGGTGAAGATGCACTATACAAAAGGCTGAAAATACGAGAGTATCTGCATGTTCCCCGATCCCCTAATTTTTGTGAGCAGTATTATTATCACTCAATATTAAACTCATTTATAAATTCAAGTTTTTTAAAACTGATGTCCAGCTGTTAAACATAACATAAATTAAATTTTTGCTTATGAACTTTTCTCTTTATTTATAAGCATTTTATTTTTTCTCTCTAAATGAGCAAAGGCTGAGATTTTTATATTGGCATAAGAGGTTGAAGTCTCTAAAACTCAGGTATTAAATTTCCTTTGTGGTTAGAGAAGTGACTGGATTGAATTCTATTTGTCCTACCATTGATTCTGATGAAAACTTGAAGCACTGGGGCCCCAGCTAGAGAATTAAGAATACCCACTGTTGGCCAGTTCTGAGCATGCCCAGAGAACAGGATAGGCAGCCTGCCAGGAGAGGATTTGCACAAAAGAGTGAAGTGACTTCTGGGAGAGAACTCATCCGAAAGGTAATTTGGAATACTGGGCTTTCCATCAGCTCTGTTTTCTCCCCAGGCCCATGGATATATATCTGCACCTTTGATCATAGGTTAGGTTGATAAAAGCAAAGAAATAAATATGTGGCACAGGCCACCACATTGCTTTGCACCTGGTGTATCTGTGGGAAGTTGTAAAAGTGCCCTGTGCATACCACAGGTTTTGCATAATTAGGTGGCACTGCCTTGTGGCCTCTGTGGCATTGACTAAAAGCTTAAGGAGTGTTTATGGCAGTGGTTCTCAACCTGTGGGTCGCGACCCCGGCGGGGGTCGAACGACCGAAACACAGGGGTCGCCTAAAGCCATTGGAAATACATAATTTATTTAAAAATGTATTGTATAATAACTATGTATTTTCCAATGGCTTTAGGCGACCCCTGTGTTTTGGTCGTTGGACCCCCGCCGGAGTCACGACCCACAGGTTGAGAACCGCTGGTTTATGGGGTGGTTTATAGGACCTCATTTTGAGCCTCATGAGAAGACTCCCTGCTGTCTCCCAGAATTTAGTGTGAGTGGCCTGCATTGGCAGAAGAGAGCTTAGTGCAAGACACTAATAAAGATGGACAGATTGTCATGAAAAGAAAATTCTTTAGATGTCATCCATTTCTTAGTATGAATGTAGGTTAGTCTGATTTACATTGGCTTGAAAACTGGGAAGATTTCTGAATAGGAATCTCTTCCTAACTAGATTTGGGGAATAAGATGACCTAATTAATGCTAGTTTCAGGGCAAGGCCACAGTTTTTAACTGCTTACCAGTCATTTCCAATGAAAAGTTGTAGGTCAGTCTCAGTGATTTCAGTGAAAGTAGTAGCAAAATCCCAGGAAGTTAGAGAGAAGTAATGTGTTTTTTTGAGGGAACATTTAGAGCTAAATTGAATTCACCAGACTGAGCTCATAGTTTATACCCACAACACATGGGCGTTTCCACTGTGCAGAACTACAGTGAACAATTATTATGGTTCTTTAGCAAGAGACACTGAATATATACAGCAAATACTATTTAAATGGCTTCTAAAGTTTTAAAGATTGAAAGAACATAGGATCTCTTTATCATAGGCCTTTCTCGCTTCACAACTAAAGTTTTTATAGCTATTAAAAAAGGGTGCCTTACTTTTACATTCGTGGGGAAATGCGTTCAGAGCTCTAAATGTTTGATGAATACATGAATAGCTGTTAATCCCTGAGGATTTCTTCCAACTTTGTGAGAATTGGAACCGTAGTAAGGGCTGATCATTGCTGGCCTCCTTGTATATAGTTGTTCTTAGAATCAAGGTTTTGTATTGGCCGATTTAAGTATTTCTTGCTGGAAGCCAGGAAGTGAGCTAGATGACAGTGAGATTTATGCAAGGGCTGTAATTTTAGTATTTTCTTAATAAAACCAATTTCTGTGCACTCGTAATCCCCAGAGCCCAGAGGCTCCTTTCTTCTCAGGAAGGAATTGGAGTTTTGGCCAGTTTGGGGTTGTTTTGATCATGTCTTACTGCAGATAAAAAGGCTAGTCAACTCGAACTTTCTTTATGTATTTATTGAAAAGTAGTAGAGGTGAGGAAGCTGAGAAATTCTTGTTAGAATCCATAATAAAAGGTTGGCCAATCAAAGATTGATTGATTTAGGAAGTCTTAGTCTTTCTACCTAAAAAAAATTTTTTTTAAAGATTTTATTTATTGATTTCAGAGAGAGAAGAGATAGAGAGGAGAGGGGAGAGGAGAGGGAAGCATCAACTTGTAGTTGCTTCTCACCTTGACCGGGCAAGCCAGGGTTTTGAACTGATGATGACCTCTGCATTCCAGGTTGACACCTTATTCACTGTGTCACCATGGGTCCGGCCAGTCTTTCTACTCTTGAGAAAACCCTTTTCCCTCTCATTTGTTTATTCATTCGTTCTACAAATATTAGTTTATTGAAAATACAAATTTGTTTTTCCCCGGCACACATGCACACACACACACAGTTCTCATGGAGATGTCAGCTTAGCAAGTGAAGTGATTAGGGACTTCTCTACCATTGATTAGCCATGTGATCTTAGACAAGTTACCTAATGCTGTTGTGCCTCCATTTCCCCTAGTATACAAGAGAGCTGGTGAATGTATTAAATGAGATCAAATGCGTAACGTATTTAGAAATGTGTCTTCCACAGAGAAAGCTCAATAAATGAGGGCAGACATGTACACTATCCTTTTTCTCTTTTGAACCAAAACAATCTATAGGACAATAATACTAGGAATAAACCTGAAGACGAATTAATTTGGAAATATTACTAAAGCAGTCCCATTTTCCAACCTTCTTCCTGTAGAAGACTGCCCCTTAGTGTTTGCTGAGAAATCATTACAGTTGGGATGAGGGAGTGAGGACTGATACACCCGGGCCTCCATTTCTACTGTGCTTCTTCATTGAGGCCATCTCTGCACTGCAGGGATAGGAACAGAGTCCAGTCATCTAAGAGGAAAGCCCTGCTGCTCCGGGACGGGTGGTAGTCTCCTGAACGGACTCATCCTGGTCCGCAGTTGCCCTGTTCCCTTCCAGAGCCACCTGGTGGACAAAATCCATCCATGCACCATAGTATCAGAGTTGAGAAGTACAGGACCTCCCAATCACTGTGCCATGGGGTAGAATGTGGCAGAATTCAGAGAATTCTGAATTCTGTGGAGCTTGTGGGGACACTCAGACTCTTGCAAAAGAATCTGAGGTATTAAATATCCATCTCACAATTGCCCTGAATTTTCACTCCATTTCCCCTTGTATATACCCCGAAAATTTATACTTTATAAATTTTAAATTTTATAAATTTAAACTTTATACCCCCAAAATTGTAGGGTATAAAGTAAAGAAATTGTTTAAATTCAAAGAACTGAAGTTTGCTTGGGAATTGAGAAAGAGAAAGCATATACTTATAAAGAGTGAAACAGCAAAACACATAGGCATTAAATAAAAATATTCTGTTTATTTAATGAGTATTGTTGATCGGGCACTGTGTTAGGTGTTGGGACATAGATTAAAAATATTTTCTGCTCTGAAGAAGCTTGTAGTCTTGAGGGGAAGGCAGGATAGAGCAGCAGTCAGCATAGAAATGTCAAATTTCCTGTATGACTGTAATAAGTAGGCATTTAGCTGGTGACAAGATCAGAGAGGTCACAGGAAAGTACAGAAGAAGAGCCAAGTGGGAAAGAGAAATAATTACTATTCAGAGGAGAGAGAGATAGCAGGAAGCTGTAACAGGCCAGGAAAGCCTGAGGGGACTTGAGGGATAAACACATTAGATGGAGGAGGGGCCCTGTCCCCGCTGGTCCTCTCAGCCCATAAGGAGCAGAGCAGGCACTGGCAGACAGAGGTCAGGTGGTCCTCAGAGGAAGCCCGATATGGCACTGAGAGAGCTGTTGGGGCAGGAGACCTGGGTTCTAGTCTCTGACCTGATATTAATGGCTCTGATAGTTTGTGCCAGAATCCTCACTTCTGCGGACCCATTTTCCATACCTGTAAAATGAGCGGGTTGGGTTAGGTGATCTGCAAATCCCTTCCTGTGTTCACATCTGTGATTGTCCAATTTTCTCACTTGGAACACACGGGTAACTCAAATAATGAGAATTTGAATGAGGTTTCTCTAAATTTGGAAAATATGGGTTTTTTTTTCATGCCAGAGCAAACAATATGGGTGAATACGCAATATCCTCTTAATGTTTTTGTGTCAAGTGTTCCTTTGCATTATGAAATTTCTTTCTAATCTCTTGCAAATATTTCACCGGTATGCTCCTCCTACTCATTTTGTATTTCAGAAGGGACATTTCTCCCCACGTAGAACTTGCTCTTTTTTGTTTTTATTTCCTAGGGAGCAATTTGTCAATTATGCTTCTCCATAGACTTGGAAAATACCTTTGACTGGTGGTTTTATAGATCTATCATTTGGTGGAACTACGTCAGTCTGGTCTACACTGTGACAGGAACCCTCTTCTTTAGATTTCTCCGCCCACAGCCTTTCTCTTTGAAAAGGTAATATGCCATATGCCAGTATGTCTGTGGATGGGCTTGGCATCTCAGACAAAAATACATTGTGTTTGCAGTGATGGAACTGAAATTACAATTTTTGTAAAAGAATGAACTCTGTTCTTTTCTCAGAGCGCTTTCCTTCAGTGGCATAAGAGGCTGGGTCTACATAAAACCAAATACAGGACTGATCACTCCATTTTACAACCATTCTGACCTTTGTAGATCATTAAAATACTGAAAACTGAAAAGCTGAAAATCTTCCTGTAGTTTTTACTTTCAGAATATCCTGACTGGTTGCTTGCATTGATTAGATGCAATGGGTAACTAGTAAAACTCTTCTCTTGCTTTGTCTGATAATTACATAATGAAGTATATGACGTCTTTCTGCATTTCAGAAGGAAGTGAGAAAATGTTTCATGTAGGTGCTAGTGAAAGGACTATATAGGCTTTCTTTGACTTTCTCTCCTGTAGTTCTTCAAGTTAGAGAAGGGTGGTGCTGCTGCCCTATTCTTGTTTCCTTGCTGAAAGTGCCATAGCTCAGGGCTTTCCCCTCCCTGGATCATTAACAATATTGGCAGCCATGTGAAGAAAGAATCAAGTGCCATTCAACCCCATAGCTCAGGACGCAAGCCAATGACTTCTAAAGGTCAGGGGAGGACCCACCCGCATCTTCCTGGCTCACATGCCCAGTGTCCCACAAGGTTACCAGATGCACTGGCTGGTGTTACTTTTGCAGAGAAGCATCAGATATTAGCTTCAGCTGAGCAGGGAGAGTTGATTGCAACAGACTGCTTGTCTGATCCGTGGAGGCAAACCTGGGGCTTATTATTTCAGAAAGTTCTCCAATGTCCCCTGAAGCACAAATCAGGTCAGGAAAAACATGAATTAACTCTGGGAGAAAAGCACAGGAAAGTAGAGATTTATAAGTGGATGGAGTTGTTCGATTCCTGTATTCCCAAAGCCTAGGAGTAGAGAAGCACAGAAGTATTCCAAAGACAGATTAGAGGTGAGTATGCCTGCTTCCAGGGGAAGGCTAAGTGTGCCTTGGGTGGCCCAACTCAGAGGATAGTTCCCCATTGCTCCCTGCTTTGAGGGCTGTTGAATCAGGGTTCCTAGCGTACCTCTCCTCCTTCCTTGGGGTCTAAGGGAGGGAGGCCCTTCTAGTTCCAGGTACTAGAGCTGTCATTTCAGCTCTGGTTCAGTGAAATCTGGCCATCAGCTGGCCATGGAGGCAGCCTCACCCTCAGCCCTTGTCACCCTGTTTCTATTCAGATCACGTTTCCCAGTGACCTTTGGAGGGTCTCTGCTTGAGCACAGAGACAGACGGCTTGGGCTAGCTTCCACTGCCCCTTCGCCGTCCACAAGATGCGCCCTCAGTTGTGTGTGTGTGTGTCTGACTTGAGGCAGTCAGGGCTGTTCTAGGGCTAAAATCATAAAAATTTCTGACAGCTTTGAAGGAAGATCCCCCCCTCCTCCCCCGCCACGCTCATTTTAAATCACAGGCACTGTTCTCTGCCTAGCTCTATGGAGCAATAAAAAAGAAAAATACCAAAAGGCAGGCAGGGAAGAGCGGGTGCTCCTGTGCGTGGGCGGCATCGTCTGGGGAGTGTTTCCAGGGAACTCTGGCAGGAGGCTCCTTGTTCATGAAGGATTTCCCCGGCACTGTGCCGGGGCAGGATGACAGATGGGCTCCTCTCTGCTGCAGGGCGGAAAATACCTTTCATCCTCGCCAGTGCCCTTCACTGCCTGCGAACACACAGCAGAGCCGTGCAGGCACCCCTTCTGCTCCTGGACGCGTCTCACTGTCGTGAGGCATCCAATTTTTTTCTGTAAGCATGGAAATCGTATTTTCACAGTGTTCTGCTCCCAAAAGTTGTCAGCCCTGAAGACTCCTGTCCTTGTTCAGCGGCGCAGCTTCTGGAAGGCTCAAGGGAAAGGCAAAGGCATTTTCATGTTTAGAGATTGTCAGAAATATCCATGGGCTTCCTGTTTACGAACCGCCCCCACCCAACCCCCTTCCTGAGGTTTCTGACCTCATTCTTTGTATCGGCAGGAATGTAGCCCACGTGGATACCAGAATCCTCAGGGCTGGGGATTACAATGTGACAAGGTTACCCATGTTAGAACCAGACACTGTTCACACACTTAGAATAGAGGTTAAGTAAAATTCAGCCACCACTGAAATTCTCCAAGATAGCTCAGTTGGTTAGGGTCCTCCCACACACCAAGGTTGACAGTTCTACCCCTGGTCAGGGCACATACAGAAACAGATCAATGTTTCTCTCACTCTCTCTCTCCCTCCCCCTCTCTAAAATCAATCAATAAATTAAAAATATAAAATAAAAGGAAAACTCAGTCACCACTGAATTTCTACAAAGTAGCCTGCACTTTGGCTTGTCATTGTATAATCGTCTTGAGTTGTTTCATTTGTAGCCTTGTACACAGTTTACAGGAAAGTGTAAACCAAACCAGAATGCTTTGTTGAATTCCCACAACCACTAGGCAAGGCAGATATGATTAGGTTCCTGATTTTAAGAGGGGAGAAACAGACTCAGGAAGGCCAAAGGCTACCAAAAAAGCCAAACCAAAGAGTAGTTGGAATTTGTAAGGTATTTTCCGCAGAGGAAGAAAGAAGGACGTAGCCACCAAGTGTGGACAAGCGAAAGCTTTATTTAGAGCGTTCCCAGGCGAGGTTCACTGGTCCTCAAGGTAGGGGCCAGGGAAGTCCTGCAGCTTCTCCCCGTGTGGGGGAGGGGACAGTGGGTAATTTATAGCGTTGGTAGGGTGATGGTGGTAGTGATGAGATTTCATTGGCTGACAGTTTCAAAATGCTTCTGGGCTGTTTCTTTTGGGTCTTGGGCGTGGGTGGTTCCTCATGTGACCTTCCTCCATTGCCAACCTCACAGTTGGTTCATGTCTTTTGGAGGATACGGACTGTTTTGTCTGGTGCCTAGTTGTGAACCTGGGGTGAGTGTTGATCCTGCTTCCGTCAGCTGGGCTTGGGGCCAGAGGGGATGGGAGGAAGGACATTTCTTTCAAGCCTCAGTGGCTCTTGATCCTCTGATGCCCTTGAGTAGACGCTAATGAAGAATTCAAGCCAAATCTGGTTGTTTTTAGTGCAGAATTCAGCCTTATAAATGTGTTATATACACACCATTGTAACTGCTATCTCTCTTTGAATTATAACCCTATTATACCTCTCTACTTTCCTTCCTCTTTACCCTCTTTTTTATTCCTCTACCTCTTGCTCCTTTTCTTTTTGCCCTTGTTTGAGAACAGGAGACTATTTTCAATCCATCCATCCCAGGGATTCTAAAACCAACAAATGACCCTCATTTTACTGTTGTTATTTCTGAGATGGCTGTTTTGGAGAACCTGGCTCAGACTTCTAGGCTGCATTCTCAGACTACCTGGTTATAAGAGTCTTCTAATCTTGGTGGAAACCAGTTTGGTCCTGCAACAGGTGATTAAAACAGCTTCCCAGTATAATTATTTGTTACCAATGACTTCATGGGCTTGTGCTTTTGTCAATATCAGGTAACTTGCTAAATTATCTGTACTCTTCCATCCTGAATGCTTCTTTTTTTTTTTTTTTTTTTTTCATTTTTCTGAAGCTGGAAACAGGGAGAGACAGTCAGACAGACTCCCGCATGCGCCCGACCGGGATCCACCCGGCACGCCCACCATGGGGCCACGCTCTGCCCACCAGGGGGCGATGCTCTGCCCATCCTGGGCGTCGCCATGTTGCAACCAGAGCCACTCTAGCGCCTGAGGCAGAGGCCACAGAGCCATCCCCAGCGCCCGGGCCATCTTTGCTCCAGTGGAGCCTTGGCTGCGGGAGGGGAAGAGAGAGACAGAGAGGAAAGCACGGCGGAGGTGTGGAGAAGCAAATGGGCGCTTCTCCTGTGTGCCCTGGCCGGGAATCGAACCCGGGTCCTCCGCACGCTAGGCCGACGCTCTACCGCTGAGCCAACCGGCCAGGGCCCTGAATGCTTTTTGATGGACAGGATTGTTTCATTCATTTTTATGACCTCTGTGGTGCCTAGAAGACATATTGGGATTTCAGCTAATTTATTCTTATAAAAAGTGTGTGTCAGGGAGCTGGGGGAAATGACTTGTATACAACTGAGAAGGGCAAAACCTTTTCATTTATGGTTTTCTAGCTACTAACCTATTGATTGGAAAAATTAATCCTTCTGAATAGTTATAAACTAGATGTAGAATTGGATCCAGGGAATAATTCCAAGATTCTGTTATTTAAACAATGCTGCCAGGCATATTTGAAGAACTTGTGAAAACTCTTGGAAACCTACTAGCTTGTGAAAGGAAATGTCCAGAATAAAAATGTCTTAAACATTTAAAACTTCATTACTCTCATAAAGCCTGAGTAGAGAATAATGTTTACTATGAACATGTTTACTGGGGACTATGATAACAAAAATGTAATAAGGTTAGTTTTTCTAAGAAAAATAGAACTAAAGTTCAGTTTTTATGAAACAGTGTCGTTTGTACAGTCTTTTGAAGAAGTGGGAGAGTTCTTTTTTTCTTCTTTAGGAGCAAGATACTGAGGACGGTGACAAGGGGTACAATGACTCATCCACTGTCGTGATTTTATTATTAGAATGTGCCTGTCCCTTGGCAGCAGATTCCTTTCTAGGAAGAGTTGTGTTGGTTGAGTGATTCAGCTGATTAACCAGTGGAGCTGGGGTGTGAAACGTCAAAGGGCCTGCTCAAGGCCTTACAGCTTCTTGTTAGCTTGCTTTCAGGGGACGGTAGATTTAGGATTGCTGCAGGGACTTTGTTTTGCTGATCAAGATTTGCAAACTAGATTTAGGATTGCTGTAGGGACTTTGTTTTGCTGACTGAGATTTGCAAGCTTGGAGCAAGAATTAAGTTGCTTCTGACCATTGAGGGGACTTTAGAAGAACAAAGGTGAGAAGGGTGATGGGGTATTGGGGACTAGAGCGGATCTGAAGGAGAAGGAAAGCACTGTCTTAGGGATATTTTTATACAATACTTTGTTGTCTGTTGTACATTGTTTTTGTACCATGCCTCCTTGCTCCCTCTCACTCCTTCAGTCTTCAGTAAAGTTTTTAATAGTCAATGGAATTTGTTTTGTTTGGTTTGGGAAAGTGACAAAAGGCTGAGTATGGCCTCACGGGGCAGGGGGTGGGGGAATGAACCAAGACTGCTTGTGGAAGATGATCTATATCTCTGTATTCAAGGAAACCAGTTCTTTTAATCCCCTAACATATGTCAGAGATCAGGATAAAATCAAACTTTGATCTACTTAATGGGTATCTTATCAGCTACTATTGGATTCTAGTAAGCATCCATTAATTGAACCCTACAGAATATTCTTAATTTATCTAACTTTTGCAGAGACGATACTGTGAGTTGAATAATGTCCTCCAAAGGTATCAGGCCCTAAACTTTGGATCTGTAAATGTTACTTTATATGTGAAAAATGTCTTTGCAGATGTGATTGAGTTGAAGATCTTGAGGTGGGGTGGTGTTCCTGGATTATTCAGGTGGGTCCAAAAAGCCATCACATGTATCCTTATAAGAGGGAGGCAGAGAGAGTCATGTGCTGCCTAATGATGTTTCTGTCAATGATGGATGGCATGTACCACAGTGATCCCTTAAGATCATAAATGGAGCTGGAAAATTCCTGTTGCCTAGTGACACTGTAGCTGTGGCAACCTCATAGCACACCACATTACTCATGTGTTTGTGGTGATGCTGGTGTAAACAAACCTACCACACTGCCAGTTGAATAAAAGTAAAGTATAACATATATAATTATGAACAAATAATACTTGATAATGATAATAAATGACTATGTTTCTGGTTTAAGTATTTACTATACTATACTTTTTATCATTATTTTACAGTATACATTTTTCACTTATTAAAAAAGTTTGCTGTAAAACTATATGCTGTGTTATACCAACAGCAGCCTTGTACATCTCCTATTTGCTGCATCTCTTTCTCTCTCTCATTTTATTGTTTTTAGTGAGAGAAAGAGACTGAAAAGAAGAGAGATGAGAAGCATCAACTCGCAGTTGCGGCACTTTAGTTGTTCATTGATTGCATCTCATATGTGCCCTGATGTGTGTGGGGGGTTCTAGCCAAGACAGTGATCCCTTGCTCAAGCCAGAGAACTTGGGCTTTAAGCCAGTAACTTTTGAGCTTAAGCCAGTGACCAAAGAATCATACTGATGATCCCATGCACAAGTCAGTGACTCCATGCTCAAGCTGGTGAAGCTGAACTTCAGCATCCCAGGTCTACACTCTATCCACTGTGCCACCACTAGCCAGTCTACTGCATCTCTCTCTCTCTCTCTCTGTCTCTCTCTTTTTAAGTGAAAGGTGGGAAGACAGAGAGACAGACTCCAGCATGTGCCTGAACAGAATTCACCTGGCTCTGCCCATCTGGCACCATTGCTCCACTGTTCAGCAGCCAAACTATATTAGTGCCTGAGGTGAGGCCATGGAGCCATCCTCAGCACCCTGGGCCAACTTTCTTGAACCATTTGAGCCATAGCTACAGGAGGAGAAAAGAAAGAGAGAGAGAAGGGGGAGAGGAAAAGGTAGTGAAGGAGATGGTTGCTTCTCCTGTGTGCCCTGACCGGGAATCGAACCCAGGACATCCATATGCTGGCCAACACTCTACCACTGATCCCACCAGCCAGAGCCCTGCATCTCTTGATTACATCATTTTTCTCTTGATTTTGACTTAATCTCACGTTGTTTTGTATAGTATCATACTGTACAGGCTTGTAGCCTAGGAGCAATAGGCTATATGATCTAAATTTGTGTAAATTCATTCTATGGCATTTGCACAATGACCAAATTACCCAACAATGCATTTCTCAGAAAGTATCCTCATCATTAAGTGACACATGGCTGTACTAAGCAAACACAGAGGAGAAGATGTTATAAAGACAAGGCAGAGAGAGATTTGAAGATGTCAGCTTTGAAGATTAGAGTGCTGTGGCCAGAGGAGCCAGCGGCCAACATAAGCTGGAAGAGGCAAGGAATGGCTTTTCCCCTAGAGCCTCCAGAAGGAGCATAGTCCTGCTGATAATTTTGGCCTGATTTCAGACTTCTGATCTCGAAATAAATTTCTGTTATCTTAAGCCACTAAGTTTGTGGTAATTGTCACTGCAGCCAGACCTTTGTATTTTTGTGGTTGGTCTGAGTTTAGTGGTTTATGACAAATTTTTGCATCTGATTAATGCACAAATCAGAATGATGTCAATAATGTTAATTTTAAAGAATCAAACAGCCCTGGCCAGTTGGCTCAGCGGTAGAGTATCAGCCTGGCATGTGGATGTCCTGGGTTTGATTCCCGGCCAGGACACACAAGAGAAGTGCCCATCTGCTTCTCCACCCTTTCCCCTCTCCTTTCTTTCTGTTTCTCTCTTCCCCTCTCGCAGCCAAGGCTCCACTGGAGCAAAGTTGGCTGGGGTGCTAAGGATGGCCCCATGGCCTCTGCCTCAGGCACTGGAATGGCTTTGTTTGCAATGAAGCAATGCTCCAGATGGGCGGAGCATTGCCCCCTGGTGCGCTTGCCCGTTGGATCCTCATCAGGCACATGTGGGAGTCTGTCTCTCTGCCTCCCTGCTTCTTTCTTCAGAAAAATACAAAAAGTAAAAATAAAAAAAAAGGAAACATATACTATTCCACCAGTTTGGAACCCAAGCCAATTGCACATAGCTTAGTTTAGTTCAAGTTTTTGAGAGAATTTATATTAGTTGAAAATGACTCTCTTGTGGAACCTAAAATGTATAAAGGAAGTGTCAGGAGAAAAAGAAAAAGGGCTATTTAATGGAAAGAACTCAAGGCCATACTATCTCACTGTTCGGTATTTAAAAAGTATAGTAGCAATCTGATAACTCTATTATATAATAATCAATACCTGTCTCATTTTGGGAAAAAAGTTTTTCAGAAGTCTTGGTGGGAAGAGGCATGATTACCAAAGACAACCTTCACGATGATAAATGCTTAGTCTGCAATCAGATTTTGTTCAGCTCACACATATATTGATCACCTATAATGCATCAGACATTCTGCCAGGCATGGAGAATACAAGATGGGGAACCCATGGTTGCATTTTTCAAAAATTAAAGAAGAGTTATATATTTTGTCAGTGTGAAGTCCTAGAGTTACTGACTAAAGTGATATAACACATAGGGTCAAAATGCCCTTGAGAATTCCCTAGGAAGGCACTGCTTTTGAAGTCAGTAATACTATCTCTCAGTCCAACACCACACATTTTTCTTCCAACATTGAATTGGGCAGCTATTTCTCTAGTTAAACACTTGAAGAAATATTTGACGTACACATTAGAACCATATCACAAGATGATACTTTTTAACATCAGGGTTGTAGCTGATGAGAACTGCAGAAATGGAGACAGACCGGGAGAAGAATAGCGTGTCCCATGCTATGGTTACTTCTAGGATGGGCTCACTGTGTGAGTGAAGGCTGGACTCTGCCTGCCATATGTAAATTGTGGTCTGTCACTCCACTGTCTGGTGTGGCTAGTGAATCTGAGTTAAGTGCTCTGTGGTGGGATGACACTTTTTGCCATTTTATTTGTTTGTTCATTTAACATTAACCAACAGCTAGTGGGGTGGAGTAGAAGATATTCCTGAGGAAGTAAAAATGTAAGGTGTGATTTCTGCTCTTCAGGAGATTACTGGCCTATGGGGAGATAAAACGCTTACATGTTTTGTATATGACATGTTAGAAGGTGAGCACTGTCAACAAAGTTCAGAAAAGAGATTACTCCTGGTTGTGGATACAGGAAAGACTCTGTGGTAAGTGGTATTTTAGCTGGGTCAGATCTCAAAGGTAGGAGTTGAAGATATGAAAAAAGGTGGGAAATAACTTTCTAGACAGAGGTAAAGTTTGAGGAAGACAGAATGCAGGTAAACTTTAGGCTTTCTTGGGAAATAGCAAGTTTAAGAGAGAATGATTAATGTTCACTTCTAATCAAGGTTGAATACAGGGATAATGGTTTACATTTCTACCTGAAACTCACTAATAAATGGGAGAAAGACATAAAATAATTGCTCTTAAGACATCAAACATCAGGCAGTGAGGGAGAGTGACCCAATGTAGTGGTCCCTATGATTTTCTCGGCTCACTGCCTAGAGCAGCGGTTCTCAACCTGTGGGTCGCGACCCCAGCGGGGGTCGAACGATGGCTTTAGGCGACCCCTGTGTTTTGGTCGTTCGATCCCCGCTGGGGTCGCGACCTGCAGGTTGAGAACCGCTGGCCTAGGGAGTTCCAGGTTGTGGTGTGGACAGAGGTACCCAGGCTGAGCCTGGTAGTTGCCTAAGGAGATGAAGCTGTGAGTGCAGAGAGGCTAAGATGGGTAGAGTTTCCAGGGAAAGTGCTACAAAGGAGAAGTTGCACAGAAAATTATCTCTGGAGCTCTGAAGAAATTACCCTTGAACACATAGTAGAGGACAGATCAGCACACGTGTGTAAGGTGGTTGTCATGACTGGGAAAGAACCACCTGAAAGGGTCAATGAGAATAAAACTGGGAGCTCACGTTTGGGCAGGGAATTGTGCCTATTCCCAGCAGTCATCCAGAGACACCTCATTAGTCACAGGGCTTTGGATCAAGTACTCTGAAGGATCTTGTCCCAGTAATAGGGCAAAATTCACTTTAGGCCACATGTTGCCATGATTTTGCCAAACAAAGCTTCAATGTAGGATTCAATAGGATTGTTATGGTACCAAGAAACTTAACTGGACCCAGAATAAAGCTCAGGAATATAGAAATACATAGGCATTCATCCCCAAACAAGGTAAAGTAGGCATCTTGTCCTCTGTGTCACCAGAGATATCTCCTCCTTCTCTAGCTTCCTTCCATCTTGGAAGGATTTTAGCTTCAAGGCCCTGTGGGCACCAGACCCAAGGAAGCTTCAGACTGAAGTAAGTGCCTAACTTTTAGAAATGGTGGCACAGCATATTTTTATGGTAGAAACATTTCATGATTAATTAAAATGGACTAACATGCTTTTCATTTGTTCTTGGCTCTTGCTGCCCTGTAGCATTTTGTAAGAAGCTGGCCCACGGTGGTGGGTGTACTCTGACAAAGTTCCAGAAAAGGAACATTTAATTTAGTGATTTATCGGTACTGGGGATGGTGGATGATCTGGTATAGGATTCTCATTTCCTTTTATTATTCCAGCTTCACAAATATGCAGACCATCTGTCTTCACGAGAAAAACTTAATGTAGGAGCCTGAACAATTATGGAGTAATGAAGATCTTGCAAAACAGCCATCAGTAAAACATAGGAGAGGCAGCACTTGTACAACTGGAGTAAATTCGAATCAGCAAAGCCTGCAATTGTGTACTCTTCAATCCTAAGAATGCCACTTAGCTAATTAACAGTCTGTGGGCAATTCATTTCAAAAATATTATGGAAGAGAGCAGTTTGAGATGTTTTTATGTAGACTGGTTTGTGGAAGGTAGGTTCTAATAAATCTAACTCTATTGGCTATGTAAACACATGAACAGATGCTGAGATAAAAAAGACAGGAGGAAGTACAGAATAGTGGTCAGAGCACAGGTAATTGGTAAGTCCATCCTGGTTTTGAGTCCCTGTGCTGTCATTTTCAACCAGGTGATCTTGGCCAATTTATTTATTCTTGCTAAGGCTCAGCTTCCTAATCTGTAAGGTAAAGACAATGGTGTCTAACTCAGAGTATAGTTGTACAGACTCTGTGAGCCCTTTGATATTATCAATATTATCTGATAATAATTATTAAAGGAGAAATCATATCAGTCCTCATTTATCAATATTCTTAGATGGACTTACAATCATAAAAAAATAAGCGACCTCAGATAGAGTCTCATGTAACTTGATGGCCATTGTATAATTCTAATTCCCTTGAGGGCTGGCTTTGTTGCACGCACGCTTACACACAAAGTAGAAGAGGTAAAACTGATGGAAGTACTTTTCTTAATTCTTTTTTGCTTTGCTTTAAGATTTTTATCTTAAAGTATGTCTTGTGGTTGAGTAGAACATGGGCATGACCCATGCTGGTAGCGCAGCAGAAGTCTAGGGCCTCAGTGATGCTTCCCAGAGCTTGTCATTCAAGAGAAACTCTGGCACGTAAGTAAGATAGTGCTTCATCGGAGCTGCCAGATCTCCCCTAGATTAGGCTTGAAAGTGATCACATGAGCTCCCCACTGCACAGATAAAGCTGGACTACTGCCCCTCCAAAGAGTCAGAAGCTATTACTGTCATGAGAAGAAAAACTGAAAAAGCAAACAGGCCACAAGACTGGACATGCAGGGTGGCAGATAAAACCTCAGTTGTAAATGTCTCATGGCGTGGGAACAGCTCAGTTTGATATGATCGAGTCCCTATATAGTTCTTTGGAAACTGGTGTAAAAACTCATAAAATTAGGCTAATGAATTATCTAATGTTCCTAATTCTAATTTCTTTCCTGTTTACTCTGAGATGACATATCTAGAAATTGAGAAAAGGTGATTCTTTCACCTTTTTATGTTTGTAATTTAAAAAGGTTCCATGTGCTTACCATAGAGAGGAGCTAAAGTGATCATGTGGGACCTGGCTTTTACAATTTTGCCGTGGCCGGGAAGGGCTCCTGGGGAGAGCAGTGAGACTGTGTGGCGAATTAGGAAAGGTTGACTAGTGCGGACAAATGAAAAGGATGCTCTATTTACAAGTTGCTAACAGAGGATCGGTAACTTCTTGAAGAGAGCCACAATTTAGTGTGCTAAGAAACAAAGAGTGGCAGTGTTCAGGAGGGCGTGTGGACTTGCAGACCTGTGGCTAGGGACAGGAGTCCTGGGCGCACACAAACCAGAAGGAGATGTGAACTTCAGGAAACTGTGTCGGTTGTCACAGGACAGGTTTGGGCAGGTAGGGTTTGTCATCTACTTAGGGACCATTCTCTTAGAGAAAAACAGGTGGGGTGGTATGTCTGGGGGGTTAAGGACCAGAGGTAGTACATGAGAGGTTTGGGGAGAGCAGTGTGGGATAGCAGCTGACACTGGAATGAATGGCTGCTGTGTGGCAGAGGCTGTTCATGCCCTGGGCTCTGTTTACTACTTACTACTGGTGTGTGGCTCGGGGCTCACAGCTGTTAACTGTGGCTAGAAATGGCTGAGAGCTCTCAGAAGCATTCTACCCCTTTATCAGGACAGGGGGAGAGCCACATTATTGCCACCACTGAGAATCCTGGAATTTGTAAGTGACCCCTCCTTTTAGCCAGGCTTGGGTATAAAAGTTCAAGGTTCAATTTTATGTACTTGTACCTAACTTGGAAGCAGATGACCATAATTTAGGTCTGGTTTTTTGGTGTTTGCAGGGAGAAGTAGAGAGCCACTGTATTTATTCTGAGTTATGATTTCTATTCTAAATTCTATATTTTCTGCCTATTCTTGTTTAGAACATCAACATTTCAGGTCCACAGATGTCATTCATGTTTTCCTATGGCTGTTAAGAACTTATTTAAAGCACTCACCTCCTCCCCTACACACTAATTTCTAGGGATTTTAGATATGAAACAAGGTATGTGCCATCTTGATTCAATCTGTCAAAACTTCTTAACTTTTTTTAATTTGGAAATAATTTCATTCTATATGCCAACAATGAAATATTAGAAAACGAACTCAAAAAAATAATCCCTTTCACGATTGCAACAAAAAAAAATAAAATACCTAGGAATAAACATAACAAAGAATGTAAAGGACCTATATAACAAAAACTACAGGCATTATTAAGAGAAATAGAAAAAGACACAATGAGATGGAAAAATATTCCTTGTTCTTGGATAGGAAGAATAAATATAATTAAAATGGCCATATTACCCAAAGCAATATATAAATTTAATGCAATTCCCATCAAAATTCTTATGAGATTTTTTAAAGAAATGGAACAAAAAATCATCAGATTTATATGGAACTATAAAAAACCCCGAATAGCCAAAACAATCCTAAGGAAAAAGAATGAAGCTGGGGGCATTACAATACCTGACTTTAAACTATATTATAGGGCCACGATAATCAAAACAGCATGGTATTGGCAGAAAAATAGACACTCAGACCAATGGAACAGAATAGAAAGCCCAGAAATAAAACCACATATATATGGTCAAATAATCTTTGATAAAGGGGCCAACAACACACAATAGAGAAAAGAAAGCCTCTTCAACAAATGGTGTTGGGAAAACTGGAAAGCCACATGCAAAAGAATGAAACTCGACTACAGCCTGTCCCCGTGTACTAAAATTAATTCAAAATGGATCAAAGACCTAAATATAAGACCTGAAACAATAAAGTACATAGAAGAAGACATAGGTACTAAAATCATGGACCTGGGTTTTAAAGAACATTTTATGAACTTGACTCCAATGGCAAGAGAAGTGAAGGCAAAGATAAATGAATGGGACTACATCAGAATAAAAAGTTTTTGCTCAGCAAGAGAAACTGATATCAAAATAAACAGACAGCCAACTAAATGGGAAATGATATTTTCAAACAACAGCTCAGATAAGGGCCTAATATCCAAAATATACAAAGAACTCATAAAACTCAACAACAAACAAACAAACAATCCAATAAAAAAATGGGAAGAGGACATGAACAGACACTTCTCCCAGGAAGAAATACAAATGGCCAACAGATATATGAAAAGATGCTCAGCTTCATTAGTTATTAGAGAAATGCAAATCAAAACTACAATGAGATACCACCTCACCCCTGTTAGATTAGCTATTATCAACAAGACGGGTAATAGCAAATGTTGGAGAGGCTGTGGAGAAAAGGGAACTCTCATCCACTGTTGGTGGGACTGTAAAGTAGTACAACCATTATGGAGGAAAGTATGGTGGTTCCTCAAAAAACTGCAAATAGAACTACCTTATGACCCAGCAATCCCTCTACTGGGTATATACCCCAAAACCTCAGAAACATTGATACGTAAAGACACATGTAGCCCCATGTTCATTGCAGCACTGTTCACAGTGGCCAAGACATGGAAACAACCAAAAAGCCCATCAATAGAAGACTGGATAAAGAAGATGTGGCACATATACACTATGGAATACTACTCAGCCATAAGAAATGATGACATCAGACCATTTACAGCAAAATGGTGGGATCTTGATAACATTATATGGAGTGAAATAAGTAAATCAGAAAAAAACAAGAACTACATGATTCCATACATTGGTGGAACATAAAAACGAGACTAAGAGACATGGACAAGAGTGTGGTGGTTACCAGGGGTGGGGGGAGGGAGGACATAGGAGGGAGGGAGGGAGAGAGTTATGGGGAGGAGGAGGGGCACAGAGAACTAGATAGAGGGTGACGGAGGACAATCTGACTATGGGCGAGGGGTATGCAACATAATTTAATGACAAGATAACCTAGACATGTTTTCTTTGAATATATGTACCCTGATTTATTAATGTCATCCCATTAACATTAATAAAAATTTATTTTAAAAAAAAAAAAGGAAATAATTTTAAACATCAAAAATTATAGAAATAGTAGAAAAATTTCAATACATCCTTCACCTAGATTCACCTATTGTTGACATTTTGATACATTTGCTTTATCATTTTTTCTCTCATTTATGATTTTTTGGAACCATCTGAAAGTTGCATACAGTCTGTTTACCCCTAAATATCTCAGTGATTGTTTCCTAAGAATAAGACTAATGTCTGATATAATCATGGTACAGTTATGCATGTCAGTAAATTTGGCAGTGACACAATTCTTTTACCCAGTGTACCTTCCTACAGTCCAGTTTTGCCAACATGTAAGGCCTTTTATAGTATTTGTGTGCCTGTGTGTATTTTTTCCCCTGCATGGCAGGATCCAGTTTAGGAGAAAGTATTGCACTTGGCTGTCACGATTTTTTAGTCTCTGTAATCTGGAACAATTCCCTAACCTTTCTTTTTCTTTTATGACATTGATGCTTTTGAAGACTAGAGTCCCTTTTTAAACTACAACATTCCTCATTGGGGTTTATGTATTGGGTTGGGGAATAAGTTCGTAGCGTTTTTATATTTTCTTTTACAACGATTTGTTGGCTGTTTGGCAAAGGGTAAGTATTCATTCGATAAAACTCTTTCTGCTCTACAAAACTATCTTAATTGTATTTTTGAGTTATTTAATTTTTTATTAGTTTTGAGGCTTAGAAATGGAATACCCAGGAGGCAAAAATCAACATTTTCAACACCCGCTCTTCTTTGCTTTTCATCGAGGTCAAAAAGCTGCCGAAGCAGCCCGGGACATTTGCGACGTGTATGGAGAAGGTGTCATAGGCGAGTCTACAGCACGGAAATGGTTTGCAAAGTTCAAAAATGGCGACTTTGACGTCGATGACACGTGCCGCAGCAGAAGGCCTTCTGAATTCGATGAAGAACTGGGAAATGCTCGAAAAGAATGCCACGGTCAACAAGGAGCTCTACATTGCCCAGCTACACCGCGTGAATGAGGCTATTCGACTGAAAAGACCTGATCGACATGGTCAAACCATACTCCTTCACGACAACGCCAGGCCCCATGCTGCACAAGTCGTCAAAGCCGCACTCCAAAAGCTCGAATGGGAGGTCCTTCAGCATCCGCCGTATTCTCCGGACCTTGCACCGACCGATTACCATCTTTTCCGCTCCCTGTCAAACCATATGAAGGGCGTTACCTTCGATAACAATGAGGTCCTTCAAAACTGGCTCAACAACTTCTTTGACACCAGACCAGGCGATTTTTGGCAGAACGGCATCAACAAATTGGTCGAGAGGTGGGAAGAGGTTGTAAACAGCAACGGCGAATATATAATTAATTATTGATATAATTATTGTTTTTTGTTTAAATAAAAGTCTTCGGTAAAAACGCTATGAACTTATTCCCCAACCCAATATGTTTTGTCATGATCAGTTTTAGGTTGCGTGCTCCCAGTCAGACTACACAAGTGACATGTCCTTCTCAGTGTTTGCCATCCAGAGACATACGGTTTCCACTTGCCTACCCTTTATGATGCCAATTTTAATCAGTATTGACTGATTTTTCCACCGTGTAGATACTATTATCTTCCCTTGCTTCTAATGAGCAATCTGTGGCAGAACATTATAAGGCCATGCAAATGCCCTGTTTCTTATCAAAGTTTAGTCCCCAGAGGCAAATTCAAACTACCATGAAATGTATTGCCGTATACTCACAGGAATGGCTGACATGAAAAGACTGACAATACAAGGATATAGAACAACTGTAACCCTCAGACATTACTGTGGGAATGTAAACTGGCACAACCACTTTGGGCACTGTCTGAGAATTTCTTACAAAGTTAAATGTGCATGTCCCATATGACCTAGGGCCTTGCTCTCAGTTACCCGAGAGAAATGAAAATACATGTCCATAAAAAGGGTTGTGCAAAAATGTACATGGCAGCTCTATTCATAATAACCCCACACTAGAAGTAACTGAAATGTCCATTAACAGGTGACCACATATGCAAAATTTGGCATGTCCATATTACTAATCAGTGATAAAAAGGAATTAATTTTGATATATGCAACAGAATGGGTGAATTTTAAAAATACAGGGTGATAGGTTTACAGTTGTTTGTATGGGAGATAATACAATAATTAAGAAATAACAATACAAGAATGAACTCTGTTTTGTGTACTCACAATTGTAAGCCTACTTTTGCCCCACCCTGTATTCTCCATGAAAAGAAGCAAGACAGCAAAGAATATGTGCTGTATGATTCCACTGATACAACATTTTAGAAAAGGTAAAACTAATATCTTGTGAGGGGTCAGTGGTTGACTTGAAGCTTAAGATGTAGGGGGAGGTCTGATTGCAAAGGGGCTCATGGGAAGTTTTAAGGTGATGGAAAAGTGATGTTAGTGGTGGCTACACAGGTATATAAATTTGTTAAAACTCATCCAACTGTATAAATAATGGGTGCATTTATTATGTGTAAATTTTGTCTCTATAAAGGTGGTAATTTCCCTCCTCAGTTTAGCACTAATTTGTGATTCTTTACAAAACCTAGCTTTATGCTGATGGATACAAAATGATGATTTGTCAGCTCCAACATTTACTCCACGTTCACCTCTTAGTACTTGGCATGCTTCTCAAGAAGGCAGCCACCTGATATGAGTCCGTGTGTATGTGAGTGTGTGTGTGTGCATGCTGCAGGTGTGACTTAGGAAAGAGAAGTATGATGTGAATGAGCAGAAAATGGAGGTGGGATCTGGAGAGTAGGATTTGGGATTCTATTTCCAGACAAAATGGGGCAAGAGAAGAATCTAGACTCCACATCTCTTTTTTCTTGAATGATCATTTATAATTTCACAAGCTTCTACATAGATTTAGCGAGACAGCCTGGTCAACGTTATCCACATTCTAAAAAGTCGTCTTCAGATTTTCTTCTTGTTACTGGAAATATCTGTTAAAGAGTCCAATTTATGGAATTACTGTTGTGTAATCAGAATCCAGAGAACTGAAGCTTGACTAGAAGGTCCTCGGGCAAGACCATAAGAACTCAATAATAAGGTACCGATGATCCTTCCCCACATTTTTAGTGCATTTGTCACCTGGTAGATGCAAGAAGATGTTAGCTTCTATAATGGGAAAGAGGTGAAGCCCTGACATTGGAGCCACTTACCACTATGAACTATGGGAACTCAGGAGAATGCACCACAGAAATCATGGAGGGGATGGGGCCCTTCTCTAGCTCTGATGTCTATACAGACTAAGAGGAAGACAAGGATGCCCAATAAATGATTGGAATGGCCAGCTCAGCTTTTGTTTCCTTTTAATATGGATTCCTGTGAAATCAAATTTACACAATGAAAACTCCGTTAGAGTGTTTTCTTTGACTCATCCAGCTGACATATAGAACACATTATATAATAGAAACTCATCATGGTAATGCTAACATTTCCTCTTTTTTTTCTTATTTCTCCCCCCACCTCATTCTTATTTCTCCCCCCACCTCATTCTTATTTTTCATTTTGTAGGCAGTGGACTTTATCAGTTTTGTAAAAAGAATATGAATTTTAGGACAAATTTTATGTAACAAGGAAAAGTAAAAGAAAATGGAATCAATCAAAGACCCCTTTGGAAATAATGTTCTTAATATTTGGTGAACCCTATTCTACAGGTGATTTAATCCATATACGTATTTAGATGAGATAGAATAATTTAGAAAACTAAAATGCTATGTTATATGCTTATTTAATTGAAATATATCAAATAAAACTTTTCCTGATTTTCACTTGATTTTGCTAAAAAGATACTAGAATAAAACCGAAGAAATTGATAAAATCCAGTAAATGGTTTTTTGCTGAATAGGAATTTCTTTTTTTTTTTTAATTTTTTATTTATTCATTTTAGAGAGGAGAGGGAGAGACAGAGAGAGAGAGAAGAGAGACAGAGAGAGATGAGGGGAGGAGCTGGAAGCATCAACTCCCATATGTGCCTTGACCAGGCAAGCCCAGGGTTTCAAACCGGCAACCTCAGCATTTCCAAGTGGATGCTTTATCCACTGCGCCACCACAGGTCAGGCTGAATAGGAATTTCTAAAAGATCCCTCTACAGTTAAGAAAAAGGGTTTGGAAAAATTAAGTTGTACATGTATGTGCATGTCTGTTTACATATGGTATATGTGAGGTTGTGTTTGCGTGTGTATCTGTTTTGCACATGCCTGTACATGTAGGAGGGTATACTTGTGCATGTGTGCATGTGTGCAATGTGTTTCTTTGTGTGCATGTGTGTTTGTGAAATGAATCTTTGAGGCTGGAACCCCTTGGAAATTTGTAGATATCAGCATATTTCTTTTTGATTATTGCTGTGGAGAAGTCTAGGAATAATTTGATTTTTTTTTACTCTAAATAGCGTATTTTAGTGGTGTAAATGTGTGAATGATTTTTATGTACTTGAATTGTAGTAACTTTTAAAATACATATTTCAGTCTTTTTACTAACAGAGGGTATAAATAGCCATTTGTGTTACAGATTCAAATCTTTCCTGATTTTAGGAGAAATACTAACATATATTTGATATATCAGTATTGATTTTGACAGATAATCCTTGTTGTATCTCAGAAGTTTCCTTCTATTACTTTTTGATTTGGAGTTTTTATTTGAAATGACTGTTGGATTTGATAAATTTTTCTCCTTTAATATGATAATGAGTACATTATGTTTATAGATTTCCTAAAGGAACTGTCTTTGCATTTCTGTAATAAAATGTTTTTATAGTATTTTATTATTTCAATATACTGCTGCATTTAATTTGCTAATATCTTATTTTGAATTTTTGTATCTATATTTACAAATGGAATCTGCATACTTTAATCAATACTGGTAGCCCTGGCCAGCGGTAGAGTGTTGGCCTGGCGTGTGGAAGACCCAGGTTCAATTCCCAGCAGGGCCTTATTGTTCTATTTTCAGTGTCTCTTTAGCATACTTAAATTAATCTATATTTATTTTATTTTTTCATATCTATTCTAGTTTCTGGCTTGATTAATGAACACAAGTTATGCTTGTATGGGATCCAGCATATGTGTGTCTTATCTTTACAATATTTTAACTTTTTTCTTCCATTTTTTTCTCAATTCTGCCTTCTTCATTTTTGTTCATTCACGTTTGAATCACAAAATCTTTTGTTTGAGCCCTTTTTTAAAAAGTTAGTAACCTTTCTGCAATTTCTTTGAGAATATAAATAACTATTACTCTGAATGTTTTAGTGTTTCTTTTCGGTAATTCTCTTTTTAAATATACTATTTGCCTGTTGCTTATATCTTATTATACCTCAGTGTTTTCTGCAGATTTTTAATGTCCATGCCCATGTTGGTTCCTTACTGATTGTCACATATCTCTGTGTTAGCCTGACTACCTTCACAAAGTGTGTGAGGGGTGGGGGTTGTTGTAAATGTGGGGTAAGAATCATCTGGAGAGTTCTAAACTTCTACTTTTAAAAAAATCTTAAATCTCTCTCTCCCTTTAAACCTGCTATTTCCTTTTTTCTTGCATCCAGCAGGTAATAGATGTGTTCAGTATGTGGATTTGGAAGTTCTCGACTCTTACCTCTGGGAGTTTCCCTGGCACGGATGCTACGTCACAGGTAGCAACAGAAGTGGCCTGACAGTGCAGTTCCCCCTTCAGTCCCACCTCCCCTGCTTTTCTGCAGGGTCAGGAATGGATATTTATGAGAACATCCCGGTTTTTCCAGAATGCTCTGCATGTCTCTAGATCTCAACTATCAATCACAGGATCAGCAGCAACATATGATGGCTGTAAATCTACTTTTGAGGAAATCTGTATCCTGCTGGAGGCATGGGCTCTGCACACTGCCTTGTCTTAATCCAGACTTAACAAGGGTTGGCTGGTAGGTCTCAGAGTCTGCAGTGAGTGTGTTTGCATTTGCTGCCATTGAACGTGTTAGAAGGCAGCAGAAGAGACAGCTGCATGGGCTTCTACCGTCTGCTACTGAGGACAAAGTGCAGTGGGGAAAAGGGAAGGAAGCTTGGGAAATCTGCCAATCAGGTTATCAGTCCTTGAATTACTGAGAAATCTCTATTCATTTTAGAATATACTGGAGAAAATGACTTATTGGGACTGATATTGTTATTCTTTGAAGTCCCAGAAAGCTATGGCCCAATTTCTATTTATATTTTGTCAGTAAAGATCAAGGTCGTGCTTATTCAGCTCTGGTGTCAGCCTCTTTCAGTGGAGATTTAGTGAGTGCCTTGCGTGCTCTGCTTCAACATTAATAACGGAAAGTCCTTATCTGTTTCCAGATGTAAACAAGTTGAATTCGACAACTGAGCCACCTCTAGGTGGAGTGAACCAGTGTTGAGCCCTGATGGCAAGTGGGAGAGGGATGGACTAGGTTTCTCAGCTGAAGATCCACCAGTTTCTGTCCTGCTTTATAAAGTGGAGGCTGGGGCTCTGCGGAACAGCCTTCTCTCTCACCTACCGGCTTTGTAGGACTGCCTGGAGGAGGCACCAGAGCGTGACTAGAAGGTTGGAGGAGGGAGAAGGGACATGTTCTGTCCAGTTTGCTCCCTTTCTCTGTCAACAGTGCCCCTTCCTCCTAGTGGTGCAATTGGTTCAAGTCTCCAACTTTTATTTCCACATTCTAAGAACCAGCCTTATCATGTCCCCTTGGATGTAGTAGCACCAGCCAGGCAACACCCCCTCCTCAGAGGCCCAAGTTCTGAGAAGTACACACAGTGAATGACATACATATTATAAGCAAAGTTTATCAATTGTTTGAGGTCAGTGATTTATCTTGAGTAGTTGTGAGTACGGAACTCAAAAACAGAAAGAATTAAATTAGTATAAGGGAGAAAGGGGAAGAGGACTGTAGGATTCTGATATTAAAATTCCTCTCTTTGGATGTTCTTCAGCTGGTGGTAGTAAAAACACAACTAACAAAAGCATTTGATATGTTTTCTTTGCTGATAGTTACCGATAATTGTATTGCTAGATTTCTAGGCTTATAGTTGATCGTACTATGATGCAAATGCAAATTACAGTGGAAGGCGAGTACTGTAGGAAATCACCTATTTAATCTTGAACCCTCTAGGACTTGAATTGGGGAACTTTAGTTAAAAGCTCCGAGTGAATGTCTCTTGGATGCAAACACTAAGAAGCTGTGTGAGTGAGTGACCTTTGTGAATGGGCTTTTTAGAAAATTAGCCTAGGCGTTCTAGATTGCCCCTTCCTTTGTGCTTGTTAATTAGCAAAAGAAAAGAATGTACTGACCCAAATTAGCCCTTTCTCCTGGTCAGCAAAATGGCCATTAATCATTCTTTCCCCTTATCACCTGATCTCCCTCCCTTGTAATCTTGTTACCTCTGTTCTGCTTCTGATCAATAAAAGCTAAGGGAGAAGGAAATTCAGGAGGTCTTCTTTGCCTCCCTTGGCAGGCCTCCCCCTCTTCCTCCTGACATCAGTTTGTGTCTTGAGTAGGTTTTTTTCACACAACAGTGGTAGTTCCCAGCAGGCTGGAGTATTACAGAGTAAAACAGGCACAGCAATAGAAGAGACTGATCTAGATTCAGAAACAAAATTCTCATACAAACTAAAAATGTGACACGCATCAGTAATTTCACAGGCCAACTCTCATGTTTGAAATACTTGACTAAGACACTAGGGTCCCAGAACAGGGACTGTATACCCTTCTGTAAAGCCAGTAGCGGTGGCCACCATCAGTCACCTGGCCCATGCAGGTTCGCATTTGATTCAGACAGACGATAATGAAACAACAGAGCCAAGAACTGGTGGGCCATTAGCTTTATTCCTAGCTTGCACGCGGTGGGCAAGATATACACACAGTGGGAAAACACTTCCCTTTCCATTCATGGCTCCCAAAGCCACTGACTTCTCCAAGTTTCCTAGAATTAAAGGTTTCTAACTCACCAGCCTTATTCACCTCTGTTCCCCATCTCCTACTCTGCACAAACTGGCTTCTCCTTCAGCACTCGGCCATCTTTGCTGCTTCTCCTCTTCCACGTGGCCTTTCTCTACTGTCATCTCTAATGCTAATCTCAGGAACCGAGAGAGAGCAAGCTCCCGGTCTGCCCCATTTTATAGTGTAGAAATCAAAACCTTTAATCTAATATACAAACAAGGAAGTCTCTGATACAAAGTCATGTAGGGTGGGAAAGGCTTAGTCTTAAAACTAAGCCTTAGGGCAGGGGTCAGGAACCTTTTTGGCTGAGAGAGCCATGGACACCACATATTTTAAAATGTAATTCTGTGAGAGCCATACAACAACCCGTGTACATTACGCATTATCCAATAAAAATTTGGTGTTGTCCTGGAGTACAGCTGTGATTGGCTCCAGCCACTCGCAACCATGAACATGAGCGGTAGGAAATGAATGGATTGTAATACATGAGAATGTTTTATACTTTTAACATTATTTATTTATTTTTTTTAAAATAAATTTTTATTAATGGTAATGGGATGACATTAATAAATCAGGGTACATATATTCAAAGAAAACATGTCTAGGTTATTTTGTCATTAAATTATGTTGCATACCCCTCGCCCAAAGTCAGATTGTCCTTCGCCACCCTCCATCTAGTTCTCTGTGCCCCTCCCCCTCCCCCTAACTCTCCCCCTGTTCTCCCTCCCCCCACCCCTGGTAACCACCACACTCTTGTCCATGTCTCTTAGTCTCATTTTTATGTTCCACCAATGTATGGAATCATGTAGTTCTTGTCTTTTTCTGATTTACTTATTTCACTCCTTATAACATTATTTTTTTTTATTAAAGATTTGGCTGCGAGCCAGATGCAGCCATCAAAAGAGCCACATCTGGCTTGTGAGCCATAGGTTTCCGAACCCTGCCTTAGGGTATAACTGACCCTGCTTGCTTATAGCCTGTCCCCCACACCCAATGCAAACTATAAGCAAGCAAAGCTATATATTATATTTACAAACTTATTTGACCAAAACCTTCCCAGAGCATGTAGGTAGCAAAGCTGGCTATTTGGTGGAGCACTGGCCATCCTATAACCTATATTCATAATTGCAGTGAGAAATAAGTTGAAAATTTTAAGCCCAAGGGCCTTATGT